>NC_091458.1:102615789-103259539 GCF_027789765.1 Dendropsophus ebraccatus | reverse complement strand
CCAGCCCTTCTGGCACCAACAACCATGCCACGTTCAAAGGCACTCAAATCACCTTTCTTCCCCATACTGATGCTCGGTTTGAACTGCAGGAGATTGTCTTGACCATGTCTACATGCCTAAATGCACTGAGTTGCCGCCATGTGATTGGCTGATTAGAAATTAAGTGGTAACGTGCAGTTGGACAGGTGTACCTAATAAAGTGGCCGGTGAGTGTATATATACAGTGGTACCTTGGTTTAAGAGTAACTTGGTTTAAGAGCATTTTGGTTTAAGAGCTCACAGCTTTTCTAAATTGTGACTTGGTTTAAGAGCATTGCTTTGGTTTAAGAGCTCCCTGTACTGGGTGGGAGCGCGAGTGGGGGAGGGGCATGGTCTGCATAGTGGGGTGTACAGCACTGTACTCTGACCCAGGAAGTCTCCCTCACCTTCCAAATCATAGCAGATCCACTTCAGGCTGGGGCTTGCATCAGGGGACAGGACTGCAGAAATAATCTCTTCATAGCTGTAACCCCTCTCTCCAGACAGAGAGTGCTGCATGTATGTGCCCACATCTGCCCTGCTCATTCCTTCATGCTCCCTGAGGTCCCTATCAGCCCTTGTGTTTCCCCTCCTCTCCATTACTGTACAGTAACTTATAATATCACATATTCTGCTGTTTCTGAATGTTTGTTTCATTACTTTTAGATGTTATTCAGAATAATAAATTATTTTTGGGGTGTGGAACCAATTTTCTGCATATCAGTGATTTCTTATGGGAAAATTTGCTTTGGTATAAGAGTGGATTTGGATTACAAGCACGGTCCCGGAACTAATTATGGTTGTAATTCAAGGCACTACTATGTATAATCATGCCCTAATAAGTATCACTGTCAGGGGTACAGCTTTACAAATGCCTGGTCAGTAAAGCATCCATGTAGTTAGGAGGTATAGTGGATGAGGGGTGCAGTAGTAGTAGCAGTGTAGTAGATGAGGGTAGTAGTAGTAGCTGTATATAGACAATAAGGGGAGTTGTATTACCGGGGCACAGTACATGTAGGCATGATGTGTGTGTGTGTGTGTGTGTGGGGGGGGGGGGGGGGGGGGGGGGCGGGGTGGGGTCGCCATGTCGGGTTTTCATCCACTCTCCAGTGACTCTAGCGTCACTTTCCTGCTCTTCCCTCTTCCTTTGGTTGTGAACCTGGGGTCTCTTCAGGGCCTGGCTGCTGCTGGAGGATCTCTGCTTCTGTGTGGAGGTGAAGTGGAGATCCTCTGCAGTGCTGGATACAGCAGGGGGAGCTTTTCCAGCTGCATCTCCGGGCCCGGCTGAACTTGGGAATCTATTACACGGAGCGATAATCTGCCGAATCAGGCAGTTTCAGCAGATCACCGCTGTGTGTAATAAAGACATAGATCGGCTGATAGTGTCTTTAGGTCCTGACCTAAAATAACCGGGCCACCAACTGCACATCACTAAGTGTAATAGCGATGCGGGGCCAACAGCTGGTGTATGTCTAAAGAAAAGAATAAAGTACATACATACCTGTCCACACATCCTGATGCTTCTGTCTGCTCCCTGCAACGGCTGGTGGAACTTCAGAGCCAGTTTCTGATGTGACAGACCACTCAGCTAATCACTGGCAGGCACCATGATTGTCTGAGCAGCCTGTCAGTTCAGAGACCAGCTCTAAAGTTTCACCGGCCTCTGCGAGGAAAATGCCAGGGAATGAGCATAAGCACCAGGGAGAGGTATGTATGTCCTTCATTATTTTACACTATTAAAAGGGAACCTGTCACCCCCCGTGCCGGGGTGACAGGCTCCCGACCCCACGCTACAGCCCCCTATACTTACCTGATCCCGCTTCTGGATCCGGTCGGGTCACAGCGATCTCAGCCGCTGCAGCCAGGCGTGCGCGCTGAGAGATGAGTCCAACGCTCAGAGAATGACGGAGCACTGGACTCTTCTGTCATTCTCTATGAGCGTCGGACTCTCCTGTGAGCGCGCGCGCCGGGCTGCAGCGGCTGAGATCTCCGTAACCCGACCAGATCCAGAAGCGGGACCCGGCGGGATCAGTTGAGTATAGTGGGCTGTGGGGTCGGGAGCCTGTCCGGGTCATCGCTAACGATATATGTACAGCCCTTGCTGCACGGTAGTTGAGCTGTGCAGGCTCAGTAAATGAGTGCCGATCTAGCAGATCGGTGCTTGGTCACATTACTCATTGGGCCCTGTAATACGGCCCTTAGTGTTCCTCTGTTACCTAGATAAGTGTGCTGGAGAGTGCAATTATGTTTCCGCAAGGTAGAATTAAACTAACTTGATTGATTGCCCAGCTCTACCTTGGGCTATATGTACACAGGCAAAAACCTAGCCTGTGTGCCACCATACACCACGGTAAGCATGACTGAATCAATGGGAGCTTTATGACTGGATTAGTGAGACTGTACAGAACAAAAAACACAGTTTTGTGCCTTAGTGAACATTGTCTTAAAGCAGGGCTCCAGACTAAAAAATTTACCTGGGAGCCATTGGCTCCTAACCTGAAAAATTTAGGCGCCAAATAGAATATTTGGTCGCCAACATTTTAAACCATGTAAAATTAATGTTATGTTACATGGGACTTACTGTGTGCAGAGGCCACGGCAGCCTCCTCCTCCTTTAGATCCTTTCTTTTCTTAGTTTGAAAACGTTCAACATGGAAACTTGCAACTTGACAACCATATACAGTCTGACTCAGTACTTCAGCTTCACTTGGCTAGCCTATTAATGAGGCTTACTCTTCTGAACTTGAACTTAAAGGGAACCTGTCAACCCCCGTACCGGGGTGACAGGCTCCCAACCCCCCGTTAGAACCCCCTATACTCACCTCATCTTCACCCCGCTTCTGAAGATGGTCGGGGTCACGGAGATCTCAGCCGCTGCAGCCCGGCGTGCGCTGAGAGATGAGTCCAACGCTCATAGAGAATGACGGGAGAGTCCAGCACTCCGTCATTCTCTATGAGCGTTGGACTCATCTCTCAGTGTGCGCGTCAGGCTGCAGCGGCTGAGATATCCGTGACCCGACCATCTTCAGAAGCGGGACCCGGCGCGATGAGGTGAGTATAGGGGGTTCTAACGGGGGTTGGGAGCCTGTCACCCCGTCACCGGGGGAGACAGGTTCCCTTTAAAAGCTTGCAACAGTCTATACATACTGAGCTAGACTTATATATATATATATATATAGATAGATATATCTCTCACCTAGTGACTAATGCAAGTGACCCCCTACAATACAGACACCTGAGGGACCCTGATAATAATAATTGTGCATATATCTATCTCCCAGTGTCTGCAGCCAGTTTGCCCTACACTTATAGATGGCCCCCTCCCCTTATAGATGACCCTCTCTACCCCCATTATAGATGCCCCCTCCTCCCCCCCATTATAGATGCCCCCTCTCCCCCCCCATTATAGATGCCCCCTCTTCTCCCCCCCTTATAGATACCCCCTCCCCTTATGGATGACCCCCTCTACCCCCATTATAGATGCCCCCTCCTCCCCCCCCATTATAGATGCCCCCTCTTCTCCCCCCCTTATAGATACCCCCTCCCCTTATAGATGCCCCCTCTCCCCCCCCATTATAGATGCCCCCTCTTCTCCCCCCCTCCCCTTATAGATGCCCCCCTCTCCCCCCCATTATAGATGCCCCCTCTTCTCCTCCCCTTATAGATACCCCCTCCCCTTATAGATGCCCCCTCTTCCCCCCCATTATAGATGCCCCCTCTCCCCCCCATTATAGATGCCCCCTCTTCTCCCCCCCTTATAGATACCCCCTCCCCTTATAGATGGCCCCCTCTCCCCCCCTTGAAGATGGCCCCTCTTCTCCCCCCCTTATAGATACCCCCTCCCCTTATAGATGGCCCCCTCTCCCCCCATTATAGATGCCCCCCCTTTCCTCTATGCTAAGCAGTATTTAAAAAAAACAAACACACAAACTCACCTGACAACCCGCTCCCCCAGCGATCCTCTTCTTCTTCGGGCGCTGTCCCCGGCTGATGGGCGGCTGCCGGGGGTGTCCCGTCCTATCCCCGGCAGCGCGGCGCATCAGTGAGCTCCCTGTACGCCGGGGCTGTGACTTCTGACACAGGAAGCGTCTCTGACGCGCGCTTCCTGTGCCGGAAGTCAGGGCCCCAGGCAGCTCACTGATGCGCCGCGCTGCCGGGGATAGGACGGGACACCCCCAGCAGCCGCGCATCAGCCGCGCATCTTAAAGAGACAGCGCGCCGCCGCCGGGGCCAGTCGCAAATGGCGCCCAGATTAATAAATCTGGGCGCCATTTGCAAAATGTCAGTCGCATTGGCGACCATTTTGGTCGCCATCTGGAGCCCTGTAAAGGGGTACTTGAGAGTAACGATTTTTTTTACTACATTGCATTAATAAAGTTATATTACCCCTTATTTTTTCACGAATTTAAATGGAAGATGTGCTCTGAAGCGGCCACTCAAATTCGTGAGGGCTTGAGGACATCCCTTCCCCATGTTCAGAGAAACATGGGACACAGTGCTGCACATTGGTGAGGTTTTTGCCCATTTGCACATGCTCTTTTACAATGTATTACCTAGCAAATATCGTTATGTCTCACTGGAACAAGCTCATCCTTGACCATGACAGTCAAATAACCTGATTATTTTCTGCTGTTGCTTCCACTGTATACACAGAACTTATATGTACAGAATTTCTGCCTTCTCTTGAGGGTATCTGTTCGTCTCAGGTGCCATCTTACTTTTTATATGTTACCAAAGCTGAAGAAAAACTTAACATGAAACGTTTTAATGTTTGTTATTTTCTGAGAATGTTCTTCTGCAATGTTGATACTATATCTAGTCTGTCATTATCAAATAGAACCTCTAATGTTCTAGAGAGCTCTGGTCACTAGGTGAAGTTCCTGAAACGTGCTCTTGTGCAGCAAGATGTATTGGCGCCATTGTCCCCAGTTACTGACACCTGCTGTGCACAGCCTGATTATGTTCCCAGTAACAAAGCACACATTAATGGCTACTCCCAAAAAGCAGCAGGCGACACCGATCGCCAGCCCTGTATTTTCCATTTCTAATCACTTATCACTCCTCTGTGTTCCACTACAAACATACACTAACATTTATCAGTAAATACACAAAACGAGGGAGGAGGGGGGGGGGAACCACATAGCACATATCTGGTTCACAATAATTATACAAGTAAACTGAAAAGATGAACACGATTTTGGATCTGACAGAGTATGCAAGGTTTTTACTGATAAATACCCAACATTCTGCCAGTCATACATTCTAATCATAAGCTCTTTGTCACACAATATTTTTACTGCCATTTTCTAGAAGACACCACCAAGACAGCATAGGGGCTTTGGGCCTATTTTTAGGTAAATAATTGGATTTTTTCCCCATTTTTGGCCAAAGTTCTATTTATGAACCTGTATTCGACTGACATTTTTTTTTCCCTAGATGCGGCTTCTTTTTAATTTGCCCGTTTGGGAGCTTTCACCAAAAAACTCGCACAATCTGGGCTTTGCGCCCAATCCATCTTTTTGCAAATGATAAAGTGGGCACAGTGGACATCCAGGGGTTTGTGCCTCAATTATAAGCTGGACTGGGCTGATCACACGGAAGCACTGTACAGAAAGGGCCATGGCAGGCTCGACCTGCTTGGGATGTTGAGAGCCTTTTGAGTCCAGGGAGCACTTCCTATGACCTTTTTCAACTCTGTAGTGGCATTAGCCATCTTCTTCAGAATGGCCTGCTAGGGGAGCATGATATGAACCAAGAATAGGAACAGACAAGCTGATTAGAAGCGCCAGCTCTGTCCTGGGGAGCCCCCTTGACCCAGTGCAGGTGGTGCGTGACAAAAGGATATTGTCCATGGTGAGCTCCATGCTGGAGAACATTACACGCACAAGACCATGATAACACTGGGCAGTACTGTCAGTGACCTACTGCTTCAACCAAAGTGAGATAGGGGGGCTGTCTGAAGTTTTTCCTTCCCGATGCAACTATGGTGCGTCTACACAGAGATTTATCTGACAGTTTTTGAAGCCAAAGCCAGGAACAGACTATAAGCAGGGAACAGGCCATAAGTAGAAATCTCAGTCTTTCCCTTTTTTTCAAATCCATTTCTGTCTTTGGCTTCAATAATCTGTCAGATAAATCACTCTGTGTAAACACACCATTAGGCTGTACAATCAACACAGACCTAAGACCTTGTCGGTATCAGGTAAATTTGTTTGCGCAGTTTTTTGTGAATATTCTGAGAATATTCTATTCACAAATTTATGAATATTTTGTTAAATTAGTCCTATTTATCTGGGTAAAAAACAGATGGATACACTGTCAGAAAATCACACATTTTCGACTCAACAGTAAATGTCCTCCAATGTTTTTTAGGCTACAAACACACACACAGGTTATTTTGGGAAAACGTTTTAGTGTAAGAACTCAACCTAACAGTACTGCTAGGAAGAGGGGTGTACAGCGAGTGCACTACTTGGTTGGCACCAAGAACCAGCAAATATGAGTAATATAAGGGGAGTTACGCTAGAGAGCCTACTACTTCTATTATCCAAGTTAATATGTATAGTCTTAGATATATAGTTTCTGGGTATATCATAAATGGTTGATAATAATTAGTCAAGAATAATAAAGTCAGAATTGTGTGTAGAGATAAATAATTTTTAGATTCATAAGATGAAACAAATAAAAAAATCAAATTAACCAGTGAAAAATACAAGCAAAATTAAAAAACACAAGCAAAATTAAATATTTTTTTTTTTTTAATTTTGCTTGTATTTTTCACTGGTTAATTTGATTTTTTTTATTTGTTTCATCTTATGAATATAAAAGTTATTTATCTCTACACACAATTTTGACTTTATTATTCTTGACTAATTATGATCAACCATTTATGATATAACCAGGAACGATATATATCTAAGACTATACATATTAACTTGGATAATTTAAGGGGAGTTACGCTAGAGAGCCTACTACTTCTATTATTTTGGGAAAATGGCCACTGCAGTTGTGCCAAAACCAGAAGAGGATCCAGCATTAAAAAAAAAGTCCTCCCTTCATATTGTCCATCCCATTTGAATCCACTTCTGGTTTTGGCACAAAAACTGCAGTGGCAGTTTTCCCAAAATAACCTGTGTGCGTTTGCAGCCTCATGTAGTATTTTAGAATTCAGAAAATAGTTAAGTTTTTTTAAAAGCAAACAAAATTTTGAATTTATGCTGAAGAATTAGGCAGTTTTTGAATGTATTTTGGATATAAGCTGTATCCAAAGTATCTGAAAGCAAGTAATTACCTGTTTTGAGCCATTTTGGTGCTATTTCTGCTGATTCACCCCCTCTCCATGCAAAATTTATATATGTATATTATATATATATATATATATATATATATATATATATATATATATATATATATACTGTCCACGCTGCTACCTCCTGGTTCACCTTTCCTTAATGTCATGACAGCTCTGATCCCTCAGTCAGATGTCTGCTCCCGCACTAGCTCACTCTCGTTCTACCCCTGCACACAATCTTGCTAAAACGGAGCTTCTTGTATTTTCTCACTTTGCTAATTTACCCCCATCTGACATTTCCATGTCTGTCTGTGGTGCAACCATAACCCCTAGACAGAAAACCCACTGCCTTGGGGTTATGTTAGGCTCTGATCTATCTTTCACTACTCATATTCAATCTCTTTCACGTTCTTGTCACCTGCATCTAAAAAAAAAAAAAATCTAAAAAATCTGTCCCTTCCTTACTGCTGAATCAGCTAAAAACCTCACTATCGCTCTGATTTATTCTTGTCTTGACTAATGCAATTCCTTACTAATCTGCCTTCCCTTCTCTAAACTCTCCCCCTCCAGTCTGATGGTAACGCAGCAGCCAGGCTCATCTCACGCTATACTGATGCCTCCTCTGTGTGCCAGTCACTAGTTTGGCTCTCTATTAAACACAGGATACAATATAAACTCCTCCTGCTCACCCACAAAGCGCTCCACAGTGCTGCACCTCTCTATCTACCAGCCTACCAGTGCTTTACACTCTGCTTATGATCTTGGCCAGGGGCGTAGCTAGGGCTTCAGCCTAGGGGGGGCGAGCGAGTCTCAGTGGGCCCCCAACCAATTATGTTACCCATAGGGAACCTCAGTAGATGACAATGTAAAAATTAAAGGGGTAATTCAGTATTGCAAAAAACATAGCTGCCTTTTTCCAGAAACAGCACCACTCTTCTCCAAAGATTGGATGTGGTAGTGCAGCTCAGTTCCACTACAAGAGAATGGAGCAAAGTTGTAATACCACAAACAGCATAGAGGAAGCTGTGGCGCGGTTTCTGTTTTCTAATTAGCCATCTATCCGTTCTTCTATCTCTTTACCTCATATCTATCTGTCTAATATCTATTGGGCAGCATGAGGACTACACCATAGCTGATGGTCAGTGACCAAATTAGCAACACCCAAAGGGTATACCCGCAGCACCAATAGAGTAAATGTATAGTACAAATGCTGGGTAATAACAATAAATAGTCCCCATGCAGTTCATGGCAACTATACTAAATAACCTATATACAAACATTAAATATGTAGGAGAAATCAGCCCCGATAATCATGGTGTACAGGTTATATGAGAGCAGCCAATTTATACCTCCATGTAGTATTTAGACCCAATTTTAGCCCTCATAGTTCTCAGGGTCCCTCTATGCTCTCATATAGTGAAAAGGCCACCATCTATACCCTAACATAGCAGATTATTTCCCCTTGTTCCTCCATATAGAAGATAGACCCTCCCTGTGCACCCCATATAGTAGTGAGAACCCTCTGTATCTTCACGTTAAAGTTCAGCTTCTCTGTGCATCCATATAGTAGTTAGGCCTTCTGTGCCCCAATATAGTTATTATTTCCCTCTGTTTTCATGTAGTAGTAGTTAGGGCAGCAGTAATCTCCCTGGTAATCCTCCTGGTGGTTAGACACCTCCACCACCACCACTGTGAGTAGACTGTACCTCAAAATTAGGTACCCCCTTTTCAGTTAGCCAGCACATCCCATATCCCAACCTCTATAGATAACATCCTTCCCAGGAGTTAGCCCCACCCACCCCCATAGATAACATCCTTCCCAGGAGTTACCCCACCCACCCCCATAGATAACATCCTTCCCAGGAGTTAGCCCCACCCACCCCCATAGATAACATCCTTCCCAGGAGTTAGCCCCACCCACCCCCATAGATAACATCCTTCCCAGGAGTTAGCCCCACCCACCCCCATAGATAACATCCTTCCCAGGAGTTACCCCACCCACCCCCATAGATAACATCCATCCCAGGAGTTAGCCCCACCCACATCCCTTTAGATTTCAGCACAAACACTCTCCCTTGGTCAGGGCAGACCATAAATCTTGAATAAAGCTTAGATACCCAGCAAATCATTTCTCCTAAGAACATAACTAATATATTGTATCCATGCTGCAGTAATAACAGCGTGGCAATGCAGGCACAAGCGGAGGTAAGCACTGAGGAGGCAGCAGCACCTTCAAACAGCTGGTTGGTGGGAATGTTGGAAGTTGTACGACTGTTGATCTAATAATGTGGCCTTTCCTAAAGATAGACCATCAATTTTACAAAGCTGAATCATCTGTCTAAAAACTACCACCCCCAAAATATCTTTAAACAAACAAATACCCAATGTTTACTGCACTAGGAGAAATAATGAATTTTTTCCTTCCTTACCAGCTCCGAAAATTGCTTTACCACTTGTCTTTGTTTCAGGTTGGTTTCTCCGTCCAGATTAGCAGTTTCTATGTGACAGAGCCCATCTGGATCACTGGATGAGAGCAGAAGTATGTCAGCAGGGATGATCTCATTGCAGCGCAGCTGTATAAAGTCACCGACTTGCACTTCTTTCCAGAACTTTTCCACATATTTTCGCTCATTTCTAAAGGAAGCAAATGTACAAAGGGAAAATATTTTATAGAAATACTGTAGTGTTCATCATATTGGAATTTTATATAATTCATATATTAAAGATAAATCCATCAAAGCAGCTGGACCGTGGCTTATAAAACGTGTGCATGTGTTTACCAACAGGATTGGATCTATTTTACTGGCTAATGACACAAAGTTATTTAAGTGACAAGACCAATAAGCGTTTTCCTCTGACAAGCTGTGTGTTCATACAAAAACCCAACGTACAAATTATCCTGAATTAGCGAATCAAAGAATGTGCTGATTACTTGAGTCGTTTTCAGACTTTGCACATCTCTTCTGTATTCTGCACAAAATTACCATGAGTATAGCTAGATGGAAATTATTTAGCAATTTATAGGGCAGGTGGCGTTTCTCGATTACCTTTATGGCTACACAATGCATACCCATGTAACAGACAATACCACAAAGCCAGGGCTGCACAGGCATGGCTAACAATATATATATAGCCCTTGCCGCATGTTCATCGAGCTGTGTAATGGCTCTCTCTTACGGAGCCTGATCTAGTAAATAGTTACTTGCTTAGCTCACCTATGTAATGTGGCCCATAATAGGTTTCGTATTAAGGTCATATTGTCACCTTAAGCTTATATACTGGACATTTGGCCTAACTGTATAAAGGATTTCTTGGTGCTCTCTCCCCTAAAAAATGCATGTTACTGTTGGTGGACAGTGCCGTATGGGTGGGGCTTGACAGTCATTGTGCCCCATATCTGGACCAAAGAACCCTCCCCTTAGCAACATCAATGCCTATGGGGATGTGGGTGGGGATATGGGGCATGAAGTCCCACCCATACGGCACTGTCCACCAACAATAAGATGCATTTTTGAGGGAAGAGACCACCAAGAAATCTTTTATATGGCAAGATATGAAATGTCCAGAATATAAGCTTAAGAATGGTGCTGAGAACTCCTTATATATAAAAGGGGATGAGAAGATGACTTTAAATAGATTTTAAATGTCAAAAATTCATCCTGATAATTAAAAAAAAGTGTAGCTTCACACATACCGTATTGCAGCGGATTTGATCTAAATAGCTGAAAACCTCATCAAATCTGCTGCGTATCCTGTATGTGTGAATGCACCCTGAACGGTTAAAAATGGAAGAATAAAAAAAATCTATGATAAGTATTGGGCAGTTTTGCTGGTAAGTCAGCGTGTCCCTTTCCTTCTGTATGGTAATCCAGTTTCAAATTTGCTCCAAATCATGTCTGCTACAATTACAGAGGTTTTATAATATGTTGCAGTTTTCAGCCTGTAAATCTGGACAATGTATTCATTCCATGGAACATACCTGGAGTTTTTTTACCATTGTACCATTCAGCAAAACTAGTAAGTACAGTGGTACCTCGGTTTAAAGAGACTTGGATTAAGAGCAATTTGCAAGAAGAGCTCACAGTTTTTCAAAATTGTAACTTGGTTTAAAGAGCATTGCTTTGGTTTAAGAGCTCTCTGTACTGGGTGGGAGGGGAATGTTCTGCATAGCGGGGTCTACAGCATGGCTCTCCAAACTGAGGCCCTCCAGCTGTTGCAAAACTACATTTCCCATCATGCCTGGACAGCCAAATCCAAAGCTTTAGCTGTCCAGGCATGATGGGAGTTGTGGTTTTGCAACAGCTGGAGGGCCGCATTGGAGACCCATGCTCTACAGCCCTGTACTCTGACCCAGGAAGTCTCCCTCACCTTCCAAATCATAGCTGATCCACTTCAAGCTGGAGCTTACATCAGGGAACAGGTCTGTAGAGGTAATCTCTTCATAGCTGTAACCCCTCTATGTGCCCACATCTGCCCTGCTCAGTCCTTCATTCCCTGCAGTCTGTCAGCACTTAGGCCTTATGCACACATCCAGTATTTTTTTCTGGTCCTGAAACAAAACGTGAGAAATTGCGGATTGGACATCCGTATTCCATCCGTATTTCCATTTTTTTTTACTACTCATTGCTTTTCAATGCACTTCATCCGTATTTTTTTGCGGAAATACGGATGCCAACATGTTACAATCCGTAAACAATCCGTAACCAATTGATTTATATGAGAGGATCCGCAAAAAAAAAAAAAAAAAATGGGTCCGCACTAGGACATGTCTTTTTTTTTTTACGGATTGATTTTCATCCATTTCTGCTACTGATCGTGTGAATAGCCCAATAGACTTCAATGTGCACTAACTCTGATACGGAAATACGGATCCGTAAATTACGGAACGTGTGAATAAGGCCTTATGTTTCCCGTCCTCTCCACTCCTGCTAAAATGTGCCTGCACTTACACTTAGCCAGTCACACTGCTATAATCTGCCTGCACTCACACTCAGCTATACACACTGCTGCTATAATGTGCCTGCACTCACACTCAGCTATACACACTGCTGCTATAATGTGCCTGCACTCACACTCAGCCATTCACACTGCTGTATATAAAGTTTCTGTATAAAAAAAAAAAAAAAAAAAATCAGCTCACCCTGCGAGAATGTAGTCACTAGTGGTGTTCCCCAGGTGATAGAAGCACTTAGGAAAAAAGCGGGCCGCCAGCCTGGGTTTTTATCGTGTATTTTTCTTTTTTCATTTTTATGTCAACGTAAATTAAGTTTTTCTATTTTAGAAGCTGTGGATTTCTTTTTGCATATAAAGTTTCTGTCACTGTCCCCATTGCCGTCATGTGACCACACAGACCTCTGACAGCAGCCCTGCTTCTTTATTCTAGCCTGTTGTACTACGCTACTGCATTATGAGGATCTGCAGTTCCATTTTGTATCTACAAACTGTTGCTGGTTTGTCAGGTTTATGCACTATACATTATACTCCACATGCTGATTGCTATACTGTACAGTAACTTATAATATCACATATCCGACTTTCTAAAAAAAAAAAAAAAAAAAAAATCATTTGTTTTACATGTTATTCAGAATGAAAAAAAAAAAAAAAAAAAAAAAAAAACATTTTTGGGGTGTGGAACCAATTGTCTGCATTTCAGTGATTTCTTATGGGAAAATTTGCTTTGGTTTAAGAGTGATTTGGATTACAAGCATGGCCCCGGAAAGAATTATGCTCCTAATCCAAGGCACCACTGTACTCTTTAGTCTTTCATACTTTCTCCCTGAAACATTCATAACACATTGCAGTTGCACAATTTTGTCAGTACATAAATATTTGCCTATTTCCTTTTTCCAAATACCAAACAGGACATGTCACATCTTTGGCATAAAAAGTAAAATGACAGTAAACCAGAGAGAAGTGTTGGAGTAAAAAAAAAAAAAAAAGCTTAAATGGCAAGCCTATACTGGGGATGGGACTGAGATGCCAGAGCTGAACTGCAATCCACAGATAGCTGTGGCACTTTTTAATAAAAAAAAATCTTCCCCCATCACAGAGTAAGACCGTTCAGTGCACTTTTACCAGTACCATAGTAGTAAGGACCGAGTGCTGTGCTGTGATTGGCTATGCAACTAGCGGAAAGCAGGTAGCTGTGTATGCTACTGGCAAGCAGACCAGCTCTGCTTCTAGCTGTAACACTAAAATGACCCTATCACCATGCCATTAGATTAACCAAGGATTAATCTAACAAAACCATTTCAGTTTTTAAAAAGAACTTTTGAAACAAAAAACCCTAAGTTTAGTCTACATGACAAATGTTTTACACATAGGAACACATGAAAAGTTTGATCTATTGGGGTCTGGGGTCCTAATAAAGGTCCCAATCAAAGTGTAAACGAGTGCTGATCTGCTAGATTGGGGCTTGTTTACTGAGCAGACTATTGGACAGCAAGGGCTGCATGAATATAGTTTGTGATATCCATGTAGCCTTCGCCTTTACTGTAAAACAAAGTATTTACTTTCCTTACATGTTCCTCTGTGTCCTCTGGCCTTCCCCAGTCTCTGCCTTCTGTTCTGGTCTCTACACCGACAGGCTGCTCAGCCAATCACTGGCTGAGACAGGAAAGCGGCCAGTGATTGCCTGAGCAGCCTGTCAGTGCAAAGACAGGAACAGAAGGCAGAACTGCAAAGCCCGGGGAAGGAACATGGTAAGGCAAGTAAATGTTTTTAATTTATACAATAATAATTAGCCATATGCCGCACATCCATATTACACGTAGCGATGCACAGTCGATGATTTAAGGTCTACACTTATATAAAAAAAAAAAAAAATCAGCCGATGATCATTTCATCAGCTGATCGCTCTCGCTATAATGATGCGTTTACACAGACAGATTTATCTGGCAGATTTTGTTGGCCAAAGCCAGGAATGGATTTGAAAAGAGGAAAAATCTCAGACTTTCCTTTATGACATGCTCCTTGTTTATAGTCTGTTCCTAGCTCTGGCTTCATAAATCGGTCTGTGTAAACACACCATAACACAGAGCAATAATCACCCAAATGGGCCTGATTGGGCAGAATATCGCTCCTTGTAATAGGGCCCTGACTCATAGCTAAAACTAGCAGGGAGAAGCGCATGGCTGAGTGCTGTTTTTTCCCCTTCTCTCTGTGCACATAGAACAAGACGTTCCTATAGATTTAATTATGAAATGGTCTTGGTCACATGCTACTGGGGTGAGAGAAAAGGCACTTAGTGTATGTACACTGTTCTAGTGATTGGTCTGTGTCTGAACAGCCAAACCTAACTGAACAGAACTTGTTGTGTTCAGTCACAGGAACATTCATTGGCTGCTGATGCTGGGTGAGATTTGTATGGCTTGCTTTGCCAAAGAGCCGGGTTCACACTGCGTTTTTGCAATCTGTTCAACGTATCCGTTTTTGGTTACTTTTAAGGGACAGAAAAACGTAGTCAACACTACTTTAGTGTCCGTAAAAAACAAACAAACAAAAAAAAAAACCATCCGTTTCGATCCATTTTTTTATAATTGAAGTCAATGAAAAAAACGGATCCAAACGGATGACACACAATTGCATCCGTTTTTTGCATCCCTTTTTCCATAAAATTACAAAAACGCACTGTGAACCCAGCCTTAGGCAGACAGGTAGTCCCGGCCAGCAATACAGGGCACAAAACAGAAACTGCATGCAGAAAAAAATATATATATTTATTCATTATTGTGTATAAAATATTTATTCTTACACTATTGCAATATAAATTGGATTATAGTTAAAAAAAAACAAAAAAAAAACATGCAAGGTCCCTCTCTATTTTATAACCTGCCAGATAACAGTAATAACAGGGTGTTACTCTGGTATTCCCCGTCCTCCCCATATGCAAACGTTTGGTAATTTGATGGGTATGATGAACTTTCACTGCCTAACCGCTTTGTTCTCAGAGAGATAAGCTACCACAAAACAATAGATCATTTTCTCTCGACTCATGCTTCACTTTATGCACTACATTGGTGGTTCTTCACTCCAACTATAACTTGAGGAGAGAGCAGTGCAATGCCCATTAGAGACTCATTGTGCCACAGTACTGTGTTGCATTACCACATATTACCTGCTACATACACCCTTATCCACTGTATCAAATTGAAATACATAGGTGTTTCTTTCTTAGACCCGTCCAAACAGGGGTTTTCCTTTAAATTTCAATAGGATTAGCAAATGACTTACAAAATTTACAAAGCCCGATTTCAGGCAAAAAGAAAGTGAAAACATTTGATAGACATGTGGAATGAGAAAAGAAATAAAGCATAAGAGACAGGTAACTCCCTGAAATGATGCAAGACCACACAGTATATAAAAGTATACACATTCTCCCCCCCCCATAGGGTTGCCAGGGTACCCACAGGAATTAAACAGGCTTTTAGAGTCATTTTTTGCCAGTGTTACTAGAATACATATGAACTATTTCGGTTACATAAATCAGTGATTCTTATCTGAACTGTACAAGAAAGAAAAAGTTGTCATATCATAATAACCTAACAGGGTATAGGAGAGTTGGATTACACTGTGCTCAGCAGAGCTTCTCATCAGCCACTATGTTGCCCATGCAGAAGCTGACAGACTATGATAAAACAGTGTTAGGCCTCATTCACAATTCTGTAGAAAAGTACATGGATCACATACGGAGACGTAACAACAACACAAAAAAAATCTGGTTTAGTGTGTTCATATTTTGTCAGTATAAGACTAGATACTTGTTTAAGAATTAACCATTTCTAGACGGGACGTACATTTTCAAATTTCACTGTTTACAAGCAATAGGGCCAAAGTCACACTGTAAAACGGTGGCACATTCACAGTAAAACCAAGAACCATGTGGCACACTATCGCTGTGTGTGTATAGGCATCCTAAGGCCACATTCCTATACAGTATTTGCACTCACAATAAATCCAAAATGACTCTCCAATTCATTAAGGGATTCATTAAAAGGTGCCAGTTTACACAGAGCAAAAGCGGACGAATTCCATCTACTTCGGTGTGACACGGTTTCTCTATGGGAGGGCTCGCAAGCCTCCCCGCTCAAAGAATCCACATGTCAATTCTTTAAGCGGAGAGCGACGGAAGCAGAGGCGCAAGAGCCTCCCCATAGAGAAACTGTCACACCGAAGCAGGTGGAATTCCGCTGCTTTTGCTCCGTGTGAACATACCCTTACAGTGGATATCCAAGGTGCAGGTGTAATGCTGGGAGGGTTATTCTGAGGTCACGTTGCTAATGAACTCACTGTGATTGAAGGATAATTTTTTTTCCTGGTAATTAAAACACATTACAAAAAGTCATATAAAACTTTGTAATGGTCTTTAAATTACCCTTCTGCCCCTCTTCCCATCACGAGGGGAAGGAGACTAAATACATGAACAAACAATAACAAGTCTGAAATTGTTAGTCTTACCATGGGCAGCAACAAATCAAAAATTATGATTGCGTCCCCCTTTAGCTATGTTTACACACACAGTATTTTAGCTCAGTATTTTGCAACCAAAACCAGGAGTGGAGTGAAAACACAAGGCTATGTTCACACACACACTGTTGAAACTGAATGGAGAGCCGCCATTTAATTGCAAATAATGGCCGTTATTTCAAAACAACAACCATTGTTTTAAAATAATGGCCATCCACTTAATTTCAACAATGCATGAACACAGCCTTTCTGGTTTTTCAATCCACTCCTGCTTTTGGTCGCAAAACACTGAGCAAAAATACTGTGTGTGAACATAGCCCTAAGGTGTCATGGGACAAAATGCCAAAACTTTATTGTCTCCATAGGGATGGTGTAGAAATGCAACTTCCATCCTTTTCCCATTCTACAAACCGGTTTATATTTCCAGATTACTGGTAGAACATCTGCAGCTCAGGAAACAGTACTGAGTGTTACACTACAGAAAGTACATGCAATGTAAATATTTACATATCTTACTACACAAATATGGTTTATAGCAAAAATCCAACTATGTGTTCACATCTCAGGAGCCTTCATCACAGGCAAAATACAGCAGCATACAGCAAGCAGAAAGTGTGGCATATCCGGCTTGATATAGGAATACAAATCCAGCATAGACTATCATGTGGAGATGAGAAATAGCACTATTTTTGCTCATTATATAACTCGTATATGTCATGTTATATAACTTTCCCCCTCACCTCCAATTTTATATTGTTCCTGAGCTACTGGGTGGAGACTAGCTGGCATCTTCCTTCCACTAAGCACACACAGAAGAGAGGATTCCTAGGCGGTATTCACACAATTAGGCGGTATTCACACAATTAGGACAAATTTAGGGTTCATCGATTTTAACTGGGCTATTCACACTATCGGTAGTTTCACAGAATCCGCAATAGTTTCCACAAAATAAAAATAACAGGGCATGTCCTAGTGCAGATCGTAATTGCAGAATAATTAGCCAATAGAAGTCCTTGGAATCCACATTTTATGGGAAATATGGATCACCTTAAAACTCTCACCTTCGTATTTTAAAATATGGGATTGCGGATGCACTATGGACAATTTTTTTGCAGATTTCAGACAAAACATATGGTCCTGAAACATGTGAATAAGGCCTAAAGCACCAGTATCTCTCTATAGTACACCTTTACAAACAGAACTGAGTACAGTTTAGAGCAGCACTGAGCAGTATAAGCTGAGAGTCAAACAAGAAGGTAAGATAGAGGCTGCTCTTTCCTCTATCTGCAGCTGTTCCCCAATATTTCAATGAATTAACCTGTTTTAAAGGGGTGTTTGCAAGGATCTAAAACATTTTGGGAAATGAACCCCAAGGCATATACCAGGCTGAAAGTCTGGGGCTTGCGCCCTGGATGCACAGAGATAGTGGTATAAATAAAGTTTCTTACATTCATTTGTAGTACTAATTTATGCAAGGTTGGCTAAAAGTATTGTGCCCATTAAAGTATTAGACTATATCTTTACAGGTATATGTGCAGACACCCTCTGTCTACCTTTTTTTGCCCTATAAAGTTTCTTTGCAGAATTGCTTTGTGTAATAGGATTTCTCTTTGAGAAGCGGATTGCTTTTATGTATTGTCCTGGTTTTCCTGTAACTGCAGAGATTCAGAGCAGTTTAATGGTAAGGTATAGGGCTATGGCTAGGTGCACACCAGCATTTTAACCTCCGCAACAATTCTGTTTCTCTTTTCTGTTTCGATAACCTAAACCAAGCGGATCCATCCCTATTGTTTAACCCCTTAACGACATCGGGCGTAAACTTACGCCCTCGCGCCCTGGTACTTGGCGCATCAGGGCGTAAATTTATGCCCGATGTTTCCCCGATCGCTGCGTGTTCGCACACAGTGATCGGGGAAGATGGCCTGCTATAAATCATAGCAGGCCATCATAGCTTCTCGGCACGGGGGTGGTTAACACCCCCCGTGCTTACGATCGCCGCTATAGGCTGATCAATTCAGATCAGCCAATAGCAGCGATCGGAACCTTTCCGGGTCATCGGTGACCCGATGACCCGGAAAAAAAATGGCGGTCGGTGCTGTCCGAGGACGGCACCGACCGCCATTACTGTAAAAAGTAATGGTGGTCACCGTGCCACCGGCCCGATCGCCGCGATCGGGCCGGTGGCACGGCGATCAGAGTCCCACAAGATAAAAAATACCTGCCCTGGACCCCTTAGCTAGGTAGCTGAGGGGTCCAGAGCAGGTATTTGTACATTACTCACCTGTCCCGGGGTCCTGATCGGCGTCTTCCGGGTTCGCGGCGTCCTCCGTCATTCCGTCACCAGTGGGGTCCATATGCTCACTGTGCCCCTTGTTAGATTCCTTGAGGGGTGTAGTTTCCAGAATGGGGTCACTCGTGGGGGGTTTCCAGTGTCTTGGAAGCACGAGGGCTCTGTAAATGCGACATGGCCCTTGAAATCCTTTCCAGTGAAATTCAGCTTCCAAAAGCCAATTAGCGCTCCTTCCCTTTGGAGGCTCGTCCTGCGCCTTGGCACTTTATCGCCACATGTGGGGTATTTCCGTACTCGGGAGAAACACATTTGCGCTACACATTTTGTGTCTTTTTTTTCCTCTTATCCCTTTAAGAAAATGAAAAATTGAAGGCTAGAACAACATTTTAGTGTAAAAAAATAAATTTTTCTTTTTTCACGCCATATTGTTCGGAAAATCTGTGAAGCACCTGTGGGGTCCAAATGCTCACCGCACCCCTTGTTACATTCCTTGAGGGGTGTAGTTTTCTAAATGGTGTCCATTTAGGGATCTTTTTCAGGTTTTGGCACCCCAGAGCCTCTGCCAACCTGAAGTGGTACAGTCAAAAATGACCAAATATAACGGAGGCGTTGAAATTCACTAGGCGCTCCATTATATCTGAGGCTTGTGGTTGCGTCAAATAGCGCAATAGGGCCACATATGGGGTATTTCTATAAACTGCAGAAACGGGGCAATAATTATTGGGGTGCATTTCTCTGGTAATAGGTTTATAATTATGAAAAATATTGGATTACAATAAAATCTCTGCACAGAAAATTAAAATTTTCAAATTTCTTACACACTTGGCTTTTATTTCTGTGACTCCCCTAAAGGGTTAAAACACTTTCTGGATATGCTTTTGCAGAGTGTGGGGGGTGCAGTTTCTGAAATGGGGTGCTTTGTGGGGCTTTCTAACATACAGGCCCCTCAAATACACTTTAAACCTGAACAGGTCCCTAAAAATATCTGATTTTGAAATTTTACTGAAAATTTGCTGCTAATGTTTTAAGCTTCCTATTGTCTAAAAAAAATGAAAGATCGTTTAATAAATGCCGCCAACATAAAGTAGACATGTTGCTAATGCTATTTAATATATAATTTATGTGGTATAACCACTTTCTGTATACGCAAAAAAGTTTCAAAGTTGGAAAAATGCAGTTTTTCACATTTTTTCACATTTGGGGTTTTTTCATAAAGATTCGTTATGAGTATCGACTCCAATTTACCAGAAATGTAAAGTACAATATGTCACGAGAAAACAATCTCAGAATCAGCCGGATAGGTAAAAGCATCCCGAAGCTATTAATGAATAAAGTGACACTGGTCATATTCATAAAATTTGTCTCTGTCATTAAGGCCATTTCAGGCTCTGTCCTTAAGGGGTTAAAGGGGTTATCCAGCGCTACAAAAACATGGCCACTTTCTCCCTACTGTTGTCTCCAAATTGGGTGGGGTTTTGAAGCTCAGTTACATTGAAGTAAATGGAGTTTTTGCCCTACTGTTTCTCCAGTTCAGGTGCGGTTTGCAATTAAGCTCCATTTACTTCAATGGAACTGAGCTTCAAAACCCCACCCAATTTGGAGACAACAGTAGGGGGAAAGTGGCCATGTTTTTGTAGCGCTGGATAACCCCTTTAATTGCAACCACCAAACCACCACCTAACTGGAGACAAGAGAGGGGGAAAAGTGGCCATGTTTTTGCAGCGCTGGATAACCCCTTTAAATGGGTTTTTACTGTGCTCTGTTTTCATCAAATAGGTCAGTGTAGCATTTTTCTCTGTCTTGCAGTGGGTCTCAGCAGGGAGATCTGATCATTGAGAAGTTTTTTTTTTTTTTTTTTAAATAATGACAGGTACTTTTTAACCCACATAAATTTCCTTACTCCCCCAAGTGATGGGTTAACATATGTGATGTATGTATTTGCCATTGCATCATTAGGCACATATGGGGGAATTTACGAAGGGGGTACGTGTATTCAGTTTTTTAAATTGTCATTTTTGAATACAAAGCCAGGAATAGATTTAAAAAGGGAAGTCCCAGTCTTTTCTTCAGACCTGAAAACCGGAATGCGTGAACTCACCCTTAGGCCACATTCACACGGCTGTAAGTTTGCGGACCTTAAGGACGGTGAAGGCCGTAATGAATTGTTTCCCAGCCCGGAATGATGTATCATCATACTGGGAGCAGGGAGACTGTTTGAATCTCAGTGGCACTCCATTACAGGCCTTCGCCATCCCTAAGGTCTGCAAAGTAATGGATGTGTGAATGCAGCCTAAGAGCAGTGTTTCACACACCAATCTTTAGTAAAATCACACAGCTGTAGGATTCTGCCAAAGCATTGTGGCCATGCCCACTAGCTTCAATAAAGCAACTATTAAACACCAAAATGCTTGCAAAGGGAGTTGATAAATTCAATCAGTAATAAAAACAAACAAACAAAAAAAAAAAAACACTATATTTTTCCAAAAATGTTAGATTACTGCTTGCCATACAGCATAGAACTCATATCATTATTTTCCAGGCATCAGGTGCAGATGCCGTTCTTATCTTGCCCATTTTATTTGCATTTACTTAGGAGCGTTCATTTTTCCTACCAATGCAGCAGGGGCTTAAAGAAAATACTTTATCTAGAAGCAAAGATGACTAAATCATTCATCTAAAACCAGACTATTAAACCCATTATTATTGTTACCTTAACATCAGTTCACCGGTTATCCAAAATCTCACTTGTTTTCTAACAGAGCCAATACATAGAATAATATTTTTATATTTTGACAGATACAATGTAGTATTTGTTTTCATACAGCCATGTCAGACTATGTACGGCAGGAAACAGAAGGTAGAGTGGATCACCAGCCAAATACTCGGTATTCTCAGAAACTGGAATGTAGACGCTTCACAAGAAAACAATGTGTAGTTTCTGAAATGGTCATTTGAAAAGAACTCACGTTTAAAGCTGGAAATAGTATTCACCGTTAGGGTCCATTCCCATATACTGTATTTCTGCAGATTCATATACTGTATTTCTGCAGATTTTACACAGAGTTTTGCTGTGAAATCCGCTGCAATACAGAGTACTGGGGATGGGTGAATTTACAGTACTAGTGAAACTCTACACTAGGCATTGCCATCAGCTTGTCAGCCGGCTGCCTTTAAACTCTGACACTTCTCTTCAGGTGCCTGAAAAAGCTAGATCTAGTCATGGGAAACTGGGAGAAGTTTCCCAGGACTGGATCCCGCTTTTCCATGCACCCAAGGTGGAGCGGCACAGAGTTCAAAGGCAGTCGGCTGACAAGCCGATAGCAGAACCTAGTGTAGAGTTTCACTAGTACTGTAAATTTGCTCATCCCTACCGAGTACCATTAAAGCCATACCATTCCGCTGAGAAAGTGTACTGACATAGCCTTATTTACCTGCTCAGCTGTTATGGCACTAAAAATAACAGATCCCATGCTTACCAGGCTCACTGTCTGTGGGGCTCTTAGCCAGACCCTGACTGATAAAAACCTTTGACATGTCCACATGACATCCAGAAATGATGTCTGACAGCATCCAATAGTGAAGATAAGGCTGGGTGCACACTACGTTTTTGCAAAAAAAAAAAAAAAAAAAAAAAAAAGCATCTTTTTAAAAATAAGGTCAGCTATGTTAAAAAAAAAAAAAAAACCTATTTTGATCCCTTTTTTTATCATGGAAAAATGGATGCACACAAATGCATCTGTTTTTCCATAAATTTTTAGCAAAAATAGATGGGGGGGGGGGGGGGGGGGGGAAGTAGTGTGAAATTTCTTCAAGCATCATTTTGACCTCTCTGGGTCTCTCAAGGATACACAGGTGCAAAATAGAAACAGTAAACAGCATTTGTAGAAACTGAACTGGGAATCCCCCAACAAAATGTCCATATATTAGTGGAAAGATGTAGCAAAACCCTATATATAGTCACAACCATGATTTTAGCATTCTAATCCTTTTAAAAGGGAACCGATCACACAAAAATTGGCTATAAAAAGGTAAGGAAACGTGCTGGTAGATCAGCCAGCACGCTTCCTAACCATCCCCCTGTCCCCTCCGTCCCATGAACATAGAGCCCGCAAAGTGCAATGCCGGCCCCCCCTAATGACGTTACCATGCGGCGCTTTCTACACACGCCCAGAGGGGCGTGATTACAGCGCCGGAGCCGGCCCAGGACAGTAACTACCTGAAGAAGACACCCGCCCACCGTGACTACTTAGATGGTAATTTGCATAGAGCCCGGGAGACTAAAACTAACTTTGCGGGCTCTATGTACAGGGGACGGAGGGGACAGGGGGATGGTTAGGAAGCGTGCTGGCTGATCTACCAGCACGTTTCCTTAACTTTATAGCCAATTTTTTGTGTGATTGGGTCCCTTTAAAGGGAAATTCCTGCCCATCTGACAATTTACTGAAAAGTACAGATGGTCAGATAGTTAAACCCCTATGGCCCCTTTCACATACCTGTTAAGTGTAGCTTCACACATACCAGATTCGCAGCGGATTTCATGAAATCTGCTGCAAATCCATGTAGTGTGAAGTTCTATGGGGTTACATATCTGCAGCGGAACTTTCATTCCGCTGCGGATATGTAACCCGGCTTCTTTAACCCACTGACCGGGGCATACATTACCTGCTCGGCACCGCGGCTGTGTGTGAGGCTCCCAGCTCGAGTTGGTCCCCATCAGCCAATCTGTGCATGGCAGCACTGACTGACTGATGGGGACTGACGGGAGCCTCATATGCAGCCGTGGCGCCGAGCAGGTAATGAATGCTCCAGGCGCGGGCTGCGAGGGGTTAAAGGGGTCTGATCACATACTGGCAGCGGAATGAAAAATGGTACAGTGGTACCTTGGTTTAAGAGTAACTTTGATTAAGAGCGTCTTGCAAGAGCTCACAGTTTTAAAATTTTTTAACTTGGTTTAAAAGCTTTGCTTTGATGTAAGAGCTCTCTGTACTGGATGGGAGGGGGAGTGGAGGAGGTTCATGGTCTGCACAGGGTGGTCTACGGCACTGTACTCTGACCCTTTGGTTTAAAAGTGGACTTAGATTACAAGCACGGCCCCGGAACAAATTATGCTCGTAATCCAAGGCACCACTGTATAAGCAAATGTTCGCCGTTCACACTTGGTAAATACAAATGCAATGCACATACAAACAACACAAAAAAAAGCAAAAAACTGAAAACACACAACACACAGGATTTCAAAGAAAAATAATCATTGTGTGAAACCGGAACTCAAGGAAGTCTGACAGACTTTTACAGCAAGGTGTTATGAAGAAGGAATGTCTGCAATGTGATTTATTTTTTAATCACATATTGCCAATTCAATCCTAGCAGCCTAGTAAGAACTTTTGGATTCTGTAAATTCTCAGTGTCAAGTAAGATTTCCTGCTATAAAAATATAAACTTGTAAACAGATCTAAAGAAAAGCTAAAAATAGTACTACAGCAAATGGCTTTAGACTTTTCAAGAAACTTTGTAATATATCTTATCAGGGAAAAATGCCTCTTCACTTACCAGGCTATATTCTTGCTCTTCCCAAACTCAATTCACTCAAAAACAAAAATCGAGTCTGTCCTGAGACACAAGATAAACTATCTGCTAACAGAGGGATCAGATTAGCACTGCCTATTGAAGTCTATGAGAGCGAGTAGTGGCCGAAAAGCACCAAAACCAAACTGCACAAAGACTACATGAGTATTTTATTAGATCTCACCCAAGCATTTGATTCACTAGCTCAGTGACAGACATATGCACCCAGAATAGGATTACACATAGGGCTACAATGATCCTGTTATCTACATACAGGTGTTCCCTTTCACTATAAATGTGCCAGCTGATCAATGAAAATTGCATTTTAGGACGATTATGTGGTTAATGGGTAGAGGATAAAAAATAAAAAAAAATACACAACCTCTTCTTAACACTGTTCTTGCCCCTGTTCACACAATGTTGCTTACTTAGCTTCAATGTCCTGAGCAAAGTGACATCGCCAATGCACTTTTGGTAGGGAATCCAGAGTGGCACTGCAGAACAAGGACCAAGAACAAGGGGTTTTCAGGGTTTTTTTTAGGGTCCTTTTAGAGGGGTAAATCCATGCCTCTATGAGTAGTAATTTAGCAGATTGATGCTCATTTAAAAAGCCTTCACATAGCACATCCCTATGCTTACATTATTGTCGGCAGCACCTCCTCCACAGGGAGATATGCTGCTAAGAACTTTTCCTAAGGCTAGGTTCACACTGCGTTTTCAGCATCCGTTTAACGGATCCGTTTTTTTTAACGTCCAGAAAAATAGGGTCAGCAACGTTTTTTGGTCCGTTTTGGTCCGCCAAAAAAAACGGATCCGTTTTTTTTTTATAATGGAAGTCAATGGAAAAACGGATGCACACAAATGAATCCGTTTTTTGCAATCCGTTTTTCATGCGTTTTTTGAAAAAAACGGATGCGTTAAACGGATGCTGAAAACGCAGTGTGAACCTAGCCTAACCTGCATAAAAGATACGAATAGCAAATGAACAAGCACTTGCTCATTTGTCAGCTGATTTGGGGGAGATATTGACCAATAATCATTCTATGTAATGGGGCCTTAAAGGGGTTGTGGTTTTAAGGAAACTAACAGCAGGTTCTGAGGTGGATCACAAAGATATCCTTTTCTTGCCAATCCTATGCAATGTTTTTATATAATTTATAAGATTCAACCTATGTAAGTTAGGTCCTTTGGCACGCTGGAGGCATTCCCCTGAACCTCAGTGCACTGGCCCGTCCATTTTTTTCTAGGACACCTACATGTGCACAATGTAGTGACGATTTCTGCCAATATCTGGTACACTGTTACTGCACAATCGCAGGATCTCTGTCTGGGGGGAAACAGACATCACTACATTGTGCATACACGTATACGCTAAAGTAGGAAGTGCAGAAGAAGCTGGCAGGGGAGCAAGCTGATGCACTGAGGGGTCGGGGAACACCCCCAGTGCACCAAAGGACTAAAGGTCTAAACTGATGCCTTATACCAGGGGTAGGGACCCTTGGCTCTCCAGCTGGCTTATATGAAATTAAACATATTTCAAAATGTACAAGTATAACAATGAAAGTGTATTGTTTGAGAGATATAGACTAAAACCTGGCCATACACATTCATTCATTGTCAGCTGAACGATTGTTCGGCTTACATATCTCTCCCGCTCTAGCCATACATATGAATGTTTTGGCAATGTTGTGCTCTCTGTAAAGGGGGAGATATGTGTCTGGCTGTGGCTTCTCTTTGAAAACAAAAGGGGTCAGACAGTGAAATTCCGTCACATCCAATCCCATACACTTCAGAACAATCGCCGAACCCTCAGAGTGTCAGGTTCAGCTGAGATAAGGATAAACTGTATGGGAACCTACATTAATCCCCCAGGTGACTGTAGTGTTTCCCTAACCTGCAAGCAAGGGGGACTGTATGAAAATGTGTGCACTGTTACATGGCAACAGCACTGTCACAGTCCAGAAAGGAGGGGATTAGACCCATGGGGGAGAAAACAGTACAGGGATGTAAGCTACTTTACTAAAACCAGCACATGTGTTCTCCTTCACATATATTTTACACATCTGATTTTACCAACTTTGCTTTATGCTAAAACACCAAATTGATTTTTAGGCCATGTTCACACGCCGCAAGGCGTATCGCTGCAAAAAATACGCTGCGATACGGTGTGTGTGAAGCTACCCTAAGGGTGCGTTCACATGAAGCGAGTTTGCAGCGGACTTAATCCAAAGGGGGCTGCCCGGGTGAACGCTAGATTGTCCGGGCAGCCCATAGAGGATAGTGGCGGTCTGCTGCCGCTGCTGCTATTCCATGGAGCGATGGCAGCATATCGCTGCTATCACAGTCGGTTGTTTTTCAACATTGTTGAAAAACAAAGGACTGCAGTGATCAGCCGACATTCATTGCCTTCTATTCCACGGGACAATTATCGGCCGAATACAGCCGATAATCGTTCCGTGGAATAGGGCCTTTAGGCTATGTTCACACACAGCCTTTAGTCACAACGGACTGGTACACTGCAGTATACATTAAGCATATTGTTCTGTGGGTTTGCCAAGGTATATTGTGTATGTTCGTAGATTTAAGTAGTATCCCTATGCAAGAAGATCATACATGCTCTAGACAGAACAATCAGTACATGTGCACACTTCAACACCTATGTGTTACATTCACCAAAAAAGCAGATGTTTATCAGATGCCAGAATGTGGATTAGACCTAAGAAAACCACAGCGAGATTTCCATATGTAAATATGCCTTAATAAGTACATTTTATGGTGTTTTGTAAATACAATGTAATAACTGAATAAGGCAAAACGCATACTTCCCAAGTGTCCCTCTTTTGAGCCCTCTGTCCCTCTTTGCCCCTTACATGTCAGTCTTTTTGACCTAGGAATTACATCTTTTTATGTTGCTCTACAAAGTGTCTGGTTTCTTACTGTATAATAGACCCGAACTTCCATATTATTCTATCATGTTGTGCAAGTTTGATCCTAAAAATTGTTATATTCAGATGAATCGTGACCTTATGGCCCCTTTAACACATCCTTTCCCACATGCAGTTCATATGGCTCCATACACACATCTGTGGGTGTTACCGATACGTTTTGAGAACATGATCGGTGGCTCAAAAAAAAAAAAATAATAATTATTAAGCCATTATGCGTCCGTGTCACCTATCTGACAGTGGGTCCCTGCAGATGCAGGCAGTTACTGAGATATCTGTAATCCTGCCCACAGCTGTGGGTCCGCAATAACAGGGTTACGGATGTGTGAATGGGAAAGGATGCAGTCTCACATACATTAATATCTGCAGTAGATCCTGTAACTAAATGCATCAATCTGCAGCAGATCCTGTAGGTGTGATTGCATCCTTGAATTAAAAAGTATAGAAATGTCTGTAAAATTTTCCTAGCGTGAACAAATGTCCCTCTTACGCTTTAAGTCCTACTCCAAAAATAAGCCCTAGTTAGTCAGCGCATCCCGCGCTAGGTATAAAACCTATAATACAAAATGGGCATACTGTAGCACCCAACAGTCCTGGACAAGTGCCCTGCCAGCTCCCGCAACAGCATGGCAAAATCAGCTCACCTGCTTCAGAGCCGCACTCCAGCGTCCTTCCTCTCAAAATTGCAGATTTGTGCTGAATCCACAAATAGTTCTGCTCATTTCTAGAGATGAGCGAACCTCAAGCATGCTCAAGTCCATCCAAACCCGATCGTTCGGCATTCGATTAGCAGTGGCTGCTGAAGTTGGATAAAGCTCTAAGGTTGTCTGGAAAACATGGATACAGCCAATGACTATATCCATGTTTTATCCAAGTTCAGCGGCCACCGCTAATCAAATGCCGAACGTTCGGGTTCGGATCGACTCGAGCATGCTCGAGGTTCGCTCATCTCTACTCATATCTAAAAGGAATACTGTATAGGTAATGGTGCATTATTTATCCCTAGACAACTACTCTGTGGAGTAAACATAATGTCTGATTATTGCTCATTGCCATAAATTAGACCTACTCCAAAAAGAAGCCACAGCCCTTTCATTAGGAAAAAAAAAAAAACAAAAAAAAAAAAAAAAACAAGACTTAGTCTCCTTTTTAGAGAAACACTTTTAGAGAAAAACAGTAGTAAAAATAATAGTAATAATAATAATAAAAAAACTTCCAGTATACTTCAGCTGCTGTATGTCCTGCAGGAAGTGGTGTATTCTCTCCAGTCTGGAGAACAGAAAAAGTTTTCTATGGGGATTTGTCTGGACAGTTCCCGACATGGACAGAGGTGGCAAAAGAGAGCACTGCGTCCATCGATTATAATGGAGCCGCGTCATAGAGGGGGTTTCCTCCCACTGGGGGCCGGCTGGCCCGCCAACTCCAGTGCTTCACCCCCGGCCCGTTACCCGTGAATAGAATGGCACCGTACATGGGAACTGGGCCGCGGCTAAAGAAAATGGACCGCTGCACAGGCGCCATTCTATTCAGGGATAATGTTAAAGCGAATGTACCTGATGGTATATTAGTTTTAAGCTGTCACCTTAATCAGTCTTCAGGTTCCTTTATTTGAGAGCCTTTGTGCAGATAGAGATGTGTACAGTTTGTACAGTGACAAGCGGTGTTGAAAAACCCATGTGCACATTGCACTAGTCCCCAAAGCATTGTGTGTATTGCACTAATCCCAGTTACATTTATTTATAGAATCAGTCCTAATTTATTCAATGACTCTTATATGGTTTAATGTACGTCTGTATTAAGGCCCTATTACACAAAGCGATTGTCGGCCTTATCTGCCGATTATCGGCCATTACGGGCGATAATCGCTTTGTGTAATAAAAAGCAACGAAAAGCCGATATGCACGATGTCGGCTGAACGTTGTGTTTCAACATGTGAAAGACAAATGACCACAACTGCAACGATATGCTGCCGTCGCTCTGCATGACAGGAATGGCGGCAGAAGCAGACTGGAGCTATCTTCTACCTGGACAATATAACAATAACCCGGCGGCCCCATGCCACTTCCCGCGGTCTTACCCGGTAGCTGTCGACACATGCTGATCTGGCAGGTCCGCACTCACTTGCTGTGAGTCCATACATGTACCACATTAGTTCAGAAATATTTTTTTATTTTGTGCTTCCCTTTTAGATATAAAGTTTTCTTTTGTTTATATTTAGAGCCAATGGGGGAGATTTATCAAAAGGTGTGAAAATTTAGACTGGTGCAAACTGCCTACAGCAACCAATCACAGCTCAGCTTCCAGCTCTGGTGAAAGAAAAGCTGAGCTGTGATTGGTTGCTGGGAGTTTGCACCAGTCTAAATTTTACACCCTTTGATAAATCTCCCTCAATGTGTTCCCCTTAGTGCCATCCATGCTCAGGGGTCGACGGCATTTTTTTTTTTTACTGACAAGTGCAGGACTTTACTTCCACTGCACGTGTGCAGATTGTGCATGTACACTCATTTACACCATTGTCAAGACTGAATTGTGCAACAAATTTAAGCTCCACTATCTGGCACTTTAGTTTCATGAATGGAAGGTCACAATGAGCAATAATGGGGGAATGAAAATGTCAGAACTGAGGCACAAAACAGCTAAGAACCAGCCAAGCCAAACATGTGGTATAGACTACCTCAACTCTCTGCATTTGATTACCAGTGGCTGAAGTTGTATGAAGCCCTAGGGATTCCTGGAAAACATGGATACAGCCTATAAAATGGGGCATAGGCTATATGCATGTTTTCCAGGACATTCATCCAACTTCTTGAGCCACTGGTAATCGAATGCAAAGAGTTTGGGTTTGGACGACACTGAACACACTCAAAATTCGCTCATCTCTAGTGCACACACATCAGTAACACTGAGCATTTGTCGTAGAAGGAAACAAACATGTCACAAACCAGTCTTCCATAAATATGACTAAATATTGAAGTATCACACAGGGCATTCCTAGGATCAAATAAGTAACGTGCAGCGTACTAACACTTTCCTGTAGACAGGCTCACAGCTAAAGAAAAAGCGTGTTGATGCACTAAACACAACCATTCGCAATGCTGGAAAATCTCTCTAAAACTGCCAAGTTTCATTTGGATGAAACAAGTGGAAAGGGAATTTTTAAGAGCTGGCGATCAGAGCGCTTCTCTCCGGCACTCGCTTGGACAACACCATGGGTGTAGAACTAAACGTTCCACAGAAATAAAGGGGACAGCAATTCAAAGCAGATGTCAGACGCTACTGTGAGGTCTCCTTATGTCACACCCATCCCCAGAGCAAGGAGTAAATACACAATAGGGAAAAGTCCTCAATACTGTAGGCTCTGAGCTGTGCCCCCAGGCTGTGGGGTCTCTAGGGCAGTGTATTGTCAGGAGGGGAGTGACAACACAAGCATACACGTGCTGCCATGTCCACAACAGGACCCCCGACCGAAGGGAATGAATGACCTTCCAATAAAACAAACATTGTCCATGTCTGGCACTAGTAGTACATGATAATAAGGTTAGGGAGTGTGGGTGAGGGGCTGCACGGCTCATGTCCCTCCCCTTCTCCTATGAATGGAATACACAGTACTTAGTGGAGTCTGCCACGTTTTGAGCCTTGCTTCTAAGTAGCTTCTTGTCTCAGTCCTCACATGGGGCGGACTGGGGTGGGCTTCTGCTTAACCCCTGCACAGCTGAGCACCATGCTACAATGTGTAACACCGAACATCAGCTGAGACCCACGTGAGAAGCCCGCCACACGTCAGTATGTAGAAGCAGTTATTCTATGCAATGGCTCCCCAGCAACCAGATTCTTCCCATCACAGTATACATATTCACTGTGTTCTCACCTTTATACACTTGTCACAAAGCTATGCAAGTTCCTTTAAGCATGGGACGTTGCTGAATGCTAGTACCCAATGATTTAGCAACGTGCTGGAGCTCCAATCACAAATTGCAAACAAAGGTTTCTGAACCAAATGTACAAGTTACAGATCTCTCCATTATTTGCAGGTGGGAAAACCTGCAAAATTGCCAGTGTATCAAAAAACGTATGCAGCGTTTACACAAAGCGATAATTCGCCCAAGGGTCGTTTAACGATTTTGAAGCAACAATTTGTTTTTTTTTTTATAATAATCAGCGTTAAGACGTATAAGTCTTTAGAAAAATCGTTATTGCGATCATTTTTAAGATCGCTTAAGCCCATCTCACACATAGGGTGAATCTTTGAAAGACCGTTTACACAAAATGATCTGCAAATTTTTACCGAACAACGATTTGAGAACATGTTGAAAGATCAAAATGAACGATTTCTCGCTCGTCGCTTGATCGTTTGCGGTGTTTACACGAGCCAATTATTGCTCAAATATGATCGATATGGCGGAAATTCAAAGGATAATCGTTCTGTGTAAACGCATGATTATTTTCTCCACTCCACGGTCCATTGAAGTCAGAGGCGTTCTGCCATTACATGGAGTGATACACAGCAGACAGTCGCTGTCATTATTGTATTTCCCAACCTGTTGAGAGACCACGACCAGCAGATATTGTGCATGTCAGCTGCTGTGGTCTTGTAACAGGTACTATAACACCAAACAGTAACTGGCCAGAGCTCTGGGACTCCTACTATGGAGAGGCAGGGGCCCCCGCGCCTGGACAGAGAGCCTGCTCCCCACTGACACTGATCTGAAATAGAGTTGGCTCATATTCTGCTGTTCTCTGACACCTAGAAGCAGGGCTTGGCCATTGCAGACCCCTATTGTTCATATACTTGTGACCTACATGACAGGTCAATGTTCACACTGACGCTCATATCTTATAAAGCTACATCTGGGCTCATTCTCTGAAACCCAACAGTATCACCTGCAGTGGTGAGATATCATTCCACAGCGCTACTACTCAGGCTATAGACCACCATTTCCCACCAAAAGTGACCAACAACCCGATATGCAGATCACGCCAAACTATCTCAACAATGTTAAAAATACAAGTAGGATTTATACCAGTGAAGGTAAGAATGTCTAATGGTCGAGAACTAATGCTTTAAAAATGTACAAACAGGAGCAGATGTTCTCTGGTCATCATATGGGAGGTCTACATCAAAGTTAAAGCATCTATAGGAGATCATTACACTCATCAGAAGCCAGCGACAACTTTACTATCCACCATCATCATCATCATGGTAAAGCTGTTCTGCAGGACACATCATCCAGCTCTCCTAATTTCACACACTATAAACCAGACTTCAACACCCTGCTCTACTGCATTTATCTGCAATACTGCAGACACCATCGTCCCCCATTACTCCTACAGCGCACCGGGTACCGTCGTCCCCCATTACTCCTACAGCGCACCGGGTACCGTCGTCCCCCATTACTCCTACAGCGCACCGGGTACCGTCGTCCCCCATTACTCCTACAGCGCACCGGGTACCGTCGTCCCCCATTACTCCTACAGCGCACCGGGTACCGTCGTCCCCCATTACTCCTACAGCGCACCGGGTACCGTCGTCCCCCATTACTCCTACAGCGCACCGGGTACCGTCGTCCCCCATTACTCCTACAGCGCACCGGGTACCGTCGTCCCCCATTACTCCTACAGCGCACCGGGTACCGTCGTCCCCCATTACTCCTACAGCGCACCAGGTACCATCGTCCCCCATTACTCCTACAGCGCACCGGGTACCATCGTCCCCCATTACTCCTACAGCGCACGGGGTACCATCGTCCCCCATTACTCCTACAGCGCACCAGGTACCGTCGTCCCCCATTACTCCTACAGCGCAGCGGGTACCATCGTCCCCCATTACTCCTACAGCGCACCGGGTACCATCGTCCCCATTACTCCTACAGCGCACCAGGTACCATCGTCCCCCATTACTCCTACAGCGCACCAGGTACCATCGTCCCCCATTACTCCTACACCGCACCGGGTATCATCATCCCCAAACTACATTAAATATCATCCTTTTCTACACTCTCCGGCACTCACCTACAGTAGCCCAGCCCCCACTCTCCAGCACTCACCTACAGTAGGCCGGCCCCCACCCTCCGGCACTCACCTACAGTAGGCCGGCCCCCACTCTCCAGCACTCACCTACAGTAGGCCGGCCCCCACTCTCCAGCACTCACCTACAGTAGCCCGGCCCCCACTCTCCGGCACTCACCTACAGTAGCCCAGCCCCCACTCTCCAGCACTCACCTACAGCAGCCCAGCCCCCACTCTCCAGCACTCACCTACAGCAGTCCAGCCCCCACTCTCCGGCACTCACCTACAGTAGGCCGGCCCCCACCCTCCAGCACTCACCTACAGTAGCCCAGCCCCCACTCTCCGGCACTCACCTACAGTAGGCCGGCCCCCACCCTCCAGCACTCACCTACAGTAGCCCAGCCCCCACTCTCCGGCACTCACCTACAGTAGGCCGGCCCCCACCCTCCAGCACTCACCTACAGTAGCCCGGCCCCCACCCTCCAACACTCACCTACAGCAGCCCAGCCCCCACCTACAGTAGCCCAGCCCCCACTCTCCGGCACTCACCTACAGTAGGCCGGCCCCCACCCTCCAGCACTCACCTACAGTAGGCCGGCCCCCACTCTCCGGCACTCACCTACAGTAGCCCAGCCCCCACCTACAGTAGCCCAGCCCCCACCCTTCCGCACTCACCTACAGTAGACCAGGCAGTCCATGTGGTTGATCTCCTTATCGGAGCGGTACCGCCGGTAATCCTCCCACAGGTCCTTGATGGCGGTGACCGCCAGTATGAAGATGACTGGGGCCAGTGCCAGCTCAGGCTTGAAGGCATTGACGGCGGGCACGAAGTTGAGCAGGGCGATGAAGACGAAGTAGACGTTCGCCAGGCGATGGAACTGCTCGAAGAGGTTCTTGGGCAGGAAGGAGAGCGCCGTGTACTTGGTGGTCTTGATGGAGTTGCCCGCATACTGCCGGTTGGGGTTCTCCGCCGCCGCTTTGCCGGTGGCCTCATAGAGCAGGTTGGAACGGACGGTCCTCGCCTTGTTTTCCTTCTTACTTTTCCTCCGCTTCTTCTTCCTCCTCCTCGCGGTGCCCTGCTCCTCTCTTGCCACCTGGCACTTGTGCTCCCCTCCTCCGGCGGCCGCCGCCTCCATCCTCACAGCTCAGCGAGCGGCACTTACCGAGCCCTCATGTCCCGCTCTAGACGCAGGCCGGCCGGCTCTTATCATCCCGCCTGGGGCACGTCCGGGCGGCAGGGAGGGGGCGCCGCATCACCCGTCCTCTCCTCAACAACTTTTTTTTTTTTTTCTTTCCTCCAATATTGTAGGTTTCTGCTTTGAACTTTCGTCTCCAAACTTTTGAGCGTAGTTTAGTCCCCGCCCCCAGCCTCGCGCATGGCCCCGCCCCCTGTGTGTCACCATTAGCGGTCCGCTGAGTTTCCGCTTCTCCGCTGCCTGGGAAGATGGGGGAGGCAGAGCGGTCACCATGCAGCTGGCACAGTGCACACACTGCGCTTATCTGTGTGCCCGGCCGTGTCATACATAAACCATAAGCACACAATACAGCTGGGGCTCTTCAGTCCTGTTGTCAGTGACATCCATTGGGGCACACAATCACTATGGGGCAGATTTATGAAGCTGTCTCCAATAATACTGCCTCAGTTGCCCATAGCTGCAGACTAGTTCTCATTTCTATGAGGATTCTTTAAAAAAACCTGATGTGACTGCATACCTCTCAAGTGTCCTACTTTTGGAGGGACAGTCCCTACTTTTGACCCATGTCCCTCTTTTTGACCTAGAAATTAAATTTGCACTAATAATAATTGCACTAATGAACTTTTTACATTACTCTAGAAACTGTCTTGTTTCTCACAGTAAAATAGACCCAAACAGTAGGTCCCTGCATATGGGGGCAGTTACTGAAACACGTTTATAATCCTGTCTGCTGTTGCAGGTCTGTAATTACAGACAGGATTACTGATGTGTGAATGGGACCTAAGGATGCAGTCACATATACAGAATGTGCTGCAGATTTGCAGATATCAATGTAACTAAATGCATCAATCTGCAGCACATCCTGTATATGTTAATGTATCCTAGAGTGAACCACCAGTGTCCCTCTTTGGCCGTTGGGAGGTATGTGCAGGGCCGGCCTGTGGGGTGTGCGACCTGTGCGCTTGCACAGGGCGCCTCACTCCCGGCCAGCGGGGGAGCGCTCCAGCAGGCAGAGAGCTGCACCTGCACTGCACTTCTAACTAGAAATAGAAGTTTGATGTGCTGTGTGTCTGCTGGAGCACCCAACCAGCTGCCCTCCCGCTCGCCCTCCTCCTGGGTTCTAGCAGACACCCAGCACATCTAACTTCTGTTTCTAGTTAGATGTGCAGTGCAGCTCTCTGCTGGAGCGCCCCTGGCCGCCCTCCTCCCGCAGCGCTTAGCTCCTCTCCTCCTCTGCACTGCGCTGTAGCATGACGTCACCCGGTCCACACGTCCAGCCAATCAGTAAGGGGACGTGTGGTCCGGGTGAAGTCATGCCACGCCGGTGCTCTGGTAAAAGAACTCTCGGCAGGAATGGTAGTTGTTTGGGGGGCTGCGTGTGGTAGTTATGTGGGGGCTGGGGTGTTAGTTGTTTGGGGGCTGTATTTGGGTGGGGGCTGTAGTTGTGTGGGGGCTGGGGGTGTTAGTTGTGTACTCCAGTACTTTCTACTTGAAAGTAGAATACTTGTGCCTGTGTTTCGACCTTTGTCGCTATACCACCTTTTGCCCTGCAGTGTCGAGTTACCCGTCCTATCAGGGTGACACAAGCCCCAGTCCTAGTTACCTGAGTTAAATGACGTGTCCGCGGGTGTCCCGGTGTCACCTGCATTGCCAGATAGACTATGTAGGCTCTTAGCTGCTTTGCTCTATGTGGATTAGTTTCTCTGCTTTAGGATACTGTCCTGCACTTTGTTGAGATGTTCACAGAGTGGGTTGGGGTGATCCCTGACTTGTCCTCTCTGTACAGTCATGGCCAAAAGTTTTAAGAATGATACAAATATAAATTTTTACAAAGTCTACTGCTTCAGTTTTTAAAATGGCAATTTGCATATACTCCAGAATGTTATAAAGAGTGATCAGCTTAACAGCAATTACTTGCAAAGTCAATATTTGCCTAAAAAATGAACTTTATCCCCCAAAACACATCTCAACATCATTGCAGCCCTGCCTTAAAAGGACCAGCTAACATTGTTTCAGTGATTGCTCCATTAACACAGGTGTGGGTGTTGATGAGGACAGGGCTGGAGATCAATCTGTCATGATTAAGTAAGAATTACACCACTGGACACTTTGAGGCTGCGTTCACACTACGTATATTTCAGTCAGTATTGCAACCAAAACCAGGAGTGGATTAAAAACACAGAAAGGCTCTGTTCACACAATGGTGAAATTGAGTGGAAGGCCGCCATAAAACGGTAAATAACTGCCATTATTTCATTATAACAGCCGTTGTTCTAAAATAACAGCAAATATTTGCCATTAAATGGCGGCCATCCACTCAATTACAACATTGTGTGAACAGATCCTTTCTGTGTTTTTAATCCACTCCTGGTTTTGGTTGCAATACTGACTGAAATATACTGACTGACGCCCGAAATATTAATTTGTTTAATTCATGATTTTTGCTCAGTACTTTGGTCAATATTTTGCAACCAAATCCAGTGAATTGAAAACACAGAAAGGCTATGTTCACACATCGCTAAAATTGAGTGGATGGTCGCCATTTAACCCCTTAATAAGAGAGCCAATTTTCATTTTAAAAGGCCATAGCACTTATATAGCATGCCATTTTGACGCTGAGGCCCGGGCTGGTAAGATGAAGGGATTCCCCCACTAGACACGAGGTAAAGCCGTACAGAAGACTTTTAAATGTAGCTGTCATGTTAAATGCAGCTTAATTAGCAGGATCGGCAAAAGCTAATAGCTGCGGTCCCGGGCTGCAGATAGCAGCCGGGATTGCGGCAGTTCAGAGCGGGGTCGCGGCGCAGCTCCCCTTTGAACCCCCCTAGCGATGAGATGGCATAAATGTACCTCATCCGTCCTTAAAGTGTCACTGTTGTTTACATTTTTTTTTTTTTTTTTGCAGTAATCAATAGTACAGGCGATTTTAGGAAACTTTGTAATTGGGTTTATTAGCTGAAAAATGCATTTTATCATGAAAAAGCAGTTTAAAGCTCTCCCCCCTGTCTTCATGAGTGTCTATGGAGAGGGGAGGGGTGGAGGGAGATGAGGCACCAAAACAGGACAACAAAGAGTTCATTTACAGCTACATCACCGGCTATCTCCTCTGACAGTCAGCACTGACTTTTCTGACTTCTGAATAGAGGCTTTCACACAGGTACCGCTGTGTAATCCTTTGTTCTCTGCTGCCGACTAATCTCCCTCCTTCCTCCTCCCCCCTTCATAGAACAGACAGGATCAGACTGATGTAAAAGAGTTGAGATTTCCTGATAATGAGCAGTAGATGAGAGAGAGAGGAGGGAGACAGTGACACTTTAAGAGGTTATTGGTAAATAATTAACAATGGCCATTGTTTTAAAATAATAGATGTTATTTGGCATTAAAGGGAACCTGTCACCCCCCGTGCCGGGGTGACAGGCTCCCGACCCCCCGTTAGAGACCCCTATACTTACCTCATCCCGCCGGGTCCCGCTTCTGGATTCGGTCGGGTCCCGGAGATCTCAGCCGCTGCAGCCCGGCGCGCGCGCTGACAGATGAGTCCAACGCTCATAGAGAATGACGGAGCGCTGGACTCTCCTGTCATTCTCTATGGGTGTTGGACTCATCTCTCAGCGCGCGCGCCGGGCTGCAGCGGCTGAGATCTCCGGGACCCGACCGAATCCAGAAGCGGGACCCGGCGGGATGAGGTAAGTATAGGGGTCTCTAACGGGGGGTCGGGAGCCTGTCACCCCCGTACGGGGGGTGACAGGTTCCCTTTAAATGACTGCCAATGTGTGAACATAGCCTTTTTGTGTTTTCAATCCACTTCTGGTTTTGGTTGCAAAGGGTATGTGCTAGGGCTGGGCGATATTGGCCTAAATTAATATCGCGGTTTATCGTAGATGTAGCCGCGGTAATGATAATTGAACGATAATTATGACACGCCCTGTTTGCAAGCCACACCCATTTGGCCATGTCAAACTGACAATTTTGTTTCAATAATTTTTTTTTTAAAAAGGAACTCACTGAGCAGCAACGCAAGGCAGGGCCATTTACTCTATAGTCATTATTATTTGTCATTATTAGGGGGTCTCAGAAGAGACCTGGACGTGTATAACCAGGTATACAGCTATACCTGTATATACAGCATACCTGTATATACACATCCCGTATTGTGTACCTAGCTGTATATCTGTATGTACACGTCCCGTAAAGTGTACCTAGCTGTATACCTTTATGTACACATTCCGTAGTATGTACATGGCTGTATACACACACGTCCTGCAGTGTGTACATAGTATGTACATACGACAGGATGTGTATTTACAGGTATACAGCCATGTACACACTACGTAGGCTGGGTTCACACACAGTATATTTCAGGCAGTATTTGGTCCTCAAGTCAGGTCCTCATAGCAACCAAAACCAGGAGTGGATTGAAAACACAGAAAGGCTCTGTTCACATAATGTTGAAATTGAGTGGATGGCCGTCATATAACGGTAAATAACTTCCATTATTTCAATATAACAGCCGTTGTTTTAAAATAACAGCAAAGATTTGCCATTAAATGACGGCCATCCACTCAATTACAACATTATGTGAACATAGCCTTTCTGTGTTTTCAATCCACTCCTGGTTTTGGTTGCTATACAGCCTCACAAATACAGCCTCAAATATACATAGTGTGAACCCAGCTGTATACAGCTGTAGGAGCAGTGCAGACTAGGAAGGCAGGGTGAAAACCCCTGTAGGTGCAGTCCTCTGGATCTGACTGAGGAAAATATTCCCCCTCAGATGTGTCATCTGTTTTTATACCGGAAAGTCCGAGGTTGGTATATCCCATATTGTAGCGTATGCACTGCATTAAAATCTATTATGATCAGGTACTGCTATAAGACAGAACTTCCTATATATATATATATATATATATTATATATATATACACACACACACACACATACATACATACATACATACATACACACACACACACTGAGGCTTTGTTCACATTGATGTCACATTCCATTATCACTTACAGAAATAAAATATGGAACCCAACAGCCCCCCTGTCTGTTATTGGGGTTCACCAGGTGCAGGTCAAGTGTGGCTGGATCCTGCACTGTTCTCAACGAAAACTTGGACACAGGTGTGAAAAGAGCAATAAAGTGACAGTACAATAAAGTGACCAGATCACAAGGGGTCCAATCCCATGTAAAGAAAGCTCCAGCTCCTGCTAATTGTCAGCACTATATAGCAAGTAGGCCATGTGATAGCTTCACACTAGGATAGATTCTCCATTTAAATCTCATTTTTTTCCCCTTTATGCTAAATAAACAGAACATTTGAGACAACAACTATATTGCTTCCCAGTGTATATAGTATCTCCTATAGTATAGGAGATCTTTGTGCTTCCATCTAGGTAGGGTATAGTAGTGGAGGTATAGTGAATAAGGGTTGTAGTAGTACAGCTATAGAGCAGGGGTGTAGTAGTAGTAGTACAGCTATAGATGAGGGTGTAGTGGTAGTACAGGTATAGAGGAGGGGTGTAGTAGTAGTAGTACAGGTATAGAGGAGGGGTGTAGTAGTGGTAGTACAGGTATAGTGGAGGGGTGTAGTAGTAGTACAGCTATAGAGGAGGGGTGTAGTAGTAGTACAGCTATAGAGGAGGGGTGTAGTAGTAGTACAGCTATAGAGGAGGGGTGTAGTAGTAGTACAGCTATAGAGGAGGGGTGTATTAGTAGTACAGGTATAGATGAGGGTTTAGTAGTAGTACAGGTATAGATGAGGGGTGTAGTAGTAGTACAGCTATAGAGGAGGGGTGTAGTAGTAGTACAGGTATAGATGAGGGTGTAGTAGTAGTACAGGTATAGAGGAGGGGTGTAGTAGCAGTACAGGTATAGATGAGGGGTGCAGTAGTAGTACAGGTACAGATGAGGGGTGCAGTAGTAGTACAGGTATAGGATGAGGGGTGTAGTAGTAGTACAGGTATAGATGAGGGGTGTGGTGGTGGTAGTAGTACAGGTATAGATGAGGGGTGCAGTAGTAGTACAGGTACAGATGAGGGGTGTAGTAGTAGTAGTACAGGTATAGGATGAGGGGTGTAGTAGTAGTACAGGTATAGATGAGGGGTGTAGAAGTACAGGTATAGATGAGGGGTGTGGTGGTAGTAGTACAGGTATAGATGAGGGGTGTAGTGGTAGTACAGGTATAGATGAGGGGTGTAGTAGTAGTACAGGTATAGATGAGAGGTGTAGTAGTAGTACAGGTATAGATGAGGGGTGTAGTAGTAGTAGTACAGGTACAGATGAGGGGTGTAGTAGTACAGGTATAGATGAGGGGTGTAGTAGTACAGGTATAGAGGAGGGGTGTAGTAGTACAGGTATAGAGGAGGGGTGTAGTAGTAGTACAGGTATAGATGAGGGGTGTAGTAGTACAGGTATATAGGAGGGGTGTAGTAGTAGTACAGGTATAGATGAGGGGTGTAGTAGTAGTACAGGTATAGATGAGGGGTGTAGTAGTAGTACAGGTATAGCTGAGGGGTGTAGTAGTAGTAGTAGTACAGGTACAGATGAGGGGTGTAGTAGTAGTACAGGTACAGATGAGGGGTGTAGTAGTAAAGGTATAGAGGAGGGGTGTAGTAGTAGTACAGGTACAGATGAGGGGTGTAGTAGTACAGGTATAGAGGAGGGGTGTAGTAGTAGTACAGGTACAGATGAGGGGTGTAGTAGTAGTAGTACAGGTATAGAGGAGGGGTGTAGTAGTAGTACAGGTACAGAAGAGGGGTGTATTAGTACAGGTATAGTTGAGGGACAGACTGGCGGGCGATCACACTAATCAGCTGTTTGAAGGGCCTGCAGCCTTTTTAAACAGCTGATCAGCAAGTGAGCTGACATGCTGACCCCCACCATACCGATACTTGTGGCCTATCCTGAGGATATATTATTTTTTAAAGATTGGATAGCCACTTTAGGCCACAATCTCACATGCATGCAAATGCATTCTAATCCCAGAAACATTGTGCAACTGCTGGAGAATGCCATTGGCTAGGTTTCAAGCACATGTGTTTGCATGCATGTGGTAATGTAGCCTTAAAAGGGGTTGGCTATCTGATAGCTGTTCTTAAATAAAATAGCATTGTTAAAAATATTGGATTTACTGTCTCTGTGCTGTATAATAAAACTTTACACCTGTTGTCCCTCATTATAGCGGCCAGCTATATGGCTTTCCTCTGCCTCTCCAGAGCGGTGCAATGCACCCAGAAAACAGGCACAGTTATGCAGCTGTTGGGTATGCTGGGGGCAGTAGTTATGCACCGTTTGAGCTATGATGGATGCTGAGGGCAGTAGTTATGCACTGTATCAGCTGTTGGGTATGCTGGGGGCAGTAGTTATGCACTGTTTCAGCTGTTGGGTATGCTGAGGGCAGTAGTTATGCACCGTTTCAGCTATGATGGATGCTGGGGGCAGTAGTTATACACTGTATCAGCTGTTGGGTATGCTGGGGGCAGTAGTTATGCACTGTTTTAGCTCTTGGGTATGCTGGGGGCAGTAGTTATGTACTGTTTCAGCTATGATGGATGCTGGGGGCAGTAGTTATGCACTGTTTCAGCTGTTGGGTATGCTGGGGGCAGTAGTTATGCACTGTATCAGCTGTTGGGTATGCTGGGGGCAGTAGTTATGCACTGTATCAGCTGTTGGGTATGCTGGGGGCAGTAGTTATGCACTGTATCAGCTGTTGGGTATGCTGGGGGCAGTAGTTATGCACTGTATCAGCTGTTGGGTATGCTGGGGGCAGTAGTTATGCACTGTATCAGCTGTTGGGTATGCTGGGGGCAGTAGTTATGCACTGTATCAGCTGTTGGGTATGCTGGGGGCAATAGTTATGCACTGTATCAGCTGTTGGGTATGCTGGGGGCAGTAGTTATGTACTGTTTCAGCTGTTGGGGTATGATGGGAGTAGTAGCTAGACAGAGGAGAGAGAAGACTTACAGCATGGGCAAAGGATACTGGACGCTGCAGGAATTGCTGAGGAGGGAGGAGGCACACGACCTGGCAGAGGTCACAGGTCACCACACAGAACGCCGCAGCTGACTGGTTTCTGTCCTGATCTGTCCGTCACACAGATCAGCAGGCTGCAATGTCGGGGGCTGCAGCGTCCTCCTCACACACCCTGCTTCCCTGTCAGTGTGATGAATTGATTCCCACCGCATTATCACTGATCTCCGCAGCGGCAGACTCCTGAGTCCCGGCCTCCCCCACCTCACAGCGGCGCTGATCCTCACAGGCACATCTCCTCCTCCGCTCTCTGCATTGCCACCACTGCCCCAATCACAGGAACTCAGCTGTCCCTGCGGCCTCCTCCTCCTCCAGAGACCGGAGAGCTCGTTCCGTTATAGGAAGGAGCAGGTCAGTGCCGGCTCAGCCCTACTCCACACCCCTCTATCTCCAGCATCTGGCACCCCCGCAGCGGCACTCAGGGACCTCTCCCTATAACTGCACGCAGCCCCCTCCCCAGCCTCAGCACGGCACCTGTTGGTGTCAGTGCTCGGTTCACCGCCGGTCCCCGCATCACGTCTCAAGGCAAGGGAGCGCGGCCCGGGACCCCCAGCACTGTATGCTGTATATAGAAGATGCTGTGAGAGCGGCCGGAAGGGGAGTATAACCTGTCAGTGTCCTGGGGCCGGCGGGTGAAAATACCGCAGATACCGTCCTGGCGAACTTGAGGTCGGTTAACCGAGGCCAGGGACAGTATCGGTATTTTCACGGTATACCGCCCAGCCCTAGTATGTGCACACTGCGGAATGATAACGGATAACGCAGCTTGCACCCACGGGGGGACTAAGGCGGGCGTGCGCATCTCCCCTGTCTCATAGACTACATTCTATGCACAGGCGGATTCCGCCCTCTGTCCAAACAATGAACGGGTGCGAGCTGCGGAATGCGCGCTGGGTTATCCGTTGCCATTACGCAGTGTGCACGTACCCCAATAGTACATGCATACTGTTTAGACATGGCTGAAAGCTTTTTTCTACTGATGGATTGGAAAGAACAACTGGCTCATCCTAATAGAAATACGTAAAGGAATATGATGAGGCTAAAGGTGGATACATTCAGTGCTATTTAGCAGTTATTGAATGTAGCATGGCTGAACTTAGAGGTGACATTTCATTCGCAGGAGTGGTTTGATTCCACACTTTTTCCTTGCACCGTGTTTACACAGTGTAGAGAGATCATAGACACATCATGTGCTGAGAGAACAAAGGAATGCAGCCTCCTCTATGTATACTTGGTACATGTTTTTACCCAATAACTCCAATGTGACCCTGACAGAACCAGAACTGAACTGTAGTTCCCGCAGTGGGAATTAATGCTGTTGCGTTGAATCAATACTCAAAACATGTGGGTCAGGTTGCATATCTCAACTGTGGAATGAAAGCTTTGTTTTTCCACCTGTATATGTTAGACCAGCGGTGTCAAACTCAAATACACAGTGGGCCAAAATTAAAAAATTGGACAAAGTCGTGGGCCAACCTTGATAATTATTGAAGCGCGAATGCGGCGGTTCTGGCACTGTCAGAGCAGCATGCGGTGTTCCTGGCACTGTCAGTGGTGTGCGTCTCCCAGCCCCGTGCACTATGATAAATAACATGATAAATTCCTATGATATGAATAAACCCAAACCCATGTAATAGCTATCCCCCCAATATTTCCCCATGTTGTAGCCAACCCAACCAAAATTGCCCCACATATTAGCAAGCCCTGCCAATAGTGCCCAAATAGTAGTCAGGCCCCCCCCCCCCCCCCAAGTGTCCCATATAGTAATCATCCCCCCCCCCAAGAGTCCCATATAGTAGCCAGCCCTCCCCGTAGTCTCATAGTAACCAACCCTCCCCTGTAATCTCATATAGTAGCCAGCCCTCCCCAGTAGTCTCATATAGTAGCCAGCCCTCCCCATATTCTCTTATAAGGAAGCCAGCCCTCCCCCATAGTCTCTTTTATAGTAGCCAGCCCTCCCACATAGTCTCTTATATAGTAGACAGCCCTCCACAGTAGTCTCATATTAGTAGCCAGCCCTCCCAGTAGTCTCATATATTAACCAACCCTCCCCATAGTGGCCAAATAGTAGCCATCCCCCCAAGTGTTGCATATAGTGGCCAGCCCTCCCCAACAGTCTCTTTTATATTAGCCAGCCCTCCCCTGTAGTCTCATATAGTAGCCATCCCTCCCCCCAAAGTCTCAAATATAGTAGGAAGCCCTCCCCAATAGTCTCATATAGTAGCCAGCCCTCCCCCATAGTCTCTTATATAGTTGGCAGCCCTCCCCAATAGTCTCTTATATAGTAGCCAGCCCCCACCAGTAGTCTCATGTAGTAGCCAGCCCTCCCCATAGTCTATTATATAGTAGCCAGCCCTCCCCCATAGTTTCTTATATAGTAACCCTAGCTGGCCAGATGTAATTCAAACTCTGAATTGCCTGGCGGGCCAAAAATAATGGCACCATGGCCAGGGTTTTAAATGACCGTGTTAGACAAAGTAGTGTTGCCACCTGTTTTAGTGCATAGCCTGTACTTTTCTTAATCACTTACTTGTGTGCTTGAAAAGTGTATAAGAATAGTTTGAGGTCATAAGAGAACCACATTCTGCTTCAGTGGCATACAGAAATCCTCCATTTGTGGGAATAGAAAGTCTATCTCCAATCCTTCCCAATTAAGAAGAAGGAACCATGGAATTATACCTAACACACATTGAAGAGATAAATAAATGTGAGTGAGGGCAGCAAATCAGGACGTGAATCAATTGGACCTGAGGGTGTAGTTGGTAGAGGTATAGAGACATACTATTTACAAATGAATGGTGACCACCAGCCAGGCTGTGCTATATAAACTATGCAAATTGCAGGCATTACAAGCCAAAAGACCAATATCAGCCGAACGGGTTAAAATCAACCCATGTAATAGAGAGACCAATCAGCCGATGAACAACCTACCTTGTTGGCTGATTCCTCCATTCTGACATGCTTGAAAACTATCCCCATCATGTAATAGGGAGTGTAGGGCCAATGGCTGATTATAGCAAAGGGCCCCCCCCCCCCCCCCGCGATCGCGGAGGGGAGATCCATTCTAATGAGCAGGCCGGGGCTCAGCGCCTGAATGACGCTGATCCCAGCTCGGCAATCTATGTAGATGGTCTGTTGCAGACCATTATAATAGAGCACCGATTTGATGGATCGATGCTCTTATTAAATACACAGCATTGATCTCAATGGGAGATCAGTGCTGTGTATATAGAAGTTCCCCAGGTGGATTCTAATTAATGTATGTGAAAAAAGAATAAAGTGTTTTTATTAATAAATAACCCCCTCCCCTAATAAAAGTCCAAATCACCCCCCCTTTTCCCATTTTATAAATAAATAAATAAACATGTTTGGTATCACAGCATGCGTAATCGCTCAAAATATAAATTAATTTAATTCATGATCCCTTGCGGTAAACGGCGTAAACGCAAAAAAATTCCAAAGTGCAGAATTGCGCATTTTTGGTCATATCATATCCAGAAAAATTGTAATAAAAAGCGATCAAAAAGTCACATATGCGCAATCAAGGTACTGATAGAAAGTACAGATCATGGCGCAAAAAATGACACATCAGACATCGATTTTAAGGAACGTTTATTTTCTGTAAAAGGTTTTCATTTTTTACGAGCCATCAATTAATATAAAAGTTATACATGTTACATATCGTTTTAATCGTACTGACTTGAGGAACATATATAACATGAAGCCCTCCCAAAGAAAAAGAATTGCGTTTTTTTTTCAATTTCACCGCGCATATAATTTCTTTCTGGTTTTGCAGCATATTGTATGCAAAAATTCAGCCTGTCATTGTAGTACAATTATTGACGCAAAAAATAAGGGCTTATGTGAGTCCGTAGGTGTAAAAATGCAACTGCTATGGCCTTATATACACAAGGAGGGAAAAACGAAACCGCAAAAACGAAAATTAGTCCGGTCCGATACATCCGATACATGCTAGTCCTACACAGATATTCATCATCTCTCAATGAGTGGCATTGATCATGTATAGTAAGCCTAAACAATTATAATAGCCAAGATGGACTAAAATGTACATGGCTTCATTGGTTTTGTGATCAGTAGTGATGAGGGAGCATGCTCTTCCGAGCTTAGTACTCGTTCAAGTATTAGGGTACTCGATGGTGCTTTATGATGCATAAAGACATGTGGAGAGTGTGTTAGGCATGGAATTAGTGTGCGGTTAGGCAGGAATCTGACACGAAGAACCCAACAGTCCTTCTAAGGGCTTAAAATTTTTAAAACATTTTTTTTTTTGCTACTCTTGGCTGCGGGCTTGGACTTATAGTGCAGCTGTCAGTAGTCAATTTGTCCTGTTGCTGACATTCTTTTGGCTGGCTGGGATCTGTAGTTCAGCTATACCTATCCTCACTGTGCTGTGTTGCGATTAGCTAGTCTTAGAGGCATCCATGCATGCTGCCCTGCTGTTTCCTGTCCATTTCTGTGTTGTTTCCATCATTTTCAGAGGTTTCCAGATTTTCACAGAACCTTCCATGTGCAGAGCTTTGGTCCCCAGCAAAAATGTTTGAGTTTCCCATTGACTTCAATGGGATTCTTTACTTGAAACGAGCTACCGAGTATCGGGAAATATTTGTCTTGAGTATCGAGCACCCGAGCATTTTAGTAATCGCTCATCTCTAGTGATCATTTATTAGATTATCAGCCATCAACATCCTTGTGTCTAATGTATATGGCCATCTTTTTCATAAAAAAATATGTGGTAGCTCTCTTTAACTTCTCCTATTCAAAGCCTTTCAGGTGATTTTGCTAGGGGAGGGGGTCCTCCTTCCATCCTACTATATCCCACAGTGCACCAATCCTCCCCCGCCTGCCCATCCAACTTTCTGAATTTTCCTGTTAACCACAATTCATAGGTAGATTTTGTCCTATGTTGACAGTTATTGTATAATACTATCAGTGTTCTTGATTTCTTTTAAGTTGGGAGCTTTTTGTTTGCTGGAGACAGACCTTCAAAAATGGACAATGTTGCTGCTTTCAGGAGGGTCAATGTCTTTAACCCCTTCATGACCCAGCTCAAAATGACCTAAATTACCAGGCTAATTTTCCTTTTCGCATTTTCGTTGTTTAATTTTTTTTTTATATATATGTTAAAAAAAATTAGCAATCCTGGCATTTTTTCCCTCGTTTCATTTACGCTGTTCACCGTACAGGAACACTGTTGTTATTTTAAGAGATTGGACATTTACGCACGCTGCAGTATATAACATGTTTATGTTTATTTAATTATTTTTACATGTTTTATTTATATAATGGGAAAGGGAGGATGATTTGAACATTTATTGAGGGAGGGGCTGTGTCATGTTTTGAAGAACTTTTTTACATTTTTTTTCACTTTTTAAGTCCCTTGTAGGACTTTTACATGAAATTAATAGCTCACATACACTGTTCAATGATAGTGATAACGTAGAATTGAACTGCGGCACTCACCGTATAAACTTGCAGAAGAAACTTTAATCCATAAAGATGGCAACGGACAGTTTCACGCTCAGTAGTACATGTGCTTCTTCTCTGCCACTATTGGATGGAACTGTTTCCTTATATGCTGAGCACCACCAGACTGTGAACTGAGCTCACTGCATTATGTGCCAGCACGTGTTCTTAGAAAGACATAATCAGTACCAGAGTTGGAGTAGTGCTGAGGATACGTTTCTATAGCTGGTGACTGTTCAATGATTTGCCAATGCGTAGCATTAATCAGTATAATCTGTGATCTTCTCATAGAGCCTGACAAAGCAATCTGGATCCTTGCAATCAGGCTCTGAGGAACCTGATCGGTAAGTGACCCTCACAGCATGATCGCTTCAATTCGCAATAGGGTCATCTGGTAACAAGTGGCTGTGTTAAAGGGAATGTGTCATCAGAAAATTACTTATTGTTTAAATAATGTTTTTTTGTTAAACATATTTTTTGAAGAATTTTTGGGGACATTTTTCCAAATTTTTCTAATCTATATTATAAAATAATCCTGAAATCTTGCAGTTTTCATTCTCACTACTGGGACCAAAACTAAGCTGAGACTTCCTGTTGTGTCTGTAATGAAAAGCAGAGGCTGTAAAGTGATCTGTACGACATTGCAGCAACATGTGACACCAGTAGATAGAGGAGACAATAGTAGCTCCCTGTGGAATGACCTCCTCCAAGGTCACAGAGTAGGCTCAGCAATATTTCACATTCATCCCAAGGGGACAGACTCTGTCTATTGACGTCTATGTCCATGAATCTTGCCCAGGCAAGATGGCAGCTCCTATAATAATGTACAAAAAGTGAAATAAAAAAAAAATTACAGTCAGAAAACAGAAAAAAAACACCTTTTGTATCTGACTCTAATCAGTAACATGTACATGCTCCATAAGGTCTTGTATTATTTTAAAAGGGTGTTTTGGGGGAAATATTTGTTTCATTTAAAAGTGTCCAGGGCGTCAGGAAAATTCTTTAAAAAATGTATTTACCTGCCACTGGTGCCATTCCGATGATGTTGGTCACCACTATCAGCACTTCCTCTACTCTGTTCTGACACAAGGGAAATGCCCACTCAGGCAATTACTGTTGAGGCCCCACGTATGTGGATAATTATTATTGAGAATCTGAGTTTTGAAAATATTTACCCTTAAGGCTGAATGTTGATTTTTATTTGATACATTTTTGGGATTGTAAACCACACACAGAATGTTATAAATCAAGTATGTAAGGTCAGCTTCCTGGAATAGGATTGTCTGTTTAAACTTGGCAGAAATATGCATAGTTTTGCAGGTTGAAGATTTATCTATTATGTACTTATAACTACTATTGACCTTGTATGCTGAACTGCACCCTAGCCTTACTGTGACTCTGTCCAACCCTAACTGGCAAAATATTGCATCTGAAGTTCCCATCACCACCCAGTGTATGGTCCTTACCCTGGGTGTGTTTTTCCAAAGAGAAACAAGAAAGTTATAGCCAGTGCTTAAAATGTATACTACAAAAACACTGTATGCTTAAAAGATAACTTATATAAAACTATGTTTTATCATTTTACTTATTTAATTTTTTTTACTATTGATGATGTGTGAAAAAACATCTGTAATGGATGAACTTGGCACAAAGAGGTGTAGCTAGGATTCATGGGGCCCTATAGCAAAAAACTGTACGGGGCCCTACGAATCCTGTACAGGCTCCTGATATACTCACCTGGCCTGGCACAGTCCCCCAACGTTACATTTTTCATCCAGCTCCTTGGCGCATGAGGGACGTCACTCTTGATGTAGAGAGCTGGGAGAACAGTATTGGGTGGGGGGGGGGAGCAGGGGTGGATATAGGATATTATAGGCCCTGGGCTGGACAGGAAGTGTGGGCCCCCTTCCGGATCAAAATATTGGAGCAGATTATAATTTGGTGTGGATTTAAAAACAAAAAGGTAAACACTGTATAAATCTACATAGGTATAAAGTAGCAGTGCTTGGGCAAAAACTCAAAGAATAAATATCACGATATACTGAATAAATGGATGAGAAAGAACACCCATGTACAACAATAAATTCTAAAATGTAGAAAAATGCTTTTATTATATAGTATCAAGAGCCAAAGGGGATTTCCTGATTTCCTGAGCTCCTGAAATACACTGAGCTGTATCTAAGATTGGTCTCTTGCAATTTTCTGCTGCATTTTCTTGCATTTACTCCATATTTTTTTACTTTTTAGTAAATGTCTTCCAAGACAGTTTACAGCATAGTCTTTGGGGGGCATATTTTTGTTAAAAAAAACACTCCACCGCAGAATATAGCACACCATATGTGTATGAGCATTTCAAAAACCTAATCAAATCACATACAGCAGATTTTCCAGCTGTGGATTTGAGGGTATGCTGCAAATTACATAGTCAGTAGCATGGTTACACATGGTCACAGCTTTGCAATAGAGTTCTATTGTAACATATATAGATTTTGTCACGGCTTACTTGAGGGCCTTGTGCAAATTAGATGTAAAATCCACATAATGGGGGAGATCAATAAATGTGGGGACCTGAGGAAGGTTCCAATGTAAAGTAGAGCCGAAATGCGTTGCTATAAATAAGCTTTTTCATTTTTGTTATATAACTGGTAGCTTGCTGATGATTTTAGTTGCAGCAGCATAGCTACACAATTGGATTTGATGTAGACACCTGTGTCTGGAAGGTGATCCTGCCCCAGACAGCATCTGGGACAGGATCTTCTTTTTTTCTTTGTCAACAGCGGACTCAGCCCATCACTTTAGTTTAATAGTTCTGATGTAATTGCTGGTGAAGCTTAAAAACCAGCTTCAAACCTTCACACAGCAACCTCTTATATAACTTGTTCCATTGTGACACCTGCCAAAATAAATTGAATATAAGCTCTGATTGGCTGCTGACACCTTTTCTAAGGTCCGTTATTCTATGTTAGCTAGTGCCAATCATCTAGCTCTATGCTCGCTTATAGAGCCTATTACATGGTTTGGCAGTCGTGCAGCAAGGGCTGTATATATATATAGTTAGCAATGTCCGTGCAGCCCTTGTGGCATATATAGAAAATAATAAAACAATACTTTACCTCTCCACTCTCTCTGGCTTTCTTCCATCCTTCCAGCTTCTCTCTGCAGCCGTCGCTGGCATTTCTAAGACATCTCTGAAGTGACAAGCCCCTCAGCCAATCAGTGGCCAAGACAGCACTTAGCCGCAGCCAGTGATTGGCTGAGTGGCTGCCACTGTAGAGACAGCTTCAGAAGCTTCAGCTGTGGCTGTGGTGAGCTGGGAGAAGCTGGAAGGACACCAGGAAGTGTGAGGAGGTAAAGTAAAGCTTTATTATCCTCTCAGCATGTTTATTAGCCATTAATCGTGCACCTTCTATTTCATGGAGCGATGTACGGTCGACAGCTGATGATTTTTAAACTTGTAGAAAGACAATGATCAGCCAATGATCGGTTGTTCATTGTCTTCATTACATGGGGTTATATCTGCCTGAATCACCCTGATAATGGAGCTGTGTAATAGGGCAGCCCTAAGTGGTATGTGTGTTTTCCTGTGTCCAGGGCAGAGCAGCCTGCTAAGTACAGAACACAGGTCTCTAAACTGTACCTTCATGATCAAACGCTGTAAAATACAAGGCTTTGTGGAAAAGAGTGACAAATCAGTTTTCACTGATTTATTTTGCCTTAAAGCGACTCTGTACCCACAATCTGACCCCCCCAAAACCACTTGTACCTTTGGATAGCTGCTTTTAATACAAGATCTGTCTTGGGGTCCGTTCGGCAGGTGATGCAGTTATTGTCCTAAAAAACTAATTTTAAACTGGCAGCCCCGTGCCCAACAGCCGGGGCTTCGATTGCATATGCATGAGGCTGGCACGCCCTCTCTCTCCCTCCTCCCTCCCCTCCTCATCATTAGGAATGCTCCAGGCAGATTGTTTCCTGTTCCTCAGCTGTGTGGATACTGAACATGGGCTGGATCGTTAAGGCACCTGTGCAATGTTTAGACAGGAGAAAATGTTCCAGTGGCATTACTAATGATGAAGAGGGTGGGGAAGAGGGACAGAGGGGTGGTTTTACAGTTAGGGCACAGATTCTCTAAGCCCCGGCCGTTGGGCATAGGGTTGCAAGTTAAAAAGTAGTTTTTTAGCACAATAACTGCATCACCTGCCGAACTGATCCCAGGACAGATCTTGGAATAAAAGCAGCTATCCAAAGGTACAAGCGGTTGGGGGGGGGGGAGCGGTCAGATTGTGGGTAGAGAGTCACTTTAAGTATGGATCTCTGAAACTATTTTAATCCAGGCAGCAGGTTTCAATATGCTGAATGAAAAAATCTACAGTGAAATGTGTAAGAATGTGGAGGAGGTCTTTTCTAGCAGATAAATTACTGGCTGTGTTTAATACACTGTAGGTGAAATGTTTGAAATATTAAGTACTTGTGAAATTTATGCAATATTCACTACTTTAGCTCGCCCAAGAATGCAAACAAAATCACAGATGTACTCATAGGAAGGCTGCAGAGTCTCATGGCATCTTATTCACACTAGCCTAGCTGAATGATGTCATGTGGCTTACAGCAGTCCTGGTTACTTGACCTACCAGCATGTGACCTATAGATAACAACACTGTATTTATAAAAGAAACTGAAAAGCAGAGAAATCTAAGCTGTTGACCTAATCTGAGCTGTCGGCTATCCTGACTTGTCTGTTGCTGTTCTCCTTCTTAAGTCCCTATTACACAAGCCGATTTGGAGAAGAAAGCGAATGCTGACCTATCAGATCAGTGCTCCCGTTGTCCTCGTTCACTGGCATTTATATGTCAGTGACAGAAGCGGCACCTGTCCGATTGGAAACCCTCCAGTGTGACTGCAGGGGCCCGATCAGTTTCCCTGACTGTTGGAGGTCTCATACCATCAGCTGAGGAGCAACCAGTTGTTTCCTATCAGCAGATCATTGTCTTTCAACAAGTTTAAAATTCATTGCTCTGTGTAATAGCTGATGCATTGCCAATGGTTGATTAAAGGGGAACTCTGGAGTTGGTTTATAGAAAATAAAAAGATTTTATGCCTAGGCTGGGTTCACACTACGTTTTTGCCATCCATTTTTTTCAAAAAATGGATGGAAAAAACGGATGCATGTGCGTGCATCCATTTTGATTCGTTGTTCCATTGAAATCTATTATAAAAAAAAAAACGGATCAAAACGGATCCGTTTTTTTTTAACATACACAAAAATGAGGTTGACTAAATTTTTGTGTACGTTAAAAAGAACGGATCGTTTTTTGACCGTTTTTTTCTTATAATGAAAGTCAAAGGAAAAACGGATCAAAACGGATTCACACACATGCATCTGTTTTTTTTCATCAGTTTTTTGCAAAAAAAGGATGAAAAAAACGGATTGCAAAAATGTAGTGTAAACCCAGCCTTACCTCTTTTCAGGTGTCCTCCTGCTGTGTCTCTGGGTCTCCAGCCACTGCCGCAGACAAACCTGTCTCTGCAGTGACAGCACTAATCACTGACATAGAAGGGACAGCACTGTTGCCAGTGATTGGCTGAGCAACTTCAGATCCCCTGCATAAGCATAAAGTTAAATTATACAATTCTGGTGGATCATATGGCATATGGCAGCCTCCTAATTCTCTCCTTAGAGATGATGTTGGGGTGAGAAGGGTCAAGCATGTTTGTATTTCAACTGCCCAATCTTTTTGTTCTTGGAGAGATAAGCCAGCAGCAGCTTGTTTCTCCTTTCTCCATAGAGATGGCATGAATATTCTGGTGTGCCCAAAGTTAATGTGTATGGGACATTGGGGAGAGATATGTAGTTGTCGGCTCCCACTTACATTATTTCACACATTAAACTGTATTATAAAAAAGCATAAGTCTAGTTTCTTAATGTTCCCTAGTAATAGCTGTAGGTAGACAGAACTTTACTTAAACAGGTGATTCAGGAGCAGAAAAGGTCCAAATTGTGACAGGTACGCTTTATAATCAATCGGTAGTGCGCCACACTGTGTAGCCTTGTCTTATACTGTACCTCCTCTTACCTATGTCCGGTGCATGTTTTGGAGAAATGGTCCATCAAAATAAAGAACATGTTATACGGCCAATAGGTTAACATTAAAAACAACAACATATATAATTTTAAGATTTCTTTATAAAATGTTTAAAGACTAATACACATAATTTGAAATGGCGTATTTGCAGTGTAAATGTTGACAATGCTCTTTTTACACTGTATTATACTTATATGACAGCACATTTTAGCAATGGCTTAAGGCAACCATTTTTCCTTGAATTACACACAACCAGGCTTTGTTCCCACTACGTACAGATGAGCACAAACAATGGCCGTTGTTGTAAACCACGGACAAAATTAATGTTTATGATCATTAATTCCAGACATAGTTTTAGAACAACGGTTGTAGTTTTACGTTAAACAAGAGCTTAGCGTTGTTAGTATGTAGTGGGAACAGAGCCTCAATCTGTAATAAATGGAACATGTTTTAGAAGAATTCATTTTTAAATCTTGTTCCTAGAATAGTCATTTAAAGTGGGTTCATGTTGTGAGCAATCGACAAGCAGGTGAACTTGGCAGCGTCTGGATTGCATAGTTTGGCTGTCAAAGTGTTTTATTTCTAATCTAGGTAAAGAAAACTTGGAGACTTTACAAAAATGTGGAAGCATTAAGTAACTCTCACTCTGCAAAGTATTTTGTTCCTGGCTTAAAGCATTCATTTACTCCCACAGCTTTTGTTTGATTTAAGTGAAAATGTGAGGTGATGCATATGGACTTTGTATTTGATTTACAATATGGATATATACATTTATAAAATCTATGGGGGATATTTACGAACAAATCTAAAAACACGATTTTGTCAAAGATGTTTTGCCATAATTTCCAATCTAATGTGTTTAGTCAAATTTATGTAAATTGTCTAATAGCACAGTAAATGTGTCTTAAAAATAATGGTCTTTTAATTAGTCTAATAAATTTACCTGGTTCGGAGCAGACGTAGCGATGTGTCAATATATGCGACTTTTTAAAAAATTGCGCAGTTAATAAATTTAGCTAAAAAATAATTCTGGCGCACTTTCGATCTAATTAACAACAAAAAATCTAATTCAAAAAGTCGCATCTAATTTGCATAGTCTTGTCTAAAACAGCTTCATAAATTCATATTAGATTTATTTTGAGTGCAAACTAGATATATTAGACTAAAAACAGGCGCAATTAGTTTGATAAATGTGCCCCTATGTGTTTTTTTTTTAATGACTTTTATTGCCGTCTTCCTTTTGAAACAATAGGGAGAGTATTAAGAACTGTCTGAGATTCTGACCAATAGCAACCAATCACAAATCAGTTTTTTTTCTTAATAAGCTCTGGTTGCCAGGGACAATTCAAAAGTTTTTGTTGCAAGCAGTTTATATTTTTTGAGGGAGATTTATCAAACAAGGTGTAAAGTGAAACTGGCTCAGTTGCCCCTAGCAACCAATCAGATTCCTTCTTCCATTTTCAAAAGAGTCTGTAAGGAATGAAAGGTGGAATCTGATTGGTTGCTAGGGGCAACTGAGCCAGTTTCACTTTACACCATGTTAAATAAATCTCCCCTTTTGTTGGACCTAAATGGACCTAAAGCTGAACAACTTTGATTTGATCTTACCTCGTTTGAACGGCTGTCATTTACCATCACATAATGCCAGTTATTTGCATAATAACGACCGTTGTTATAAAGTAACAGCAGTTATTTGGAATTAAATTACGTTCGTTCAATAAACACATCAGTCATTTTTATGGTGTGGAAAAATAAAGAAAAATAGATAGGTAGGTACCACCACAGAATTACTGCTGCAGTCACTGGGTAACTCTCAGCAGTGTGTCCCTGTTCACACCAGGTAATGGAAAGAAACAGATAAGGAAATGTAGAGAGAACCTCAGAGTGAACACATACTATGTTGATTTATTTCCGACAATATCTAAAATCTGTATTCATAAACCTCATGTGTAAAAATAGATATCGATATAAAATATAAAATAAAAAATAAATACAGATATACAAACAATATAAAATATTGCATCTGATCTTATATAGGCAATAAGATGTCCATGGCAATGTACCAATAGCTAAATAGCTCATGCCTGTGCTCACATGTCAGTACCTTATGTCTTCCCCATTCTGTGAGAGCAGCAGTGGTTGGTGTCACAAAGAGCTTTTGGAAGACTTTGCATATATTTGCATTTCTTTGGACTCACCTGCTTGTTCTGATTGCCGGATCTCCTCCCCTCTTTCACCTGTGATTCTATGAGCCGGGGCCACGGCTGCTAGAGACCCCGCAGCACGTCCCAGAGCGCTCCGATCATCAGTAACTCGCCCCCGCGAATTATTACATCGGACCGGTAAGATTATCGCTAGCAAATCGTTTACGAACTGCTGCACCGGACCGGTAAGATTACAAGATATACAGCAAGCATTACGGATACTGTGAGATATACGGACATAATAGACTTTTAGCTATTGGTACATTGCCATGGACATCTCCTTATTGCCTATATAAGATCGGATGCAATATTTTATATTGTTTGTATATCTGTATTTATTTTTTATTTTACATTTTATATCGATATCTATTTTTACACATGAGGTTTATGAATACAGATTTTAGATATTGTCGGAAATAAATCAACATAGTATGATTTCACTCTGAGGTTCTCTCTCCATTCCCTTATCTATTTTTATGGTGTGATTTATACCCTTACACTGGCAACAATATGGGGCGCCATGGCCTCTGTGCCGCTACCAATTATTGTGTCAGGAATGGGCACAGTTACATATCACTAGCACTGCTGCGCGCATCGTTCGGGATACTGAGCCTTTCCTAATGTTTATTCTATTGCATGTTAGCATTAGACTTGCTGCAGACGTTCAACAGCTTCTAAATAAACTCTTGGACGAAGGAGTATCCGTTAGATTTTTTTTTATACAAAAAGAAAAACTATTTACATGTTTCTTATCCTATACCTACACATAAAAATACACTCCCTTTGCCATTTAGGTTAAAGTTTATCTATCATGATGGGCTGTTTCCAAATCGGTGGCAAGATCCACTGCTAATCGAGAAGTTTGGGTCTCCATAGATATGGAGACACAATGAGACGGAACTCGATGCTGATCCCCAAGCAGACCATCGTGACCGGTACATTTTAATTCTGGCAGGTATAGGTTTTCTTTTTAATAGATTGGGACGTTGGTTGGATGAGCTGTTACAGCCGTTAGTGTCCCAAGTTCCTGGTCATAATAAAAATACCAAAAAAAAAACAAAAAACGGTTTACATTGATAATAGGTAAGGAATGGGACTCTATTCAACACCATCTGTACAAATACAGCAATTATCCTGACATGTTACGACAGTATATTTCTGGGTGTGACTTTTTTTTTTTTTTTTTTTTGCTAACACATTATTTGGATGTCTCAAGATCTGCCTCAGTTTAGCCATATGGCCCACACCAAATAAATAGCTATGTCCATCTGTGGAGATGGCGCAGCAATTCACCTGACAGGCGCAGTTCTTTGCTGGGAACACGTCACTGAGATGAGGCACTAAATTACAATGGTTACCAGCAAGTTTCCAATACAAGTTTACAATGTTCACAAAGTTCTTTTGGAGGCAACTATGTAAATAACAGTTGTGGTTATACAATGGTAACTTGTGATTCTGTGTGGAAAAAGCAGCACATTGTTCTCAGCCCCTGTGGCCATGGGCACAGTGGTTCTCAATCTTTACTGTTCTCCATAAGTCCTTGTGATTATCATTGTTTGATAAGCCCAGCAAGGATTGTTTGGCTTTTATTTTCATTTCAATGGCTATTCTACCACATGTTTAGACTACTTACCCAAATAAGTCATGTATATGAATCCTCTTTTCTCCTCCCATTATCCAGCATCTCTTCCTTTATTTTCACTAATTTCCCTATCTCTGGTTTGGTATTTCTTGACTACAAGATCATCCAGCCCTGTGACCTTTTAGGCTATGTTTACATGGCGCAAGACACCAGCCGTTGCATGACCTGGCCAGGTCACGGAACGGCCAGTGCCAGAGAAGGTCATCCCGAATTTCCCGCTGCACACAATGGAGTGTGCGGCCTGAGCCGCACACTCTATTGTGTGAACTGACAGGTTCTCTGCAGCCGCTATTCAATGAATAGCGGCCGCAGGAAACTGATATGTCAGTTTTTTGCGGTGCCGCTGGCGATCCCGGCCAGAGCGTATACTATGTGTATACACTCTATGATTCCATAGACGGCAGCCCAAAATAAGTGGCATATTAATCACGGCCGCTGTTGCAAATCGGCAACAACGTCCATGATTATTATGCCACTTACGTTGTGTGAACATGGCCTTAAAGTGCAAGCATTACCTATTAAGTTTTGAAATAAAAGCTGTAGGACAGCTGTATAAAGTGCTTAAAGTTCCATGAAGGTAAATATGGTGGCTCAGCGGTTAGCATTGTGGCATTTCACCAATGGACTCTTGGGTTCAAATGTGACCATGGTCAACATCTGCTAGGAATTGATACGTTCTTCCTTTGTTTGCACTGGTCTCCTCCGATTTCCTTTTACACTTAAAAACATACTGATTGGTTTCCTGTCTAATTGGCTCTAGTGTATGTGTCTGAGATAGGGAAAATGGTGTTGATAGATTGCTCTGTTGAGAATTAAGAGTGATGTGACTAATGACATTCTCTGTACAAGGCTTTGGAATAAGTTGGTGCTATATAAGCAACATGAATAAATATCATAGGTGTATATTCCATGAGCATGCTAAAATGAAAGCAACAGAATGGTATTATGACAAAATACTATCCTTTGCTTATGCATGAAAAGATTCTGAGGAAAACTCTATGTACAGAATGCAATAAAGCATAGCACAACTCTTCTGTTACACGTATATATCTCAACAGCACAAACCTTTGTATACCTAGGTATGAAAAATATAAAAATATAATCTTAGTTTATCTACATGATGATTACCTTTTCTTATTCATGTGTCTTACAATGTGATTCTACTTAGTTATGTGGCATTGTTTAACCAGCGCTTACTAGAGTTCTTAAGGGGTAACAGGCCCCCTAGTGGACAAAACACTACACTGTCAAAAGACAGACAACAGATTTCCTGCAATCTATTTATTACCAAATTGCTGACAAACTAATTTATCTCATTGTGAAAAGTATGTTTGAATGTGGTTACTAGTCCTATGAATAAACCATATTTTATATAGCCTGGATTTATTAAATCCTATAGAAATCAAATCCTGCACATAGAAGCAATATGGTTTAAATTGTATGTCCAATACACATTGACAGCGCAAGGTATAGGTGTTGTACATACTAGAAACTATTAGGTAGCTGTGTAGTATATATTATCATTACTACAATAATAAAGACAGCTAATTTATTTCTAAGTGATCAATGACTAATATGTTTTCTTGGGTATATAATTTCAGAATGCAGACAGATAAGGTTTTTATTTTTTTAACCGTCTGACTTAATAAAGTTTGAATAAAGAATAAAGAACTGATAATGCATTTATCCACAAAATTTCCTATGCTAATGGGATGGAAACTTCAGACATAGACAATAACTTCTATAACTCCCTAAATAATCTCCCAGAATACTCCAACGTGGTCTCATTAACAGATAGTTTCTTACATTCCATTGAACTCCCCAACCTAAATCAAAAGGATAAGGATAAATTAATCTCCCCATTTATAATATAGTAGGTATCCAAGGTTTTGTCCACCATACCCAACAGATAAAGTAATGGCCCAGACGGTCTGTTCATTGCTTACTACAAATCCTTTAGCAAACTTCTCCTCCCTAAATTTATGACGCTTTGTGACACATTATTGGAAGGATCCATACTCCCTCCTCAAGCTCTAGAAGCACATATCACACTACTTCTTAAGGAAGGAAAGGACAAAAAAAAATAGTGTGTCAGTTACCACCCAATTTTACTATTAAACTCTGATGTGAAATAGTGGGTAAAGCTGCTACATGTAGGCAAGCTTTACTTCAGAAACTAACTGGGTCACAACAAGTTGTATCCTCAAGGGACGAGAAACATAACACTTCCAGACTCATTAACATTTTACAGTATGTCCAATTCCGTATCAAAATTATTACTACTCGGCATGGATGCCCAATGCGCCCAGTGTTAACTAAATTAGGTCACGACATGGAGAAAAAGGAACGGCTGCACACCCCATCTATGGCTGATACTAATGCCGCTAGGCCTGTATATAATTTGATCAAACCATAATAGCCCGTGTACCACGTGCAGGTCCCCTGGTTCACAAGGGTCCCTACGCTAGCTCCACACCGTGTTGGTCAGTGACTGCCAACCCCGCAAAGCGTGCACACTCAGGGAAGGTAGGCCATAGAATGGCCCTGCAACCCCAATATTACAGGACCAAACTCAAAATGCCCCACCAGAACCCGGCCAGCACCACCGGCAGGAAAGGCTGCCCCCAAACAACACAAGTATGAATATGGTATTACACTCACCACTGCTGCTCACACAGAATGGGGAAGACATAAGGTACTGACATGTGAGCACTGGCATATCCTGCTAATTTTGGTCAATTTTGGTTATAAAGAAGTGCGAGCTGTTCAGAAAAAGGGAGAACTGTAAAACACGACATGGAGAGAATGGAACAGCTTCGACATCTACAAATACCACACCCTCTATCTCCTCTGACAGTCACTACTGACCTCTCTGAGCTCTGATTACATCGTTCACCCAGCTCCGTGCCTGTAATTCTTTGTTCTCAGCTCTCTCCCTCCTCCCCTCTCCCTAGAACAGACTTGGTACGTCTGATGCAACAAGTCACAATTTCCTGATTTTTTAAGTGGATGGAAAAGAGGAGGGAGGGGGGGGACCTGGGAAAAGGCTTTTTAAATTCAGATAATGGCATATTTGGCTAATAAACCCAATTACAAAGTTTCTTAAAATCGCAGGGACTATTGATTTCTGCAAAAAATAAAAAATAAAATAAAAAAATACGACAATGACTCTTTAAGTGTTTAGCACTGCATAGTAGATAAAGTACTAAAAGAACTGGTTGTCTCTAACCACATCTGTACACACGTCTCTTACTACAGTATACCAGACCAGACTAAACTGAACTGACTTCGGTCCCGGACAAGGGTCCTGGCAGGTGATAGCAGCAATCTGTTGCAGCAGACCACCCCTATCCTCTATGGGCTGCCTGGATGGTCTAGCGATCACCTGGGCTGCCCCCGCACCTCCCCTGGCCTTCCCTGCACTTACCCGCTCGCTGCTGCATGTAATAGCTGACAACGCTCGTTTGCTCCTCTAGTCACCCCGTGTAATAGGGGCTTTAGGCAGAACTCTTCCTGATAGCATCCCACAGGGACTAAAGACACTCAATATCCTCCTGCACTCCAAGATGGATAAAACAGGCATAGGTCCCTGAGATAGTATTTATTAAAAGAATTAAGCCAGCGACACAACGCGTTTCGAGACTAGTCGGGCCTCTTTATCAGGTGTCTAAGGCCTTTGATAAAGAGACCAACATGGTTTCAAAAGGCGTTGTGTCGATAAGCAGTGTCAGTGGAAACTCATATCTGTCTGATTGTAAATAGTTTGGGTAAAACCCATTTACTATGTACACTGTGTACACATGTGTCCACTGCCAATGTAATGAATATCTTTGATATACTGCTTATTTTTGTACACACCAAAAGTTGTGTTGTTTTAATTATGAAAAAGTATAATAAAGATAAGATGTGGAAAAAAAAGAAAGAAAGAAACAGGGGTTCTAATCGCAGTACCTTTTTAAAAAGAAGTTGTCTATGTTTAAATCAACGTTATACATATGTGGTGCACTGCTGTGCACTGAGGCTCAACCGGTCACTTGCTAGATGGTGAAGTGTGACTCCACTGCAGTAGTGGTTGGACGGGGAATAGCTCAGCCAGATGTTAGGTTGTTGTGATGCCAGTTGCCAGTTGGGCACACAGGTATGGTGGCACACCTGCTTTAATTTTAGAGAGGTTGACTATACCCTTTCCCCTGTGGTCAGTGACCTGCCGGGTTGTGAGGGGGTCCCTTGGGCGATTATCTCGGTGGTCCGGAGTGGAGTTGTGACCCACCAGGACTATTGGTACCGCCACCCACATAAAGGGGAGATAACCCAAGCAAGGTGCCGTTACTCTGTAGGTGCTTGGATAAAAATAACAGTCCTGTTACAATAAATAAACTCTTTACTGCAGGAATACTTGATATAGTAGCATAGAAAAGACTTCTGACTTGACAATAAACTCTGGACTTGACTGACAAGACATGTACTGAGAGCTTGAGAGGTAGAATAGCTGTGCTGACTTGGTTGCATGTGGAGAAGTATAGAAAGTTCACAGAAGTAGAGAGGAGGATGTCGAGAAAGTCACAACCCAATGTAGTACTGTGCTCTGTTGGAACTTTAGAAGTAGAATAAGTAGAATACTTGAGAGTAGATAGAATACTTGTGCCGTGTTTTGACTCTTTGATCTTTGCACCACCTATTGCCCACCAGTGCTGGGCGACATGTCCTAGAGGGTGACATAAGCCCCAGACCTTGTTACTTGGGTTGAGCAGGGTCATCAGAGTTTTCTGCTTACACCCACGCTGCGAAATAGAGATCGTAGGCTTCAAGCAACTTTGCTCTATCTGGATCAATTCCTCTGTTATAGGATACTGTTGTGCACCTTTAGACTTGTTCACAGCATGGGCTTGGGTTATCCCTGTCCTCTCCAAGAGTGCTGGCTTGCATCTGCTCTGCTCAACAACATGACTAAGACTCCCTAACACTTCTTCTTCCCATGTGACTACCTCCTACAGGGTATGTAATACCTGCTGTGCGTGGGTGAGAAGAGAGTATAAGAGAAGAAAGGAGAAGAGAGATAGGTAAAGAAAAAGAAAGAGCTCTCATTGGTGCACAAGTCACAAACAACAATAACCCCTTGAGTACTACAGCTGTGCAACACCTAAGTACAAGATATACATACCAGCGACATCTAGTGGCAAAACTTAAGTACAACTACACCACCACTTACACTTGGAGTACAGGCACCAGTTACACACATACTCTTACCCATTATGGTCTGTGTTGCCCATAATTTGGCATAATGTTGCGATTAGCCAGCCCCAGAGACGTCCATGCATGCTGCCCCTGCTGTTTCCTGTCTATTTCCGTGGTGTTTCCATCATTTTCTAAGGTTTCCAGGTTTTCACGCAACCTTCCCTGTGCAGAGGTTTGGTCCCCTGTAAAAATGCTCGAGTCTCCCATTGACTTCCATGGAATTCATTACTCGAAACGAGCACCCGAGTATCGGGAAATATTCATCTCGAGTATCGAGCACCCGAGCATTTTAGTACTCGCTCATCTCTAGTAAAAGTTAATAATACGATAAGCCTTAGTTAATTGCCCTCAGTTGATATACAACCTCCATGATGAACAGGTGTCTTTCCTGGGCAAAGGAATGGAACTTCCTGTTCTTGGTTTCTTTTTTGAATAGGGAAAAGACCAAATTGGAGTATGTACTACAGTTTGGCCGTATGTATAAAGTTCATTTAGACATAGAAAACTTAAACTTAAAAATGTAAAAATAAAACGAGCATATTGCAAAACTGCTTGGGATCACCCCTATAGATTTTTTTTGCCACTGGTACTTTAAACTTAACCCCTTAGTGACCGTCGATACGGCTTTTTACGGCGGTCACTAATGGGCCTTATTCTGCTGCCATCAGCTTTTTACGGCGATGGCAGAGAATAAGGCTGCGGGGCCGGGAAGGCCCCCACCCCATCTCCCCAGCTACCGGAGGTAGCTGAGAGGTTGGGGCAGTGTGTGGGGTCCGTCCCGCCCCCCCCCTTACCGACGATCGCAGCTATTAACGTTATAGCGGCGGCCGTCGGTAAAGGGGATTACCGGTGACGCCGCGCCTTTCATCTCCCCCCGCCGTGGATTCACGTGGAGATGAAATAAGCGTATATCAGACCCCAGATCAGACCCCCCTAGTGCCCCGATAACTAACCCCCCTCCCCCGGCGGCCATCATTTCCAAGATGGCCGCCGCCATCCCTGCGAACAAACGATGTTTGTTCACAGGGATGGAAAAGTTTAAATGAATGAAAGCCCCATGCTCTCCGCCACCGGAGGTAGCGGAGAGCATGGGGCAGTCATCAGGGACCCCCCCTGTGGGGTCCCGGTACAAGCGATCAGCGGTATATACTATATACCGCTGATCGCTTGTACCATGTGCCGCCGGCACTTTTTATCCCCTGTCACCATAAATGGTTGGTGACAGGGGATAAAAAGTGATGTCCCCCCACCCCCCAAGTCGCCCCCCACCCCCCCTGTCACCCCCGTCCCCAGTCACCCCCCCTTCCCCATATACTCACCTTATCCTGGAGCTCCGTCCTCCTCGACGTCCTGGCTGGTTATGAAGTGCGCATGCGCTTCACAACCAGCCAACTCTGGAAAATTTAAAGTGACAGTGACAGTGAAAATGAATGTGTAAAGTACAAAAAGTGACAAACATACAAGAAAATAAAACACACACTTTTTATTATAGTAATAATTGCAGTTTACTCCCAAATTACCCCTAACCCTACCCCAGATTACCCGTAACCACCGCACGTTGCCCATAACCACCGCACGTTGCCCGTAACCACCGCACGATGCCCGTAACCACCGCACGTTGCCCGTAACCACCGCACGTTGCCCGTAACCACTGCGCATTGCCCGTAACCACCCCAAATTGCCAGTGACCCCCTCCAGATTGCCCGTAACCACCCAAAATTACATGTACCCACCCCAGATTACCTATAAGCACTTCAGTTTAGCAGTAACAATCCCAGATTGTCTGTAACCCTTCCAGGTTGCACATAACCCCCCCAGGTTTCCCGTAATCACGCCAGATTACATGTAACCCCCCAGATTGCACGTAACCACCGCACGTTGCCTCTGACCACCGCATGTTGCCTCTGACCACCGCATGTTGCCTCTGACCACCGCACGTTGCCTCTGACCACCGCACGTTGCCTCTGACCACCGCACGTTGCCTCTGACCACGCCACGTTGCCTCTGACCACGCCACGTTGCCTCTGACCACCCCAAATTGCCAATGACCCCCTCCAGATTGCGGTGCCCATGCCAGATTACAGGTATCCATTCCAGATTGCCTATAAGAACTTCAGTTTATCCGTAACCACCCCACGTTGCCCGTAACCACCCCAGATTGTCTGTAAGCACAGCAGGTTGCCCGTAACCAGCGCACGTTGCCTGTAACCACCCCACGTTGCCTCTGACCACCTCACGTCGCCTCTGACCACGCCACGGCGCCTCTGACCACCGCAGGTTGCCTCTGACCACCGCAGGTTTCCTCCGACCACCGCAGGTTGCCTCTGACCACTGCATGTTGCCTCTGACCACCCCAAATTGCCAATGACCCTCTCCAGATTGCGGTAACCATGCCAGATTACAGGTACCCACCCGAGATTACCTATAAGTACTTCAGTTTATCCGTAACCACCCGACATTGCCCGTAACCACCCCACGTTGCCCGTAACCAACCCAGATTGTCTGTAAGCACTGCAGGTTGCCCGTAACCACCCCAGGTTGCCGTAACCACAGCAGGTTGCCCGTGACCACCGCATGTTGTCCGTAACCACCCCAGATTACCTGTAACTACCTCAGGTTGCCCATAAACACCCCAGGTTGCCCGTAACCACCCCACATTACCTGTAATCTAATTTTTTTTTATTTTATTTTAATAACTGCGCTATTCTAATAACCATTACTAGCTGCGGTTTTGCTCCAGCAAATTGGCGCTCCTTCCCTTCTGAGCCCTGCTGTGTGCCCATACAGTGGTTTATGCCCACATATGGGGTACCGTTTTACTCAGGAGAACCTGAGTTACAGATTTTGGGGTACGTTTTCTCTCCTGTTCCTCGTCAAATTGAGAAATTTCAAACTAAACCAACATATTATTGGAAAAATTTGAGTTTTTCATTTTTACTGTCTACTTTTGAATACTTTCCTCTTATACCTGTGGGGTAAAAATGGTCACCACACCCCAAAATGAATTCTCTGAGGGGTGTACTTTCCAAAATGGAGTGACTTATTGGGAGATTTTACTCTGCTGGCACTACAGGGGCGCTGCAAACGGACCTGGCGCTCAGAAACTTCTTCAGCAAAATCTGCATTGAAAAAGCTAATTGGCGCTCCTTCCCTTCTGAGCCCTATGGTGTGCCCATGCAGTGGTTTATGCCCACATATGAGGTACCTTTTCACTCAGGAGAGCCTGCGTTACAAATTTTGGGGTACTTTTTTTCTCTTGTTCCTCATAAAATTGAGAAATTTCAAACTTAAAGAACATAATATTCGAAAAATTTGAGTTTTTCATTTTTACTGTCTAATTTTGAATACTTTCCTCTAATACCTATGGGGTCAAAAAGCTTACCTCACCCCAAAATGAATTCTTTGAGGGGTGCACTTTCCAAAATGGGGTGACTTATGGGGGTTTTTCTCTCTGCTGACACTACAGGGGCACTGCAAACGCACCTGGCGCTCAGAAACTTCTTCAGCAAAATCTGCATTGGAAAAGCTAATTGGCGCTCCTTCCCTTCTGAGCCCTCCTGTGTGCCCATACAGTGGTTTACGCCCACATATGGGGTACCATTGTACTCAGGAGAACCTGCGTTACAAATTTTGGGGTACTTTTTTTCTCTTGTTCCTCGTGAAATTGAGAAATTTCAAACTAAACAAACATATTATTGGAAGAATTCGAGTTTTTCATTTTTACTGTCTTCTTTTAAATACTTTCCTGTAATACCTGTGGGGTCAAAATGCTCACCTCACACCAAGATGAATTCTTTGAGGGGTGCACTTTCCAAAATGGGGTGACTTATGGGGGTTTTTCTCTCTGCTGACACTACAGGGGCACTGCAAACGCACCTGGCGCTCAGAAACTTCTTCAGCAAAATCTGCATTGGAAAAGCTAATTGGCGCTCCTTCCCTTCTGAGCCCTCCTGTGTGCCCATACAGTGGTTTACGCCCACATATGGGGTACCATTGTACTCAGGAGAACCTGCGTTACAAATTTTGGGGTACTTTTTTTCTCTTGTTCCTCGTGAAATTGAGAAATTTCAAACTAAACAAACATATTATTGGAAGAATTCGAGTTTTTCATTTTTACTGTCTTCTTTTAAATACTTTCCTGTAATACCTGTGGGGTCAAAATGCTCACCTCACACCAAGATGAATTCTTTGAGGGGTGCACTTTCCAAAATGGGGTGACTTATGGGGGTTTTTCTCTCTGCTGACACTACAGGGGCACTGCAAACGCACCTGGCGATTAAACTTCTTCAGCAAAATCTGCATTGGAAAAGCTAATTGGTGCTCCCTTCCTTCTGAGCCCCGCTGTGTGCCCATACAGTGGTTTACACCCACATATGGGGTACCGTTGTACTCAAGAGAACCTGCGTTACAAATTTTGGGGTACTTTTTTCTCTTGTTCCTCGTGAAATTGAGAAATTTCAAACTAAACGAACATATTATTGGAAGAATTCGAGTTTTTCATTTTTACTGTCTTCTTTTGAATACTTTCCTGTAATGCCTGTGGGGTCAAAATGCTCACCTCACACCAAGATGAATTCTTTGAGGGGTGCACTTTCCAAAATGGGGGGACTTATGGGGGGTTTTCTCTCTGCTGACACTACAGGGGCACTGCAAACGCACCTGGCGCTCAGAAACTTCTTCAGCAAAATCTGCATTGGAAAAGCTAATTGGCGCTCCCTTCCTTCTGAGCCCTGCTGTGTGCCCATACAGTGGTTTACGCCCACATATGGGGTACCGTTGTACTCAAGAGAACCTGCGTTACAAATTTTGGGGTGCTTTTTCTCTCATTTTCCTTTTGAAAATGAGAAACTTTAATCTAAACGTATATATTATTGGAAAATTTTAATTTTCCATTTTTTTACTGCCTAATTGTGAATACTTTCCTCCAGCCCCTGTAGGGTTAAAATGCTCATTATACCCCTAGATTAATTCTTTAAGGTGTGTAGTTTCCAAAATGGGGTCACTTATGGGGGTTTTCAGGATACCAGACTTCTAAATCCATTTAAAAAAAGAACTGGTCCCTAAAAAAATCAGTTTTGGAAACTTTCACGAAAATGTGATAATTTGCTGATGAATTTCTAAGCCCCGTAACACCCTAAAAAAGTAAAATATGTTTACCAAATTATGCCAGAATAAAGAAGACATATTGGTAATGTGACTTAGTAACTAATTTATGTGCTACGACTTTCTTTTTTTAGAAGCAGAGAATTTCAAAGTTCATAAAATGCAAATTTTTTACATTTTTCATGATATTTTGATGTTTTTCACAAAAAACACACAAAGTAGTGACCAAATTTTGCCACTAACATAAAGTGCCATATGTGACGAAAAAACAGTCTCAGAATCGCTAGCATACATTAAAGCATCTCTGAGCTATAAGAGCATAAAGTGAGACAGGTCAGATTTTGAAAAATTAGCCTGGTCATTAAGGCCCAAACTAGCTGCAGCACGAAGGGGTTAAACCAAATTGACGTTTGTGGGGGAGTTGTAACATAGTTATCGGCTAATAAGTTTATGGGTTGCTGCAGTTTTATATTTTGTATCTTGAAGATCTAAAAGACATCTGCCCTGGAGCAACTGTTAAGCCCATTGTACACAATGATTTTTTTTTTCTAAGTAGATTGTTGTCTGAACCCCAGGGCGTCTGATCTTGAGAGAGAAAAGAATGGGGTTGTATTTTTTCTAATACCATTGTGTTCATTCAAGATAAGGAATGCCGAGGTGTCTGCCAGCTACTACAACCCCTGAGAATAATATGCATGTTTGGCCAACCAAAGGATGCATATTGATGGAGCAATAGTGTTAATTGTTGATCTAGACACGCTTACATTGTGTGTTTTGTCAACCTTGGAGCTGTAATAGTGCAGGATTTTTTGTCTGGAAGCAAAGAGCATTAGTCAAGATGCAGCTTGAATAATTATAGGACCATTTCAGCCAACTTGCATCCAGCAGGGGGTCTTTGTTGGCCATGCACCATAACATCACTAATTGTCTTGCTTGATTGCCTCCCAGCAAAAGTACCAAAAGTTATGTGTGATATGTTAGTTATTAAGGGTACATAAAAAGTTAAAAAGTTAATATACTGTACAATGCGCCTCATGTACTTACTTATGTATGTTTAACACAAAAATACTTTTTAGGCCTTTCAATTCCATTCTATTTCCCATTACCTTCCAACCTGGATATTTCATTCACTTCAAAAATATTTATTGTAATAGAGATGAATTGAGAAAACTTTTAGGCAACACTTTACACCATTTATGAGAAAATTGATTTTTCATGTTAGATCCTTTAATGGTTCACTTGGCTTTACATATTCAGTTACAGAAGACTTCACGTCAATTACAGAGGGATTTCTAAACTTTACTAAAGGTATGTAAATAGAATCCGCTGTATCTCCATTAAATTAGGACATAAGTTAATTCAGCATCACTTTTCAGCATGGCTAATTTCCGTCTCCTCTTTCTAATTTAATAAAAGCAAAAGAAATAATGATTGAAGTCAGTATTGTAGACCTTATGAAATTTTAAAACTTGAAAGGAAACCTTGAGTTCAAAGTTCTTAAAAAATTCCTAGGACAGATCTTGGATTAAAAGCTGCTATCCGAAGTTACAAGTGGTTTGGGGGGGGGGGGGGGGCAGATTGTGGGTACAGAGTCGCTTTAAAGCGAATGTACATCAGGTACATTGCTTTATGGTTTTTTTACATGAATTGATGCCAGTGCCACGGTCCGGGCTGAAACACTGGAGGCAGGCCTGCTCACCCCCAATGTGATGAAACCCCCTCCCTTCTGTGACACGGCTCCATTAGAATCAATGGAGCCATGTCACAGAGGGGTAAAACCAAAAAGAACAAAAAGCATATGCACAAATAGGTAGCACATCACAAAAATACTTTATTATAATATAGACACAAATACAAAAATAAACACTAAATTGATATTTATATCATTGTGATGTTGCTATAGGGTATATGTTATAGGGACTCTGCTCAGGCAGTTGGCTATATTTTGACATTGTTTGTACAGTCCTGGGTCAGGGTGGTTGAATAGTCCTTGCTGGTATACCGGCCGGACTTATGTGGACTTTTTAATTGTTTTTATGCAGAGTGGTTTTGGGGTTTGTCTCCCTTTTTGCTATACTCCTGCTTTATCAATTTAGTGTTTATTTTTGTATTTGTGTCTATATTATAATAAAGTATTTTTGTGATGTGCTACCTATTTGTGCATATGCTTTTTGTTCTTTTTGGTTTTGTGTCATTTATATGCATTGGTCTAGCACTCCCTTAATCATAGCGGTGCCCACTGGTTTTATATATATATATACACACATGTCACAGAGGGGTGTCATCACATTGGGGGCTGGCGGGCCCAGTGCTCCAGCCTTACTAGGTGCCTGGGAATAGACCAACGTCACACGCTGGAACAAGGTGGTTAAAAAAAAGGACCACAGCACTGGCATTCTACCACCGGTGCCGGTCTATGGCTTTAAACTCTATAGAAGATTTTGAATTAATCGCTCCCAGATCTAGCTTATCCCCCCTTCCTGCCTTAAATGGGGAATGCTGTCCAAATTCTATATGACTTGGTTGCTATGTTTCCAGCCTTGTATTGTATTTTATGAAACACTTAACATTGTAATTAGTCGACCCCCTTTGTCACTGTTGTTGATGTAGACAGAACCTGTAAGCATTAATACAGATGAAATCTTTGGTCAATACTATCCATTACCTAATCTGATAGCTTTGAGCTTTTTTCTTACTAAATGTGCTGAAAGAAGCCACTACAATTGATGCGGTAGATAGAAATACTGTGTAGTCAAATAGGATACAAGCAGACTCATGTGAAATAATAAGGCTGAAATTGCTAAATAATTTGTATAAATGCAATTATTTGTACAAGATCAATATACTTGACAACATGTTTTCAAATGTAGTGCCCTGGTAAAGGTTTACATACAGTACAGAATATAAAGAAAAGTGGTGCACTTTTTTTCTGTTTTCTTATAGACTGAACTCTTTCAAGCTTAAAGGGATATTCCAGCTGAAAACTAACTGAAAAGTAAGAGATCGCGGGGGTCCCACCTCTGAACACCCACATTACCCCCCCTCCTACAATTTTCATATTGCTCCTCGGCCCCTTTGTTTTGAATAGAGCTGCAGGTAAGGAACCGGAGAGATCTAAATGCTATACTCAGCTCTTTCAGATGGCTCTGGAGAGAATGAATAGAGCAGTGGGTTACATGCTGTCCCCACAGCTTTATTCAAAACAAAGGAGGTTGACCCTCCACAATCTCTTACTTGTCCACTATGCTGTGAATAGGGGACAAGTTAGTTTTAAATTGGGATACCCCTTTAAGTTTATGTTCACACTTAAATGCACAGCAATGGCATTTTTAGGACAACCAGAACAATGCCATTAAAGTCTATCAGAGAAAAAATGCCACAGCTTGCTGACAAAACAGCATGCCCTCAGCATGCTGCATTTTGGAAACATTGCCACAGAGCCTCAAAAACACCAGAGAGGAGAGAAAAAAACACCACACCAAACAAACGTGTGTAAGGAAGATCATAAATGTTCACTGTCTTCCAGCTAACTTCCAACCGCTGGAATTTTTGCAAAAAAAAAAAAAAGACGTGGCGTTTTCCAGGATTTTAAGGCAATGTGAAGCCAGCCTAAAGGTAACATGTAATTGGAAAATTACCTTTTGTTTGAATCAAGTTAAAATAATCCTGCAGTTTCCATCCTGGTCACTAGGCTTAAAATCAAGTTGAGACTTCCTGTCCATTATCAATAATTTCCCAGAAGTGCCCTCCTTATAATAACAGACAGGATTACAGATACATGTGACAGATATAGTAGATAGTGTATAGATAACAGAGGTACATAGCTCACAACTTAGTACCCATTCTTCACGCAGAATGACCTCTATAAAGGTCACTGTACATGCACAGAAGCCTTTCTCGTTCATCGATTGGGAAAGGTTCTGTATATTGTGTCCTATGGTCAATGGGACTTGCTCTAAAGCATACCTCTAAATGTTGTTACAATAGCTCAAATAAGATGACAGTCATCATAATGATGTACAAAAAAATTACAATTGGGAAATTGAAACAGATCAATGAAAAAAAAAAATAGGAAAAAGGTGATACATTCCCTTTAACCCCTTCCCACACGAGGGCATAACTGTAAGTCCTCGTGCAGGTGGCTGCGTTCAGAGCGGGGCCGCGCGGCGACCCCGCTATGAACCGCCACGTCCCGGGCGCTGCATGTAGCCCGGGGCCGCGGCTATTAGCGGGCACGGTCCAATCGCCGTGCCCACTAATTAAGTCTTCAGATGCAGCTTTCAAAGTTGACAGCTGCATCTGAAGACTTCAGAGCAGCTTATCCCTGGTGTCTGGTGACTGGTGCCGGCCGGGGTCTGCACTGTAATGGCGCTGATTTCGGCTCAGCATTCAGTTGCTTCCGGCTGCCGCAGCCGGAAGCAATCGAGTGCCGATCTCATCGATCTATGCTGCATATCTATGCAGCATAGATCTGAATGAGAGATCAGAGTGCTTATACTAGAAGTCCCCCATGGGGGCTTCTAGTATAAGTGTAAAAGAAAAAAGTGTCATTATTAATAAAAAGCCCCCTCCCCTAATAAAAGTCAGAATAACCCCCCTTTTCCCATGTTATAAATATAAATAAATAAATAAATAAATAAATAAATAAATAAATAAACAAACATGTTTGGTATGGCCGCATGCGTAATCGCCTAAAATATTAATTTATCACATTCCAGATCTTGTACGGTAAACGGCGTAAGCTAAAAAAATCCCAAAAAGCAAAATTGCGCATATTTGGTCGCATCAAATCCAGAAAAATTATAATAAAAAGCGATCAAAAAGTTGCATATGCGCAATCAAGGTACCGATAGAAAAACACATCAAGGCACAAAAATGATACCTTGCACAGCCCCATAGACCCAAGAATAAAAGCGCTATAAGACTGGGAATGGAGCGATTTTTAAGGAACATATATTTGTTAACAATGGTTTGAATTTTTTTACAGGCCATCAGATACAATAAAAGTTATACATGTTATATATCATTGTAATCGTAAAGACTTGAGGAACATACATAACATGTCAGTTTTTCCATAGGACACATGGTGTAAAAACGAAGCCCTCCCTATAAAAAAAAAGAATTGTTTATTTTTCAATTTCACCGCTCATATATTTTTTTTTCTGCTTTCGCTGCATATTTTATGCAAAAATTCAGCCTGTCATTGCAAAGCACAATTAATGACGCAAAAAATAAGGGCTCATGTGGGTCTGAAGGTGTAAAAATGCAACTGCTATGGCCTTTTAAGCACAAGGAGGAAAAAAACTAAAACGCAAAAACGAAAATTAGCCTGGTCCTGAAGGGGTTTATAAGTCATTGCAAACCACTTGCCTCAGAAGACTAGACATTGTCAAGATACTTTTTTTTAAACTGAATAAATATAGAAAGATTCCTACTCTAATAAATGGTTGAAATATATTCCCACTAGCACTGCACTGCACATGTATCCCCACTAAAATAAAAGAGACAATAACATATGGGGTAGCATTCACCGCAAACACGCTGCTCGATCCTTTGATCTAACACAGGAGGCTGACAGCGATACCACACTGCATATGAACAGACTGACAACGGCGAGAATGATAAGTTACCTGGTTTGATCCACTGCCTCCGTCTGTTGATGAATATGGTGAGGGGGCTCTTCTTGCAATTTAAGTGAAGTCACTCTTGTCCTCATAAGTCCAGTATAGGGATACTGTATAGTCCGCTTTGGAGGTGCCCCTGTTGGCGGCACCCTCCAAAAACAAAACAAAAAAGTCTGTAAGTCTAGATTCAAATTTCCCAAATCTGCCTGGACCTTTAAAGCAATCCTGTCATTTCTACCAATGTCCTCAGACCCACTGTGATTTTGTGCTACAGCCGGGTGAAGCATGTGGCAATGCCTTTTACTCTATGGCAGTGTTTTTTTTTAACCCAGTTTTATTTAAGTATATAACATGGCATACAGAAAGGGTACAACAAATCAGAAATGTCCTAGTACAAACAATAGTCACAAGGGAAAGACTATCAAGTCCTTCCATGGAAAACCTCATAAAGATAATGTACAAAATATCAGCTTCCCATATTATCCAACATATATCAACTGTACAGAACAACAATCCCCGAAGGCATGAAGACGAGGTGTTGACCAACGTAATCCACAGCTCCGTGGTGGAAGGTCTCTTATCTATCCAACAGAGGGCAATCTCCTTCCTAACTAGAAACAGCGTTTCTCTAAAAAAAAAAAAAAGCAAACAGTAGGGTCCAAAGGCACTTGTATAGGGCAAATATTCGTAAGTATTAAGACCATCTGCTGCCAAAATGCTCGCAGGCGGGGACAGTCCCATATCATATGCCAAAAACCTGCAGGGGTGTAAAGACATTTGGGGCAGAAGTGTGTTGGGATCCTGCCCATCCTGTGTAGATGCACAGGCGTTAAGTAACTCTGATGTATAATATACAATTGTGTGATCCTGTTATTTATAGAAGGTGACACATGAGTATGGGATTACAACATTACTTCGTACGTATCATCAGACATTACTGGGATATGTTCCCTCCATCTATCCACCGCTGGAAGCGGGGTGTTGGCAGCCTTGTGCCGAATAAGGTGCGAATAAAGCAAGGAGATCAACCCCCCAGGACCCTGTGATTGTATAACCCAGATTAACGGCTGAGCAGAAAGAGATAACTCTCCCTCTCTAAACTATATCTGCAATACGTGTCTCAGCTGTAGGTAATTATAGAAACATGAGTTGGGTATAGTCTGGGTCTCCTTCAGGACAGTAAAGGCGACAACGACCCCATTCCTAAACACATCTGCCAGACACACAACCTCCTTATCCCTCCAATAGCGGGCATCATGGAATGTGAACAAGTGTGAGAGTTCGCTATTGTCCCACAGCGGGGTTTCCTCAGGGGTATCTGTAAAGGCCATAATATCTCTAGCAGCAGCCCACACCTGACGTGCTATTTTCATAATTTTCAGTAGTTTCCGACTATGTATCACATCAACATGTAACACCGACCAAAGAGAAGACAAACCAGAGTAATCTAAGATATGTCTCTCCGACAATAACGGGACGTCAGTTGAAACCCAGGGTACCATATATTTGAGCTGTCCCGCCAGGTAATACAAATACAGATCCTGCAATGCTACTCTATGGCAGTATTTATCAACTCCAGTTCTCAAGACCCAACAGGTCAGGTTTTGAGGATCTTGTTCGTATTTAACAGGTGATATAATTATACTCAGTGCATCAGGTATTATCACAGGTGTTCATTGTATGAGATATCCTCAAAACATGACCTGTTGGTGGGCAATGAGGACTGGAGTTTAGAAACATTGCTTTATAGTCACCCAGTTTGACTGATAGCAAAAAGTTTGTACAGATGACAGCACTGCCTTAAACCTGTAACAGGTGGTCAGTAAGTAAGTCACATGACTTAAAGGGGTAGTGCAGCGCTAAGAAATTATTCACAAAATAACACGCATTACAAAGTTATACAACTTTGCGATGTATGTTATGTATGTGAATGGCCCCCTTCCCCGTGTTCCCCGACCCCCACCCGTGGACCCGGAAGTGTAGTGCATTATACATACCTGATACGTGTCAACCCCCGTCCGCCGTCTTCTGACAGTGATGTAATCTTCGGGATGCCGGCCGACCCGCTCCTGCCCTCCCTCGTGCCGTCCCCCCACTGCCGCGTCATAACTATGCTCAGCCGCGATTGGCTGGGCACAGTTATGCTCAGCCAATCGTGGCTGAGCAGCTGATGACGCGGCACACGTCATCAGCTGCTCAGCCGCGGTTGGCTGAGCACAGTTATGCTCAGCCAATAGCGGCTGAGCACAGTTAGGACGCGGCAGAGGGGGGACAGCATGAGGGACGGCAGGAGCGGGTCGGCCGGCATCCCGAAGATTACATCACTGTCAGAAGACGGCGGACGGGGGTTGACACGTAACAGGTATGTATAATGCACTACACTTCCGGGTCCACGGGTGGGGGTCGGGGAACACGGGGAAGGGGGCCATTCACATACATAACATACATCGCAAAGTTGTATAACTTTGTAATGTGTGTTATTTTTGTGAATAATTTCTTAGCGCCGCACTACCCCTTTAAAGGAACTCCATCTCTTAGATTTTCTTTTACTGATTAGAGCCTAAAACATGTTCTATTTTCACTGTTATTTTCTATTATATTTTTTGTACATTGTTATGGTGACTGCCATTTTGCCTTTGAAGAGGTCACTACAGGGAGCTGGTATTGTCTTATACTGAGACTGTCTATCTACTGGTGTCACCTGTCGCTGTAATGCTATACAGCAGTATCCTCTTATCACCACACACATAACAGAAAGTGACATCTTAGTTGTGGACCTAATGGTGAGAATGAAAACTGCAAGATATCAGGATTATTTTATAATATAGATAATAAAATGGGGGAAAAAATCATAAAAAATTCTTATGTCTAACATAAAAACTTGATTTAAACAATGTTATTTCTGATGACACCTTCCCTTTAATTACAGATAACACATCATGACACAATGTCACCCAATCAGATCCTACTAGCTGGTACCTGACCACCCATACCTTGTAATAGAAATATATCGGTGACTTGAGTTGATTTAAGCAGCACCTTTATGTGTTTATTTAAAAAACGTCGGATGTGCAGAAAGCGCATTTAATCTAGAAGATTTTCTTTCCAACCTAGGGACTTTGATTGGGTTGAATTAAAGGCTGTGTAGCAAATGTGTCCTTTTTTACAACGCTATAGTATTTTACTGTTGTGACACATAATCAATACATGACTTCACCAGCTAGTTTGCTGGAAGCTTTATAAGGATGTATCACTAGCTATATCTTTAGTGAGGGTGATGAAATTCATTTGGTATATACCTGTGTACAACAGATGAAAGATAATCCTGTGATGAGGGAAGGGATTTATGTTCCTTGTAAATACCACAGGAAAAACATCCTAACCTCTAGATATCTTGTCTTCCTACAATACAATACCCATATCATTAGAAGCAAACAACTACATTAGACTAACAGATTGTATTTTACCAATAATTCCTTATATACTTTTCTGGCTCCTTCTTGCATTGCAGGTAGAAGCTTTCTTTTATATGTTTTGCCTTTTTTAATTTAGCTTGTGTTCCTGTTTTAAAGTACTCCAGGGCAATTTGGTGAAGGGTGAATTTACTATTGGGTCATGAGATTGAATGTATAGGGATAACTTTAATGGTCCCCATACACCTTAAACTACCATCGACTATACCCGCCGCTCGTGTAGAGTGTATGGGGCTCTCTTGAATGACCACTGGCAGATGATGTTGGGTGTGATGGAAAATCACTTCTCGACCCCTTTGCTCTTGTAGAGATAAGCTGTAGCCAGAGCTCTCTGGCTGCGGCTTACCTCTTCCATTCCCATAAAGAATTCAATCATGCCAAGCGTTTCTGTGTATGGGAAGAATGGGGGCCGGATGGAAGAAATAATTTATGTCAGTAACTGAAGCCATATGGCCACCTTTACCAGCTGTTTATTTTTTTCAAACTTACCTACTTACATCTGAATACCAGCAAAAAGGTATGCTAATATACAGTATACCAGGGCATACCTACCATGGCCCATTTACTTCTACTGGTCACTATGTTTGGTCCATTTGAAAAACGCATACCTTAATTTTGCAGAAATCAAAAGCATAAAAGTATACATTCGGATATTGGGCATGGGTGGGTCTTGATAACCCCTAAAGTGTCGCCAGAAAATTACCAATTGTTTAAATTAAGGTTTGTGGTAAACATGTTTTTTTTAGAATTTTTGGTGACGTTTTTTTAAAATTTTCAACTTTGCTGTCTGTAATATGTAACAACTGTGAAATCCTGCAGTTTCCATTCTCACTATTAGACATAGAACTAAGCTGAGATTTCCTGTTCTACCTGTGGTGATAAGAAGGAGGCTGGTATGAAGTTACCTTTACAGCATTACAGTGACAGGTGACACCAGTAGAAAAAAACAATAGCTGAAGCTCGCAGCTCACCTTCCCTCTGCCCACTCATGTCAATGTCAATGGGATAGGTCCTGTCCATTGCCATATATGTTTATGGGGCTTGCTGTAAGGCATATCCCTAAGTGCTGTTAAAAACAGCTTAGGTAAAATGACAAAATGTCCAAAAATTGTACAAAATAATGAAAACAATTACAATCAGAAAATAGTGGCAGATTAGATAAAAAAGCAAAGTTTCAGTATCTGGCTGTAATCATTAAAAAATCCCTTTAATGTAACAGAATCTTACATATTCCCATAGCCAAGCAAGTGGTGAAATCATTGATTCCAGTGCAGCAAATCCCTCCGTTTCAGCCTTTTCACCTCTTTCTGTTCCTGTCAGTGTAAAGTTCTAAAGATGCAGGAAGAAAATCACTTGTCTGCAATGTAGACTTGAGGCAATATATCTTGCTTGAAAAGGATATGAGGCTAGCGCTGAGCACTCTGCACATAGCTGAGCATCTCGGAAATATACAACCTACTCGAGGATGTTACTTCTGAGATTAGACCTCCTTAAATGTACCTGTAAAAGCTCAGATGCTTCTTGTGGAATATAGGCAGATGATGCATTGATAATAATGGTACAGCATAATATATATGCTAATGTTCAGTCTGCTGCGTAAGAGAAAAATAAGCTTTAGCTGAAAACTCTTCTCATTCACTACATGTGAATGTAACTGGTGCTAAAGATAAATCATCTTACGAGATAAAAATAAAATGAATTAAAAAGCACTTGTACGGGTAATTGCTGTACCAATGTCAGCAGGTGACACAAGCCACTGTCTATCTAATGCACTATGACAACATGATACACATTAAAGGGACACTGTAGGATACACATTACTGCCAAATGGACCATAATGGTAAAGTAACTGTACATGTTGGAGCACATTCCAATATGAACGTCATGGATGAATGTCATGAAGGGGGGTCCCCAACTCAGGATTCCTCTGAATATGCCACAAAGCCATTGCATAACAACTCTGTAACATCAGTTGATACATTCTATTAACCCATTGTTTGTGTTATATACTCTGGCATTCATGCAATGGGCTCACTCAGTTCTATGGACCAAACATAGTCTACTACTGACTATGTCTGCTCCCTTCCATCTCCATAGTATATTGTTATTTATCTGGACTCAGATCACGCAGATGGCCACTCATTAATATGTAGATACAAATTAACAGAGCCTCCTTAAAAAACGATGAGTTCACTTTTATAGCCACAGATTATACAGGATGACATTTCAATAATGATCTGATTGATACTCTACTTAAAATAATTGATACTCTAACTCAGGCCCTCAAAACACTGCAAAGCAGGGGAGGGAACGCCAACTTAGCCTCCAGCTAATACAAACACTCAGCCTGATATTACATGTCTACAATTGAAAATAAAAGAAGTAAAGATGAATGACGTCTAACCATGTGTTCTTGCATTGCTCTAATATACCAAACTTCGGTTAATGTGGTAGTGCTTGGCAACACATTGCATGTATTGTTGACATTGGATAGTGGATATCGGTAAGTTTCCTTTAGCAATTGATTCAATTTGCTGTAGCATACAACAGTGACTTTTCCAGTATATTGTTCCAGCACTTACTGATGCTCTGCCGTGATTACTGCTTCACCTCCACATCAACTGTCCCAAGATTCTTTCTTTAGCATCTCTTTTGCTTCCTACTTTTTGACTGCAGTTCCTGATCTGTCCCATAGGGGTCATATCTCTGTACTGGTTAGTGTAACTGTCATTTGAAAAATCTTTGCAGAAATTAATAGTACAAGAGAATATACACCTTCACTAACCTTTATACACCTTCAATAAATCTATATACCCCCTTAATAACTGATACCCTGTTCTTGCTACGCACCCAGGAACGTTTGGCACATTAAAGCATTCCTGTAAATACTATGGGGAAAGGGCGCTTTCACTGTGGCTTATCTCTCTATCACTATCGACATCAACTGTCGGTGGTTGTTCTAGATGGCACAATAGACCTTATGGGCGGGTTCAGACAACATAAGTCCAAAGTATATGGGAACCTTAAGAAACCCTGTAATTGGTTTTATTAGGCAAAAGAGATTGATTCAGTACTCAAAAGGCTGTTTTTACACCTTCCTTCTTACTTCTTATCTGTTTGTTATCAAGAAAAAGCCATCTAAATCACACAGCAGCAGAGTACAGATGGGTTTGCAGTACCTATTATAATGTAAAGAGGGGGAGGGGCGAGGGGGATGAGTGAGGAGGAAGAGGAGACAAACAGCCTGTGCAATTTGCAGGCTTTGTGGCCACACGAAAAAAAAAAATGCTGGATTCACCTTTTAAACTGCTTAGTGCTGGTCTGAGAACTTCTAAAGGTTTGCTACAGTGAGGTAGGATTGCAACATCTTGTTTTTAGTGACTATATAGTGTATAGGAGCCAGCACAGAGGCTAGTTGGTATCCACATTGCAGCTGATCATAGAGAAAGCAGATAGAGAGATGGAGCTTTCAGGGTTGTAACAAGGTGGAAACATGTCATGTACTAGTGATGGAACGGCCAGATATTGTCCTGCTCCTCATATACACACAGTGCATCCTAAATAGTCACCTGAAATGACAGTTACATTTTAAAGGACCAATGTGCACATCACTAATGTGTCCTCCATCTTTCCCTACCGGGCTTTACCAACTCATCTGTGCATATCCTGTATCTGACCTCTGCCTGTTTACCTGATGTTGCCTCTGCCCCACACTTGTATACTACCCAGACTGTTGAGACTGGTACTGTGATCTAGCTGGCTTCTTATCCAGCAGCTACTAGAACATCTTCAGTTCAGCTGGGCTGAATCTTCTGTGGCAGACCAAGAGCACCTACGGGATTAGCTTTCTGCCACTGGTTGTTTTTACTGGACTGTGCTGTGTCTCCTGTTATTACCTCCAAGTTGCTGATCTATTGCACCGGCTTTCCTCTGCCTGCATCCTCGGTATGCAGCACTGAGGCTGTCTAGCCTTCTTGGTAAGCCATTCTGTCATGATCGCGTCTAAAAAGGCATCAGTGCCACCCTCTGCTGCGAAGATTCAACCTCTGTGCTTTTGGCCATGATCCGTTCCTGGTTTTACTGTGTTCTCTGCTTGTGTCTTCTGTGTTCCGGTCCATGTTTTCTTAGTCCTCCCTGCACTTTTCTTGCTGTCGTCTGGTCACTGATTGTTTCTGCCTGTGTTCGTATTGACAGCTGATCTGGCCAGTTAGCTGTCAGCACCTAGTTTCCTGTCCACTATATATCCCAGCCCCTGATCCCAGTCTAGTGCCTGTGAAAGAGCTTTTGTGCCCGGATCTAGCTTTTCTCTGATTGTTTGCCACTGATATTCTGACCTTCTATTTTGTTCCCTGACCTTGCTTACGGATTCCGATTTTGTACCTTAGCTGCCCGGTTGTTGCTGACCCTTTTCTGCTTACCATTGTTTGTTACGTTTGTTTGTCTTGTTCTGTCCTGTGTTGCACTTTATTCAGTGTAGGGAACGCCAACAAGTTGTCCGCAGTTACCTAGGACTGTTGAGGCAAGTAGGTAGGGAGAGCTGGGGCGGTGCCAGTGCAGGGCTGCACTTGTCTTATTGTTTTCCCAGAACCCTACCTAACACATTCCCTATACTGGGGCCATTTTTGGGCAGCGACTAGGTATTCTTTAGCAGCAGAAGTCCAGCTTCTGCATCCTAGCACAGGATAAATGGTGGAAATCTAAAGGATATTTAGATTCCGTTCCTGAATTTGTCGCCTAGTCAAACTGGCAAGGTAAAACAGTAGGTCCATACTGGTCAGGCAGCAGAATTTGATATTCTATCTTTAGTGAAGCTGCATAGAATTAAAGGAGAAGTCTGGCGAAAATTTTCATTAAAGTATTGTGTTGGCCCCCAAAAGTTTTTGCCGGACTTCTCCTTTAAATACTACTGCCAGACTACCTCAAAGATTACAGCCGCAGGAGAACCCTTTTTTCCCACTAATGTTATATACAATTTAGGCTAGTTTGACACCAGTATATTTATTTACAGTATATGTGAACATATAAAGCTTTAATGTGGACGTTCAATAGGACAGCTCAATAAGCTAAACCTGTATTTTTAATGCTATCATCATGAAAGAATTGTGCACGCATCCTTTCAGAAATTGATTTCATCAGCAAAGATGAGAGAGCTCTTTTTTTACAATCTGAGAGGAAATCAACTGCTTAGGTGTTTCTGCAAGGTTGGGTAAATACTTGGCTACTCATCTGCGGCTTTTTCCAAACAATCATAACTCATAAATTATTATGAACATTCCTGTTTAGAAGATTTATGCATGGTGCCAGCATGTACCAAGCGTAATTGAAAGAAAATCCTATTATGGTGCCAAGTCTGTTATAAATGATATAGTATGGCTTTTCCCTTACACACAATAGAGAGCACAGAAACTGCAGTGGAAGTACTAATATATTATTGTCTGACGAGACCAGTGAGAAAATAACTGCTGATTACATGCAAATGCTAAAGGGGCAAAGAAATATATAAGGGGGGAACCTGCTAACCCCACTCCCTCCCTCGCTAAAACTCACATAATACAGAAATAAATAACACACACACCTTTTTGGCAAAAAATTTTTGGCAGCGTCTGCTGCCTTTTATTATAACTTACACATATGGGGAGGCCCGACACAAATCACGCCCTCCTTCTCCGCAGGAACCAAGGTGAGGGTGAGGGTGACCCGCCTAGGCCATTCCTCCCCCATTGACCGCAGGCAGCCGCCTAGCCAAACCACGACAAGGGGCCCCTCACCAAATGGAACCACCTGGAAAAGGGGAGCGTGATTTCCGCCTTACATAAACATTAAAACTGCAATATAACAAAACCATAACAAAACATAGCAATACAAAAACCATGCTCACAAACAGGGTGGGTGGGTGGGACCTGCAAAAAAGTGCTTAACCCATCCTACACTCCCTCTCCTTTTATTCCCCTAACCCCGCCCCCTCTCACACCTATCTCACCTGACATACCTCCCACAGGTATTCCCGCTGCCTAGCTAATTCTCTTTGTCTCTGCACAAAGCCCCCCAGCTAAGCCCACCCACTCTACTAACTCCAGCAGCCATTTTAACTCCCTCATGAGACCAAACCACCATTATCCCCCACTACAACTAAACCCTCTAGCAACCTTCCAGTCGTGGTCGCAGAGACCCCCCTTATGGTTCCTCGCCGGGAGACCCCTTACCCCAACTCTTCACTCTTAAGGGGGGAACCTGCTAACCCCACTCCCTCCCTCGCTAAAACTCACATAATACAGAAATAAATAACACACACACCTTTTTGGCAAAAAATTTTTGGCAGCGTCTGCTGCCTTTTATTATAACTTACACATATGGGGAGGCCCGACACAAATCACGCCCTCCTTCTCCGCAGGAACCAAGGTGAGGGTGAGGGTGACCCGCCTAGGCCATTCCTCCCCCATTGACCGCAGGCAGCCGCCTAGCCAAACCACGACAAGGGGCCCCTCACCAAATGGAACCACCTGGAAAAGGGGAGCGTGATTTCCGCCACCAAAAGTAGGGCCCCCCCACATGCCCTACTTTCCGCCACCACCTACCATCTTCACGGACTCCACCATTGCTCCAGCGCATCCTGAAGCGCATTGTTGAAAATGTCCAGCCCAATGTCCGACAGGTGTACATTGTCTGTATGATACAGACCCTCACATGTATAGTCAATCAGTTCGTCATAATCAATAGCCACACCACCCCGGTCCAACTCAAACTGCTTGATTGCCTTATTGACTTTCTTCCGGGATCTCTCAATGGCGGGCATCGACCTTGCCTCCTTCCACCATCTCCTCTGCACCATACAAGACCACATGATGGTCACTCCTGGCCACCTTGCCAGCCATCTGTCCATCTCCCGTCGGATACCATGTATCAACTCCAGTGACATCATCCGACACAAATCGTTGCCTCCAGCATGAACGATGATCACGTCCGGGGGTGCGCACCCTCTGGATATGTCATCAATCCTCTTTGGCAACTCATCCCAGTGCAGACCTCTCTTGCCACACCACTTGACCATGCACTTCTCCATGGGCAAGCCCAACTGCCGGCCATAAGGACGCCTCCTGGCCCGTCTCTCTGCCCAATGGATGTACGAATGCCCCACAATCCACACCGACTTCTTTCCTGAAACAAAACAGAAACAGTGACAGTACACCATAACCCAAACATTTCAACCAGTAAGTTTATCAATCCACTTCCCCATCAGTGGACAATATCACGCACATAGGTCTTAAACGCTGCCGATTTCCATCTGCCCAGCCTCTTAATCTGCTCCTCCCCCAGACCCCTCGCTGCTGCTTCCGAGGCTGCCCCAATACGAAACGAATGTGAACCGTACTCGTCTGCATTCAAACCAGCTGCTGCCAGAGATTTTTTCAACATTGCACAAAACTGAAAACGAGATAACGCACTCCCGTCCTCATGCAACAAAAAAGCTCCATCCCTGTTACCCCTTACCGCCATATACTTCACTACCGCTCCCCAAGGGCATATCCGCCCACCCATCTCCCTCAGGGACACCCACTTCCCCTTACCCATCTGATCTGTCTTGGACCGAGAAATCAGACACATGACATTCCCCCCTGACAACTGCACATCTCCCCACCGCAGGCCCAGCTGCCCCTGCTTCGATTCCGCGACCAACTCTCCTACCCTAAATGCCCCAGAAAAAGCCAACACAAAAGCTGTCTCCCACAACACTATCTCATACTTGTCCCTACATACAGACTCCAAAACCTCTAACAGTATAACCAAACGCCCAGAGTCTATCGGCTTCCTCTTGTCCCTCCTTCAGCTCTCGCCCAACCCCTCAATACCCTCCTTACCGCAAAAGACCTCGAGGGGTCTTCCAACCCATATACTCGAGAAAAGAAAGAAACTGCAGCTACCACAGTGGAGGCCCTTCCTTTCCCAGCACCAGCCCGTTTTATGCTCCCCAACCACCTCCACAAAATGTTAGCCACAGTTTCACCCGGATACTGAGTTGAAAATGCCCTCCATCTCCTCCATTCCTTGGCATATGTCTTCCACGTCTTCTCCGCCAACGATCTTCTCACAAGTCCACTCAGAATGGGGTCACCACCTGCCAAACACAAGCGGGGCAGTGTTCACCGATCTTCTCTGCTTTAGGCACTAGTGTAAAGAATTCATCCATCTTGCCCCTCGACAGTGCGTCTGCTATCCCGTTGCTTACCCCTGGTACATGTCTAGCCCTGAACTGTATATTACACTGCAGACACTTGAGCACCAAGAACCTTAACAAGTGTATGACCGGCCCGGAACCACTGGAGAGATTATTGATATCGTTCACCACGCTCATGTTATCTGACCAAAACTCAACCCACTTATTGCTCAACTCCTCCCCCCACAACTCCACTGCCACCACAATTGGAAATAGCTCCAGCAAAGTCAGATTTTTAACTAAACCCCCGTCTACCCAACTCACAGGCCATCTCCCCGCACACCATCTACCATCAAAATATGCGCCAAAGCCATAAGAACCTGCTGCGTCCGTAAACAACCTCAACTTTAAATTAGAAGCTGGCTCCTCGATCCATACTGCCGTCCCATTGAACTTCTGCAAAAAGGTATCCCAAACAGTCAAGTCCTCCTTCAACTCCCTCGTCACCCTGATTTTATGAAACGGTTTTTTAGCCCCCGCCATGCTCCTCTCCAGCCGTCTGCTGAATATCTTACCTATGGGAATCACTCGACAAGCAAAATTAAGGGAACCAACTAGAGACTGCATCTCCCTTAACTTAACCTTCTTACTCCCACCAATTCTCTTCACCAATTCCCTCAAAGCAACAACCTTCTCTCTCGGCAATCTACACACCCCAGCCACCGTATCAATTTCAATTCCCAGATAAGACAGCCTAGTTGTAGGTCCCACAGTCTTATCATGTGCCACCGGCACACCAAATTCCCCCAATAAACCGCCAAAAGCCTCTGCCGCTGACCTGCACCTGTCTGACCCTCCCGGACCAATAAACAAGAAATCATCCAAATAATGTGCAACTCTGTCCCACCCTGTTAACTCCACCAAACACCAGTGCAAAAATGAACTAAACGCTTCAAACCATGCACACGAGATAGCACACCCCATTGGTAGACATTTATCAACATAATAACCCCCTTCAAAACAACACCCCGTAAACCTGAAACTACTAGGATGCAACGGGAGTAACCTAAATGCCGACTCAATATCTACCTTGGCTAGCAAAGCCCCCTTGCCCATACTTCTCACCAGCTGTACAGCCTCCTCGAATGACTGATAACGCACTTCACACAGCTCCTTCTCAATCGCCTCATTTACTGAACCCCCTTCAGGATAAGACAAGTGCTGAATCATTCTAAACTTACCATACTCCTTCTTGGGGACTACTCCAAGTGGAGAAAGGACCAACTCTCCCAAAGGGGGATCTGCAAACGGGCCAGCCATCCTGCCCAAGCTCACCTCCTTCCCCAACTTCTCCCTCAAAACCTCTGGGTGCTCCCTTACCGACTTCAGATTCTTAACCCCTTCCGAAATCTTAACTACCCCAGTTACAGGCAATATAAATCCCTCAGAAAATCCATTCTCCAATAATTCTGCCTTCCCCTTATCTGGATACGCTCTGAGCCACTCCCTTAAATTGGCCACCCTCGCTGGAGTTGCCCCCTTTTCCTGCAGTCCGAAAGGACTGCGGCCCTACACTCCTGTTACCCGGGGCCTTCCTGAAGCAATCTACCTGAGGATGGTTAAAACCGCAAACACTGCAGCTGTGACGAAATTTGCAAGCAAACCCCCTGTTACACCGCTTCTCATTATAAGCCCAGCAAACTGCCTTAGACTTACCCAAACCAGCCCCAATGCTGGACCCTGAAACCACTGGCCTCTCCCTAGCAATCAGTCGAGACCACAGATCCAGATCCTTTTGCCCATACCCCAAGATCTTACTCCCCACCATCTTCCTCCTAAATGCTCTGTCATACTCATACCAACCCACACCCCCATAAAAAGAATAAGCATCGATAATTAAATCCATGTAACGCCACAGATCCCCGCACCATTCTGGCTTTTGTTCTGTCACTATACTGGCAAAAACTACAAAGCCCTTAACCCAATCCACAATAAGCTTCCTTTTCTTCTCACCCACCCCTTTCTTATCGTCCCTCTCTGCTACTGCTTCCCTCGTGAGCTCAAAGATATCGACAAACTTCCCTTCCCTTATTTTTTTAATCAACTTACGAGGTAAATGTGAGTAGGTGGGGGACAAGCTACAAGCATAAGTATCCCCAGCCCCCAACACCCCTCTAAGGGCCTTAACCTTCTTACTGCCACTATCCCCCCGATTCTTACCCTTCCTTTTCAATAGCTTAACGCACTTCCTAAAGGCTCTCAACATGCCCCCTTCCCCTTCTTCCGTCTCCTCGTCCTCTGACGAATCAGAGGACGACTCACCCAGCTCGAACTCCTCCTGGACATCCAGTTGTTCCTCTGCGGTCGCCGTCTTCTGCAATGAACTCCCCGCTCCTTGCCCGCCGTCCTCTTCCGGTCTTTGGTTTCTGGAATCACAAGCAGAAGGCCAGTTTCCATTCCACACAACTGATGTCGTCCCCACACCTTCCTGCGGCTGATTGATCATTCTGTCTTCACCCCTGCCCCCTGAAGGTGCCTGCTTGTTCACCACCTGCCACGTAGCAGGCTGGGCACCACCCGCACCCCCCGCTACTTGGGAATGTACAACAGGAGGATTCGTACCCTGCATAAGCGCAACACTAGCCCCCTGATTCACCTGAGCATAGGGAAACTGAATGGGCCAAGCCGCCCCTTGAGGATACATATAACTATAGGGGGCTGGCAACTGGGCTGAATTTAAACCTCCCACTGGCACAAATTGTGAAGCAGGACCCCATACACCCCCTGCCCCCCAAACTGCTGGCAAAACATTCCCCTGCCACTGGCCAGCACCCCCCAAACCCGGACCATAAACAGAATTATATGGGGGGACAGCACTGAAAGCCCCCAATTGCTGCCCCATGACACTGCCACTTATACCTGTGGCTCCCTGAGCAACCGTGCCATGGGGGAACTGCTGTGTGCCTGGAAGGGGGTAAGGGGCCAACGCCGCGCTGCTACAGGATGCAGGGTCCACAGGACCCAAGAGACCTTGTGCAGTCACAGGTCCGCTAGCGTACTGCTGCGGCCCGTGACTGCTACCATTGGTGGCCAGGGGGTACCTGGTGTAGTCATTGGTGGCCAGGGGTTGCACGGCGCTCGCAGCCGGGATCGCTGCGTGCGCCGCGTGCGTCGGGACCGGAAGCACGTGACCGCTGGCCGGAAGTGGATGCGCCGCATCGCGGCCATTATCCACGTGGCCCGGCGAGCTGAGAAGAGGCCGGGCGGAGGCCGGGAGCAGCACGGGCGGAGAGCGCAGGACCGGAGGGGGCAGAGAAAGAGGTGAGAAGGCCGGAGGTGCAGCGGGAGCGGATGCCGGGGGAGCCGGAGCGGGGGCCAGTAAAGGAGGAGCTGGAGCGGAGGACTGAGGGGCCGGAGCCGGGAAAACAGGAGCAGCAAGCGGGGGAGAAAAGGGGGCAGAGGACGGGGGGAACGGAGCAAGGTGGGAGGGGGGGAAAGTGCCCGGGAAATAGGAAAGAGGGTGAGAGTGGGGAGCCGGAGCAGAGGAAAGCACAGCAGGGGGAACCGGAGGGGGGACAGACGCAGGGAAAGGAAAGGAGGAAGGAGCCTGGAGCAGGGGAGCAGCAGGGGACGCAATGGAAGGAGCTGGAGGGGGAAAAGGACAAGGACCGGGCACAGAGGGGGAAACGGAGCCAGAACCCCCCACCCCACTCCCACGGCCAGCACCACCCGCCCTTCCAGCAGTAAATTTCAGGGGCTGCTTACCAGTTCTAGTGGCTGCCTGGCTCCTCTTAGTCGCTCTCCCTTGCCGCCGGGTCCTCCTCGCCTGGGGCTCTCCTCCGACCATCTGGGAAGGGCTGAAGTCCTGGATCTCCTGGCTGCTCATCTTGGTCGTCAGGCTGTAGTCTTCACTCTTCAGGTACCTGCAAAAAAGTGCTTAACCCATCCTACACTCCCTCTCCTTTTATTCCCCTAACCCCGCCCCCTCTCACACCTATCTCACCTGACATACCTCCCACAGGTATTCCCGCTGCCTAGCTAATTCTCTTTGTCTCTGCACAAAGCCCCCCAGCTAAGCCCACCCACTCTACTAACTCCAGCAGCCATTTTAACTCCCTCATGAGACCAAACCACCATTATCCCCCACTACAACTAAACCCTCTAGCAACCTTCCAGTCGTGGTCGCAGAGACCCCCCTTATGGTTCCTCGCCGGGAGACCCCTTACCCCAACTCTTCACTCTTTTTACCAACTTTATAAACTAGATGTTAAATGCACAATAAACATTTTAATGACAGCAAATGCATTAGGATGTAGTGTCCCATGTTTTCCCCTTTCTTAAATAAAAAAATACAGTCTGTCTTCTGGAAGCGTTCTCTTAGAGGGTTGATACTGTAGGTTGTACTTTTTAAACTGTAATGGTGGTGGTGGACCTTTATGAATGGACAGAAGTTGAATGGATTTATTTGTAAAAGTGTAGCTCCTATGAGCAAAGGGGTTTCTTTCCACAAGAGAATATTAGTGACAGCTCTACACAGTCCTGATTGATAAATTTCTGTTGGGTTATGTATTTTAAGTCCACTTTCACACAACGTATAATTTGATTAAACAACAGCCGTTGTTGCAGCTTTGCAACTACGGCCGTTATTTAAACACAGTGGCCGATCAATTTACTTACTATAGAATCCCGGCCGCAGTGTATACACTCTGTACACATACTTCATTTCATGCAGCTGCAAAGAAAACTGACATGTCAAGTTTGTGCGGCTGCTATTCATTGAATAGCGGCCACACAACACTGACAGTGTAGACAATGCTTCATCGTCTGCTATGGGTAATTGGAATGGTGGCACACTGCCATACCAGCCGAGGTAAACTTCACTGCGTACCTTGTGTGAACCTGCCCTAAGTCAGAAGCAAGCTAGATGAGAAGCTGTAGCACAACAGTATGAAGCTATCAGGGCAGAAGTGGAATCAGGAAGAAAGAGCAAAAAAGACTCTTAGCACCAGCCTTACAGCGGGGTAAAAAAAATGAACATATGAGATAATTTTTTATGACACCAAACAATGTTTAAATGGGCACTGTAAAAAAAAAGAACAGAAAAACTTTTGACATGTCACTGCTGGGACCCCTTCCCCCCCCCCCCCGGTTCACAGCAATCTCATCCAGGCAGCTCCATTATACAGTATGTCTAGAGCCATTACAGATCTATGGGGCTGTCCGGACAGGGATGATTGACAGAAGGGAAGTGCAGCTCTCTGCCGCACGCTGTTCCCTGCTGGTTCTCTTTGTTATAGGTTGTCTTAACAGTGAGACCCCCACAGATTAAAAGTTTTTCTTAATGAAGGGTATGCTTTAATAGCTAAACATTTTGGCTTTATGAAATAACCCTCAATTATATTTTAATTAATGGCATGTAGTTTCCAGATCAAATGCAGAGAATAAATATAGAATCACTCTGTGTTGAGAAAAAAAAAAATGAAATCTTCAACAAAAAATCTTAATGAATACTCTATTGTTCTTGCTTTTATGACAAATTCAATCTTTAGAGGCATGGACTTTCCAATGATAATGTTGTTCTACATTAAAGCGGTACTCCAGAGATTAATCTCAATTACTTCTATTTAAAAATTTCAAGCCTTCAGGGATTTTTCCATGCTCACTACTGACACCTCTGTCTGTGTCACCAACTGTCTAATGCAGGAGAGGTTTTCTATGGGGATTTGCTACTGCTCTGTAGTTCCTGGCACATACAGAGGTGGCAGCAGAGAGCAGTGTGTCAGACTGGAAAGAGAACCTTCCTTTCTGTGGGGCATACATAGGTAATACCTACTGGAAGAAGTAATTTATGAATCTGTTGTTATAGTGCTTGAAAAGCACTATATTGTAATCCGTATTCTTCTTCTTCTTCTTCCGTTTCTTCTTCCAGCCATTTTTCTGCGCGTAATACAGCCCGAACCGCTTTGCGCACAGACTCCGTTCAAACTGCGTTTCGAAGCCCTCGGCGGTGTGTGGTGTGCTATCTATTTTTCGTTTCGATCGGATTTGTCGTTTTTAAGAAATTTACGTTTAAAGACCCCAAATTTCCCATAGAAAATAATGGCCCATTGCAAATAATGGCCACACTCTAACCGCTGACAGCCAATCACAGCACATATGCAAATAGCTGAAATATAGCAGCCAATAGGAATTTTAAGGTCTCGTCCTGCATTGTATCACACCATCCACAGTCACATGTCCACTATTGGCCAACAGAAGATGTAATATATGGAAGGTCCTTAACGATTTTGTCTCACTGACATGAGGAAGATTGTCATGGTAACCGAGCAATTGTCTTTACCATTATAAGTAGCAGAGGTCAGTCAGTAAAATAGCAGAGCTGAGGCAGCCATGTAGCAGGTACGGGATCCAAGCTGCTCTTAAAGGGACGATACCCAAGTCGCTCTTAACCTCTTAAGGACATATGACGTACCGGTACGTCATATGTCCGCACTTGCACTTCAAAGCGGGGCTGCGCGGCGGCCCCGCTTTGAAGTGCCGCGATCCCGGGTGCCGCGAGTAGCCCGGGACCGCTGCTATTAGCGGGCACGGTCTGATCGCCGTGCCCGCTAATTAGCTAATCGGAGGCAGCTGTCAAAGTTGACAGCTGCCTCCGATTACCGGAGGCAACGTTTCCCTGGGGTCTAGTGGGGGAGATCGCTCCTCCGGGGCCTTGTCCCGGAGGAGCGATCTCCGTTACTGATGCCGGCCGGGGACGCGTCCAAGATGGCGCCGTCCTCGGCTCGGCACTCGTTCGTTTTCGGCTGCAGCAGCCGAAAGCAAACGAGTGCCGATCTCATGGATCTCTGCAGCATATCTATGCTGCAGAGATCTCAATGAGAGATCACAGTGTATATACTAGAAGTCCCCCAGGGGGGCTTCTAGTATATGTGTAAAAAAAAAAAAAAAGTGTTGTTAATAGTAAAAAGCCCCCTCCCCTAATAAAAGTCACCCCCCTTTTCCCTGGTTTTAAATAAAAGTAAACAAATAAATAAATAAATAAACATGTTTGGTATCGCCGCGTGCGTAATCGCCCGAACTATTAATTAATCACATTTCTGATCTCGCACGGTAAACGGCGTCAGCGCAAAAAAATCCCAAAGTGCAAAATTGCGCATTTTTGGTCACATCAAATCCAGAAAAAATGTAATAAAAAGCGATCAAAAAGACGTATATGGGCAATCAAGGTACCGATAGAAAGATCAAATCATGGCGCAAAAAATGACACCTCGCACAGCCCCATAGACCAAAGGATAAAAGCGCTATAAGCCTGGGAATGGAGCAATTTTAAGGAACGTATATTGGTTAACAACGGTTTGAATTTTTTACAGGCCATCAGATACAATATAAGTTATACATGTTATATATCGTTTTAATCGTAACAACTTGAGGAACATGCATAACAAGTCAGTTTTACCCCAGGGCGAATGGCGTAAAAACACATTTCCCCCAAATAAAAGAAATGCGTTTTTTTTTTTCAATTTCACCACACATTGAATTTTTTTCTGGTTTCGCAGTGTACTTTATGCAAAAATTCAGCCTGTAATTGCAAAGTACAATTAGTGACGCAAAAAATAAGGGGTCATGTGGGTTTCTAGGTGGAAAAATGCAAGTGCTATGGCCTTTTATGCACAAGGAGGAAAAACCGAAAACGTAAAAACGAAAATGGGCCACGTCCTTAAAGGGTTAAAGGGACCCAAGCCGCTCTAAATAGGTCCCTTTAAGAGCAAAATAAGTACCTGTAAGAGCGACCCGGGTCCCTTTAAGAGCGATCTGGGTCCCTTGAGGGGGTAAATGGGTCCCTTTAAGAGCGAAATATGTCCCTTTAAGAGCGAAATGGGTCCCTTTAAGAGTGATCGGGGTCCCTTTAAAGGAAATATTTCGCTCTTAAAGAGACCCGTTTCGCTCGAACTGGGTCCATTTAAGAGTGAAATATGTCCCTTTAAGAGCGACCTGGGTCCCTTTAAGAGCGACCTGGGTCCCTATAAGAGCGAAATATGTTCCTTTAAGAGCGACCTTGGTCCCTTTAAGAGCGAAATATGTCCCTTTAAGAGCGAAATGGGTCCCTTTAAGACCGACCTGGGTCCATTTAAGAGCGAAATATGTCCCTTTAAAAGCAAAAGATGTCCCTTTAAGCGATAAATTGATCCCTTTAAGAGTGACCTTAGTCCCTTTAAGAGCGACCTCGGTCCCTTTAAGAGCGACCTGGGTCCCTTGAGGGGGGAAATGGGTCCCTTTAAGAGCGAAATATGTCCCTTTAAGAGCGACCTGGGTCCCTTTAAGAGCGAAATAGGTCCCTTTAAGAGTGATCTGGGTCCCTTTAAAGGAAATATTTCACTCTTAAAGAGACCCATTTCGCTCTTAAAGAGCGACCTGGGTACCTTTAACCCTTTAAGGACATGGCCCATTTTCGTTTTTACGTTTTCGGTTTTTCCTCCTTGTGTTTAAAAGGTCATAGCACTTGCATTTTTCCACCTAGAAACCCACATGACCCCTTATTTTTTGCGTCACTAATTGTACTTTGCAATTACAGGCTGAATTTTTGCATAAAGTACACTGCGAAACCAGAAAAAAATTCGTAGTGTGGTGAAATTGAAAAAAAAAAACGCATTTCTTTTATTTGGGGGAAATGTGTTTTTACGCCATTCACCCTGGGGTAAAACTGACTTGTTATGCATGTTCCTCAAGTCGTTACGATTAAAACGATATATAACATGTATAACTTATATTGTATCTGATGGCCTGTAAAAAATTCAAACCGTTGTTAACCAATATACGTTCCTTAAAATCGCTCCATTCCCAGGCTTATAGCGCTTTTATCCTTTGGTCTATGGGGCTGTGCGAGGTGTCATTTTTTGCGCCATGATGTGATCTTTCTATCGGTACCTTGATTGCCCATATACGTCTTTTTGATCGCTTTTTATTACATTTTTTCTGGATTTGATGCGACCAAAAATGCGCAATTTTGCACTTTGGGATTTTTTTTGCGCTGACGCCGTTTACCGTACGAGATCAGGAATGTGATTAATTAATAGTTCGGGCGATTACGCACGCGGCGATAGCAAACATGTTTATTTATTTATTTATTTGTTTACTTTTATTTAAAACCTGGGAAAAGGGGGGTGATTCAGATTTTTATTAGGGGAGGGGGCTTTTTACTATTAACAACACTTTTTTTTTTTTTTTTTACACTTATACTAGAAGTCCCCCAGGGGGGCTTCTAGTATATACACTTGGATCTCTCATAGAGATCTCTGCAGCATAGATATGCTGCAGAGATCCATGAGATCGGCACTCGTTTGCTTTCGGCTGCTGCAGCCGGAAGTAAACGAGTGCCGAGCCGAGGACGGCGCCATCTTGGACGCGTCCCCGGCCGGCATCAGTAACGGAGATCGCTCCTCCGGGACAAGGTCCCGGAGGAGCGATCTCCCCCACTAGACACCAGGGAAACGTTGCCTCCGGTAATCGGAGGCAGCTGTCAACTTTGACAGCTGCCTCCGATTAGCTAATTAGCGGGCACGGCGATCAGACCGTGCCCGCTAATAGCGGCGGTCCCGGGCTACACGCGGCACCCGGGATCGCGGCACTTCAAAGCGGGGCCGCCGCGCGGCCCCGCTTTGAAGTGCAAGTGAGGACATAGGACGTACCGGTACGTCCTATGTCCTTAAGAGGTTAAGAGTGAAATATGTCCCTTTAAGAGCAACCTGGGTCCCTTTAAGAGCGACCTGGAATCCTATAACAGCGAAATATGTCCCTTTAAGAGCGACCTTGGTCCTTTTAAGAGCGAAATATGTCCCTTTAAGGGCAAAATGGGTCCCTTTAAGAGCGAAATATGTCCCTTTAAGAGCGAACTGGGTCCCTTTAAGAGCAACCTGGGTCCCTTTAAGAGAGAAATATGTCCCTTTAAGAGCAAAAATCGGTCCCTTTAAAAGCGACCTTGGTCCCTTTAAGACCGAAATATGTCCCTTTAAGAGCAAAATGGGTCCCTTTAAGAGCGACCTTGGTCCCCTTAAGAGCGACCTGGGTCCCTTTAAGAGCGGAATATGTCCCTTTAAGAGAAAAAATGGGTCCCTTTAAGAGCAACCTGGGTCCCTTTAAGAGCAAAATATGTCCCTTTAAGAGCGACCTGGGTCCCTTTAAGAGCGACCTGAGTCCCTTTAAGAGCAAAATGGTTCCCTTTAAGAGCGAAATATGTCCCTTTAAGAGCAAAATCGGTCCCTTTAAGAGCGACTTTGGTCCCTTTAAGAGCGAAATATGTCCCTTTAAGGGCAAAATGGGTCCCTTTAAGAGCAACCTGGGTCCCTTTAGGAGCGACCTGTGTCCCTTTAAGAGCAAAATATGTCCCTTTAAGAGCAAAATGGGTCCCTTTGAGAGCAACCTGGGTCCCTGTAAGAGCAAAATATGTCCTTTTAAGAGCAAAATCGGTCCCTTTAAGAGCAAAATGGGTCCCTTTAAGAGCGAAATATGTCCCTTTAAGAGCAACCTGGGTCCCTTTAAGAACAAAATCGGTCCCTTTAAGAGCGACCTTGGTCCCTTTAAGAGCAAAATTTGTCCCTTTAAGAGCAAAATCGGTCCCTTTAAGAGCGACCTTGGTCCCTTTAAGAGCGAAATATGTCCCTTTAAGAGCTAAATGTGTCCCTTTAAGAGCAAAAATGTGTCCCTTTAAGAGCGAAATATGTCCCTTTAAGAGCAACCTGGGTCCCTTTAAGAACAAAATCGGTCCCTTTAAGAGCGACCTTGGTCCCTTTAAGAGCAAAATTTGTCCCTTTAAGAGCAAAATCGGTCCCTTTAAGAGCGACCTTGGTCCCTTTAAGAGCGAAATATGTCCCTTTAAGAGCTAAATGTGTCCCTTTAAGAGCAAAAATGTGTCCCTTTAAGAGCAAAATATGTCCCTTTAAGGGCAAAATGGGTCCCTTTAAGAGCAACCTGGCTCCCTTTAAGAGCGACCTGGGTCCCTTTAAGAGCGAAATATGTCCCTTTAAGAGCAAAATGGGTCCCTTTAAGAGCGAAATATGTCCCTTTAAGAGCAACCTGGGTCCCTTTAAGAGCAAAATGGGTCCCTTTAAGAGCGAAATATGTCCCTTTTAGAGCGAAATATGTCCCTTTAAGAGCAAAATGGGTCCCTTTAAGAGCAACCTGGGTCCCTGTAAGAGCGAAATATGTCCCTTTAAGAGTGACCTGGGTCCCTTTAAGAGCAACCTGGGTCCCTTTAAGAGGAAAATGGGTCCCTTTGAGAGCGAAATATGTCCCTTTAAGAGCAAAATGGGTCCCTTTAAGAGCAAAATGGGTTAAGAGCGAAATATGTCCCTTTAAGAGCAACCTGGGTCCCTTTAAGAACAAAATCGGTCCCTTTAAGAGCGACCTTGGTCCCTTTAAGAGCAAAATATGTCCCTTTAAGAGCGACCTGGGTCCCTTTAAGAGCTAAATATGTCCCTTTAAGAGCAAAATCGGTCCCTTTAAGAGCGACCTTGGTCCCTTTAAGAGCGAAATATGTCCCTTTAAGAGCAAAATCGGTCCCTTTAAGAGCGACATTGGTCCCTTTAAGAGCGAAATATGTCCCTTTAAGGGCAAAATGGGTCCCTTTAAGAGCGACCCGTGTCCCTTTAAGAGCGACCTGGGTCCCTTTAAGAGCGAAATATGTCCCTTTAAGAGCAAAATGGGTCCCTTTAAGAACAACCTGGGTCCCTGTAAGAGCAAAATATGTCCCTTTAAAAGTGACCTGGGTCCCTTTAAGAGCGACCTGGGTCCCTTTAAGAGTAAAATTGGTCCCTTTAAGAGCGAAATATGTCCCTTTAAGAGCAAAATCGGTCCCTTTAAGAGCGACCTGGTTCCCTTTAAGAGCAAAATGGGTCCCTTTAAGAGCGAAATATGTCCCTTTAAGAGCAACCTGGGTCCCTTTAAGAACAAAATGGGTCCCTTTAAGAGCGACCTGGGTCCTTTTAAGAGCGAAATATGTCCCTTTAAGAGCAAAATCGGTCCCTTTAAGAGCGACCTTGGTCCCTTTAAGAGCAAAATATGTCCCTTTTAGAGCAACCTGGGTCCCTGTAAGAGCGAAATATGTCCCTTTAAGAGTGACCTGGGTCCCTTTAAGAGCAACCTGGGTCCCTTTAAGAGGAAAATGGGTCCCTTTGAGAGCGAAATATGTCCCTTTAAGAGCAAAATGGGTCCCTTTAAGAGCAAAATGGGTTAAGAGCGAAATATGTCCCTTTAAGAGCAACCTGGGTCCCTTTAAGAACAAAATCGGTCCCTTTAAGAGCGACCTTGGTCCCTTTAAGAGCAAAATATGTCCCTTTAAGAGCGACCTGGGTCCCTTTAAGAGCTAAATATGTCCCTTTAAAAACAAAATCGGTCCCTTTAAGAGCGACCTTGGTCCCTTTAAGAGCGAAATATGTCCCTTTAAGAGCAAAATCGGTCCCTTTAAGAGCGACTTTGGTCCCTTTAAGAGCGAAATATGTCCCTTTAAGGGCAAAATGGGTCCCTTTAAGAGCGACCCGTGTCCCTTTAAGAGCGACCTGGGTCCCTTTAAGAGCGAAATATGTCCCTTTAAGAGCAAAATGGGTCCCTTTAAGAACAACCTGGGTCCCTGTAAGAGCAAAATATGTCCCTTTAAGAGTGACCTGGGTCCCTTTAAGAGCGACCTGGGTCCCTTTAAGAGTAAAATTGGTCCCTTTAAGAGCGAAATATGTCCCTTTAAGAGCAAAATCGGTCCCTTTAAGAGCGACCTGGGTCCCTTTAAGAGCAAAATGGGTCCCTTTAAGAGAGAAATATGTCCCTTTAACCCTTTAAGGACATGGCCCATTTTCGTTTTTACGTTTTCGGTTTTTCCTCCTTGTGTTTAAAAGGTCATAGCACTTGCATTTTTCCACCTAGAAACCCACATGACCCCTTATTTTTTGCGTCACTAATTGTACTTTGCAATTACAGGCTGAATTTTTGCATAAAGTACACTGCGAAACCAGAAAAAAATTCGAAGTGTGGTGAAATTGAAAAAAAAAAACGCATTTCTTTTATTTGGGGGAAATGTGTTTTTACGCCATTCACCCTGGGGTAAAACTGACTTGTTATGCATGTTCCTCAAGTCGTTACGATTAAAACGATATATAACATGTATAACTTATATTGTATCTGATGGCCTGTAAAAAATTCAAACCGTTGTTAACCAATATACGTTCCTTAAAATCGCTCCATTCCCAGGCTTATAGCGCTTTTATCCTTTGGTCTATGGGGCTGTGCGAGGTGTCATTTTTTGCGCCATGATTTGATCTTTCTATCGGTACCTTGATTGCGCATATACGTCTTTTTGATCGCTTTTTATTACATTTTTTCTGGATTTGATGCGACCAAAAATGCGCAATTTTGCACTTTGGGATTTTTTTTGCGCTGACGCCGTTTACCGTACGAGATCAGGAATGTGATTAATTAATAGTTCGGGCGATTACGCACGCGGCGATAGCAAACATGTTTATTTATTTATTTATTTGTTTACTTTTATTTAAAACCTGGGAAAAGGGGGGTGATTCAGACTTTTATTAGGGGAGGAGGCTTTTTACTATAGACAACACTTTTTTTTTTTTTTTTACACATATACTAGAAGCCCCCCTAGGGGACTTCTAGTATATACACTTGGATCTCTCATTGAGATCTCTGCAGCATAGATATGCTGCAGAGATCCATGAGATCGGCACTCGTTTGCTTTCGGCTGCTGCAGCCGGAAGTAAACGAGTGCCGAGCCGAGGACGGCGCCATCTTGGACGCGTCCCCGGCCGGCATCAGTAACGGAGATCGCTCCTCCGGGACAAGGTCCCGGAGGAGCGATCTCCCCCACTAGACACCAGGGAAACGTTGCCTCCGGTAATCGGAGGCAGCTGTCAACTTTGACAGCTGCCTCCGATTAGCTAATTAGCGGGCACGGCGATCAGACCGTGCCCGCTAATAGCGGCGGTCCCGGGCTACACGCGGCACCCGGGATCGCGGCACTTCAAAGCGGGGCCGCCGCGCGGCCCCGCTTTGAAGTGCAAGTGAGGACATAGGACGTACCGGTACGTCCTATGTCCTTAAGAGGTTAAGAGCAACCTGGGTCCCTTTAAGAACAAAATGGGTCCCTTTAAGAGCGACCTGGGTCCTTTTAAGAGCGAAATATGTCCCTTTAAGAGCAAAATCGGTCCCTTTAAGAGCGACCTTGGTCCCTTTAAGAGCAAAATATGTCCCTTTAAGAGCGACCTGGGTCCCTTTAAGAGCGAAATATGTCCCTTTAAGGGCAAAATGGGTCCCTGTAAGAGCAAAATATGTCCCTTTAAGAGCAAAATCGGTCCCTTTAAGAGCAAAATGGGTCCCTTTAAGAGCGAAATATGTCCCTTTAAGAGCAACCTGGGTCCCTTTAAGAACAAAATCGGTCCCTTTAAGAGCGACCTGGGTCCCTTTAAGAGCAAAATATGTCCCTTTAAGAGCAAAATCGGTCCCTTTAAGAGCGACCTTGGTCCCTTTAAGAGCGAAATATGTCCCTTTAAGAGCTAAATGTGTCCCTTTAAGAGCAAAAATGTGTCCCTTTAAGAGCGAAATATGTCCCTTTAAGAGCGACCTTGGTCCCTTTAAGAGCAAAATATGTCCCTTTAAGGGCAAAATGGGTCCCTTTAAGAGCAACCTGGGTCCCTTTAAGAGCGACCTGGGTCCCTTTAAGAGCGAAATATGTCCCTTTAAGAGCAAAATGGGTCCCTTTAAGAGCGAAATATGTCCCTTTAAGAGCAACCTGGGTCCCTTTAAGAGCAAAATGGGTCCCTTTAAGAGCGAAATATGTCCCTTTTAGAGCGAAATATGTCCCTTTAAGAGCAAAATCGGTCCCTTTAAGAGCGACCTGGGTCCCTTTAAGAGCGAAATATGTCCCTTTAGAGCAAAATGGTTCCCTTTAAGAGCAACCTGGGTCCCTGTAAGAGCGAAATATGTCCCTTTAAGAGTGACCTGGGTCCCTTTAAGAGCAACCTGGGTCCCTTTAAGAGGAAAATGGGTCCCTTTGAGAGCGAAATATGTCCCTTTAAGAGCAAAATGGGTCCCTTTAAGAGCAAAATGGGTTAAGAGCGAAATATGTCCCTTTAAGAGCAACCTGGGTCCCTTTAAGAACAAAATCGGTCCCTTTAAGAGCGACCTTGGTCCCTTTAAGAGCAAAATATGTCCCTTTAAGAGCGACCTGGGTCCCTTTAAGAGCTAAATATGTCCCTTTAAGAGCAAAATCGGTCCCTTTAAGAGCGACCTTGGTCCATTTAAGAGCGAAATATGTCCCTTTAAGAGCGAAATATGTCCCTTTAAGAGCGACTTTGGTCCCTTTAAGAGCGAAATATGTCCCTTTAAGAGCGACCCGTGTCCCTTTAAGAGCGACCTGGGTCCCTTTAAGAGCGAAATATGTCCCTTTAACCCTTTAAGGACATGGCCCATTTTCGTTTTTTACGTTTTCGGTTTTTCCTCCTTGTGTTTAAAAGGTCATAGCACTTGCATTTTTCCACCTAGAAACCCACATGACCCCTTATTTTTTGCGACACTAATTGTACTTTGCAATTACAGGCTGAATTTTTGCATAAAGTACACTGCGAAACCAGAAAAAAATTCAAAGTGTGGTGAAATTGAAAAAAAAACCGCATTTCTTTTATTTGGGGGAAATGTGTTTTTACGCCATTCACCCTGGGGTAAAACTGACTTGTTATGCATGTTCCTCAAGTCGTTACGATTAAATTTTTTCTGGATTTGATGCGACCAAAAATGCGCAATTTTGCACTTTGGGATTTTTTTGCGCTGACGCCGTTTACCGTACGAGATCAGGAATGTGATTAATTAATAGTTCGGGCGATTACGCACGCGGCAATAGCAAACATGTTTATTTATTTATTTATTTGTTTACTTTTATTTAAAACCTGGGAAAAGGGGGGTGATTCAGACTTTTATTAGGGGAGGGGGCTTTTTACTATTAACAACACTTTATTTAATTTTTTTACACATATACTAGAAGCCCCCCTGGGGGACTTCTAGTATATACACTTGGATCTCTCATTGAGATCTCTGCAGCATAGATATGCTGCAGAGATCCATGAGATCGGCACTCGTTTGCTTTCGGCTGCTGCAGCCGAAAACGAACGAGTGCCGAGCCGAGGACGGCGCCATCTTGGACGCGTCCCCGGCCGGCATCAGTAACGGAGATCGCTCCTCCGGGACAAGGTCCCGGAGGAGCGATCTCCCCCACTAGACACCAGGGAAACGTTGCCTCCGGTAATCGGAGGCAGCTGTCAACTTTGACAGCTGCCTCCGATTAGCTAATTAGCGGGCACGGCGATCAGACCGTGCCCGCTAATAGCAGCGGTCCCGGGCTACTCGCGGCACCCGGGATCGCGGCACTTCAAAGCAGGGCCGCCGCGCGGCCCCGCTTTGAAGTGCAAGTGAGGACATAGGACGTACCGGTACGTCCTATGTCCTTAAGAGGTTAAGAGCAAAATGGGTCCCTTTAAGAACAACCTGGGTCCCTGTAAGAGCAAAATATGTCCCTTTAAGAGTGACCTGGGTCCCTTTAAGAGCGACCTGGGTCCCTTTAAGAGTAAAATTGGTCCCTTTAAGAGCGAAATATGTCCCTTTAAGAGCAAAATCGGTCCCTTTAAGAGCGACCTGGGTCCCTTTAAGAGCAAAATGGGTCCCTTTAAGAGCAAAATATGTCCCTTTAAGAGCAACCTGGGTCCCTTTAAGAACAAAATGGGTCCCTTTAAGAGCGACCTGGGTCCTTTTAAGAGTGAAATATGTCCCTTTAAGAGCAAAATCGGTCCCTTTAAGAGCGACCTTGGTCCCTTTAAGAGCAAAATATGTCCCTTTAAGAGCGACCTGGGTCCCTTTAAGAGCGAAATATGTCCCTTTAAGGGCAAAATGGGTCCCTGTAAGAGCAAAATATGTCCCTTTAAGAGCAAAATCGGTCCCTTTAAGAGCAAAATGGGTCCCTTTAAGAGCTAAATATGTCCCTTTAAGAGCAACCTGGGTCCCTTTAAGAACAAAATCGGTCCCTTTAAGAGCGACCTTGGTCCCTTTAAGAGCAAAATATGTCCCTTTAAGAGCAAAATCGGTCCCTTTAAGAGCGACCTTGGTCCCTTTAAGAGCGAAATATGTCCCTTTAAGAGCTAAATGTGTCCCTTTAAGAGCAAAAATGTGTCCCTTTAAGAGCGAAATATGTCCCTTTAAGAGCGACCTTGGTCCCTTTAAGAGCAAAATATGTCCCTTTAAGAGCAAAATGGGTCCCTTTAAGAGCAACCTGGGTCCCTTTAAGAGCGACCTGGGTCCCTTTAAGAGCGAAATATGTCCCTTTAAGAGCAAAATGGGTCCCTTTAAGAGCGAAATATGTCCCTTTAAGAGCAACCTGGGTCCCTTTAAGAGCAAAATGGGTCCCTTTAAGAGCGAAATATGTCCCTTTTAGAGCGAAATATGTCCCTTTAAGAGCAAAATCGGTCCCTTTAAGAGCGACCTGGGTCCCTTTAAGAGCGAAATATGTCCCTTTAAGAGCAAAATGGTTCCCTTTAAGAGCAACCTGGGTCCCTGTAAGAGCGAAATATGTCCCTTTAAGAGTGACCTGGGTCCCTTTAAGAGCAACCTGGGTCCCTTTAAGAGGAAAATGGGTCCCTTTGAGAGCGAAATATGTCCCTTTAAGAGCAAAATGGGTCCCTTTAAGAGCAAAATGGGTTAAGAGCGAAATATGTCCCTTTAAGAGCAACCTGGGTCCCTTTAAGAACAAAATCGGTCCCTTTAAGAGCGACCTTGGTCCCTTTAAGAGCAAAATATGTCCCTTTAAGAGCGACCTGGGTCCCTTTAAGAGCTAAATATGTCCCTTTAAGAGCAAAATCGGTCCCTTTAAGAGCGACCTTGGTCCCTTTAAGAGCGATATATGTCCCTTTAAGAGCGAAATATGTCCCTTTAAGAGCAAAATCGGTCCCTTTAAGAGCGACTTTGGTCCCTTTAAGAGCGAAATATGTCCCTTTTAGGGCAAAATGGGTCCCTTTAAGAGCAACCTAGGTCCCTTTAAGAGCGACCCGTGTCCCTTTAAGAGTGACCTGGGTCCCTTTAAGAGCGACCTGGGTCCCTTTTAGAGCAAAATGGGTCCCTTTAAGAGCAAAATGGGTTAAGAGCGAAATATGTCCCTTTAAGAGCAACCTGGGTCCCTTTAAGAACAAAATCGGTCCCTTTAAGAGCGACCTTGGTCCCTTTAAGAGCAAAATATGTCCCTTTAAGAGCGACCTGGGTCCCTTTAAGAGCGAAATATGTCCCTTTAAGAGCAAAATCGGTCCCTTTAAGAGCGACCTTGGTCCCTTTAAGAGCGAAATATGTCCCTTTAAGAGCAAAATCGGTCCCTTTAAGAGCGACTTTGGTCCCTTTAAGAGCGAAATATGTCCCTTTAAGGGCAAAATGGGTCCCTTTAAGAGCGACCCGTGTCCCTTTAAGAGCGACCTGGGTCCCTTTAAGAGCGAAATATGTCCCTTTAAGAGCAAAATGGGTCCCTTTAAGAACAACCTGGGTCCCTGTAAGAGCAAAATATGTCCCTTTAAGAGTGACCTGGGTCCCTTTAAGAGCGACCTGGGTCCCTTTAAGAGTAAAATTGGTCCCTTTAAGAGCGAAATATGTCCCTTTAAGAGCAAAATCGGTCCCTTTAAGAGCGACCTGGGTCCCTTTAAGAGCAAAATGGGTCCCTTTAAGAGCGAAATATGTCCCTTTAAGAGCAACCTGGGTCCCTTTAAGAACAAAATGGGTCCCTTTAAGAGCGACCTGGGTCCTTTTAAGAGCGAAATATGTCCCTTTAAGAGCAAAATCGGTCCCTTTAAGAGCGACCTTGGTCCCTTTAAGAGCAAATTATGTCCCTTTAAGAGCGACCTGGGTCCCTTTAAGAGCGAAATATGTCCCTTTAAGAGCAAAATCGGTCCCTTTAAGAGCGACCTTGGTCCCTTTAAGAGCGAAATATGTCCCTTTAAGAGCTAAATGTGTACCTTTAAGAGCAAAATGGGTCCCTTTAAGAGCGAAATATGTCCCTTTAAGAGATAAATCGGTCCCTTTAAGAGCGACCTTGGTCCCTTTAAGAGCAAAATATGTCCCTTTAAGGGAAAATTGGGTCCCTTTAAGAGCAACCTGGGTCCCTTTAAGAGCGACCGGGGTCCCTTTAAGAGCGACCGGGGTCCCTTTAAGAGCAAAATGGGTCCCTTTAAGAGCGAAATATGTCCCTTTAAGAGCAACCTGGGTCCCTTTAAGAGCAAAATAGGTCCCTTTAAGAGCGAAATAGGTCCCTTTAAGAGCTAAATGGGTCCCTTTAAGAGCGACCTGGGTCCCTTTAAGAGCGACCTGGGTCCCTTTAAGAGCGACTTGGGTCCCTTTATGAGCGAAATGATTCCCTTTAAAGAGCGACCTGGGTCCCTTTAAGAGCGACCTGGGTCCCTTTAAGGGACCCAGGTCGCTCTTAAAGGGTTCCAAGTCGCTCCTAAAGGGATCCATGTAGCTCTTAAAGGGATCCATGTAGCTCTTAAAGGGACGGGACCCAAGTCACTCTTAAAGGGACCCAAGTCGCTCTTAAAGGAATAGGATCCAAGTTTCTCTTAAAGGGAAGTCTCTGGTAAAGGTGCGCTCTTTTCAAGAACTATGTATTTTCCTGGAAATGCAAATCTAGTATTGTAATCCGTATTCTTCTTCTTCCAGCCATTTTTCTGCGATTAATACAGCCCGAACCGCTTTGCACACAGACTCCGTTCAAACTGCGTTTCGAAGCCCTCGGCGGTGTGAGGTGTGCTATCTATTTTCAGTTTCAATCAGATTTGTTGTTTTTAGGAAATTTACGTTTAAAGACCCCGAATTTCCCATAGAAAATAATGGCCCATTGGAAATAATGGCCACATTGTAAACGGTAACAGCCAATCACAGCACATATGCAAATAGCTGAAATATAGCAGCCAATACAAACGCTAAGGTCCTGTTAGGCAATGTCTCATAACATCCACACAGTCACATGTCCACGATTGGCCAATAGAAGATGTAGAAGATGAAAGGTCCTTAATGATTTTGTCTCACTGACATGAGTAAGATTGTCATGGTAACCGAGCAATGATCTTTACCATTAGAAGTACCCAAGTCGCTCTTAAAGGCACCCAAGTCCCTCTTAAAGGGACGGGACCCAGGTCGCTCTTAAAGGGGCCCAGGTCGCGCTTTAAAGGGGCCCAGGTCGCTCTTAAAGGGATGGGACCCAGGGTTAAAGTTTCTCTTAAAAGGAAGTCACTGGTAAAGGGGCGCTCTTTTCAAGCACTATGTATTTCACTGGAAATGCAAATCTAGTTTTTTTTTTTTTGTTCTGGAGTATCCCTTTAAGCTGGTTCCAAGTGTCTTAAATAGCAACTAACCTAGTCTGTTCATGCACCAGTTTACTGTCCTTCCACCATAATTATTGAATTAGATGGAGATCTGGACGGTTTGCTATTCATATAGTTGAGTATGCTTTTCCTGAAGCTTTTCTTCTTTTCTTTACCGCTTTGCTCTTACACAGTTTTTGTGTCTTTAGCAGAAAGCAGCATGCTCAAACTGAGGGAAGGAGACAGATAAGGTAATGACGTGTATAAAATGAATTGTTAGTCTCCAGGATGGGATGTGATTCAACAATATATTTTATTTAACTGGATAACCCCTTTAAGCAGGCCATATCTGTGTTGGCTACACCAATTTAGGCATGATCACCTGATCATTTAATGTATACTGTGGTTTCCTGACTCCCAAGAGAAGGAACAGGTATGTTGGATTTTAGTTGCCCAATCAATTTATTCTCATAGAAATAAAATTCTACCAGAGCTGTCCGACATTGACTTTCTACCCTTTTCCCACACAGAACACATTAAAGCCTGGCTCCGCCAAGCATGCACGTACATGGGAGAATCTGGAGAGTCTGCAAAATGAATGTTCATACTGTATATGTCCCCCTTTAGGACACCAAGTCAATAGTAGGTATTCTCCATATAGATAGTGGATATTCCATGTTTGTTATCATGAAGTTTAAAGTGAATGAGTTCATATTCAAAATTAATGACACCATTTGAAAGCTGTTATGTTAAGGAGACACATGGTACCTTTCATATATCCATCTGTGCTTCCAGAATGTAGACTATACTACTTTTCCCCAGTGCGAAGCGTCAAAGAGATGTACCCAAGCCCCTGAACTGCTGAAGGCTATTACATCTCCTCACTCCCCCTCCCATCCCTGTTCCTTCTTGCCTTATTGACAGTCAGCTGCAGGCTGAGTCCAAATCAGGGTCAGGTATGGGAAGGGGAGTGAGGAGGTGTTACAACATCAGCAGCTGAGGCTCTTGGGGAAGCCTTTTTTTTTTTTTTTTACTTATTTTACAGCAGGATTGTCAGGACAGGGGAGGCAGGGACAAGACACAACAGTGAGCCCTGATACTGCACCCACCAACTGTCCCTACCTACTTGCCTCAAACAGCCCTAGGCGGCCGTGGACAACCACAAAGACGTTCCCTGTACTAGATACGTGCGCACAGAACAAGGCAGACAAAACAAACACAATAGCGGATAGTCAAACAAGCAAGGTCAGAGCCAAACTGGAAGCACAGTACAAAATCAGCTAACAGTCAAAAAGTCAAGCAAGAGGTCAGTTAACAGAGTCGAGCAAGCAGAGGGATTAGGTACGAGGATCGCAGGAGTAGACAGGGGGAGCTGGGATCAGGGTATGAACCTAAATAGCCAGTGCTAAGAGACTGCCTCAGCTTTGTTTTATGCTGACAAAGAGCCTGATCTGGATCCCCATTGGACCGGCGCTCTGATCTTCCAGGTAAAGACAGGCAGAGAAACCCATTAATCACAGAAACAACACAGGTGTAAAATCAAGTCCAGAAGCTTTTCAGCTTAACTCCTGCTTTGCAGGAAGCTGAGAAGCAATCGGGTGTGGCACACTAAAGCAAACACCAGGCCCAGTTCACACCAAGCTACTGCACATTCCTGACAAGGATAGAAGCAATTTTCTACTTCCTAGGAGCCCAGATGGATATATGAAAAAGTACCATGTGTCTCCTTGACCTACCAGCTATCTAATGGAATTGCAGCTGAGAGATTCCCTTTAGAGTACCTGTCACTAAAAATAACATTCGGCAAGTTTGCTCATCTCTTTTGGCAACCTTTGAATCTAGTTTATAGCATGACTGTGTGGAGATTTAATTTACGTGCAGCATGAAGTGCCAAATATTATATTTTAACAGGCATATTAGATACATAGCATCATGCAGCAGAGAAATCACACTTCTAGCCATTAAATGGACCGTTGGGTAATGTGTAGTTTATGGTTATTTCCCATTTTCAGTGACACACTTATCAATATATGCATTGATTCCAATGCATCCTTTGATTTCATAGTAATTAAATTTCGCTACAAACAGAGATTTGCAGTTAGTAAAGTCTTCATTTAAATTTATAATTCTCATAAAACGACATCACCTGAAAGTTAAAATAAAGTGCTAATGACTACTGCAGAAAAGTAATAACAAAATGGGACAAATGATATAGACAGGCTTGTTCTTCACAGAGTAAGCAATATTTTAAAGTGTCCTTGATTATAAGTAGCATGTTTTTTTTTAAATTACAGTTTGAGGCTATGTTTACACAAGGTCTTTTTTTGTTTGACTGCCTTTTTTTTGGACAGACGTCATTTTGGCTCCAAAATGTGGCAGTTTAATTCAAATGGCGGCCGTCATTTGCATAAGGCCGATCTACACCACTGAACACCAATGCAGGTATGCCTGCGTCATTTAAATGGGTTCACCATGATAGGGCTCTTGTTCTGTGCTCGCTCTATAGACCATTGACAGCATCAGGCCGAGTATGCTCATCCTCTATGGTCAACAGGTTAAGCTTACCAAGTGAACTCATGGCCTGCCTTAGGGGTGTATGAGCTGTCGTACAGGGTACATTAGCTGCCTTAACTTAACCCCCTCCCTCTGCTGCAAATTACATTTACATTGCTGCAGCCTCAGGGCACAGACACTGTGTTTGTGCCATATGTGGCGGGTCCTGGCTCTCAACTTATTTGTAAGTTATCCAAAATCCAACTTCTGTCGAGGGTACATCAAACAACACCCTCCCCTCACTCACAGCTTATTAGAGGCTTCCAATTTAGTCACAGGGCAGGTTTTGCCCAATTCTACCGCTCCTTGGACTTGTAAGTGAAAAAGTAGTTTTAGTTTCAGTTGGTCTGTCTGTAGCTTGGCTACAGCTCTGCCTAGTCTGAGGAGGAGACAGTGTAAACTAGTCAGGTACCCAGTGATTGAGTTATCTAGAGATTAAAAAAGAGTTCCAGAGCTAGCCATGTTTGGTTAGAGTACCTTTAGGGGAGTGAAAGAGATAGGGATAACAAAAAGGACTATCAGAGGAGTAAAGAAGGAGGATTGTCTACAGTCAAGTTGTATCAAGCCAGCAGTTAGCTAAGTGCACTATTCAAGCCAAGACTCTGCTGCAAGTCACTAGTTATTCTAGAGGGTCGCCTGGACAACTAGCTCGTCCAGGTTTGGGGCCTGCGTTCCCAGATCCTGCGTCACTCTGTGTCTGCAAGTTAGTCACAGCGGATGTTCATTCCCATGAAAGCAGGTACTGTTCTATCAGCACCCTCAGAGTGGTCAGAGTCCCTCTTGTTTAAAGCCTTTGGGTCTGGATAAGCCCCTTCCTTCGAGTAATTACCCTTCACCAAGCTAAAGTTATCTTTACTACCTACGCCTAACAGCGTTGAGCTGCACCCTAACCAAACTACCTATTGAACCACACTACAGATCAACCTCGTACAAAGGGATCTTGGATAACAAGTTGCTTATCAACTGTACCGTTCACACTACTGTGCAAGAAACACATTGGTTGTACTGTTCTTTAGTAGATGCTTTGACTGAAGTGTGTCCTTAAACTTACTCAAAACTCACTACCCTGCGCGGCACCACAGCAACTACAACTCTGAACAGCGCACAGTGCTGCCGAGCCAGTGCTCAGGGGTGGCAGCTGGTCCCACTCCTGGCTCACCATGACAAGTGCCTGTGTGGTGCTCCGTGCTCCCCAACATCTCCCCCCCCCCCCCCCCCCGTGTGGCTGCTGCTCCCCAAGTAGTTATTCATTGTGAAGGAATTAAAACACAAAACATATGTTTCCCAGTGCTGAAAGTTTTCTTTTAGTAACTAAAGGAGATCTTAAAAACTTTAGGGGATCGAAACACAAAAGAAAAAAATCAGAAAGTTGAATCAATCTTTGTGTACATTGTGTAGCCGTATCTACATAAATGTGTTCTCTTACAAATGAATGGTTATATATGTGTGTTTATACCTCAATCAAGTAATTATTGATTGTGAATAATGCTATCCTTGGGAGAACAGCTCAGGATGAAAATTTTATACATCAGAGCAGTCAACCAGCCATGAAACCATGTTTAAATTATTGACTTACATTCACCTTCTCATCTAGCTTGTCACAGAAACGCAGATATGCGCAACTCAAACAGTCTGTCAGATCTATCTCTGGAATAATCAAGGTTGGAGAAAATATGTGCAAACTTATCACCTCTGCTCCACCCTGATGTATATTAAATTGTGTTTTGAGAGATGAGAGCTGGGATTTTAGCTTACACAGTGTATATGGCTGTATGAGTCTCTTAGGACAACAGCAGAAACTTTATATTGCTTTATTTAGCTGTCTAAGGAATATATCACAAAACTGGTAACTGAGCAGTTTTCATTTTACCATCTACCGTACTTGTCACCACTGGCAATGAATTATAGTCTAACAAATAGGAGTTCATAGTCACCCTACTTGTACAGGGAAGTGTCAGTGTCCACAATAGATAAATATTCATTGTCAGATATTGAGTCATGTTAAAAATTCTATTTCACTAAGGAAATATACAGCAACAATATCACTTTATTATAATGGGTTCTTGGAGGCCACCAAGCAGGAGAAGAGGTTGTGCAAGCTTAGAAAAACATGGCTGCTTTCTTCCATGGGTTGTGTCATCTCTATTCATAGTTTTCATAGTATTCAACCTCTTTAATCTCTCCTTTAAAGTCACCATATGGTTCACCATATTACCCACAATGATAGTCTTTAGTTATGATCTTTCCAACGATCGTTACATCGATAGTTACTTTGATGGTTTACTCCAGGGATGGGGAACCTTCGGCCCACCAGCTGTTGCAAAATTACAATTCCCATCATGCCTGGACAGCCAAAGCTTCGCTTTAGCTGTCCAGGCATAATGGGAATTGTAGTTTTGCAACAGCTGGAGGGCCGAAGGTTCCCCATCTCTGTTTTACTCCATCTGATCCCAGCAAATGAAGGAACGATTTGGAATTACACTGATCTGAGGGTCAGATCCAAATCAATGATCAACGACATGAACAATTTTTCAATACTTGCCTGCACTTACCTGAAACGATTATAATTTAAATTTGAACAATATAAAGATTTTCTGCACGATAATCATCTCGTGTAATAGGGTCCCTTAGATCTGACCCTAAAATCATTGTTAATCGTTTGCTGTAATTACACATTCGTTTGCTAATTCTTCACAGTAATTCCAAATTGTTCCCTTTTTTGCTGGGATCAGATGGAGTAAACGATCATAGTAATGATCGTTCTAACAATTGTAAATAACGACTATGATTCTGTGTAATATGGTTAGCGATTTCAGGTTGACGATAAACAATCTCGTTTGCGATCGTTTATTGTTAATCCTTAATTGTTAAAAATCAATTTGTCTAAAAATCAATTTGTCTGGATTTTGCTAAAGCATTTGACACAGTTCCTCATGGACGTCTGATGGGTAAGTTAAAGTCTATCGGTTTGGAAAGTTTAATGTGTAACTGGATTGAAAACTGGCTTAATAATCGTACCCAGAGAGTGGTGGTCAATGATTCCTACTCCGAATGGTCCCCGGTAATAAGTGGTGTACCCCAAGGGTCAGTACTGGGCCCTCTTCTGTTTAACTTGTTTATTAATGATATTGAGAATGGAATTACCAGCAATGTTTCTATCTTTGCAGATGACACCAAGCTTTGTAGTACAGTACAGTCTATGGAGGATGTGCAGATGTTACAGGATGATTAAGACACACTGAGTGTTTGGGCGTCCACTTGGCAAATGAGGTTCAATGTGGATAAATGTAAAGTTATGCACCTGGGTACTAATAACCCGCATGCATCATATATCCTAGGGGGAGTTACTCTGAGAGAGTCGCTGATGGAGAAGGATCTGGGTGTACTTGTAGATAATCGACTACAGAACAGCACACAATGTCAGTCAGCTGCTTCTAAGGCCAGCAGGATATTGTCATGCATTAAAACAGGTATGGACTCACGGGACAGGGATATAATATTACCGCTCTATAAAGCTTTGGTGCGGCCTCATCTGGAGTATGCTGTCCATTTTTTGAACCCGATTCATAAAAAGGATGTTCTAGAGCTGGAGAGGGTACAAAGACGGGCAACTAAACTAATAAGGGGAATGGAGCATCTTAGTTATGAGGAGAGATGAAAAGAATTACATTTGTTTAGTCTGGAGAAGAGACGTTTAAGGGGAGATATGATTAATTTATTTAAATATATAAATGGCCCCTACAAGAAATATGGGGAAAAGATGTTCCAGGTAAAACCCTCTCAAAGGACTAGGGGGCATTGCCTCCGCCTGGAGAAAAAAAGGTTCAATCTCCGGAGGCGACAAGCCTTCTTTACCATGAGAACTGTGAATCTGTGGAACAGTCTACCACAGGATCTGGTCACAGCAAAAACAGTAGAGGGCTTCAAAACAGGGCTAGACAAGTTCTTAGACCAAAATAATATAAATGCATATGTATAGAACCTATCACCCCCCCCTTCCCTGTATCCATCCCCTCCTTGGTTGAACTTGATGGACATGTGTCTTTTTTCAACCGTATTAACTATGTAACTAATAGGACCCCTAGGGACAGCTCTCTGAATGTCCTTGAGTGGCCCAGCCAAAGCCCTGACTTAAACCCGATTGAATATCTCAGGAGTGACCTGAAAACAGCTGTCATTGGTGGTCCCCATCCAACCTGATAGAGCTTGAAGGTATCAGCAAGGAAGAACGGCAGGTACTAACCACTGCATACTGTGAGTGCTCTACAAGCCATTTGGGATATGCTAGGACCAAACTGACCTTTGTAAAAGTCATCATATCTGAGAACATCCATTTTACGCACTTTATTTCATATTATGGCTGATTGGTATATGTGAAGCTGTCTTGTTAATATGTTGTCTACTTGGTTTCATTGTTACTGTTGTCACATACAGAATTTTATGTATTAAATTCATATACTGGTAGTTGGAAAATAATCATTTTCAGATCAATGTACACTACACAACGAGAATTGCACAACTACAATGTAAGTTACACAACAAAATGCGTGCAATAAGAACAAGATTGTATATGATTTAAAGCCTTAATCTTGTATGTTCCTAAGATAATGATATATGTAACCCCATTGGCTATGTCAACTAGATAACCATTTTATTGTTTGTATGTTGGATAACATATCTTTTGAAGCCCTTCATAATTCCCTCTAGGTGCAGAATCCTTTAGATTTGTTATAAATTAAGTTATGGACAACACTGTGAGAACCTGTAACAAGGTCAGTTGAATTGTTCCATCGCCATGTATAGCTAATGTCAGCAAAAGTTTTTTTTTTTTTTCAAGACAGTGAATCAGGCTGGTTTCACATAGCAGTATTTCAGTCAGTATTTTCAATCAGTATTTAGTACCCAAAAACCAAAAGTGGAACTTACAAAGAAGAAAACTATAATAAAAATATTTCTATTTTTTATGTATTTTAGACCCCTGGTCTTAGCTACCAAATACTGATGTAAAATACTGACTGAATTACTGCTGTATAAAACAAGCCTTAGGCTTTGTTCCCACACAGTTTTTGTGCTCAGTATTTTGTAACCAAAACCAGGAGTGGACTAAAAACACCGAAGGGGCCCATTCACACTGTGAAAAAGTCAATTCTTTGGGCGGAGAGCGGAGGTGCTCAAGAAATCCCATTTAATTAATGGGACAGGAGGAATTTCAAGCGGCGTCTGCGCCACGGGCTCTGCTTGAAATTCCGCCACTTTAACTTAGTGTGAACGGGTCCAAAAGCTATATTTACACACCTGGAGAACACAGAAATGGCAGCACCCATGGTTGATACTAAAGCTTATTCAGTTACATTAAAAACTAGATGTGGATTGCACGTGCTTGGACAAGGGAAGCATCACAAGACATCTAATTCTGCCGAGCTCCCTACCATCTGCCTGACCAGGAGACATCTCTCCCTGGTCTCTTCTTATGCATGTCTATCAGTGACATTTATCAGTGATATACACCAGCAAGTTCCAGGCATCCAATACATGCATCATGTATATCGATTATATGGCAGATACCTGGACCCAGGGCCGCCATCAGGAATTTTTGGGCCCCATACAGCCAAAATGTCTGGGCCCCCCTACCAAAATGGGGGACATATTATTATTTTTTTACAGTCCAAAATATTTGCTGATTTACAAACCAAAATATAATGTACGGTACCTTTTCCGCAATCTCTGATATGTCATAGTAACAGTTATCAGTATTGCAGCGTGTAGTAGTACAGGTAGACAGTACATGCTGGGAGTTGTAGTGTAGTCGCAGGTTAGCTGTCAGTACATGCTGGGAGTTGTAGTGTTGTCACAGGCTGACAGCTAACGTGCGACAGCACTACAACTCCCAGCATGCACTGACAGCCTATGACAACACTACAACTCCCAGCATGCACTGACAGCCTATGACAACTCTACAACTCCCAGCATGCACTGACAGCCTATGACTACACTACAACTCCCAGCATGTACTGACAACCTGTGACAACACTACAAATCCTAGCGTACTGACAGCCTGTGACAACACTACAAATCCTAGCATGTACTGACAACACTACAAATCCCAGCATGTACTGACAACCTGTGACAACACTACAAATCCCAGCATGTACAGACTGCCTGTGACAACACTACAACTCCCAGCATGTACTGACAACCTGTGACAACACTACAAATCCCAGCATGTACTGACAACCTGTGACAACACTACAACTCCCAGCATGTACTGACTGGCTGTGACAACACTACAAATCCCAGCATGTACTGACTGGCTGTGACAACACTAAAAATCCCAGCATGTACTGACTGGCTGCGACAACAACACTACAAATCCCAGCATGCACTGACAACCTGTGACAACACTACAAATCCCAGCATAAACTGACAACCTGTGACAACACTACAACTCCCAGTATTTACTGACAGCCTGTGACAACACTACAACTCCCAGCATGTACTGACAGCCTGTGACAACACTACAACTCCCAGCATTTACTGACAGCCTGTGACAACACTACAAATCCCAGCATGTACTGACAGCCTGTGACAACACTCCAACTCCCAGCATGTACTGACAGTCTGTGACAACACTACAAATCCCAGCATGTACTGACAACCTGTGACAACACTTCAACTCCCAGCATGCACTGTCAGTACATGCTGGGATTTGTAGTGTTGTCACAGGTTGTCAGTACATGCAAGGATTTGTAGTGTTGTCACAGGCTAGCTGTCAGTACATGCTGGGAGTTGTAGTGTTGTCACAGGCTAGCTGTCAGTACATGCTGGGAGTTGTAGTGTTGCACCAGCTGGATACACACAGAATGGGAGAATCCTTTCTGACACCACATGACAGTCCTCCAGCTCCCAGCATGTCTACTAACTCAGCTCTGCTACACCGGCCCAGCACATGTTCCTCTCAGGTTTCTCTCACTTCTGACCTCTTCAGTGTACGGGAGCCGGGGAGGAGACATCACCAGTGTGGGTGACATTGGGGAAGCATGATCCCAGCATGTGCGACAGCATGGGACACACTGCCCGCTGGACTCACAGGACATGCTCACCTGGCCCCCATGTTTGAATTAGGCAGCACCAACAGCTGCAGTATCCCTGTCGGCAAACAAGCGTGCTGTCATGAACTCTTCATCACATGAAACTGAGGAGCCTTCCCATGAATTGCTCCGCGGGATGAGGTGATGGGGGCGCGCAGTGGTTCTGGTCTCCTGGGGGCGGGCAGGCGAGCGGCCAGCAGCAGGTGCCCTGACCTGCAGGAACAGTAGCTTGCCCGGAGTGCTACAGCTCCCTCTGCAGGTCAGAGCAGACTTTTCACATACACACATTCACTCTCACACATGCATTCACACACACATTCATTCACTCTCACATATACACACTCACATACATACATACATACATAAATACATTCACTCTCACACATACATACTCATACATTCACTCTCACACATACATACACATATACATTCATTCACTCTCACACATACATTCATTCACTCACTCACTCTCACACATACATTCATTCATTCACTCTCACACACACACACATTTTATTTATATATATATATATATATATATATATATATGTATTTCCTCTACGTCTGCGGCAGCACATATGGGTCCTCAGATCCCCTCGATCCCCTACCAGGACCGCCCACCTAGATCTACTTTACATAAAGAAAAAAGAGATTAGAGAGCACCAATAGGGGGCCAGGATAGGCCTTAAATATCGACACTTGGCATTCCATACTTGTGTTTTTTTCAGTCCTCCTTTCCCTTCAGGTGCTATGCACCACCGGGTAGCCCACTTCCAGTTTGTTCAGGTATGTGTTCTTATTTGTTTTCTTGTTGTTTTTAGGTAGAGCCGGTACGGAGTCCCGGCAGTGAAGCTATGTTTTACAGAGGAACCTTGAGTACTAATTTTTATGATTCATTATATGAGCTTCTGTGTTACTGGTGCTAATCTCCACATTAGCCAGTGCGGGGTCCTAGCATAAGTGTAAAAAAAAAAATATATATAATAATAATACCGGTGCGGGGTCCCGGTCTATATTGTTGCCTGTCCGGTGCGGGGTCCCGGTGGCAGTCAAATTATGCGCAGTTGCGGACGCATGAGTTGGTGCGGGGTCCCAGCTATGATGTGTGTGCCGTTTTTACATTCCGGTGCGATGTCCCGGTGTTGTCTATATGATAAGTACTCCTTATCCCTGTCTCATATTGCTGGTCGTGGTATAGCGCGCCGGTACCGGCGTTCGTACTCCTTACCCTTGTGCTTTCGGTCCGGCGTGTTGTTCCTCCTCCAGCAGTACTCTTCCGGTGGCTTCACTTCGTTCCATGCCAAGGGACGAGTTTCCGGTGGTGACGCGCGTCCGTGCTCTAAACGTCTGACGCACTTCCGGTTTGGGCTGCGTCCTCAAGCGTGTGACGTTTTTCCGGAAATGACGTAACTTCCGGCTCGGAACCGCGTCCGAAGCCATGGACGCGCCAATAACCCGGTAAGCACTTCATATATATATGTTGCTGTGCCAAACCACGAGTGTGTGTGTTGCTGGTGGTTTTCTGGATATTGCGCAGCCGAAATTATCTGCAGTAAGGTAGGATTGAGAGAATGTTTTTCTGTGTAGTAGCAGTGCTTGCTCAGTATAGTTTCTGATTATGGCATCTGTATTGCCTACAGATGTCCAGCCATTCTCACAGCAGCAGCAGAAAAAGGAGAGAAAAATCAAGACACAGAATGTGTTCTATTTGCCAGCAGCCTTTACCAGATGATCATTCCGGAAATGTGTGTGACCCTTGTGTTGCTCGTTATAAACAACCTTCTCCTCCTGCTGCACCAATTCAGAAGATGTGTATCCTGTGCCTGCAACCTCTACCTCCACTTCACTTAAGCAATGTGTGTGACTCATGCAACCCCCCAGAGGAATCTGCTGGTTCTGCAGCTGGGCTGGTATCGGAGGCAAGGAAGTTTTTTGACTGGTTTAAATCACATATGGAATCTGCTGTCACTGGTACATCATCTTCTGCAAAAAAGCCTAGGCTAGAACCGGCTTACTCCAGTCCTGCCGCATCCTTCTCCCTGTCTGATGTCTCTGACGCTGATGGTATGTCTGATGATGATAATGATGATAATGAAGATGTTTCTGAGGATTATTATCTTTTCAAGAAAAAATCAGCTGATAAATTAATAACTAAAGTGAAAGGCTGCATGGAGTCTAAAAAGTCTGACAGTCAGGACCAAGACAAAGAGAGTTTGTTTTATTTTCCAAAGAAGAAATCTGCTGTTCTCCCCAGTCATCAGATTCTAAAGACTGTCATGCAAAAAGAATGGGGCAGACCTGATAAAAGATTGGACTTAGGGTCTAGGTTCAAGGCTGTATACAAACTAGACCCAGCAGAGTCTGAGGCCTGGGAGGGCCCTAGTAAAGTGGACCCTGCTATTGCAAAAATTGCCAAGAAGTCTCTTTTTCCAGGTGAAGATGCAGCTACTTTAAAAGATGCCATGGATAGGAAGGCCGAGACCTTTCTAAAAAGATCCCATGTGAATCTCACTTCTCTGAATAAAGCCGGTCTCGCCTCTGTACCGGTGGCTAGAGCTTTGAGAATATGGCTTAGTCACCTCTCAGCTGATATAGAGGATGGTGTACATCGGCAAGATTTGATGGAACAAATGTCTACACTAAAATTGGCAGCAAATTTTTTGTGTGATTTTTCTTTGGACACTGTAAAGATTGCAGCAAAAAATATGGCATTGGCTAACTCTGCAAGAAGAGCCATCTGGCTTAGAACCTGGGCGGGAGATGTGTCTTCAAAGAATAATTTCTGTGCTCTGCCCTTTGAACCAGGAAGACTTTTTGGTTCAGAATTAGACAAGATGTTGGAAGAAAATAAGAAAGATAAAGCTCTGAACCTCCCTACTACTTCCAGATACAGAGGTACTCGTAATTTTCGTTACCAAAGAGGAAGAGGATCTTTTCGCAGACGCCAACCCCAGGATAGACCAGACAGAAGGTTCCGTGGAAGATATCAGGACAAAAATAAGAAAAAGCAATCCGACACGGGATTTACAAAAACAGAATTCTGACGCCATGCCTACTGCCAGTGTGGGCGCCAGGCTCCTAAATTTTTTGGAAGCTTGGCAAGATGTTACCAGAGACTCCTGGGTGCTAAATATTGTGAGCCAGGGTTATCGTCTGGAATTTCTACGACTACCAAGAGAAAGATTTATGCCAAATCCAGCAGAAAATCGGATATCATCCCTTCTTTTGGAATTCTTGAAAAAAGGAGCACTAGAACCAGTGCCACCAGGCGAAGAATTTACGGGAGTATACTCTCGGGTGTTTCCTGTTCCCAAACCCGACAACAAGTGGCGTCTTATAATAGATCTGCGCTTTTTAAATCAACATCTGCAAAAGACAAAATTCAGAATGGAAACCATAAGGTCAGTGATTGGCTTAGTTCAGCAAGGAGAGTATATGGCCTCACTCGATCTGAAGGACGCCTATTTGCACGTGCCAATTCACCCAGAATCCAGAAGATACCTCAGAGTAGCTCTACAAACAAGAACAGGTTTTCTTCATTTCCAGTTCAGAGCCCTTCCCTTTGGCCTGTCTCCAGCCCCAAGAATTTTTACCAAGATAACTATAGTACTGGTGGCGGCCCTCAGACTTCAAGGGATAAAAATTGTACCATATCTCGACGACTGGCTTTTAATTGCTCCATCTCCACCCATCCTGCAAGAACACCTTCAGACGGCCATGAATCTTCTTCAGACAGTGGGGTTCATCATAAATCTCCAAAAATCAGAGCCACATCCGACAACCAAGATACGATTTTTAGGCCTGCTCATAGATCTGTCAGTGATGAAGATTTTTCTGCCAGAAGACAAAGTAGTTCGTATAAAATCTGCAATTACTCATCTAGTCCACAGTCCTCAGATTCCTATCCGGACAGCGATGAGCATTCTGGGTCTCCTCACAGCCTCGATAGAGGCAGTTCCATGGGCCAAGGCACATCTGAGGTGTCTGCAGAGAGAAATCCTTCGGGCCTGGAACAAGGACATCGCCTTCCTCGATTCCAAAATATCAATCTCGATTTCCACTCGCAGGAGTCTGATGTGGTGGACTTTGGAAGAGAAGTTATCGGTCGGCAGAAATATTCTGCTGCAGGATCAGGTGGTGGTGACGACAGACGCATCCCAGAAAGGTTGGGGCGCTCATTTTCAACACCTCTGGACGCAGGGGGTGTGGCCAATATCCATTGCAAAGATGTCATCCAATTTCAGAGAGATGAAAGCCATCCAGCTGGCACTCCGGCACTTCGAACCACACCTCAGAGGGAAAGCAGTTCTAATCCAAACCGACAATGCCACAGCAACTTATTACATCAACAAGCAGGGAGGCACTCGCAGCCCATGTTTACAGAATCTGTGTGCTCAGATCATGGAATGGGCCGAACCACTAGTGACCAACCTAGCAGCAGTCCACATAAAGGGGACCCTGAACCTCCAAGCAGATCTGTTGAGTCGCCAGAGCCTTCACCCAGGAGAATGGGAAGTAAACCCCAAATATTTCCATCTACTAACGGACAAGTGGGGGTGTCCAGAATGGGATGTCATGTCCACCAGGGTCAACAGGAAAGTCAGCAAGTTCTGCTCTCTAAGGAGACAAGACTGTCCAGATGTGTTGGATGCGTTCACAATGTCCTGGAAAGACAAGTTTATATATGCATATCCTCCAGTTCCCATCCTGCCCAGGTTTCTAGCGAAGATACTGGTGGAGAAACCAGAAGCCATCATAATTACTCCCTTCTGGCCCCGCAGAGCCTGGTTTTCCACACTGTATCATCTATCGGAGGGGCTAGTGTGGAAGCTCCCGCAGTATCCGGATCTTCTGCTCCAGAGAGGTTTTCTACACCCTCAGCTCGACAGACTACATCTCTCAGCCTGGTACCTGAAGAAGAGAAACTGAAGCAGCTAGGTCTCTCAGACACTGTAATCTCTACACTGTTATCATCAAGGAAGAAGTCAACAAATTTTGTGTATACAAGAATGTGGAGAAAATTTTCTTTGTGGCTAACAGACAACAACCTCCAAATTTCAGTGTCTTCTATCCTACAGTTCCTGCAAGAAGGTTATGAAAAGGGTCTAAAATCAAATACACTAAGAGTTCACATGACCGCTATCAATGCGCTCACAGATGGAGTCTATGCTAACAACCCTTTGATTACAAGATTCTTCAAAGGACTCAGGAATTTAAGACCTACAGTACGGCCTGCTGTCGCCTCTTGGGACTTAGGTCTGGTGCTCAACAGACTTACAGATGCTCCATTCGAGCCAATGGAGTCAATAGACTTAAAGTGGTTATCTTTCAAAGTACTGTTCCTTATTGCCGTAACATCTGCAAAACGTCTCGGAGAACTACAGGCATTGTCATGTCATGAGCCCTTTACAAAGTTCTTGCCTGATGGTGTACGTCTCAGGACAGTCCAAATCCTTTGTGCCTAAGGTACCGTCTACAGCAAACATAAACCGTGAACTGTTTCTCCCCGATTTCCATCCTAATCCTACATCTGAGGAAGAGGCACGACTGCACTTACTTGATGTGAAAAGGTCCTTGAAACATTATCTTGCTCGTGTTCAAGATTTCCGAAAAGATGAGAATCTGTTTGTGCTGTTCGCTGGGCCGAGAAGGGGTTGTAAAGCTTCAAAAGACTCTTTAGCTAGGTGGATTAGATGTACTATAACTGAAGCATATGTTGCAGATGGAAAAGAACCACCTCATCCTCTAAGGGCCCATTCCACCCGTGCCACAGCCACCTCATGGGCTGAAAGACAGCAAGTACCTCTGATGGACATATGTAATGCTGCCTCCTGGACTTCATCTTCCACATTCTCCAGGCATTATAGATTGGACATTCAAGGCAGCCCAGCCTTCAGTACAGGTGTCTTGTCAGTAGCCGAAAGTTCTATGTGAATCCCTCCCTTTGTTATCTATAGTATATCCCATATGTGCTGCCGCAGACGTAGAGGAAAGCATTTATTTAGTTTACGTACCGTAATTATGCTTTCCTCGAGTCGTAGGCAGCACACTTACCCTCCCAATAAAATTTTTTACTTGCATTCATCTCTTGGTTGGACTCTATTTATTACACAAGTATGGAATGCCAAGTGTCGATATTTAAGACCTATCCTGGCCCCCTATTGGTGCTCTCTAATCTCTTTTTTCTTTATGTAAAGTAGATCTAGGTGGACTCGAGGAAAGCATAATTACGGTACGTAAACTAAATAAATGCTATATATATATATATACACACTCCCAAACATACAAACAGGCACTTACATTTCATTAGGAAGCTCCTTACATCTTCCCAGCACCTGCAGATCCTCTGTCCTCCTCACCGGCACCAGCTCTCCCGCCCCTCCCCCTCCTCATCTGCACAGGGCAGGAAGGAGTCTGTGAAAGCCAGGAGGGTGAGGGCCCCGGTAACATCTCCACACAGGGGAGGGAGCAGGATCCCCAGACTGCAGTTTAGTGAAAAGAACAGGTCTGTAAAGGTCCGTTCTTCTCACTAAGCATTGCAGTGTCCTGACAGCAGCACCGGGCCCCCCTCTGTGAGTCACCTGGCCCGGGCCCCTTACAGCACTACCGGCAATACTGCCCTGATGGCGGCCCTGCCTGGACCATTTGTGCCTAACCACTATCTGCAGAACTACTAATCTCCACTACAAACTACTAACTAAGATATCTGTTGAACCTATTCTGAACCTGACTAACGGCTACAAGCAATATCACTACTAGCTCATATCAGGACCTGCTAATATGGTTATCATCATTCCCCCGCCTATATGAACATGGCATCTGTCTAGAGATCTCTTTACTGAGGACAATACTGACAGCATCTCCACATCATTCCCTGATGAACCTATGCAAACCACATAGGGGAAACGTGTCGAAAGTGGAAACCTGTGAAGGATCTCAGTTATCTTATATATTCTATAATGTAGAAATAAAAGTACTCACTTGAGCCACATCACCTCATATGTGACTCTATGCCGTATACTTACCAGACGAAACCATTCTGATCTTCTGATCACACCTACATCACACATCTTCAGACAGTCTGCACCTTGACTCCACGACTATCTATTATAAGGCCAGATACTGCCTGGCTAAGGGACGCCTGACCCAGCAGTCCTCGATATATGTTAGGTAGAGTATAACAGGGCTACCTCCCCGACAGTACCCTAACCTATTATAATCTTTTTGTACTTCTACTGCACAAATTTAGACTAATTATATATATCACTTCACTGCACTTTATGCTCATACTAATAAAGTCGCTTTTTTGCATCAATTAGGTCTACCACAATAGTCATTTCTCCTGTTTATTCTTGTTTACATTAAAAACTAACATCAGAAGTTAGTATATGATAAGTTGATCAAACCATATTGCCTCATGTACCACCTGCAGGTTTTTTGGTACACATCCCTACTCTAGCCATAGTGCAGCGTTCGCCGGCGACCACCACCACCGCAATGCCAGTGCCCACAGGGGGGAGCATCCCATTGGTGCAGCGACCCCAGTATCGCAGAATCAAGCCCACAGGGCCAGAGCCGCACCGCTCCCCGGACACGGCCAGCAGATGCAATGGCCCGCAGCCAACACCTAGTGTGAACAAATCTAAAAGCCCACTCCATGTGCTCCCAGCTAGACTGGGAAAGAGGAGATACTTACCATGAACATCACTTGGTACATGATGCAATATGGTTTGATCAAATTATATAATAACTTCTGATGTTGATTTTTAATAAAGCTGAATAAGCTCAAGTATCAACCATGGGTGCGATGTGCAGCCATTTCTGTGTTCTCCAGGCTTGTGCATTTTGTGTATTCTGTCCCTTTTCCTTGTGGTTTTGCACTCCTCCCAGTAAGACCCATATGTGACCAGTTAGCAGGAAGTGATGTGCATGGTAAGTACCTCCTCTTTCCCAGTCTAGCTGGGAGCACATGGAGTGGGCTTTTAGATCTGTTCACACTAGGTGTTGGCGTCCGGCCATTGCCTCTGCTGGTAGTGTCTGCAGGGTGGTGCGGCTCTGGTCCTGGGGGCTTGGTTCTGTGACACTGGGGTCGCTGGACCACTGGGCTGCTCCCCCTTGTGGGCACTGGCTTTGCAGCGGTGGTGGTTGCCGGCGAACGCTGCACCATGGTTAGAGTAGGGACTCGTGTATCAGAAGACCTGCACGTGGTACATGAGGCAATATGGTTTGATCAAATTATATACTAACTTCTGATGTTGGTTTTTAATGTAGCTGAATAAGCTTTTAGTATCAACCATGGGTGCGATGTTCAGCCATTTCTGTGTTCTCCAGGCTTGTGCATTCTATGTTCAAAAACACTGTTGAAATTGAGTGTATGGCTGCCATTTAATGGCAAATTATTGCTGTTATTTTAAAATAACTGCCATTATTTGCTATTAAATGGCGGCCATCCACTCAATTTCAACAGTGTAAACCTAGCCTTTCTGTGTTTTCAATCCACTCCTGGTTTTGGTTGCAAAATACTGAGCAAAAATACTGTGTGGGAACATAGCCTTAGGCTATGTTCACACATTGTATAACACCGGCAGTTCTGTGACCTGGCCGGGTCACAGAATGGCCGAAGTTACTGAGGATCATCCTGACCAGTACTGCAGTATCAGCCGGATGATCTTCATTACTGTTGAATTGGGATGCCGCCGCATCCGTGCCCGCCTGCATCCCAATTCACTGTTGCACACAATGGAGCATGCGGCTGGATGTACTTTGTGGTACCTTCGCTTCAAGAACTGACTGAATATTTGCTGCCTTCTATATTCCACCCTTTGAGAGAGAATTGATGTTATTCACCAGTCAGTGGTTTTAATGTTTTGGCTGATAGATAGACAGATAGATGGATAGATATGCATCATGGACAGACAGATAGGTAGGTATCATGTATGGATGGATAGATAGACAGACAGATATGTTATTGTACAAGTAGAGGAAAGGCTCATTTTAATTATCCTAAACAGACTGATACCCTGCTGAGTGCTGGGCTATTTAATTGTGCCCAGTGTGCTTTACAAGTGATTTCTGATTCACTGTTAATGTCTGCAACTATAGCTTTCTTTGCTCTAGGGGAATTTAAGCAAGCCCTTATGACCTCTGGCATACACCGTTTTGTGCAAATAGGGTCCAGTGGGGTTGCTAAGGCACAGATGTTAAAATAGGTCAAGGAAAATAATCTTTACCAAAAGTGCCATAGATAAACTATTAAACCATTACATGTATTGTGAGATATAATCGCCATAAAACGGCTTAGATTAGTATATGATCTGATGTAGATGATAAACACTGTGGATTTGGGTTCATGTGAATATGTCTGAAATATAAAATCAGATACAGCCTATGAATAATAGCAAAGCTAGTTTCTTATCTTAAATCCTTTCAAAGTAGACCTGCCGGCAGGAATCTAGTGCTAAAATAAGCCCATGGCCAGATAGGGCTTAGTATCAGGTTAATGATGTACTGCTTTTTTCCTCATATCCAACTCCAGTGGTGAAATATATATCTTTTTTTTTTAAATATGTAAATATGCGCCAAAACTTCCAACCTTTCTTATTAACCTTTTAATATTTTGTATTCACTCCAAGATGTCATGAGCATGGGACCCTGGCCAGTAGGTATTTTAGTCTGTTAATTGCAGGATGTTATGTGCACTAATACTAAGTGTCAGGACAGGGAAGTACAGACACAACAAAACAGTGGGCCACAGGTCTGAACCCACCCACTGTCCCTGCCTACTTGCCTCCGTCGGCCCTAGGCTGCCGTGGACAACCATGTAGACGTTCCCTACGCTGAATACGTGCACACGAAACAAGACGGACAAACAAACACAAAAGAATAGTCAAACAGGCTGGGTCAAATCCAAACAGGCAACGCAGTACAAAATCAGCTAGCAAATGGATAGTCAAATAGTCAGGCAGGAGGTCAGGTAACAAGTCAAGCAAAACAGAGGAATTAGGATCGCAGGAGTAGACAGGGAAGCTGGGACCAGGAAATTAACATAATAGCCAGCACTTGAACTCTGCCTCAGCTTTGTTTTATGCTGACCAAGAGCCCGGTCCGGATCCCTATTGGACCAGCGCTCTGATGTTCCAGGTTGCAGACAGGCAGAGGAACCCGTCAATCACACAGACAACACAGGTAGATAATCAAGGTCAGCAGCTTCTCAGCTTAACTCCTGCATTGCCGGAAGCTGAGAAGCAATCGGGTGTGGCACACAAAAACAAACACCAGGCTTAGTTCACACCAGGCTACTGCACATTCCTGACACCAAGGGTGTCTAATGCACGAAATGTGTCAGGTGCTTTCATTGAGCAACCCTATGGATTGCTACTGTTTTACCTGGAGTATAGACCTGCTTGCATCTCCCCCTGTGTCTTATTGACAGTGACATAAGTGGCACTGTTGTGAAAACTTTTAAAATCTAAAACAGTAGATATACAGTGATATAAAGCAAGTTTGCAATTTACATTAATTCCTTTTTTTTTTTTTGAGTTATCATGCTTTATAATAAAGCCATACTTACCAGTTTCCTGAAGGCAGATTTTCTGACTTGTGCTGCTTGAAAAAAAAAGAGACTAAACACAGGAATTCCAGCCAGTACAGAGAGTTACGGCTCCATGTGTCCATCAATCACATGAAAGCCTTCTCTTTGTGAGCTTGCAGATGACATGGGAAGTATTGAACTTTCTGTGCTTAGACGGTTTGGAAAAAAAGAGTCTAAATGCAGGAAGTGCCTTGTTTTCAATGATAACAAAAAAAAATAAAAATAATGAATGTAAATTGCAAACTTGCTTTATATCACATCTACTGTTGATTTAGATTTTGAAAGTTATAACGACAGGTACACTTTACATTGTCTTTTCATTTCCTTATCCTCACTAAAATCTTGGACGTGCCAGCATGTCCATGGATGGAACATGGTGTGGTTGGTCCCAGCTGTCAGCTATCTGAACTGGAATCGCATTCTATTCCAGATAGTTAACCCTATAGATCAGGGGTGTCAAACTCAGGCCCTCCTGCTGTTACAAAACTACAATTCCCATCATGCATGGGCAGCCAAAGCTTTAGTAATGGTACACTGCATTGCAAATTGTCACTGCGTGGTAATATATATCTGATCAGACAATCAGATGGATAAATCTTCTTGTAGGACCGTAAAATAAGGTGTAAAAGTAAAAGAAAATGCAAAAAAGTTAAATAAAAATAGATAAATACATTTATGAATGTTACGGCAGGGGCGTGGCCTCCTCTGGAACCTCATTTGCCATTATTTATGCCTGCGCGCAGGTGTAAATCGTGATCCAAATCTACACCTGCTTCCATTAGATACACCGGGTGCCGGTACGGGTGCCCAAATGGCCAGATTCACTAAGAGGCGTATGCTTCTTAGTGAATTTGGCCAGGGAAAAGGATGCAGGGCCCAATTTAACTCTTAGGTGACTCTGGACGTACCCGTACGTCCAGGGCCACCCCACATGCGTTCAGAGCGGTCCCGGGTGCCACATGTAGCCCGGGACCGCGGCTATTAGCGGGCATGGTCCGATCGCTGTGCCCGCTAATTAGATAATCGGATGCAGCTGTCAAAGATGCAGTTCCCTGGTGTCTAGTGGCGGAGATCGCCCCCCCGGGACGTTGTCCCGGAGAAGCGATCCCCGTGTCTTGTCCCGGCCGGGGTCTGCGCCGTAATGGCGCTGATCCCGGCTTGGCATTCGGTTGCTTCCGGCTGCAGCAGCATAGATCTCAATGAGAAATCAGTGTACTTATACTAGAAGTCCCCCAGGGGGGCTTCTAGTATATGTGTAAAAGTAAAAAAAAAAGTGTTATTATTAGTAAAAAGCCCCCTTCCCTAATAAAAGTCAGAATCACCCCCTTTTCCCATGTTATAAATAAAAATAAATAAATAAATAAACATGTTTGGTATCGCCGCGTGCATAATCACCCGAACTATTAATTAATCACATTCCTGATATCTCATACGGTAAATGGCGTAAGCGCAAGAAATCCAAAAGTGCAAAATTGAGCATTTTTGGTCGCATCAAATCCAGAAAAATTGTAATAAAAAGCGATCAAAATGTTGCATATTCGCAATCAAGGTACCGATAGAAAGAACACATCATGGCGCAAAAAATTATACCTCACACAGCCCCATAGACCAAAGGATAAAAGCGCTATAAGCCTGGGAATGGAGCGATTTTAAGGAACATATATTTGTTAACAATGGTTTGGATTTTTTACAGGCCCTAAGATACAAGAAAAGTTATACATGTTACATATCATTGTAATTGTAATGATTTGAGGAACATATATAACATGTCAGTTTTACCCCAGGGCGAATGGCGTAAAAACCCCCCCCTCCAAATACAGTAAAAGAAATGCGTTTTTTTTTTCCAATTTCACCACACATTGAACTTTTTCTGGTTTGTAGTGTACTTTATGAACTAATTCAGCCTGTCATTGCAAACTACAATTAGTGGCACAAAAAATAAGGGCTCATGTGGGTTTCTAGGTGAAAAAAATGCAAGTGCTATGGCCTTTTAAGCACAAGAAGGAAAAAACGAAAACACAAAAATTGAAATTGGCATAGTCCTCTGAGGGTTAAGATCAACATACAAGTATGTTGGTCTTGATAAATCCCCACCATAATCCTCATGTCACCCAATACAAAAAATGTAAAAAAAAAAATTAAAAAAAAAAGTTCACATATTTGGTATCACCACGTGAGCAATGATTTTGGCAATGAAAGTATCACATGATGGAATTGGTTTATTGGTAACAAATATTCTGACAACGCCTTCCCCTCCCCCATGCTAAGGGATACTGTGGTAAATAGCCACAAATTATTAGATGATGGTTCCCCTGTGATTACGCAGGTCCAAATGACCTCTCACCCATCTCTTTGATGGAGAAGTCTGCCCTCTTTCTATATCCAAGCTTTTGTCTGCTCTAGATTTACCTTCCACGAATGTTACATTACTTTCTCATATCTGTTCTTCTCCTTTCTGGACATAGGTAAACACTTGAATTTCCAAAGACCACTCACATGGTTTGAAGAACTCCTAACTAAAAGTACCTGTCCTGCTAAATCAATTTCATACCTCTATAAAAAAAAACCTAATACTACCTCACCCAACTATGAACCCTCCTTTTATAAAACTTTGGGAGAGAGATCTAGGCAGGTTATTTGCTTAAGGGGCGATGCCTACCATACTCACATTCGAGATGTAAAAAAAATGCAGGAAAATGTGGTACAAAACATCTGATATTAGCCCTTTCTATAGTCTGCAATGCAAAACAGTGCGTGGATCCTTCCTACACATCTGGTGGACCTGTCTGATACTACACACTTCCAAGTGTACAGTTCAATATGCAACCTTCTCCAGATACTCCACTATTATCTATATTCCCTACAGACTTAAAGGGACCACAAAGTCTTCTTCTTAGACAATGGCTTTCTGCAGCCCGCTTGCTAATATCTACTTTACGGCTTACTACTGAAGTCCCTTCCTTGGACACGTGGAAACTAAAAGTGGGCGATTTCTTCAGACTAGAAAATCTTTCCCACTGGGAACAAAATATGCAAAATAAATTCATAAGGATATGGTCCCATTGGGCTTTAGACCACTATTCATATCACCCTCAACACAGTCAACCTTGTTCCTTTTATAACATTTGAACACGTTTTACTGTTATTTCTCAACCCCCCCACTATAAACTAAGGCTATGTTCCACCTTGGGAAAATATCGGGGAAAGCAGCCTTCTTGTAACATAGATGGCCGCTAATAATGGTCATGAAAAACGTTAATAAAATTATTAAAAAAAAATAAATGGCTTTTTTAAATTCAAAAACAGCTGAGAAACAGCAATATTTTTTTAGTCTTCTTAGGTCATTTCAGTTTATTCATGAAAATTTACTGTTTCCCACTAATATTAAAGTAATGCCATATACTAGCTATATGCCATCACAATGGGAATACCCCTTTAAGGTAAGCGTCAATGACTATATCTTACAAGAAAGGTAGGCTTTTAATGACTTGATGTTCATTTTAATTGAATTTTAGCATACCACTTGAGTCATATGTCTAGGGAAATAGACTGGTGAAGTTAACTTCTATTCTGAACTTAATTGGAAAATGAAAATGCCATCATTGAATTAAGCAATGCACAGGAAGTGTTTTAAACACATTACAATGACTAATGTAATATAAACCGCCCCATCAAGTGCATTTTATTGTGCAATGTAAATCATTTTTATGTTCTTAGCTCATTGTCTTTATTTAACCCTTTAAACTTTTAAAATGTTTATTAGTGATGTAGAAATTCATCTGTTTGCAATGCTTCTAATAAACTACCAGGTTATCGCAAGACCTTCCTGTAGGTGAGTGGATATTAATGTTTGCACTTTCTTAGACAATTCCCTTAGTAAATCTGAATTGAAATACTGCACCCAGCCTGTGGACAGAGGTGGTGCTATGCTGTGGTGTAAGCCCCCCCTTTGTCGATAGGGGTACACTTGAGTGAGGTGTCTGGGGTGTAATTAAACAATCCAGACTTGCAAACAAGTGTTTACTGACAGTTCCCATGCAACAAAATCTGATCAATGACTTCTTATGAATTGCAGTGTTGTAAAATGATAGCACTTAGAATAAATGGTTGGAATTTGGTATTAGTTTTTCTTTAAGAAGCGATACTGACTAAAAGTCTCTGATTATACTTTAAGTACTTTAGTATTGCTAGTAAAGATTTATACAGATTAAGGCCGGGTTCACACTACATAAAAAACACGGCCGTATGTCATAACAATGGCCGTATTTGCACAAACAACGGCCGCTATTCGCAAAATAACGGCCGTTGTTTGCGCAAATACGGCCGTTGTTATTACATACGGCCGTGTTTTTTACATAGTTTGAACATAGCCTAATTAGGTTTAACTCTGCTGTAGACAACCCCTATAGGTTGACGAACTGTGGTGTATTTATGGTTTACTTACACTTAGGTGTGGCACGATAGCCTAGTGCAGGGCAAACTCAAAGACAGCTGCCATGTCGAAGCCACTAGGCCACTAACTCTGGCTGGAAGACCACAAAGAGTTAAAGGGAAACTATTAGCAGCTTAGACAAATCTAACCTGTTGTTATGTCCCTACTGCACAGAGACTGTATGTGTCTTACTTTCCGCCTCGGTGGCGTTTTGGTGCAGTTAGTCTTTTGCTCCATGGTCCAATGAGACCATTAGGAGCACTGGGGCACCTGTTAGGAGCACTGTCCGCCCCCATAGCGCTGATGCCGCCCTCCCCCAGACCCCCCATTCTATTCATCATCATTGGGTCAGTCAGAGGCAGATTGGCATTATGGGGGTGGGGCAGTCTTCTTAACGGGTGTTCAGTGCTCCTAATGGTCTCACAAGGAAATAAGAGGCAAAGGTAAGGTAACGTAAGAGGCAAAGGTAAAACACATACCTTCCTCCTGGGCGTCTCTTGTGCCGTAAGGATATATCAGCAGGTTAGATTTGTCTAACTTGCTGATAGTTCCCCTTTAAGTTTTTGCAGAAGAGATCTTTTACAGCTATATACAATTAAATATTTTTATACAAAATATATTCTTATAATGTCTGCACATAATTTACTTCCAATTTCAATACAATTATACCTATAATTAAAAGATAATATATAATAATATATAGTAAATGTAAATCTTCATCATTTTTGTCATGGTTTGCTTTGGTAGATACCTTCTTTAGGGGTACTGAGGTACTCCAGAGTTGTGGATTTAAATCTGTTAAAAATCAAATTAAATGAAATTGAATTTAAAGTTTTTGAGACGAGACTTCAGACTTCTTAACAAAAAAGTGAAATTGTGATTTGAACAAACACAACCACTGCATTGTGGTTTCCTTCCATGTTGATGTTTGCACAAGTTGGTCTTATGGCTGACTGTGATGAAGGCCTCTGCAAAATCAGTATGACAGGTTTTTAATGGATCACTGACCTTCTTGGAGAAAAATTAAGATTCCAATTAACAGTCCCAAGATCCACTAGACAGCACACAATATGTAAACCTAACAGTTCAATAAATTCATTCAATAAAAAAACTTTTTTTTTGATAAAGCCTCAATGATTGACAAGACTGGTTAACATTTGAAATTTTTTTTTTGCTGATTTTACCCAAATGAAAGGTGCTGATTCCATATTTGAAGGCAAAAAAATATGCAATATGTCACATTTTTTCACAAATGAGAAATGTTTGATTAATTGAGCCAATTTTAATTTTTGTGCTTTCATTTTGTCTTCCTTGTGTTTAACCTCTTAAGGACATAGGACGTACCGGTACGTCCTATGTCCTCACTTGCACTTCAAAGCGGGGCCGCGCGGCGGCCCCGCTTTGAAGTGCCGCGATCCCGGGTGCCGCGTGTAGCCCGGGACCGCCGCTATTAGCGTGCACGGTCTGATCTCCGTGCCCGCTAATTAGCTAATCGGAGGCAGCTGTCAAAGTTGACAGCTGCCTCCGATTACCGGAGGCAACGTTTCCCTGGTGTCTAGTGGGGGAGATCGCTCCTCCGGGACCTGGTCCCGGAGGAGCGATCTCCGTTACTGATGCCGGCCGGGGACGCGTCCAAGATGGCGCCGTCCTCGGCTCGGCACTCGTTTACTTCCGGCTGCAGCAGCCGAAAGCAAACGAGTGCCGATCTCATGGATCTCTGCAGCATATCTATGCTGCAGAGATCTCAATGAGAGATCACAGTGTATATACTAGAAGTCCCCCATGGGGGCTTCTAGTATATGTGTAAAAAAAAAAAAAAAAGTGTTGTTAATAGTAAAAAGCCCCCTCCCCTAATAAAAGTCTGAATCACCCCCCTTTTCCCAGGTTTTAAATAAAAGTAAACAAATAAATAAATAAACATGTTTGCTATCGCCGCGTGCGTAATCGCCCGAACTATTAATTAATCACATTCCTGATCTCGTACGGTAAACGGCGTCAGCGCAAAAAAATCCCAAAGTGCAAAATTGCGCATTTTTGGTCGCATCAAATCCAGAAAAAATGTAATAAAAAGCGATCAAAAAGACGTATATGGGCAATCAAGGTACCGATAGAAAGATCAAATCATGGCGCAAAAAATGACACCTTGCACAGCCCCATAGACCAAAGGATAAAAGCGCTATAAGCCTGGGAATGGAGCGTTTTTAAGGAACGTATATTGGTTAACAATGGTTTGAATTTTTTACAGGCCATCAGATACAATATAAGTTATACATGTTATATATCGTTTTAATCGTAACGACTTGAGGAACATGCATAACAAGTCAGTTTTACCCCAGGGTGAATGGCGTAAAAACACAGTTCCCCCAAATAAAAGAAATGCGTTTTTTTTTTCAATTTCACCACACTTCGAATTTTTTTCTGGTTTCGCAGTGTACTTTATGCAAAAATTCAGCCTGTAATTGCAAAGTACAATTAGTGACGCAAAAAATAAGGGGTCATGTGGGTTTCTAGGTGGAAAAATGCAAGTGCTATGACCTTTTAAACACAAGGAGGAAAAACCGAAAACGTAAAAACGAAAATGGGCCATGTCCTTAAAGGGTTAAAAGGCCATAGCCTACAGACCCACATGAGCCCTTATTTTTTGTGACACCAATTATACTTTGCAATGACAGACTTAATTTTTCCATAAAATATACTGTGAAACCAGAAAAAAATTATTTGTGCACTTAAAATAGAAAAAAAATGCAGTTCTTTTTATTTTGAAGGATTTACACCAAAATAAAACACTCTTCACCCTAGGGTATAACTGACACATTATCTCTGTTTCTCAAGTTGGTACAATTACAGCGATATGTAACTTGTATAACTTTTTTTTAATTTGATGTCTTTTAAAAAATTAAAACTTAAAAACAAAAAAAACTAAAAGTTCTCCAAATTGCCCTATTCCCATCCTTATAACACTTTTATTTTTTGGTGTATGTGGCTGTGGGAGGTGTCAATTTTTATGCCATGATCTGTTTTTTTATCAGTACTTTGCTTGCATATATGTGACTTTTTGATCACTTTTTATTACAATTTTTCTGCATTTGATGTGACCAACAAAAGACAACAATCACTGAACTCATGGAGAACACCAAAAAATCCAATGGAGTACTCATTTTCGAGTCTCCACTGATTGCCCCCTACAAAATTTGAATATGCAAAGAAGGGGTCCGTGGAGCCTCAGTTACGAGTCTCAAAACACGGGAATAGCCAGATATCCCTCTCTTCAGAGAAGGAAGCCCGCTGCTAAGGGGTGCCTCCTAGTGGGGAGAGCACCAAACCGCCCTGATACGTAGTCCCTCAGGTCCTCACTCTGTTGCGAGCTTTGGGACCTAAATAGGGAAACACAAGGGTGGCCCCTGTAAGTCAAAGTCTAACTCTGTGGCGAGTATAACGACATAAGACAAGGGTTACCAAGGCTAGGCATCCATCCACAGACTGCAGTTTCGGGGTATTTGCCCCTCGTCAGTGTGGAGTAGGATTCTGGCTACAGGGGGCAATGAAAAATAGACCAACAAAACACAACTATCACTGAACTCAGGTAGAACAGCGAAAAAATTTTACTTACAGGGGCCACCCTGGTGTTTCCCTATTTAGGTCCCAAAGCTTGCAACAGAATGAGGACCTGAGGGACTACGTATCAGGGTGGTTTGGTGCTCTCCCCACTAGGAGGCACCCCTTGGCAGCGGGCTTCCTTCTCTGGAGAGAGGGATATCTGGCTATTCCCGTGTTTTGAAACTCGTAACTGAGGCTCCACGGACCCCTTCTTTGCATTTGATGTGAACAAAAATCTGCAATTTTGCACTTTGGCAGGTTTTTTTGGATTTCACCATTTACCGTGCAAGATCAGGAATGTCATCATTTAATCCTCCAGACTATTATGCACACAGCGATACCAAATATGTTTATTTATTTTTGTAAAATGGGAAAAGGGGAGTGATTTAAACTTTTACTAGGGCATGGGATTTTTTATTAATAAAAAAACCAAACACCTTTTTTTACATACATTAATTTAAATCCTCCCTGGGAGAATTATAGTGCAACTGCACTGATCTATCATAGAGATCAGTGCAGTATACATAATACAGCACTGATTGATTAGATCAGAGCCGTATTACTCTGGGCTGCTGCAGCCAAGATGTAAAGATTGCCGAGCCGGGATCAGTGTCAGTGCGACTCTGAGGCCCGGCTGGGTAAGATGAAGGGATATTACCTCTGCAATTCTTTTTTGGATGCCCTGGAATAGTTATGATCAGGGTTGTCACGCTGTAAACACCAGCGGTAGTCTGCCATCATGTTTGTGTTCCATATGTTCCATAAATATATATAGCCACAAAATGCAGACGTCAGCAATTTGAAACTACTTATTCAGTATTCTTCCATTTAGTTATAAGTACTGCATATCTTTCTACACACTATTATCTTTTTCACACTCAGCTTTTCCAAATAATTACATATAGTGTTACGTTATAACTGCAAAAGTTTACTAGTAATAAACTGGACGTGACTGAAGGAAACTGATGTTTTTTTTGGATTCAGCACCCCACAATACATAAAGATCACATGTTATCTTGTAGTCATCAAAATTTATGTATATCAGTCTAATGAATTGGTTATTCTTTACTTGACAGAGGTATACATCAACAGGAGGGGGACCTCCCATGTGTGACAAAATGAAAAAACACATGAACATATTAATTTCATTTGTGCATTTGTGAAAAATAGACAATAAAAGTGACAGAGTATCAGAATATTGTTTTTTATATCTATCACTTTGAAGGACAGAGTTGTATTTTGTGGTGTAAAATGATCTGATGTGAATATATTTATTTGCAAATGCAGTTTTTGCAAATAAATATTCACATTGAGCCATTTTGTGCCCATTGCACCATGGGGCGGTGGGGGGAGGGGGCGCAACGGGGAACATGGACTCTGGGTCCGCCAAATGTATAGTTTTTTCAGCGGCGTAGGTTTCCCTCCGTGCGCGCACTGGTGCACACATGATTATGTAGAGGCAGTGCGCCTCTACATAAATCTGCTTACCGTCAGAGCTGAGGGGACATTTTTAAGCAAAGAATGCCGTACTTAATAAATGTGAGGGCCCTATTCCACCGGACGATTATCGTTCGCATAATCGTTAACGATTAACGATCTCAAACGGCCGCTATTGCGAAAGACCTGAAAACGTTCACTCATTTCCATGAAACGATAATCGTTACTTATGATCGTATTTGCGATTGTTTTTTCTTTGTTATTTCTTTGCTATTGCGTTTGTATCTACTGTGAACGACCGAACGACATCTTATTCAATGTGAACGATTTGCGAACGATTTGCGAAACGAGCAACGATAAAAATAGGTCCAGATCTTATAAAGCGATCAACAATTTCTCGTTCGGTCGTTAATCGTTACCTGCTATTCAAACGAACGATTATCGTTTAGTTTCGAATGATTTAACGATAATCTGAACAATAATCGTCCGGTGGAATAGGGCCCTAACAAATAGAGTATTAAAGAATGGACGTTGTTTGTGCAGACCTCAAAATAATGTTCATGACAATTATTCGCAGACGTTATTTTACAAACAACAGACATTTTCAGTCGCTCACACACTTTTTTTTAACCATCCGATTACTGTCTTTACAACTAAATTCATTTAAGTTTCAATAATGAACCACATCCAAAAGAGCCTGAACTAGAATAATATACCAACAGCGATCATTGTAATGACGGGTGCCAAAAACGCAAAATGACAGCTGTCATTTGGTGCTGAAAATGAATTATGTCATTTTGAGAAAAAAGAAAGAAAAAGGCAGACAGAAAAAACGTCAAACAATGTTTGTTTTTTTTAACTAAATTACCAGTTCAGCATTCATATACCTGGATATAGTATATCACACATATAATAAATATGTATCAAAGCTATAATAAATACTTGAAAAAAACAAAGAGAAGGGCGCTCCTTGTGCAATATTGCAAAAGTCTTATGAGTGAGATAGAGTCACCCAAAGAGACAAAAGTAGGCACAACGCTAGTAAAGGCATCCAAATGATCACCACAGCACGTTGGGGAGGCTTCAACAAACATGTTGAATAACAACGACCAAAGGACATTTGAAAAAAGAAAATATGGGGGGCGCACTCACCCGTTAAAAACTTGTCTTTATTGTCTTCTAAAGTTAAAAGCCATGAAGTCACGTGACAAGATTTTAACGGGTGAGTGCACCCCACATATTTTCTATTTTCATATGTTGTTTCACCACTTTTTGATATACATAAATGGGAGGGCAGCACTAAGATACCCAATAATTTTTGTATACATCTGCACATACCGTCCACTCTACCCTGTGCAAGCACCTGTAGTGCTGACACTGTAACTCTTTAGTGACGAACGACCAAAGGACAGAACTTCGCCGGGATCCAGCAGAAGACACAGTATCCTCCCCGGTATGGGCGCAGGTGGGAGTATTATAAGAAGGTATCAAAAATGCATAGTGTGATCAAGGGTCAGTGATCACAAACTAAGCAGCTTCTAAATGTTCAAATGAAAAATTGATTGCTTGCAACGCGTTTCAGCGCTCAAATACGGGAGGGTCTTTCTCAAGCTCTAACCAAACAACTACTGAAGGCACATATAAACAGCTAAAAAACAGGGCCAAACAAACAGTACATTTCCGGTTCATCGTCTTAGTGTAAATCACTTACATTTATCCATCAATCATCGTAGCTAATAAAATCATTAGGCAGTGATAAAACAATGCAGTTTCCATAAATGTCCCTAACATATTACATACCGTAGAGTGTCCCAGAGGCATCACCCAAATCAGCCTTCACACTGCGGTGGTGCCAGGGCGAATCCCCGCCAGGAGGAGGAAGTGACGCTGTTTAGCTCCAGATGGACTGAATGAAATGATTGAACATGTCTAATTTACATTTTTTCTATATTTAGATTTTTTCTATTTGTCTGATTATTGTGATTCCGTATATGTTTGATGGTTGCAACATCTGCTGTAACACCTGTTCACACTGTCCAGTTTGCATCATTTGCGGCTTGACTTGCAGAACGGACGACTCACTATGCAGTTTAGTTATGTTTATTACGTATTGGTCCGAAGTTTCCGTATGTGTCTTTTCCAATACGTCACTTAGGCATGCACTCACATAGACAGATTTAGTGGGAAGTCTAATTAACCTATCAATATGGTCTTGGATTATGGGGTAAGGGAGTAGAGAAACAAAGTAAGGATAAAGAAACAAAGTAGAGAAATGATCTCAGGAAGTTTTCATTGCATGTTAAAGACATGGGTGAAATCCACGTACCCTTGATTCTAGGGGTACAAACACACTGGGCGAATCCGCAGCGGATTTTTTGCTGTGAATTTGCTGCGAGACCCGCTACAGATCCCTGCCCTGTACACTCAATGGCAGACAAACTAGCAGCAGGATGGAGATCCCGCTGCGAGTTTGTCAGCAGCCCGCCCTGTTAACCCCCCGCTCCGGAGCATATACATCAACTGGTCTCCGCTCCAGCTTGCTTCGGGGCTCCCGGCGTCTTCATGTCCCGCTCAGCAAATCAGTGCGCTGCGGCAGGGCAGTGCACTGATTGGCCGAGCGGGACCTGCCAGGAACCCCTGAAGCAAGCTGGAGTGTGGAGAAGGTGACGTATACGCTCCGGCGGCTGTGGGTTAACGGGGCGGGCTGCTGACAAACTTGCAGCGGGACTTCCATCTTGCTGCGAGTTTGTCTGCCATTGAGTGTACAGGGCAGGGATTCGCAGCAAGAAATCCGCTGCGGATTCGCCCAGTGTGTTTGTACCCTAAAGCCACGTTAAAGAGGGGAGGTAGTTCCGTTACTCTGGGGGCTGGGCTGGTGTTTAGAAATAGACCATCGCCGTGTGCAGGAACTGGGCAGCGGTTTAAAAAAAAGGACTGCCCTACCTGCGTCCCCGTGCCGGCCTGTTCATGTAAAAAACCCAAAGTCATGAACCTAGTGATACATTCGCTCTAAACTATTGTCATTTGGGATGATCACAAGCGTAGCAGTGTATATGCCTGTGATAACTTAGTCTGTCATTTACATTAACATGTTGTTAGTAACATGATGCAAATAGAAAATGAAAGAAACTGCATGCACTTGAACTGACAGTGTGAGGGTTCTGAGAAACTAAAGCTGAAACAGTGTGATACAATTCCCTATGAACTATGAATTCAGCAGCTATTTAAATTAATACATTTACTAGCTAAGGTATGGTTTGACTAGCTTATATTAAATTAATGTTGAACAGTGGGGTGTCCAGCACTCAACTAGAATGATTAAAAACACAGTCCTTTATTTCTCTATGTTAAAATCGATCAATAAAACAAACACATAGGGGGACATGTATGAAAAGGCGTAAATACCTTTATTAGGCGCAGATGGGGCAAATTGGCATAAAAATTTTCGCAAATGGTATTTTTGCGAATATTTTTTTCACATCTGCCCCATCTGCGCCACCTTCGCCAGTGGGACAGAGAGGGGGCGTTACGGGGGGTGTGGCTGCACGCAGAGGGGGCGCAGCCTCTGCGTGAGCCACATTTATCATTTTTTTCCGTGAAAAAAATCATACTGAAACCTATGCCAGCTCTGAGCTGGTGTAGGTTTCAAAATTTTCACACGGACTGGCTCCATGCGATCGGGATTTATGTAGAGGCAATGCGCCTCTACTTAGATCCCCTGAGCTCCGGAGCTGCGGGGACATTTGTAAGCCCGGCGTAAAAAATGCCAGACTTCATAAATGTCCCCCATACTGTATATAAAAGCAGCAAATCTACAAACCTGGACACCAACACATGTACTACAGTTGTGTATTAAACTGGAATCACAACATCTATAAAGCAATGGTACACAGCACAACATAATGCAAATAACATAAAATCTTTACTAAGTGGTCTTATGTTTGCAGGTGCAAATCATGCCATAAATCTACGCCTGCCACGTGGGCCTCTTAGTAAATCCTGCCGGGGAAAGGGGACGGGGCTTAGTATAAGACCAGCATACTTGTACGCTGGTCTTTGAAAATCCCCCCCCTTTTTTCCCACTCATGGTTAGTGGTTGGGTGAAGCCATTTATTGTTAAACTGCTGTGTTTTCTTATTTTAACTCATAATGACAACCAAAAACATCCAAATGACCGTGATCAAAAGTTTACATACCCCAGTTCTTTATGCCGTGTATTGCCCCCTCTAACATCAATGACAGCTTGAAGTCTTTTGTGGTGGTTGTGGATAAGGCTCTTCATTTTCTTAGATGGTAACGCTGCCCATTCTTTAGGACAAAAAGCCTGTCTTGCATGAACTCCGTGCTTGAGATTTTCCCAGAGTGGCTCAATGATATCGAGGTCAGGAGACTGAGCAGAGTCTAAGGGGCCGCTGGTCTTCACCAGTGTCCCCCATAAGGAGGAAAGGACTTGCTGCGGCAGACAACCCCCAGGTCGCTACTCCTGGCTTGTCTTGCTAGGGTTGGCAGCGGAGGTAGAGCTGAAAACAGGTAGGCAGGCAGGAGCACAGGTAGCTGGAACGGCAGGAGCCCTGAACAGCAGGAACCATGGGAAGAAATCATGGGAAGGCAGCTTTAGCAGCAGCCAATCGGGGGCATGCTGGCCCTTCAAGTTTAAGTAGAGCTGGGGCTCTCATGCCCTAGGAGATGGGGATGTGCACGCCGACCCAAAGAGAGAGTTCACAAAGAGGAGAAGGAGCCCGGCGAAGCAGAAGGGCCGGCGGGCAGCACAGGGGAGCATGCGACCGCAGTGGGAAAAGGCAGCACAGCCATGGCCAGGAATGACAGTGCGGCCGCGGCATATACCTTCCACCCCGGCCAAGCTGTCATTCCCCAACGCGGCTGTGCTGCCATCTTCTGCTGCGGCCACATGCTGTAACAATACTGTATATATAGGTTTTTTTTTTTTTTTTTTTTTTAAACAATAAAAAGTAAGAATCTTTTGAATTAAATAGAAATCTGTTAAACTTTTGTGGTGATTTTTTTTACATTTAAAAAATCAGATACATAGTCTGACAAATACTTTTTGGTATAAAACCAATGGGATAATAACAAAGAGAAAAGTCATGTGTATCTTGGATCACATTTTCTCATCCAGGAACAAACAACATAATTAAAAATATAGTTTGCAAGATCAAAGCAATTACAGCTAGCCATGTTACAGCAATCCATCTGCAGTCATCTGCCAATATACATTAAGTCTGCCAAGCACTTTTTGGCTCATCACTTTCTGCATTTTGCAAGTTCATTTAATTAGTTCCATTTCAATGGACAAATTCTCTGCTTAAGTCTAGAAATCAACATTACTGCTTCGGTTCCATATTGCTACACCTAGCTATTTAGTTTAAACACCCTCTTATACGATAGGCCTTGACAAAGTAATCCAAATATATAGCACAGTATGTTTAATAAGTGAAATAGGAAAATACATAGATATTGCAATACATAGACATTTTTCAACAGTACAGAATCATCTATTGCTCCCACCTGTACTTGACGTTAATACAAATTTATTTCACATAGTTAGTTCTCAATTGGCTCTCTTCAAGAAAATTAAAGTCAGGATCCTAGGAACTATCCCTTATTGATTTTCTATAAAGAAGAAAAGAGCAGGACTGAACAAATATTGGTGGAAAGGAAAACTTGAGCATATATGCCAAGAACAATTGAACATAACATATCAGCCGACTGCCTTTAAACTCTGTGCCAATCCACTCTGGGTGTCTGGAAAAGCTGGATCCAGACCTGGGAAACCGGGAGAAGTTTCCCCAGACTGGATCCAGCTTTTACCAGCACCTGGAGCAGGGCGGCACAGAGCTGCATGGAGTTCAAAGGCAGCCGGCTGATAAGCAGACTGCCGAAATAACAAAGCGCTTTGATTCATTAATACTGTGAATTCTTTCATCTCTACTGCTTTCTTACAGAAATAGCACCACTATCTCTGTGGCTTGTGCTCAGTTTTGCAGTTCTATTGGTGCTATAACTGAAAGAAAGATGTTATGTGTCTTCATATCTCATAAATCCAGAAGTAGTGAAAAGGATGGCTGGGTCACTGGTAATATATATATTTTTTTAATATACAAAATCTTTATATTGTTCCTGGATAAATATATCAATGCATATTTATAGAATCACCTTTCTTATGTACAGGTTTCAGTATTTTACTAAGTATAGATCTTTCATATTATTCGGTTATTTCATAATGATGGCTGTACATTGTATATACTGTCTCAAGATAAAACAGCTGACACATATAGGGTAGCATACCTGGGCATGGTATATCAAAATCATGTGAACAATGTATGAGACTATTATTCGACCACAGAAAGACAATGGGGGAGATTTATGAAAGGGTGTAAATATACACCTGGTGTAAACTGCCCACAGCAACCAATCATAGCTCAGCTTTCAGCTCTGGTAGAATAAAAGAGGAGCTGTGATTGGTTTCTGTGGACAGTTTACACCAGGTGTATATTTACACCTTTTCATAAATCCCCCCCAATATGTTTGGCCATTGGATTTTGGTACTTTTTGATACTATGTTACTGTACGTCAGCATAGTACTCTCACATCATTTTGTCTCTGTAACTTTTGCTTTGTTTAGGTGGGACTAAGATGGGAATTCAACGTAGACTGATAAACTAATAAAGGTTTACTTTCTCCAAATTCTGCCTAAGAGAGTCCTCTATTAGTTGCTGTATAATAAGTTTTCCACTGTAATGGGGCACCAGTGTCTTGAGCCACCTGCATAGAAACTGCACCTATTGCCCAGTCACCAGTACAGGCAGTCCTTAACATCTAGGCAGGAGGTGGTATGCAGAACATAAAAAAGGGGTGATGGAGGCCAAATGCACAGATATTTCATTGTTATTACATTAGGTTACAACACTTTTGAAGTGGGAATAGTCTGTAATAATAAAGTCAGATGTAAGATTGCAACTATGTAAGAATCATGCTTGTCGAACAGGGCAGAATGACCTCTCTAAAATGCCATCCTCATTTGCAGACTTTGTTTAAAATATCCTATTTTAGTCTTTCTGAATAGCAAAAAAAACATGAAGTCATAACAGGCAAATGAGGATACTGTGTAAAATCTTATGAACAGGTCAGGTTGACTTCGCTAAAAAAATGGCATCCGTATTTTGAGAAAGCACAATCACATTATGTAAATAGCATATGCATAGTAAATCAGGCAAGCAACACAATTTGGAGCTGAAAGTAGTTTCTTGGAATTAATTTGCTTTGACTACTTATGCAGTGACCTTTTACAGAGGTGTTTTACACTTTAAAGCATATTTTTTTTAAATTGCTGTTACAGGCTATAAGATGGAAAAACAACATAGATACAAATAACACAGGGTCTCTTTGGTGACCCAATGTAATAGTGCAAATAAATCAGCCCCCGATAGTGCACATATTCCTGAATACCAGAACAGGTATGTAATTTCTTAAAGTATAACTTTAAGAGGGAAAAGACGTCCACTCACCTCCCCGCTTCCAGCGGCGGGTCCCGCATCGCAGCGCTCCGGTGCCCGGTTCCCAGCCGCTTACTGGCGTCTGACGCGGGCCCGAGACGTGATGTCTCAGGTCCGCTCAGCCACTCAGTAAAAGAGGCGGGATCCGTTTCAAGTCCGCTCAGATTCCGCTTCTGTCACTGAGTGGCTGAGCGGACCTGGGGAGGTGAGTGGACGTCTTTTTCCTCGGCCACCTCCTCCCCGGTCCCAGCAAAAAAGTGCCCCCCCGCTGGAGTACCCCTTTAAGAGTCTGGAAACACAGGGCAAGCCAGATATCACTTCAGGAAGGACCCAGCCAAGGGGATCCTGTATGGAAACCACCAAAACCACCATATTAAGTAGCCCTATAAGTCAATGTAATGACAAAGGAAAAACCAAGGCCAGGTCTCCATCCACAGATAGCTGTTTCGGAGTGTTGCCCCTCATCAGTGTAGAGCAGGATTCTGGCTAGGTGGGAGCAATGCCTAGTAAAGCCATAAGAGGAACAAATCACTGATCTCAGGGAGACCAGCCAAACGATAACACTGCCGGCTGCTAGTTAAAGCGTTTAGGCATTGCTCTAGGCATTGCTCGCACCTAACCAGAATCCTGCTTCACACTGCTGAGGGGCAACACCCCGAAACAGCTGTCTGTGGACGGATACCTGGCTTTGGTTTTTCCCTTGTCATTACATTGACTTATAGGGCCACTTAATATGGTGGTTTTGGTGGTTTCTCTACAGGAGCCACCTCTTGGCTGGGTCCCTCCCGGAGGGATATCTGGCTTGTCCTGTGTTTCGAGACTCTTAAATGAGGCTCCTCAGGCTCTTTTTTCCCCCAGCTTGTCAGAGGAACCGGTGTGCAACAACATTGGGCCCCATATCAACACACATCTTGCAGCATGTGCGGCCAACAAATAGACAGAAACGCAGGGCCAATTAGGCCCGGCAGCGGGTTTGGCATTATAGGCTTGTGCAGCGGTGGTGTTGCATGAATGGGACATGCATTCCCTTTGGGCAAATTTACTACAGTTTATGCCTGCATGCAAGCAGAAATAGTACGGTTCATCTATACCAGCTTAGAGCAGGTATAGATTTCTGGAGCTGCCGCATGGATAGGCCAGATTAAATTAGAGGTGTGGGTAGGAGAGGCAGTGTGGGTAGGAGAGGCAGGACTTAAGTTAACTTAGAGGAGCATTAATGGTAGGGGAACTTTCACTATTTACTGCTGAAAAAGGATCCTACACAATGTGTATCATGGAACATTCCTGAGAAATAACCTAGTAAACCCTACCCAAAGCAGATGACCCTCAACACTGCAAACTGACTAAAATCTACCTAGTTTGCCTAGTTCCCTAATGTCTCTTTTACTATCAAAAGCAGAACAATTGTCGTAAAAAGGGCAAGCCGGTGCTGGAACCTGTCCCTATAAAGTCTATTATACATACTGCATATACTGCATACTGCAAAGTTAATTTAGCAATGATCCTTGTATTGTGTTCTACATCTACAAGACAATGTATATGAAGAATACTAAAATAGGTGATAACAGGCTAGATGAGGTTGCTATTTCTCAGCATTACTCCTCTGTAACTGTAGTGTAATGTACTCGGGATCCTTTGAACACATGACATTCACTTTCGTGCAGAATGAAAATCTTTAGGCCCATTAAAAAGGCATCATGAGAGGCAAGTATGTAACAAAGTTACCTTTCCTTTCTCCAGTCAAATAAAAAATGAGTCATTGAAGACTTCACGTTCACATTATGTATCCTCTGGGGAGCAATGACATTTTCTTCATTATAATACAGTGCTGACGTGTTAAGCTTAGTGGGTCAGATACTAAAAGCGCTAATACATAACAGCTCCAGAATCATCACAATATCAGTGTCACAAAGTATGCTGGCTTCCTTCCTGCTGCTTTACTTCTTTATTAGAGGCATGCTAAGCTCCACTGGGTTCACAAAATGATTTGTTACAAACTCAGGGTCCTTTTACATGGCCTGATATGAGGCCATGCAAGGACGTTACCAAGCAAGATCAGTGAGATCAGCGCTCGTTAGCAGGGCCTTTAGAAAGCCCAATTGGCTGGGCTGCACGAACGATCACTGTGGGCAATCAATGTATTGCAATTGGCTGAACACCTCCTATTTACACAGAAAGCTGAAGCTGATAAATCTTACTGCCCGCACAAACGATGCAGTCAGTCAAGGATTAAGTGTTTTCCTGATCCTTGGCTGACTGCTAACACTTTTATAGGCTTCTAGCCTTTCTAGCAATGCTGCTTGCCGATAATTGGCCCATGTAAATTATGGCCTTTACATACGAACATGTGTACCGAATCTAAAACAATTCATGTAGTGACAACCCCAGAAACCATGCTATTCTCCTAGTGAGGATTGTTTTTACTACAAGATCATTACATCAGTTTTTAACATTATTTTACACAGTACAGTACAAATTATATGGCAATCAGTAAATCAGTCCATTGTTTATTTATAAAGCCACTGGGGGAGATTTATCAAACACAGTGTAAAGTGAAACTGGCTCAGTTGCCCCTAGCAACCAATCATATTCTACTTTTCATTCCTCACAGACTCTTTGGAAAATGAAAGGTGGAATCTGATTGGTTGCTAGTGGCAACCGAGCCAGTTTCTCTTTACATCATGTTTGATAAATCTCTTCCACTATGCCTATGTTTAAGGCCTCAAAAATGTCTTGGTTTGCAACTTTTTACAATTATACACCAAGTGGGTTAGGCTTAGCTCAGTGTTTCTCAACTCCAGTCCTCAAGACCCACCAACAGGTCATGTTTTGGGGATTTGAGGATATAATTATAGTCAGTGCACCAGTAACTGTCACAGCTGTTCGTTGTATCGAATATCCGCAAAACATGACCTGTTGGTGGGTCTTGAGGACTGGAGTTGAGAAACACTGGCTTAGCATAAAGATGTGCTGGGTTTCTTGAAGGGAATGTGTTTCTGTCAGCAAACTCAAATACTTGTAGTTCCTGGCTTTTAAAGCCCGGGGCAATCCGGTCAGCGCTCACATGCTCTTTGTCCGTAATGGATTATAATTGGATTATAATTGGCCAAATATGGCCCATAATGGATTTGTGTAATAGGGCCTTAAGCTTGGAAAGGGGTGATAAGTGTGGTGTCCCACACCTACTTAGAACACCCCCTCTGGGTGGTACGTCAAAAGTAAAGTGGTGAAGTCATGTATACGTTTCCGGCTAGATGTCAGTATTATGTATATTCATGTATGTATGTTGCACAGCTGTAGTCATGCAAGGGTTACTGTATTGTATGATTCTGTACACCAATGACAGTTACTCTTTTCTTTTGCCTATCTCTATCCTCCTTTCTTCTCGCACTCTCTCCGCCACCACTCAAAGGAAATGTTACATACACCCTGTAGGAGAGAACGTGTAGTCAGTCTTTTCTGTTTCTCTGAGGAGCAAGACACACAGATCAGGCATCCCTGCTGAGTTAGCCAGGAGCCTGGCTCTGCCATGTTCCCTGTCTGGGACAGACCAGCTGTAGTGTAAACTTATGGAGAACACAGAGACTTTCTTTACTAAAGAAAAACTTATCCTCAAGATGCAGTGCTGAACACCTACAAAGAGGACAAGTCATAAATCACCCCAACCCATGCTGTGAACATCTCTAAAAGTGCAGGGCAGTAACATAAAGCAGTGGAACTGATCCGGATAAAGCAAAGCAGCTAAGAGCCTACGTACTCTATCTTGCAATGCAAGGACACCCTCGGACACTTCCCTCAACTTAGGTAACTAGGACTGGGGCTTGTGTCACCCTGATAGGACGGGTACCTTGACACTGCAGGGCAAAAGATGGTATAGCGACAAAGGTCGAAACACAGGCACAAGTATTTTTCTTCTTTCAAGTATTCTTCTCAAGTATTCTTCTTCCGGCAGAGCACAGTACTACATTGAGTTGGGACTTAATTGACCTACTCCTCTCCACTCCTCTGAACTCTCTCTACTCATCTCAGCACGCAGCCAAGTCTGCACTGCTACGCTACTCTACTCTACCTCAACAACTCTCAGTACAGATCTGGTGAAGTCAAGTTTGTATCAGCCACGTATCATTCATCTGTATTCTAGAAGATTTATCAATAAAAAAAGAGTTTATTTATTCTATTAGGACTCAGTGATCATTGCACCAGCACCTCCACACAAGCTACACCGTCCTTGGATCATCTCCCCTTTCTGTGGGTGACGGTACCGACAGTCAGGGTGGGCCATAACTCCACTCTGGACCACCGTGATAAGCGCCCAAGGGACTCATCACAACCCAGGAGGTCACCGGGCATTGGGGAAGGGTATAGCCAGCCACACACAACAAGCAGGCATACCATCACACCTGTGTGCTGAGTTAGTACTGGCATCACGACAACCTCATAACCGGCTGAGCTATATTCCACCGACCAATCACCATAACTGGTGTCACCCGGAACAACTTAACAGGTGACCGGTCAAGTACACACCACAATAAGCATCTAAGGTGTCCCAAACATGTAACAAATTTACAACTTACGATGAAGGACATCTTTATGCAGTGTTATTTTATAGGATTTTACATGCAAATGAAAAAAGGCATTTACAAACTACAGAGAATACTGACCACAAAAAATACTTTTTCATAATGGTGCGTTCACACCTACAGGATCTGCAGCTGATTTTCTGCAGCAGATTTCATTTAAATAACTGAACACAGCATCAAATCTGCTGCAGATCTGCTGCAGATCCTGTAGGTGTGAACGCACCCTAACACTGAACTCAATGAAGACAGGGCTTAAAACAGCCCTCAACATTACAAACTGTGAAAATGTCCTCAAAAATAAGAACAAACTCTAAATGAAATGTTTTTGAACATACCTTCTTGTAAGAGGTGCATACCTTATGAGAATAAGAGGGTCAGGAACTGGAGAAAGCTGAATAAAAATGTAAAGGGGGCAATTAATAACAAAAGAAAGCATTTAAGCTACTAGAACAGAAAGACAGTAAAGAAGCTTTAGGCTATGTTCACACTACGTAAAAGTACGGCACAGTGGAACAATGCCTTACTTTCAATGGGATCCCGGCCAGAGTGTATACACATCGTACATGCTCCGGCCGGGATTCCATTCAGGGCTGCGGCTCCAGCCACTTGCTTCACTGTGCGCTATGGGAAGCTCTGATGCGGGCGTATCAGAGCTTTGCGGCTGGAAAGATCATCTGGCCGGGTCACGGGACGGCCGGTCTCTTACGTAGTGTGAACATAGCCTTAAAAAGCTTTATAGGTAAAAATAAAATATATAAAAAAACAGATAAAAGCCAGATAAAAGAGGTGAAGACACCAGGGCACCTTGCTGGAGGGAGAAAAACCCTAAAATGTTTTTTTTTTTTTTTTTATGATATGAACAGTAAAAAAGTTAAAACGGGAAGTGTTTCCCCTTTAAACGTAATGAGTGAGAAATTATAGAGGATCATGAGGAAAGTGACTATACTAAACATATTTTACTCTACAGAAAAAAGAAATGCCAGGTGAAATGCAGAAAGATAAGGTAAATGCTCTATTACATGTCCCCTTTCTAACCAAGGATGAAGTGCAGTGAGACCTAAAACAAATCAAAATAGACCAATCCCCAAGTCCAGATAACATTCACCCTGTGTTTTAAAGGAGTTAAGTAACTTGATAGACAGGCTTTTATTACTAGTTTTTAATTACTGTATAGTGACAGGGTCTGTTTCCCAGGACTGGTGCATAGAAAATGTGATAATATTCAAAAGGCGGTCAAAAAGAGATCCAAAGAATCATAGGCCTGTTAGTTTAACCACTGGTCTATGTGCACTGTGCACTGAAATAAATGTAAAACTCCATATCAATATGGCTCAGTTATATGTAACAGAAAGAGCCTAATAATGGTACATACTCTGGGTGGGCTACTTTTACTAGTGGGGTATCCCAGGGTTCAGTCTTGGACTCTATACTCTTTAATATCTGTGTTAATGACCATGTACAGTAATTGCACAGTGTCAGTTTTTGCAGATACTATTTAACAACGTAAAGCATTTAGTACAGGTCCCTTATTGACTTGCGTAAAAAGGCATTTTGTCAGTCACTGAAGGGCTATAAACTCTGAACAAATCTTTATTAACAATGATAACTTTGCCATATAATTTAAACTGTTAATAAATCACATAAATATAATTCAAATAGGGATAGGTGACATTGCAGAATGATATAAACCACAATAAATCTACATATATATCAAGATACGATATCTTATATACACAAATTCAGATCACTTCTTTTATTTAAAGCGTAACTGTCATATTTTTTTTTTATTGCAGAAATCAGTAGTATAAGCGATTTTAAGAAACTCTGTAATAGGTTTTATCAGCCAAAAAAGCCTCCTTCCGTACTCAAGAAGCAATCTCCCAGCCTCCCCCCCCCTGACTTCTTGTCTGTGCATTATCAGGCAAACACGTCTTCATTACAGAGAAGCCAGTGAAGACGTGTTCTGCTCTCTCCATTCTATCCTTATGGAGGGGGGAGGGGCCGAGGGAGATGAGGGAGCAGGAAGAGGTGACATGAAGGTCAGCTGTTTGTCGACTGTCTGGGCACCTAAAACACAGGATTCTGGGGTCAGAAAGGTCAGTGCTTATCTATGAACTTACTGAGAGAAGATTGCAGGATGTTGTGCTGTGCAGGACTGCTCCGTGCTCAGTCACTCCTAACAGCCCCTCCTCTTTTGGTTTATAAAACCTATTACAGAGTTTCTTAAAATTGCTTGTACTGTTGATATTTAATGTTTTCAAAAAAAATATCCCTGAAATGACAGTTACGCTTTAATGTAAACTGTCCAAAGGCTACTGCCCACAGTATTCATTGTGTCGTTTGTTTATCACCCCCAGTTGGCTACCCAAATATTGTCTAAATTGCACATCAACACCATGCTTCTCTCAGACATAATTAAACAAGAAAGGTGATCCCTTTTCTGTGCTAAGAGATCTCACGGGTTCCAATGAAAAGGTCATTACCACGATCATAGTGTAACATTCATGCCCGTGAGGACTTCAGTGCCAGCCTCTGTAAAGTACGGCAGAGCATACGCCGTTGACCGCGATTTTGTACATTTATTGAATTTTATCTTGCACTGGTCTGAACACTGCTTTGTGTTAACTGGATTCCACCATATCAGGTTTCCCCTGCTGACTTTGTTTTGGGCTGCAGACGGTTAAGCTTGTTGTGATTGACAGGTCCTTCCCCACCCATTTTCCTTTCCTCCTAATCTGTGATCTGTGTGGTCTGAATGTCAGAGGACTGGTCCAATCACGCCCTGGACCTGGACTCTTACATCACATAAGAATACCTTTTGCCCTCTGCTCAGTGCTAGCTATAAGTCTAATTTGGATTTGTCTGACGTTTACCTGTATTGCTATTTTCGATCTGTCCTTCTTTGATGGGCAAGTAGGTTGGGACAGTTGGGGGGGGGGGGGGGGCGCCTAAGACTTAGGAACAATGTTATGTTTTTCCTTCTTATTCACCCTGGTCATTAATTTATAATATATAGACTGTCCTAAGGAAACCACTCAGAAGTAGAACTGCTGCATCTTAAATTGCCACTTTGGTGTGCCAGCTCCAACCAATTATGTTTTAGCACAAATGTAAGTGACTCAAAAATAAAATCAAGAAATGCAGCATCTTGGGTTAGGCATTAGGAGACGCTTGATAGCCTGCACACCTGCGTCCTGAGGGATATGAGTGTATAGGCTCTCTATATTTGTCAATTTACAATGTATGATGCGACTATAGTTGTAATGCCTAAGCCTGAGAAAAACCAGAAGGAATGTGGCTCTTAAAGGTCCATATCCCTCCTCAACATAGACTATAAGGTACTGGCTAAACTATTAGCGAACCATTTGAATAAGGTGACCCTTTTCATTATACATAAGGATCGATCGGGCTTCATGCCTGGAAGGTCCACCACTGAAAATATCCGCAGCGTTCAAGTGGTGGAGCAGGTGGGAGTGGCATTAGTGCAAGACTGGACCTTGGCCTCATTTGATGTGGCTAAGGCCTTCAACTTATGTTCATTCAGTGGATTGAAACACTATACTAATCTCCAAGAGAGCAGGTTCTTGTAAATGGAATTTGCTCCAACTCATTCAGCCTGGGCAGGGGTATGTGCCAGGGCTGTCCTTTTTCCCTTGTACTGTTTGTGGTGGCAATTGAGGCGCTGGCACTTCTCCTGCATCAGGATCTCCTGGCTGTTGGAATATCCTTTGGGGAGAGAGAAGATGATAGGCTTATACTTATATACTGTATGTGGATGACCTGATCCTATTTATGTCCCAGCCCAGAACTACATTCCCCCATTAACAAATTCAGCCTTTTTTCTGGCCTTAAAATCCACTGGGAACAAATCAGTTTTTATGCCCCTCAAATTGCAATTCTGCCCCCCCCCACACTTTCTGTGGGCTCGATGTGGTAAACAAATCAAGTATTTAGGTGTAGTTATCCATAGAGATGCCTCTCAGGAACTTAGCACCAATGTCCTACAACTCCTTCCTTACATAGAAGACAAATTTAAGATCTGAGCCTCCCTACCATTGACTGTGTCGGGTCGAATAAATCTGATTAAAATGATCATTTTAACCAAGTGTCTTTATATTCTCCAGCATTAATCTATTTCGGTGCCCAAACCCTTTGCTAAAGACTTTACCTCGTCAATGCCCTCCTTTTTTGGGGGTAATTTCAGATCCAAACTAAAGCTTACTACTCTCCAGAGCCCAATGGAGGACACTAAGTATGCTTTTCCGGATTTCCATATGTATTTTACAGCAGCCAATTTAAGCTACTTCAGTCTTGGTTTCCGCCTCCTCTCTTCCCAATAGTGGGCACTGGTCAAGACAATACATAACTTTAGATCTGCCATTATGGGACAATCCGACGTTACCTCATATAACACAAACATTAGACCCTGCCTTCTGGAAATCACATTGGGTCACCACGATCGGAGATCTTTATGATCAGTATACTTTCAAAACATTAACTCACCTTGAGGAGTGATTCTAACTCCCGAGGAACTCCTTTTTTTTAAGGTTCCTAGAATTGCGACACACCCCCATGGCATGCTTGTATAGCGCTTTGGAATTAAGGGCGCTTTATAAATAAATAAATAATAATAATAAATGTTTCCTGCTCCACGTAGGGCTATCTCCAACTATCCTTTGATTGGGGTCCTAAAGTCCCAGGGTCCTATGGAGTTGGTCTACATGTTATATACACTCACCGGCCACTTTATTAGGTACACCATGCTAGTAACGGGTTGGACCCCCTTTTGCCTTCAGAACTGCCTCAATTCTTAGTGGCATAGATTCAACAAGGTGCTGGAAGCATTCCTCAGAGATTTTGGTCCATATTGACATGATGGCATCAAACAGTTGCCGCAGATTTGTCGGCTGCACATCCATGATGCGAATCTCCCGTTCCACCACATCCCAAAGATGCTCTATTGGATTGAGATCTGGTGACTGTGGAGGCCATTTGAGTACAGTGAACTCATTGTCATGTTCAAGAAACCAGTCTGAGATGATTCTAGCTTTATGACATTGCGCATTATCCTGCTGAAAGTATCCATCAGATGTTGGGTACATTGTGGTCATAAAGGGATGGACATGGTCAGCAACAATAGGTAGGCTGTGGTGTTGCAACGATGCTCAATTGGTACCAAGGGGCCCAAAGAGTGCCAAGAAAATATTCCCCACACCATGACACCACCACCACCAGCCTGAATCGTTGATACAAGGCAGGATGGATCCATGCTTTCATGTTGTTGACGCCAAATTCTGACCCTACCATCCGAATGTCGCAGCAGAAATCGAGACTCATCAGACCATGCAACGTTTTTCCAATCTTCTACTGTCCAATTTCGATGAGCTTGTGCAAATTGTAGCCTCAGTTTCCTGTTCTTAGCTGAAAGGAGTGGCACCCAGTGTGGTCTTCTGCTGCTGTAGCCCATCTGCCTCAAAGTTCGACGTACTGTGTGTTCAGAGATGCTCTTCTGCCTACCTTGGTTGTAACGGTTGGCTATTTGAGTCACTGTTGCCTTTCTATCAGCTCGAACCAGTCTGCCCATTCTCCTCTGACCTCTGGCATCAACAAGGCATTTCCGCCCACAGAACTGCCGCTCACTGGATGTTTTTTCTTTTTCGGACCATGCTCTGTAAACCCTAGAGATGGTTGTGCGTAAAAATCCCAGTAGATCAGCAGTTTCTGAAATACTCAGACCAGCCCTTCTGGCACCAACAACCATGCCACGTTCAAAGGCACTCAAATCACCTTTCTTCCCCATACTGATGCTCAGTTTGAACTGCAGGAGATTGTCTTGACCATGTCTACATGCCTAAATGCACTGAGTTGCCGCCATGTGATTGGCTGATTAGAAATTAAGTGGTAACGTGCAGTTGGACAGGTGTACCTAATAAAGTGGCCGGTAAGTGTATATGCACCTTATTGCTCTCAAAGTATCTAATTCTCCCCTTACAGTGGAGGCTTTCAGGAAAACTTGCATTTTGTCTCTCTCAGCTGAAGATTGGCATCCCTGCTGCCAATCATAAAATGACCCAACTGGTTAGGCTTTTCCGTATGGAGAGAGTCTCCCTGGACGAGTGCCATAGATGCTATCATTCTAGGGCAGATTTTTGGCATGTTATGTGGCAATGCCCATATATCTCTGCATTAGGAAAAGATGTTCCCTTGGAGCCATTAGTACTTTCACCCTTACCCATTATATTCTACACTGTACTACAGCTGCTGTTGTCATTATAGCTACTACCCCTACCCATGATGCCACTGCTATAAGCCCTACACAGCAGTTCATGTCATGCCTTTCCCATCTCTATACAGCTCCTGCTGCCATCTACTATTCTACCTGTTGCTGCTACTTTTAACACTATCCACATATTCAAAGCCTGATCCTGTTCCAGAGCATTATTTCTTCTAGGCCTACAAACTACAGTACTTCTAGGCCTACACAGCCTACAATGTGGGGGGTGTGGCTACCTCCTGTTGGCTTGCACTCCACCCATGTCCCAAGGCTGCTATAAAAGAGATCATTTGGCTCCTATCTGCCCAGTTGTAGGCTTATTCAGCTTATTCCAGGAGAGGCCATTGCTAGTGTGAAAATGCTAGAGTAGGGACCGTGTCTCTGAGGACTCCTTAACGTGGCGACATGGTACACTCTGTTTGATCAAATAGTTTGCTAAGATCCTCACTTTTCTAAAAAAGAAAAAAAATTTTTTTAGATTTTAATTTTGCCGTGTGTATGCTGGGAGGAGTATATACGGTAAGCCCTTGCACCTGTGGGTTGCTGTTGTACCTTTTGTTTTTAGGCCTACACAGCCACACATCTATCACATCTATGATATCAGTCATGTTTCACTGCTGGGAACTCTATCCTGGCTTTACAGGGTAAATCTAGCAAATCTGAAACTATTCAAAAAAGAGATAATTGGTTAGAGCTTTTGTAAAAGTCATATATATTTTCTTTAAACTGATACCAAATCTGTTATATTTCCTCAAAAGTGGATCATTATTGATGGTTTGTCAGGAAGCTTTTGCACTTTCTACATTTGATGTTACTTTGACATTGTTGTGTTCAGCTTCTCTCCTAATATGCATTTGTGGTGTAAGCCCCCGGTGATGTTGTGTCGGAGGATTGGCCGGTCACTTGCTAGGTGGTGAAGTGTGACTCCACTCCGGTGGTGGTTGGTCGAGGTACAGCCGGACCTTGAGATCTTATGTCGTGACTCCAGTGCCAGTTGGGCAAACAGGTATGCTGGCACGCCTGCTTTAATTTTATAAGGCCGGTTGTACCTTTTTCCCCTGTGGACAGTGTCCTGCCGGATTGCTACAGGGTCCCTTGGGATGATGTCTCCTGTTGACCTGAGTGGTGTAATGACCCTCCCAGACTATTGGAACTGCCACCCACAGAAAGGGGAAGTGTCCCAAGGCTATAGTGGCTACACTGTGTTGGTGTGAGGTGAAGAATCACAAAGTCTTTTTACCATAAATAAGTTCATTTTTACTTGAGAGAGACTTGGGTGCAGCAAGTTATACAGCTTTGACTTGACAGTATACGTTTCTCTTGACACACTTGATAATACTTGACACACTTGATAATACTTGTGAACGAACACTTGAGAATACAACAGCCAGATCTGTGACAGGAAGGTAGTAAGGAGAATAGTGGTGCTGACTAAGTAGCGTGACGTGATAGACAAGAAGCAGAGTAGCAGAGAGGAGGATGTTGTGTTATGTTGGAGGATGAGGTAGAAGAATACTGTAGACAAAGAAGAAAATCCTTGTGCCTGTGTATTGCTGAGGGTTCCCTGCTGACAACTGCACTGAGAGTTCCTAGGCTTAGCGCAACTTTGTTCTATCCGAATCAGCTTCTAGCTTACTGCTGTCTGTGGATACTGTCCTGCTCTGTGACACTCCTAGTCCAAGGTGTGGGTTGAGGTTATCTCTGACTTGTCCTCTCTTGGAAGGGGTTTAACACTGCATAGTGTTGTGCAACGTTACTGAGAAGAAAACTGTTAGGTGTGTCCTGCCTGACATCCTACCCATACGGGGTTCTGACTAAGACTGACCTGAGTAGGATATCTGGCAGAGGGCCAGGGCCGGGGAGGATCACTGTAGAGAGCTGTTTAGCTGGTGTCCTTCCTGTATAATGTCCAACACGAAAGACCTTCACACCTCCTCCACCCATGTGACTTTCTTCCTCAGCGTAACTATCATGCACTGTGAGTGGGTGAAGAGTGCAATAGAAGAAGCAAAGAGAAAGGTGATAGGACAGAAGAAAACAAGATTCCCATAGTTTCACAGATCCATGTGACATACAAACAAACAATAACCCTTTACATTCTTTAGCTGTGCAGCATCTGAACACATACTTCTATAACAGCGACATCTAGTGGCAAAACTTTATGACTAGCTTCATCACCACATAAGTACAATAAGTACAGGCTTTTACAAAGGGTGTATATAATAGTATCACCCATGGTAGGACACCACACATTACTCTACTCACTGGTTGCTGACTGGCTGTTCTCAGGTAATATGTGATGTTGCAATTCAGCTTCATTGGAACTGAGCAGCAAAACCACACCGAAACTGGGGATAAGAGTGGTGCTGATTCTGGAGAGAGTGACCATGTTTCTCTAAGCCTGGACGACCCCTTTAATGCCACAGAACTGAACAGCATATAGTGAAGTCACAGCACATAGATAATAAAGGCTGTGATATTATAAGAAAGAATACTGTATTTTCCTGCATATAAGACCACTTTCTAACCCAGGAAAATCTCATAGGTCAGGGGTCGTCTTATACGCCGGGTGTCGTTTTACAGAGCGGGTGCTGAAAAACTTTGGAACCGCACTGAAGAATCTGCAGCCGCCGCATAAGGTGGGGGGAGCTAAAAAACATCCACATCCCCCGATGACAGTATGAAGAGCAGAGCAAGCTGCAGGTGTCCGGGGTATGAAAGTAACTTACATAGTGATGTCACAATAAAAAGGAATCATAATACAAGGATTCTAAACACAGAAAGAAGGCCTCCACTAAAGAACTGTGGTTATCGTTAGTGAATACAGCAGTGTCGTATGAGAAAATAATTTATAAACATAGATATGCCTACTCCTGATTAATTTTTATGTCATGGTGAAATACCTCTCTTATAAACTTTCATACTTCCTTGTTGGGTTGTTACTGTTCGACTTATGTTCAGGGCTAATGGCCCATTGTTTCTTCTTCTGGGTGCGTTCCTGCATACTCTTTTTGAGCAGACATTGACTGTGAATATCTTTGTCTGTATTTGCTATGATATTGTATAAACTCTATTGTTTGCACCCTAACTTCTCCTAACAAAACTGAGTAAAAAAAAAAAGATTGTGAACACAGTGAAATCACAGTGTGTGGACAGTAAATGCAGTGATATCACAGCTTTTGAGAAACAAACTACAGCTAAAAGCGAATGTCACTGTACATACAGTATATAATAAACAGTACAGGTTTCCCTTAGGACTAGTTCACACGTAGTAAAACTGGCAGACAATTCTTCCCAGTCAATTCTTCCCAGTGGAGAGGCACGGAGAGAGGAGGCATGAGCCCTCCCATAGATTGCCTGTATGACACGGAGGCTGTCGGGATTCTGTGGCGGAACTCTCCAGTTCCTCCAGTTTTACTCTGTGTGAACTGGCCCTTAGGCTTTAGGTCTCAGATGCATCTGCAACCTCAGCTTTAGTTACATTCAGTAACATTAACCTTCAGTTACATTCCTGGTCAGATCTGTTTCCTTGCTATGCAGATGTAGGGCCCATTATAGTCTACAGTACGTGGTACAAGTTTGGGTGTACACACATGTACAATGGATAACAATGTAATCATGTCTCTCACGATTTACAGGAAAAATTTAATAACTGGATTGCAATGGAAAACATATAAAGTTTATGGCTACTGCTTCTTAGAGAGTAATAAATCAATCTCCTAGGAATATGAGACTGAGCGTGATAGATAAATGGAAAACGTATTAAATCCACATATCAAATAAAAATGTACATACGCTCAGTACATGATTTGAAACATTTATACCATTGTGTCTGACTTTCTATGATAAACAGTATGCTTTGCCCTTGCCAATCTTTTCAAGTGCAGATTACAGCATTTCAATGCAAGCATCTCACTGTGTTTATAGTCACTTTCAGTAAATTTCTGTTTCATAATCACACATTAAAAAAAATGCATTTGGTTGCGTTTACACAGTGCAGTTTGGTATAGTTTCTGCTATCTTTTTTTGAGGAGAATGAATTGACTTGCCATGAACTTAAAAATCACAAAAGATCAATTTCTAAAAGGATTTTCAGCTTTTTTTTTCCTCCAGCATTTGGACAACATTTGACAACGTTGATTGTCTGTAAAAATTCCATAGGGCATCTGTCCTGTGAAAACATAGAAGATTGTCGTCAGAAAAAGACCACTTAGTACATCTAGTCTGCCATTTTAGTAACATTAGCTGCAATGCAGAATGATTCAGGGGGATTGAAATGTGTCCCAACCAAATTCACTGTGTAGCCTTGTCCTAATGCAATTTTTGATGCAGTTTTTAAAGCCTAAACTAGGAGCCATTTGAAATAAAAAAAAAGAGAACCCTTAATGTAAGATGGGTTTAGGGAATACTGCTGCATTTAAAAGGGGTTTAGCTGCCACCTTCTCTACTCTGATGTGATCAGGTGAAAATGGTTGCACAACCTCTTTAAGGTAATTTCTTAGCGGCAATTCACATTCCAAACTGCTGACACTGTTTGATAGCTGTTAGTGCAAGGAAACACAGTGACCCTGCATCCAAGACCTATGTAAATCTGAATACATGTAAAGTTTTGCAGAAGCGTAGCAAATTATTGCGCCCCACAACCAGGGGCGGATAACCTTTACCAAAGGCCCGGGGCTGTTCAGTAAGCCTGGGCCCCCATCCCACTGTAACTATGGCAACACTAGCTTAGTGTTCAAAGTACAGGATAGATAATGTCATGATGTCCTGGTTTGTGCAAAATTGCAGTAAAAAGCAGCAATTTTTTTTGCAGATCATGGCAGAACTGTAGTCAGGAGACAATACTCTACTGAAAGCAAAAATGTTTTTGGGTGGCCATGGGCCCCCCAAGAGCTCAGGGCCCCGGGCTACCGCCTGAAATGGACCTATTATAATCTGCTACTGCCCACAACTGTAAGACAGCGGTGATGTTTGGTTCTGCAGGGTTCGCTGAACTTTGGAGAAACTTTTGGGCTTGTCTAAACCAAATGTTAATTGATCTGTACCAAAACAGTTAAACAATTGCAGGCATTTAGCTGTTTTAGTGCAGTTCAGCAAGTTCGCTCATTAACACTAACCTGTCCGCACTTTCCCTCTCTTTTCTTGACTGAGACAAGATTGACAGCCACAACAGCACCACGGTCAGTGATTGCCTGAACAATTTCGAGAGTTACACAGCTTGTTCAGCTACTTATTGACTTTTTCACCTGCTGTCTTTCTTATTAATATATTTGTTGTGCAACAGCCGAAATTAGAGCTTCTGTGAAAAGTAGCCAACAGCTACAGGTTTCTCCATGTGTGTATCGGTGTATGTTCATGCATGCCCAACTCAATCCTCTTGTTAGTTTGCACTAGACATGAAAAGTTTTCCTCCTTCTGTTAGTTACACCAAAATCTCCTTCCATTGTTATTTCTAAATGTGGGGAGACATACACAATTTCCAATGGAATAAAGGCACCTTGATGTTAAAATGAAAAGACAAGCATATTACCTCAATCAGAAGAAGGAACATTTTCCAATCTATTGTGCTGTACAGAAGAACTCAAGTGCATACTAACTTAAATGCCGTTCAGCCAGATAAAACTAATTACGTAAAATACAATTTAGTACATAGAGTTAGCACCAGAAAGTAAGGCTTAATAACAGAGAATAGCATCAGAATGGAATCCATTCAGTAGAAAAATGTACAGTAAATATGTTATATACGACATTATGTAACTTTAAAAGTATCTCTTATCCCTCTTAAGGCAGCTGTAATGTAGATGGGTATTGGATGTAGTGCAGCCAAAAATGTGTTACCTTTATAACACAGATTAAAGCGACTCTGCACCCACAATCTGCCCCCCCCCCCCCCCCCCCCCAAACCACTTGTACCTTCAGGTAGCTGCTTTTAATCCAAGATCTGTTCTGCAGTCCGTTTGGAAGATGATGCAGTTATTGTCCTAAAAAACAAAAAAAAAACTTGCAGCCTGTGCCAAACAGGAGTATCTGTGCCCTAACTTTGCACCACCCCTCCGTCCGTCCTCCCCACCCTCTTCATCATTAGGAATGCTCCAGGCAGATTGCCTCCTATTCCCCACCTGTTGCAGCCCGGCACATGGGCTGGATCGTTAAACAGCTGTGCCGTGTTCAGCATGTAGAAAATGTTCCAGTGGCACATTGATGAAGAGGGTGGGGAGTAGGGGTCGTGCAAAGTTAGGGCACAGATACTTTGGCACGGGCTGCAAGTTTAAAAGTTGTTTTTCAGGACAATAACTGCATAACCTGGCGAACGGACACCAGGATAGATCTTGGATTAAAAGCAGCTATCCAAAGGTACTAGTGGTTTGGGGGGTCAGATTGTGGGTACAAAGTTGCTTTAAACATTTGTAAAGTACAACAAGGCACTGCAGTCTGACAGTATACAGATTAATGTATTATAAAGTCCTGTGTAGGGATTAAGTGTACTCCACACCAATAAACTACCCCCAAAATGCATAGATAGTTTAAAGCAGTGCTTCTCAAACTATTTCTACTGGAGCCTCACCCAAAAGACCAAGGCAATGCTTGGGCCTCACCAGACTGACCAAGAGGGTGCCTGGGCCCCGCCATCTGTGGTGAAAGTCCTTTCAAAAGCTGAAAATAATGCTAGGGCTAGCTTTCACCCGTCTCCAAAGCTCTATATACTAATAAAGCAAGTACAAATCAGATTAGTAATGTTGCTAAAATGGATATTTTGGAGGACTGTGCAGATCATAGTTACTTTTGTGAAAACTGGCTCCCCAGCTGGGCCTCACAACAACTAGGGGGCGCCTCACTGTAGAGGCCCGCTTCACAGTTTGAGAAGCACTGGTTTAAAGGACTGTGTATCCCAGGGAGAGAGGTGCTGCTTTTTTGCTGTTAGGCACTGACCTGTGACCAAGAGAGTTTAGTTTTAGTCAGCTAGAATTCATCCATCCCTGCAGCTTAAAGTAACTGTCATTTGAAATATTTTTGCAGAAATCAATAGTACAAGTGATTTTAAGAAATTCTGTAATAGGTTTTATTAGGCAAAAAACCCCTGTTCTGCAACCTCCCCCCTCACTTTATATCTCTTCATTATCAGGCAAAGTTGTCTACATTACAGAGAAGCAAAGCAAATTACAGGTTTGCTGAGTTCATTATAACCTATGGAGGGGCGGGGGGAGGGGCCGCGGAGGATGAGTGAGCAGAAAGGCAGACAAACAGCCCTGCACTTTGGAGACTGTCTGGCCAAATAAAATGCCGGATTCACAAATCAAACTGCTCAGTGCTTGTCTGGGAGCTTGGTGAGATAAGATTGCAGGATGTCGTGCTAAGCAAAGTTGCCTTTTTTCCTCTCCCTACTCATTCATCCCCCTTGACCCCTCCCCCCTCCATAGACAATAATAGACACAGAAAACCTGCATCTTCTGAAGTGTGTGTGTGGAGGGGGTATTGAAAAATTTAAATCGATTGATACTTATTATTTTCTGCGAAGTGACATTTAAATGACAATTACACTTTAAAGAACACGCTGAAAAGACATGTATAGCTGGCTAGCAGTAGTATACCAGACAGTGGATCTGGATTACTTTGACAAATTTAGCAGGTATACTTTAAACAGAAATGGGCATGACATGAAACTGTGTAGTACTGTGTGATGATCAGAAGGTGGTCTGAATTGCACTGAATATTTATATACACACATACACACACACACACGCCATGGGGGGGGGGGGATTTATCAAGAGCGGTGTATGCCGGTCTTAAATTTGGCTCTGCACCCTTTCCCCAGCCGATTTCACTAACAAGCGCACACCTCTTAGTGAATCTGGCACGACCCTGCGGCAGGCACAACAAATTTTCACCACACCTCCTCCCCACCTTGCTATGGGGCGGGCAGGGCATATGGCAGGTGTGTGTTGCTGTTACATAAGCAAAGATGACTGTTGAAACTTTTAGCAAGAAATTTAACATGCAAAATAGTGTTGTGGCAGTCTAGCACTTGGATTAATCTACTTTTCATATTTCGCTGGGAGTTTACAGAATGTATAGTGTTCAATCCTGGCATCTGCTCTTAGTTAGGAAAGCTAAATATGAACAATGGGGTACATATATAAATAAAGGCACACACCCAAGCACATTGCACTCTTTTTATTAATGGAACTGAGTCCAATTTATTTTAGTGGATATATGAAGGCTGAAATTCTCTTAGACAAATGAGGCAGACACAGATTCTATCCAAATGTAAAGACAATATATACATTGTTTACTATCCTTGACTTGTTTCCAGCCACGGCTTTATGCATTCTAGTAAATTGTTCCTGAAATGAAACAATTAAAATGTTTCCTGAAATACTTACAGACGCTACATAGTCAGGAAAATGATGAAGTTCTGGTCATGCCAAAGCCAGCACAACATGAAAATTGGAGGGACGGGATGACACAAAACTGGGTGATCAGTCAAGTTAGACTAATGAAGTGAGATCTGCTAGCCGTGGAGTCCTAAAGTTATCTGCTCTGCATTGCAGTGCTGCTTGGCTTGCATGCTGTTTCTAAGCAGTTTTATAAGTACGGTACTGTGTTCCAAAGTCTCTGCTAGGAAATCTGACAAGATCCATCGAAAGATGCATATGTTACTTGGAGCAGCTGGCGGAAATGAGCTGTTATTAATTTTATTATGTGTAATCATTCAGAAACATTTGGGTAAGAAGCTGAAAATAATAAGATGGGCGCACTCTGGTTAAATAACAATAGGAGAGCTGTTTGCTTGCTTTTCCACAAAGAAGCTGCTATTCTACCAAGTATATCACCACATAAGTAATCCTTTAAGCACTGCTTGTAGCAGTATAATAACGGTTAGGATTGGACAAAGTGTCTAATTATTATCTTTAGCTTCCTAAGATAAATTGGTTTTCTCTGATGTTTAGTTGTAGCTCATGGTTGTCTTCCTTTTTGTCACAAAAGAAACGTTATACATGTATATAAAGTAAGCTGTTAGTATGGTATTTTTGAATCATTTTTCCATAAATATTTTTGTTCTATTAGACTGCTTAGTACACTACATCTCATAGCAGCTGTTTGTTCTCCAGAGCTGCTTCTCCTAATATAATGCTGATAACTATCCTGTTTTTGGTTAAAGGAGAACTCCATGCATAATGTTAAAAATCACATAGGGCAGGTGGAGGTGGAGGTGAAATCAAGATATACCACATTTTTCCAAAAATAAGACAGTGCCTTACATTATTTTTTACTCCAAAACAGGAAACACAGTATGTACCCGCCCCAGTGCCCTTGCAGCACTATCACTCATGGTTCCTTGCTGGTTTTCTGGATCTCCCAGTCCTGTGACATTACAACCCAGTTTAGAAATGGCTACTCAGCCAGTAAGTGACTGGGGCGGAACACCTCTGCAGTCTCTGACTGGCTTAGTGGAAAGTTTCTGCTGCGTCATGATGACACAGGAAGCCAGGAGAAACAAGAAAACCGGAGGCTGACACTGAGCAGTGGCGCTGTGGCTGCAGGGACGGGTACGTATTCCTATGTTCCCACCACCTCTGCCCTGATTTTTTACTTTATACCTGGAGTTATCCTTTAAGGGTAGCTGAGTGTTTTCACTAGTAAAGTATAAGCATGTACAGGCACTTACCTATTATCTCTTTGAATGAGAACTGCAAGTTCTGTTTAGTTTAAGGTGTCCCTACAGGTATTATACTCCGAGAACAAACTTTCCCAAAAGTTTGTTATTGAACTAAAGATCTTTTATCCCACCAATGCCCCAAAATTTCAAACATGGCCAACTTCTTTCAAGCCAGTAATCTGCAATCAATCAGCCAAATCATCTTCAAAATTATTTTTCATTGTTATATTTCACCTGGCAAACAATCATTTTGGTTGAAATAATCCACTTTCAGCAACTTTAATCTGTGTGGGCACCTTTTGTCTTAAGGTGCCCATGCACCTTACACAAATGTTGGCTGAACCTGCTGCAGTCAGTGGGTTTGCACAACAGTATAAGGTATATGAGGGCATATTTCTCTATGCCAGTACATCACTCTGTATATATAATATACAAGGGCAGTTGTGGGCATAGCTAAGTATGTTCTATCAACAGGAAATATGGGCTGACTTTACAACAGACATTCCCTTTGATACAATAAAAAGATCACCCCAGCCTCTCCAGCAACATAGATTGTGGCAATTACGCTGAATTTACACTTGACGTTAAAAATAAAGAACACAAAGTAAAAACAAAAACAAACTAAAAAACACATGTGCAACCACATGTTATCAATTGAGAAATATGAAATGGAATACCCACATGGCATGGCATGGCTCAGTCTGTCTCCCTATGGACTGACCCCCTCATAGTCCACAAAGCAGACTTAGATACCTTTCCCATTCATGTCAATTGAACAGCTCCTGCTCTTTGTTGCCCATGTCCATGAGAATTTCTGTAAAGTATATCTCGAAATGCTGTTAAAAACAGCTAAGGCAAGATGGCTACTCTAATAATAATAATAATAATAATAATAACAAAAATTATAATCAGAAAATAGACACAGAATCAAAGTGATATTGTCGCCCCCTTTCCATATCAGGACTTTTCAGCACCATTCTTAATCTTATGTTGTGGATATTTCATATATTTGTGAATAAAGGATTTCTTTGTGGTCTCTTTTGTCAAAAATGCATGTTATCATTGGTGGACAGTGCCATCTGGGCGGGGCTTCACAACCGTCTGCTCCATGTGCCTGCCTACATTGGCGCCGTAGTCCCCGCCCCATGACAGCATTGCCACCTAGGCTCTGTCCCCCTGTGAAATCTTCGGAATAGACCGACCTAAAGGCCTAGGCTCAGGTCATTAGAATCAGAAGGAGCTAAAGGAGGAAGTGCACTGCATGTAGGATAAAAACCATACATATCCTACTTCTCCACATTCTGCCCAACTTGTCTTGCAAGGCTATCTTCTTGATGTAGGCGGGGATATGGGGCACGATGACCTTGAAGCCGCACCCAGATGGCACTTTCTACCAATGATAACATGCATTTTTAAGTGAAGAGACCACCAAGAAATACTTTATACAGTAAGATATGAAATGTCCAGAATATAAGCTTAGAGCTTATATTCTGCTTAATAATAACTTGTTTCAGTATACGGCTCTAATAAATGAAAATAATGTCAATAAAGTCAACTGCAGGTTGACTTAAAAAACAAACAAACAAAAAAATGGCTGCCAAACAGGATACCTATCCTGCAGAATTCTATTGCTATGGACTTGTACTGCACAAAAAAAATCTGTTAAAATCCTGTTTTTTTTATAGAATTGAAAAATTAGACAGTCTGAGATATGTCTTAAAGTAGAGAAAGTCCAACAGCCCCTATGTTCCAGATAATTGCACAGAGGTTGATGCACACTGAAAGCCAACAATCCTCAGAGTTAGTCCTTAAATCAGTAGTCCAAGAAATCCAACATCTTAGTTCAAAAGTTTATTGTGCCCTCAGTACAATACGATATTTCGGCCACAGGCAGCCAGTATACTTGACAAAGGCCTTGTGTGGGCAAAACATCATATTGTACTTTTGAAACTTTGATTCCACTGAACAATGCTGTTCTTGGACTACAGTCTCCATTTGTCTGTCCTGTTAAAAGGGTTATCTGGAAAGCAAGAAAGGTCCTACCTCTTCTGTTCTCTTGTTCTCCACTTTATCCCTCTGCCGTCTGTGCTGATAACTTCTACAGATGAGTGGGGGATAGTAGCATGTTGCAGGGCTTTGCATGTGCCGAAAACCATGCCCACACAGAGTACCCAATAGCTGCCCAATGTTGCTGCGACACTGGTAACAGGTATCAAGCAGCTATATGTCTTTTCCCACAACGTGCTCCTGCCCCCTCTTGTCTGCAGAAATTATTGACACAGACAGGCAGACAGAGGAAGAAGGTAGAAGAGTAGAGCAGAAGAGGTAGACCTTTTTTACTCTCCGGATAACCCCTTTAATAAAATGGACCCTAAAATGAACACCCTATAAAAAAAAACCAGTGGGTCTATGAACAGAAATGTTTTAAAAAGTAAAAAAAAAAAAATCAAACCTAACCAAAAATGAAGCGCGTATTTCAACAGGATAGCCAAACATGATATTTTGGACTTGATAGCAATCCATATATTACTACCTGCATATTTATTTATTAATGAGTAGTCCTGTGTGCATTTCCAAACACCCTTGAAGGGCTGCAATTCATCCCACAACCAGTGGGCAGAAATAGAACACAGAATATTGCAAAATCTTGTGCAAACTTGGTCATCTCTTGCTTTCACCTTAGGATATGTTAAGAAAAAAAAAAAACAGTAGTGTTTGGAGTGAATAGAAACATAATAGAAATCATATGGATACCTAGAAACATATGAGTTCCAACGTATAATAAGAACATGTGTAGTGTACGTTCATCCAGCAGGGGGAGTACTGCTCCAAGTTAACAAGTTACTAAACATCAAATTGTTTTGAGTTATAAACAAGATTTTCATTTAATTTATATGCGAGCTACACATGGGTAGAAAGACATTTGAGGTCATTTGCAAAGTTAAACACAAAAGATTTCTCTGCAAATGACATTCTTGTTGCTTATTGCTGTCTGATTGCACCTGCATGTATGGGAAGCGGAGCAGTTTATGGCTTAAAGTAGGGCATCTGTCTTGCTGCAAAACTTTTCTAATGAGACTTCATGCTGAGTCTAGAATATGTACAAACAGATATCAATGTACAGGTAAAATCTTAGGTGGTGAAGAGGAAGATTCATTTACATTATAGGTATTCATTTACATTATAGGTATGACAGAATGCCTATAGTCACAGTGAAATGGGGTATCCTCTTTCTGGACACATGCTTTTCATTGTTAAATTATACAATGTTAACTAAGAAGACAACAATAGTGCTGGAAATCACCTCTCAGTGTTAAAGAGATACATCTTAAGGCTATGTTCACACTGCGTCCGAATCCGTAGCAGGTCTTACGCTGCCGTACATGTGCGGCTGAAAGTACGGGCGTGCGAAAAATCGACATGTGGCCGGATGCGTACGCACCGCGAACATACGCCCGCAGTACAGTTATGCTTCCCTAGCTTCCCTAGAGGCAGGTCATTTACTTGGAAATCTTCGCCCAGCCCCGTAAACCACACAGAACCTTTTGGATCGAAAAATCAAGTTCAATTTGGCTGAAATAAGTACTTTATACGGGACCGCATGGAAATCCACGGCCGTGAGTTTCAACATTTCCGTCCTCAAACAATGGTCTTGTTCATTTTTCACGGCGCCGTATACGATCCAGCCGTAAGCTCATACATAGTGTGCACTGTGCGGGCGTAAATCGTATACTTTCAAGCGAACGCATCAACCTCAAAACTACATGCGTATATATTTGCGGTTCGCACTACAGACGGATTCATACGCAGTGTGAACATAGCCTTAAAATCATATTTGTTTTCCCCAAACTGCTCTCGGGACAAATGGAGGGCCTCATAAACATTAGTGTAAATTTACACAGCAATGTATTTTGCAATGTACATGTATTTTTGAAGTATTTTTGATTTAGCAGGTAATTTCTGGCAGTTTTTTTTTTTAGACCAGTGCTTCTCAAACTGTGAGGTGGGCCTCACCAGTGAGGCGCCCCTAGTTGTTGGTGAGGCCCAGCTGGAGAGTCAGTTTTCTCAAAAGTAACTATGATCTGCTTAGTCCTTTTTCTGTTTGCAAAGATCTCCATTTTAACAACATTATTTTTTACTTAAGTTATTAGTATATAGAGCTTGGGAGCCAGGGGAAAGGTAGTCCTAGCATTATTTTCAGCTTTTAAATGGACTTTCACCACAGTGAGGCCAAGGCACCCTCTTGTTCAGACTGGTGAGGCCCAGCCATTGCCTTGGTCTGTTGGGTGAGGTTCCAGTAGAAAAAGTTTGAGAAGCACTGGTTTAGACTACAGTATTTCAAATTAACATCATACAAATACATGCCATATCAACTATGTACTTCCCATTAAAATCAAGACTGCCAATCCCAGTTTACCAACCTCCTATTACATCTGAGTGCCTGACAGTATACTTAGTGTCCATAATGACATCCCGATCTGACAGCATTATCATAGACACTTGGGACACTATACTTTATATTTTGGTATGACACTGGACAAAGTTAGGAACCTATTCCTAGTTATGTTTCCTTGCTGTACATGGTATATGTTAAAAAGGGTACCAAACATTTTAACAAACTTCTGACATGTCATATCGACATGTCAGAGGTTGTATCAGGCAAGGTCTGGGTGCCGAGAATTCAGCTGATCGGGCAGATCTGGGCGCCTCTTCTTTCTGTCTCACTGCTAAAGCAGTAGTGGACAGAATTATAATTGGAGCCTATGGAACTTCTGGTAGACATGCTTACCGGAAGTTCCATAAGGCCCCATTATAATTCCATCCACCGCTACATTAGCAGTGAGACAGAAATGAAGGTGCAGAGCGCCTTCCTCAGAGGAAGTTCTCCTGTAGAACTCAATGCATGGGTAATCACCCTGGTGAACACTAGCCATGTTGCCCTTTTATCTGTTTAATCTTTGTTGACCTAGTTGGCTTGCTTTATGGATAATTTGCACATGCACTTTATTTGGTATTTGATGTTTTTTAGGCTTGGTCATCTAGTCTATCCTTTTGTATATGCATATGTATTTTCAGATATACTTAATTATTGGCAGACATGTGCAGTAATAATGCTGCTATGTGTTTCCCTTTGTACTAGTAGGGAGTTAGTGGTGACAGACTGTGCTGTTTTTATGCCAGGAGTGGAGTTTTGTTATATGTTCTAAGTGTTTTTAAGCTTTTGGAGGTTAATTGTTAAGTCCTAGAGATTCAATGGTACAAGGTCCACTGAATAAGAGAGATAACTATAATCAGAGAGAGTTGCAGCAACATACTGTACACACAATGTAAGATAGCTGTATAATGAGAGAGATATCCCCTCTGAGACTGTGAGAGAAAGAGAGAGACAACTGCAAAGAGACAGACACACTTGTGGGTTATCAAGCCCAAGTCAGCAAAGAGAGGAGGGGTACAGCCAGAATCTGCTGGAGGAAATTATCATCTACTCTTCTGCATGTAATTGCTTGTTTGCCTCTTTACTACTACAAGTTTTAACTGTCAAGCATGTGGACAGCTGTCAAATGGTTCGCCTGAAACTTCCTATCGCCTCAACTTTGTTAATTACCTGGGGACACTCATCCATCATCAGCCCCATCTAATTATATCTGTGTGAAGTGGGAGGTCTGGTCCCTGAGGCCTACGTAACAATGAGAAGCAGTAAGACAAACTGTGTGAGGGAGAATTAGCCTCACCCGCCAGTCCCTTCTTTCTAGCTAGCTTTTGCCTTCCACACGTGCATATTTTACCATATTCCCATATTCCTGGGATTTAAAAAGAATAGGTAGAAGAGAAAACAGAAATCTGATAAGTAGAGATTGAGGCTTTATTACCCCCCTATGACACATAATGTAGCTTCTAGCCACCAAGTCCTGTTCTGCTTTCTATTTAAGTGGGTAAAGAGGAGAGAAACCAGTTGTTCTCAGCATGATATTAATTGACCACTTTCTTGAACACCATCTCTCTCTCTCTCTCTTTACAAATTATTCTATTTAAATGATAGTAAACCAAATGTATTGTATAATGTGGTGTACATACACAATGGTATACCAAGTTGACTATGCATGCCATAAACTACAATAGGAAATATGGATGCCAAAAAGGCAACTTATCTTCAAGCTGGAGTCAGAGAACTCCCTATGTGTATATGTGAAACAAAATGTACTTACAGGTAAATCTACTCTTACACTATGTGCTACAGTTAAAAAAAATAGAAAATAATAATAATAGAATAAGAAAATAAAAAAATGTTCAAAAAAGTTATTTGCAAGCAAATTTTGACACATTTAAGGCAGCAGCCCAGATTTAACCTAAATCCTCTCACAGGAGAAATATGTTGTACTCATGTTGAGGAAAGCGCCAGTACACCCAGGTCCTAAAAACAGAATGTACTGTATAAACTGGAGATAAATAATCATAAAATCTGGGGAAAAAATTATGTGGCAGCGAGTGAAAAAAGTTAGTAAACAAAGAATTGTACATTAAAAAGAAAAAAACCAGAAGGTACATTGTAGAATATGTAAAAATAAGTTGCAGCAATGCAGTAATTAAATGTTATCAAACGTGACTGGTAATCTATAAACTCTAAGGAAAGGGAATATAACACAGCCCAAGGAAACTTAGAAAAGCGTAAAGATTTATCACTGAGACATTCTGTCACAAAAATGCCTTAATTAGTAATTGGATTGAGTTTTTCTCAGTATTCCAAATCCCAAATGAATAAATTAAGGTTTATAATACTATAGTATAGGACACTGTTTTATTTTTGTATAAGAAAGGCTTTCCAGTGCTATACATTTTGATTATATTTCAATGTCTAGATGTCTTTTGCAACAAACATACCAATATGCAGTGAAGGGAATTCTGCTGTATATTTGAATAATGTCTCAACTTAGACTAAAACACCATGTATTGAGCTATGCTTAGCTTACTGAAGGTAATGGCTATTCAGTGTGGAAAAAAAAGCATTTTTAAAAAAATAAACCAAACAGCTATGAAAATTTTCTCTGTAAGTATTATTAAAAATGGTGTAAGCTTCACAAATATGGTGTTCTACTCACACACTATTCTTGCATTTGTGCTCCAAATCTCACAATTGCATACATAATTATACCCAAAGTAATTTAATTTACCTAATTGTTTACCTATCTTTAGCTGCAAAAAATATTTTAAGGTGCGCAAAATATATAGGTTTTTAAACATTTGTGCATTCGGAATAAAAGACGCAAAAAATAAGAGCTCATGTCACACCTCTATTAAGTGTGTAAGATATCTCTAGGGATCTAGGAGCCAAACCTCCCACATTCTATAGAATGATGGGTTTTATGCAAATCAATATTGAAAGAAATTGGACTATAATACCCCAAATCATAGACTGAACCACTTGTTGAAGGGGTTGGCCACTTTATAGTAAAATAGTTCAGTGTATTTGTATTAGTAGTTCGGCAGGTGATGCAGTTATTGTCCTAAAAACAACTTTTTAACTGGCAGCCCCGTGCCCAGCGGCCAGGGCTTAGATAGTTTATGCATTAGGCTGGCACAACCTCTCTGACCCTCCTCCCCACCCTCTTCATCATTAGGAATGCCACTGGAACATTTTCTCCTGTCTGAACACTGCACAGGTGCCTTAACGATCCAGCCCATGTTCAGTATTCACACAGCTGATGAATAGGAGACAATCTGCCTGGAGCATTTCTAATGATGAGGAGGGCGGGGAGGAGGGACAGAGAGGTTGTGCCAGCCTAATGCATAAACAATCTAAGCCCCGGACGATGGGCACGGGGCTGCCAGTTTAAAAGGACAATAACTGCATCACCTGCCGAATGGACCCCAGGACAGATCTTGGATTAGAAGCAGCTATCCGAAGGTACAAGTGGTTTGGGGGGTCAGATTGTGGGTACAGAGTTGCTTTAATTGTAATTACTAAAAATTACAATTAAAAATTACTAAAAAACAACTTGTTAAACATATTTGGAAATTGCAATGCATTCTTATCAGAGGAGATGAAATTGTATTTCACAACATTTGTTTCTAAGAAAGTATCGCTATGTCCTCTGATAATAGTAAAAGCAGCCCTGTAAGAAGATGAAATATTTAGATCACAACCTTGAAGGGATTTCTTAGTCCAGTAGGGCCCTCTCCAGAGTTCTTTGTGGTTTTCTTTAAATGAGAGCAACACCTGCACTATTATGGAACAGTTCCCTCAAGATACAACGTTCATTTGTTTGGGAAAAACATTGTAACTTCAAAGTATTATACCAACAAAACACAGTTATCACTGAACTCAAGGAGAACAGTGAAAAAAATTCCAATGAAGTACTCAATCAAGAGTCTCCACTGATGCCCCCAAAAATTTAAATATGCAAAACAGGAGTCCGTGGAGCCTCGGTTGCGAGTCTCAAAACACAGGATAGCCAGATATCTCTAGCCTGTTGCCAACGGGGTGCCTCCATGATAGGGAGAGCACCACACCACCCTGAAAGTATTCAAAGTATTATAACCTAAAAAACTAGAGAATAAGTCTAAGGACCCTGAATACATCAGCATAAAATAGGAAAACATTTCCCCATTTAGAGGTTAAAACATTAATTCTTTGTTCTTTCATGATCACAAGAAGTAAATGACAAGATAACTGTATTCTGCTATTTCTACTTGTCCACAAACCTTCCTTATAACTTAAAAAAAGAACATAATTTGTTTTTTTTGTGATATTGCATTCTAAGATTCATAACATTGATATTTTTTCATTGATTGAGCTGTGTGAGGGCTGTTATTAAATATGCATTAAAACAAGCGCACAGAAATGAACTGATACACATAATAGGAGCTCCCCTTCACAGCACAACCTAAACACAAAAATAAAAATAAAATATAGCTCCAATTATTTACATATGTACATATGGCCATTAGTGGACAATCCTCAGTATTATTATTACACAAATCCCAGTGTAGGCAAGTGATTTGGCAACCTTGCCACCTCAGATGGCATCAGATGTGGGGATGTCCTGTGTGGTATGTCAGAAGGATTGTCCAATAATGGCTATATGTATATATATATAAATAATTGGAACAATTTTTTTGGTATTTAGTTTGTGCTGTGGAAAAAAGCACATATTATGTGGATCAGTTCATTTTTGTGCGATCTCAATTTAATTTAATAAATGTTATATTTTATTGGTATACCATACAGTGAAGAATTCTATCATCCGGGTATAGGAGCCTGTTGGCTATATATGGTCTGTGATTACGTATAACTTTCAATTGACTGCTTTTAAAGACTTAAAACTAGGGATGGTCCGAACCGAGTTCGGTTCGGGTTTGTACAAACCCAACTCTCGGCAATGATTCCCGATGTCTGCCCTCTCTGTGGAGAGGGTTGATACAGCGGGAGGACCGCCTGGAAAACTGGGATACAGCCATAGCCATAGGCTGTATCCCAGTTTTCCAGGCGGTCCTCCCGCTGTATCCACCCGCTGCACGGAACGGGCAGACAGCGGGAATCTGATGCCGAGCGCTCGGGTTCATACGAACCCGAACCTCGGCAGGTTCGGACCATCCCTACTTATAACCTTTAAAAAAAACATAATGGGGACATTTATCAAGACTGGCGTTATCTGCAGTGGAACTCAAAGTCAGTAGTGTTAAAGAAAACTTGTGCTTTAAGACTACTGACTCTGAGACTACCTATGTTCCATTTTTATGTCACATAGCTAGTGAATCTATCATATATATATATATATATATATATATATATATATATATATATATATATAATAATCTTCTCAAGAAGACATAAAGTCTCTAACTAATGGCACCAAACGTTGTCACCTGACACTGTCATATGATGATAACTCCCCTACCTGTACTAGGATAATGGGACATCTATAGAGCCTGCAATGGAAGTGCTCATATAATAAATACAGGTCCTACAACATGATAGCACTAGTCATAGTGCTCTTATAGACGTGCACTTCAGCAATGCTCCCCATAGAGCTTTTGTAGGAGGAAGGAGTATCACTCAGTAACGTGTTCAGGTGGAAAAGAGTATATCTAGTATAGATAGTAATCCACCGATTACATAATAGGAAATTAAGGACAAAATAGTCTCGAGTATTCAATTGCAAGTGCTTTTGTGCATCATTTATTTTGTAACACTGGTAAACACAGACATATACCGACGTTTCGGTGAAGGCACCTTTCTCAAGGAGTCTATGAACATGAAATACAGAGATGAACATTATGATATGGTGCTTGAGTAAAGTTGATATGATACACAATCTTTAATTAATAGTATACATAGTACACAGGGCCGTTTCTAGAGGCGGGTGGGCCGGGCGACCGCACGGGGCGCCGACATCTAGGGGGCGCTGGTGGCTCCACTGAGCTGCGCGCACCCCCGGCCGCCCACCCGCTCACCCCATCACCTAGCTCTGTGACCCCCTGCCCCTGTGCCCCATCACAGGGCAAGACTGGTGCCCGAACGTAGCTCCGCCCCGACGCCCAAACGAAGCCCCGCCCTCGCCCGAACGTAGCTCCGCCCCCATGGACCGGCCAGACCCTGCCGAGCACTCTGCAGGCCGCTGCAGACATCTTCTCCCTGAGCAGGCGCAATGATGTCATATCACTGCGCCTGCTGAAGAGAGAAGATGTGTGCGGGGGTTACGGCGGCCTGCTCCTCGCAGGCTGGAGAAGGGGAGAGAGGGACCTGCTGTATGCTGGAACAAGGTGAGTATAATTGTTTTTTTTTTTGTGTGGACAAAGCATGGGGGGGGGAGCACAGCGGGGCTTATTACTATGGGTGGGGGAGCACAGGGGGGCTTATTACTATGGGTGGGGGAGCACAGGGGGGCTTATTACTATGGGTCGGGGAGCACAGGGGGGCTTATTACTATGGGGAAAGAGCACAGGGGGGATTATTACTATGGGGGAAAGGCACTGGGGGTATTACTACTATGGGTGGGGGAGCACAGGGGGGGTTACTACTATGGGGGGGAACACGGGGGGCTTATTACTATGGGTGGGGGAGCACAGGAGGACTTGTTACTATGGGTGGGGGAGCACAGGGGGGCTTATTACTATGGTGGAAGAGCACAGGGGGTATTATTACTATGAGGGAAGGGCACGGGGGGTATTACTACTATGGGTGGGGGAGCACAGGGGGGGTTACTACTATGGGGGGAGCACGGGGGGCTTATTACTATGGGTGGGGGAGCACAGGGGGGCTTATTACTATGGGTGGGGGAGCACAGGCGGGCTTATTACTATGGGTGGGGGAGCACAGGGGGGCTTATTACTATGGGTGGGGGAGCACAGGGGGGCTTATTACTATGGGTGGGGGAGCACAAGGGGGCTTATTACTATGGAGGAAGAGCACAGGGGGGATTATTACTATGGGGGAAGGGCACGGGGGGTATTACTACTATGGGTGGGGGAGCACAGGGGGGGTTACTACTATGGGTGACGAGCACGGGGGGGCCTATTACTATGGGTGGGGGAGCACAGGGGGGCTTATTACTATGGGTGGGGGAGCACAGGGGGGCTTATTACTATGGGGGAAGAGCACAGGGGGGATTATTACTATGGGGGAAGGGCACGGGGGGTATTACTACTATGGGTGGGGGAGCACAGGGGGGGTTACTACTATGGGGGGAGCACGGGGGGCTTATTACTATGGGTGAGGGAGCACAGGGGGGCTTATTACTATGGGTGGGGGAGCACAGGGGGGCTTATTACTATGGGTGGGGGAGCACAGGGGGGCTTACTACTATGGGTGGGGGAGCACAGGGGGGCTTATTACTATGAGTGGGGGAGCACAGGGGGGCTTATTACTATGGGTGGGGGAGCACAGGGGGTCTATTACTATGGGTGGGGGAGCACAGGGGGGCTTATTACTATGGGGGAGCACCGGGGGGCTTATTACTATGGGGGAGCACAGGGGGGCTTATTACTATGGGGGAGCACAGGGGGGCTTATTACTATGGGTGGGGGAGCACAGGGGGGCTTATTACTATGGGTGGGGGAGCACAGGGGGGCTTATTACTATGGGTGGGGGAGCACAGGGGGGCTTATTACTATGGGTGGGGGAGCACAGGGGGCTTATTACTATGGGTGGGGGGTGCACGGGGGGCTTATTACTATGGGTGGGGGAGCACAGGGGGGCTTACTACTATGGGTGGGGGAGCACAGGGGGGCTTATTACTATGGGTGGGGGAGCACAGGGGGGCTTATTACTATGGGTGGGGGAGCACAGGGGGGCTTATTACTATGGGTGGGGGAGCACAGGGGGGCTTATTACTATGGGGGAAGCGCACAGGGGGATTATTACTATGGGGGAAGGGCACGGGGGGTATTACTATGGGGACTGCAGAGGTGGGTTTATTACTATATGTGAACAAACCATGGGGGATTATTACTATGGGGGGAGCACAGGGAGGATTTATACTATGGGGGGGGGCAAAGAGGGATTATTACTATATGGAGGCACAGCAGGGGATCCTACATACAGGGGGCAACTCACATACTTACTGACTTTACTGCACAAGACACAAAAGAAGTGGAAGTTGTAAAAGTGCGGAACCTAAGATGTTTGTCTGGCAGGTTCACAAGAGATGAATTGTTGCTGCAAGAAATCATCATGGTGGACTGGGCCAGATGGAGAGGAAAAGGGAAAGTGATGCCTCAGATCAAAGAAGACATCGCCTGTGAGTCACTGAACTGTTTTTTTTTTTTTTTTGGGGGGGGGGGGGGGGGGGCGCTTTTAGCAGGATTCGCCCTGTAGTCAAAATTACCTAGAAACGGCCCTGATAGTACAGCAGGCATATAATAGTGTTTGAGATGGGGCTAAGCCTCTTAACTCACTGTTAGGGCCCTAGTATCGATCTGTGTAATAAAAGATCACAATCAGCCGATGACAATGATCAGAAACAATGGCTGATGTATCTGTAAAGAAAATAATAAACTGTGTACATCACATCTGTATGCTTCATGGTATCTTCCTCGGTTCTCCACGCTCCCCAACTTTAAAGCTGGTCTCTGAAGTCACGAGCTGCTAAAACAATCACTGGCCATGACAGGACCGGGACCAGTGATTGGCTGAGCAGTCTGTTACTTTAGACCAGGGGGTTCTCAACCTTTTAATGCCTTGACCCCGCAATACAGTTCTTCATGTTACGGTTACCCCAAACCAAAAAATTATTTTGGTGGCTACTTCAAAACTGTAATTTTGCTACAGTTATGATTCGGAATGTAAATACCTGATATGCATTATGTATTTTCATTGGTGCTTTGTGTAAGTGTAATCTGCTTTGTGTACTGTGTACTGTGTAATGATGTGTGTATGGTGTGTGTACTGTTTTTACATTATTAACCTTTTTTCCACCAGCAGGCTGTCTCACAGGCTCTCTTGGCTCTCTTGTTTTAGCACCATAAATGCTCCAAGAAACCGGTGGCCAAACTTGTAGCTTGGAATTTTGAGTCACACATACTTGGCAGAAAACCAGACTTTGTCACTGGGAGCGAAGGTCATAGCAGGTCATCTCTTGTCTGCCTGGGCCTTTATCCGACTGGAGGCAAAGTCTTTGACCAATTTGTCCCAGGCAGTTACCTCAGAGGATGTAGGCAGAGGCAACGGAGGATGAGGGTGTCACCTGTAGACTATAAAGCAAGGAGATATACCTGTGGACCTTGAGTCCAGATGGTAAGAAGAAAACTTTGCTCACAGAAGTAGACTGGATGAGAGTGGATGACAAAGTTGAACCTTGAAAAGAATAGTGACCACTTGGCTTGTCTGGGATTAAGACCCCGAGCTGCCTGAAGATAAAGGAGTTTGTTATAATCTGTGTAGATAGTGATTGGATGATTTGGCCCTTTCAAGAGATAGCGCCGTTCCTCCAGAGTCAATTTGATGGACAGAAGCTCTCGATCCCCAACACTGTAGTTCCGCTAGGCAGGAGAAAAGGTCTTGGAGAAGAAGCCACACAACTTAGTCTTCCTAAAACAATCCTTTTGGGTGAGTACTTTTTTTGGCGCCTACCAAGGTGAAGGCAAAGTTTAGCCTAGAAAAACTTTCTCCGCTTCGACGGGCCATCGCTTTTGGTTAGCGACCAGGCTCCACAGAAATGACCAAACAACACAGAGATCAAGGGCAGGTGGAACTGGTTCTTCACTGTCACCTTGTTGAGACTCCAGTAGTCATTACAGGGATGGAGGGACCCGTCCTTCTTCTGAAAAAGAAGAACCTGTCCCGGCTGGATAAGCGGACTTGTGGATGAAGCACTTCTGCAGGTTTTCTTTGATATAAGCAGATATGTCTTCCGTCTCTGGAACCACGAGGGGGCATAGCTACAGGAACAAGGACTATGCGGCAATCATACGGCTGATGAGTTGGTAGCATGTAAGCCTGCTTCTGGGAGAACACATCTGCAAAATCCTGGTACTGGGCTGGGAGACTAGGCAACAGCTTGGGAACATCTGACGGTAGTAAAGAAGAGCAGCTGTGAGGAGTCTGCAGACAGCAGACTCAAAGCAATATGTACCCCAGCTCCAGATCTCCCCGGTCTTCCAGTCCAGGCTTGTGGTGTGAGCTGCAGCCAAGGGTGACCCAACAGGATTGATACAAAGGAGAGAGGTAATATGCAGAAGGTTATCTCCTCTTCATGAAGGGCGCCCCACCTGGAGGATCACAGGTTCAGTTTGGAAGTGGACAATCTCATTCAGGGATTCACCTGTTAAGGAGGAGATGGGCAGTGGTTTAACCACTCTAATCAAATCTGCGGAACCTGCCACTTTTTAACTAGGGAGGCGTTGATGAACTTGCCTGCTGATCTGGAGTCCAGGAAGACTAAAAACACTGTCATGAGCTGAGACCATGACCGACTAGGACTAGTGTGGATGCGTTCACTACAACAAGGGGGTCAGGACAGGTGCAACATTTATAGGGGAATGTTTTATGCTCTATTGAATTACAGGTGTACTGCCCCTTTAAATCTGAAGCTCCTATTGCAAACGCCCTAAGAGGCGGGGGCACGTATCCCGGGCAGAGATGGTGGCGCTGGGACCGCCCAGCCGCTGGGAGAAGCTGTGCAGTGGCGGTCCATGGCATGGGTCACCGCTGAAGATGTGACAATTACTATCAGTACTTTAGATCTGAAAGAGTGGAGCTAACAGAGAAAAATCATAATGGGAAGATTTACACAGTTTCTGTGTTTTTAACTGGCTCCTGGTTTTGGTTGAAAAAATACTTAGGAACATGCAGAAATAAATGCTATGTGTAAGCATAACCATATTGTTACACATAGACAATAGATCATATTGTTTTATGCTGAAATATGGCTGTTTCTTATTCCAGATTATTGGATACAATTATATTTTCATATTATTGGGAAATGAAAAGGTAAACTCCAGTGCGCAAACTACTATTGACATTCCATTTTAACATACTTTGAAACAGGTCAAAGGTTTTCCCAATAGATTCTCTTGCCTGAACAATAGTTTGAGTAATACTTCAATATGACTAGTTATTTCACAATGATTTCTTACTATCTGCCAGTTGTCTGGTGATTTATTATAGGCCTTTGTCAATAAGCTTCCTTTTGGAGCAGTCTGGATATATGTCAAATATTTTAATTTTGACTTGAAAAGTATATACAATAGATATAGTATAATAAAGTCATGTTTTGTGTGCTAAGAAATTACTGCAATATTTGAACTAATCTTTATCATAATTTTAGCTTGAAGTAGAAAATGTAACAATCTAAATATAATCTAAATATAAAATTGGTATTATTTTTATATCATTAAAGTATTCAATTAATGTCCTCTGCCCACTGCTTCTTTTATTCCATCAGCCACATATAGTGATTACCAGCTCTATACTGGCCCCCAGTAGGGTATGATTATACTGTAGGCTTTATACTACAGCAGTTACTCCAGACTCACAGGTCATGTGTTCTCTAACTTCAGTAATTTCCCATTTCTTCTTCATTCAGCCCAGACCATCTTAATCACCCCTCCTGGCCATGATCTGACTCTACAGGTTTCCTGCCAGCCTTGGTGCACCAAATGGTAATAGAGACCCATTTAGAGCCCTATCACTAATTTGCCTTATCAGGAATTGGCCTGACTTGCCTCTCAATCCCCTGGATTAGGGATGTCAAACTCAGGCCCTCCAGCTGTTGCAAAAGTGCAATTCCCATCATGCCTGGACAGCCAAAGCTTTAGCTTTGGCTGTCCAAGCATGATGGGAATTGTAGTTTTGACACCTGTGCTCTGGATGAATTGTGGTCTATGCATTCAAAAAATTGCAGAGGAGGACATATTTTTGTCTTTCTGCTTGGTTACTGTCAGTGACTGAAATTACTTTACTGCATTTTATTGCCGGTATTGTTTGGGTCTCTCTGAGTAAGTTATCATGGTACAATTCCCTCCATGCTCTTTGAAAATTTAGACTGGTGCAAACTGGCCACATCAACCAATCACAGCTCAGCTTCCAGCTCTGGTGAAAGGAAAGCTGAGCTGTGATTGGTTGCTGTGGGCAGTTTGCACCTGTCTAAATTTTACACCCTTTGATAAATTTCCCCCATAGACCTTGAATTCTTTTTTTATGCTTCTCTACCTGAGAGTCTTAGGGGACCAATCTGTATTGCATCTATCTCAAACATACTATTTTGAGCCTCTTTCTCTGATCTTCTCCCTCTCTGATGCACCTATCAACATTAATGCCAGGAAGATCAAACTAAGTTTGATAAATCTCCCCCTTTGTCTTTATTGCGATGGTAATGGACATTTTTCCTAGAAATGATCCCTCAACTAGAAAAAGTTGATTTTGCCCAAAGTTTGGGTTTTCCACTCCCTATCGTTGCAGAAAAACATGCCATGTGTTTTCTTGATGTCTTCTTTTTAACCGAAGGTTCTGTAGGATAGTCTGGTGAAAAAATATTTTTTAGTAAATTACTTCTATTAAAAAATATTCTCCAGCCTTCCAGTACTTATCAGCTGCTGTAGGCGATGCAAGAAGTGGAGTTTTCTTTCAAGTCTGACAAGTTACTGCTGCATCTGTCCATGACAGGTACCGTGCAGAGCAGTAGCACATGCTCATAGTAAACCTCTCCTACACTGGACAATTCCTGACAGAGGTGGCCATAAGGAAAACAGATTGCTGAACTCAGGGAGACCAGCCAAACGACAACACTGCCGGCTGCTAGTGAAAGCGCTCAATGCAGGGTCCTTCCCGGAGGGATAACTGGCTAGTCCTGTGTTTTGAGACTCTTCAATGAGGCTCCACGGGCTCCTGTTTTGCATATTCATGTTTCCCAGGGGGCAATGCGCCTAGGACTTCACTGCATTGAGCGCTTTCACTAGCAGCCGGCAGTGTTGTCATTTGGCTGGTCTCCCTGAGTTCAGCAATCTGTTTTCCTTATGGCTCTACTAGGCATTGCTCCCACCTAGCCAGAATCCTGCTCCACACTGATGAGGGGCAACACCCTGAAACAGCTGTATGTGGATGGTTACCAAGCCTTGGTTTATCCCTTGTCATTACATTGACTTAAAGGGCCACTTAATATGGTGGTTTTGGTGGTTTCCTAACAGGAGCTGCCCCTTGGCTGGGTCCTTTCCGGAGGGATAACTGGCTAGTCCTGTGTTTTGAGACTCTTCAATGAGGCTCCACGGGCTCCTGTTTTGTATATTCATGTTTCCCAGGGGGCAATGCACCTAGGACTTCACTGCATTGAGCGCTTTCACTAGCAGCCGGCAGTGTTGTCGTTTGGCTGGTCTCCCTGAGTTCAGCAATCTGTTTTCCTTATGGCTCTACTAGGCATTGCTCCTATCTAGCCAGAATCCTGCTCCACACTGATGAGGGGCAACACCCCAAAACAGCTGTATGTGGATGATTACCGAGCCTTGGTTTATCCCTTGTCATTACATTGACTTAAAGGGCCACTTAATATCGTGGTTTTGGTGGTTTCCTAACAAGAGCTGCCCCTTGGCTGGGTCCTTCCAGGAGGGATAACTGGCTAGTCCTGTGTTTTGAGACTCTTAAATGAGGCTCCACGGGCTCCTGTTTTGCATATTCATGACAGAGGTGGCAGCAGAGAGCACCAGGTCAGACTGTAAAGAAAACACCACTTCTGGCGGGACATACAGCAGCCGATAAGTACTGGAAGACAAGATTTTTTTTAATAAAAATAATTTACAAATCGTTATAACTTTCTGACAACAGTTGATTTGAAAACTTTTTTTTTCACAGAAGTACCTCTTGGAGGGAAGTGTTCACTGAGAGAGCATTTATTTTTTTGTTGATTAATTCACCATCGTATCTGGATATTTTGGGGTATTCTTGGCTGTCTCTCCATAATCTATTTCTTGATTGGGGAACTAAAACAAAGAAAACATTTCATGCAGGATATACAGCAGCTGATAAGTATGGGAAGACTTGAGATTTTTAAATAGAAGTAAATTACAAATCTATATAACTTTCTGACACCAGTTGACATGAAAACAAAAAAAAAAAAAGATTTTACCCGTACGTCCAGGGCCGCATCCATGTGTTCAGAGTGGGGCTGCGCGGCCCGCTCCCGGAGGAGCGATCCACACATCTTACTCCATCCAGAGTCTGCGCCGTAATGGCACTGATCCAAGCTCGGCACTCGATTACTTCCGGCTGCAGCAGCCGGAAGCAATCAATGTGCCTATCTCATCGATCTATGCTGCATATCTATGCAGTATAGATCTGTATGAGAGATCAGAGTACTTATACTAGAAGTCCCCCAGGGGGGCTTCTAGTATAAGTATAAAAGAAAAAAAAAAAAAAGTGTTGTTATTAATAAAAAGCCCCCTCCCCTAATAAAAGTTTGAATCACCCCCCCCTTTTCCCATGTTATAAATAAAAATAAATAAACAAACATGTTTGCTATCGCGGCGTGCGTAATCGCCCAAACTATTAATTAATCACATACCCGATCTCGCACGGTAAACGGCGTAAGCGCAAAAAAATCCCAAAGTGCAAAATTGCCCATTTTTGGTCCCATCAAATCCAGAAAAATTATAATAAAAAGCGATCAAAAAGTCGCATATGCGCAATCAAGGTACCGATAGAAAGAACACATCATGGCGCAAAAATGACACCTCACACAGCCCCTTAGACCAAAGGATAAAAGCGCTATAAGCCTGGGAATAGAGCGATTTTAAGGAACATATATTTGTTAACAATGGTTTGAATTTTTTACAGGTCATCAGATAATATAAAAGTTATACATGTTATATATCGTTGTAATCATAACGACTTGAGGAACATATATAACAAGTCAGTTTTACCCCAGGGTGAAAGGCATAAAAACGAAAAAACCCCAAATAAAAGAAATGCGTTTTTTTTTTTAAATTTCACAACGCATTGAATTTTTTTCTGCTTTTGCAATGTGCTTTATGAAAAAATTTAGCCTGACATTGCAAAGTACAATTAGTGGCGCAAAAAATAAGGGCTCATGTGGGTTTCTAGGGGAAAAAATGCAAGTGCTATAGCCTTTTAAGCACAAGGAGGGAAAAAAGAAAACGCAAAAATTGAAATTGGCCCGGTCCTCTAAGGGTTAAGAAGAATCTGGTTCTTTATTGTAGCAAAAAAAAGTGATGATCTTCATCATTGTATTGACTATAATGAATTGAACAAGGTTATCATACATTGCTACCCTCTAAGGGTGGTATTACACGGGCCGATGGGGGCCCGATAATACCTGTAAACGAGCAGCAATCTGCTAGATCGTTGCTCGTTTACTGGACCTATTACACGGCCCGATAATCGTTAAACACGGGCTGCAGGGACATCGTTACCGATGTCCTTGCAGCCCTTGCTTAACTGATATACATTACCTATCCACGTTCCAGGGCTGCTGCTGCAGTCTTCTTCTCCACAGGACCTGCGCGCTCTAACTTCAGAGTGGCCTGTCAGCTGATTGGCCGGGCGGCCTGTCAGCTGGCAGGCCACTCTGAAGTTAGAGTGCACAGGACCCGGGGAGAAGAAGACCGCAGCAGCAGCCCTGGAACATGGATAGGTAATGTATATCGTCAGTCGCCGACCGCGCACCGCTATTACACGTAGCGGTGCGTGGTCGGCACCTGACGAAAATAGGTCCAAACCTATATCAATGATCAGCCGATGATCGTTGTCATCGGCTGATCGTTGTATTTATTACATGGAGCGATAATCGTCCGAATCGGGCCGATTTGGACGATTATCGTTCCATGTAATAGTACTCTAACTTTTATCTTGGAATTGGTTGATTAGTTGAAGAAAGCAGAGAAAGATGTCCAGGCAGAATTTCCCTTGCCATGAGTAAAAGGGAATATCTACTTGTCTACTGTGGAGAAAAGTGTAAAGGCATAAGCAAAATTGGTAAAATTTAGATTTATACCACATACCTTTATGTAAAGAAGAATAAATGTGCTGTTTTTAAGTAAAATAACATCCCTGTACAGTTTTGATCTGATCATGTCCTCGTTTCATTTGTAAGTTGTGACCCTGCTGTTGCCAGGCAACACTGCAGACCCTTTAGCACAATACCATTTACTTGCATGTACAATAAAGACCAATAATAATGAGACAGAGATTTGAGATGTCATTAGGATGCATATGCTTTCAACTAGAAATGTACAATACACAGTTTACTAATAACATGTTACCTTCATTGTAGGTTTTACACCTAGGAAAGGTTGCTGTCATGGAGGTCCAGCTATGACCACTTCAAAATGGCTTGCTGCTCATTGCGTATCTAATTCAATGTTTATATTAGGATGGGAGTTATTTTTCCTGTGTACTGTTTATTCATGGTGTATATGTCCGCACTAGTGTAAGCATATTCCAGTGTAAGGGCACGATCATATAACATAAGTTTTCATTAAACAATAGGAGGTTTGCAACAATGGACGTTATTTAATAAAGTGGTTGATTGCTTTAATTATTATGGAATCCCGTCCGGAGTGTGTACACTCCAGTTGGGATTCCATGCAGCCGCACAAAAAACTGACATTCATTGAATAGGAGCCGCACAAAATTGACTGTGCAGACAATGTAAAGTTTGTCTCCGGCCGCACTTTACATTGTCTGCTATAGTTAATTGGCACACTTTAATGTGCCCGTATTCCAATTAGAAAAAAAGTGATGTTCTTCTGGCCGGTACTGCAGTACCGCCGGGATAATCTTCACAGACAGCGGCCATTCTGTGATACGGCCATGTCACAGAATGGCCACTGTCATACAGTACATTGTTTAAACCTGGCCTATATATGTGTATGTTAGTGGTGTATCTGTATATATGTTAATGGTACCTGTGTGTGTGTGTATATGTGTATCAGTGTGTTATAAAAGAGTATAAAAGTACTTATAAAAGATGGCACCCAAACGAAACAAAGTGTAAACGTAATGCTACTGGATAAATTAGTTTCGTATAGGATGTCAATGCAAAAACGCATGATTTATTTTTTCACACTGGTCATTGTTTTATACATTGAATTAAACATCTTGGTGTTCAGTATAACATTCACTGTGCTGTTTTCTCTCAACCGTCCAGAACAGATGTGCCTTCAAATATTGGATGATTTTTTTAAGCTGTTATTTCATGAGATCAAGAAAACCTACTTGGTAAACAGGGGATATGTAGTGTTAAATTCAACCTCCCAGTCACCCTCAAGAATTCAATAACCCATAGCTTTGATGCATTCGAACTATGTATAAGCTTCCTTATCTTAGTGATGATATATTCAGACACCCATTTCTACCAGGCCTAAGAAGAGTGTTCAGGAACACTAAGCCCAGAGGCAATTTAATAAATTATTGTGAATTGCAGCATCACTCAGTAAATTAGACAAGGTAGAGGATTTGTGAGACCTCACTACTTAAAAGCAGCACTTCAGTCAATAAAATCCCTATATTTTTCTCAGCTGGTGACAGAAGCAGCTTCAACAAATCTCATATGTAAAGCCCATTATTTAAAGCTGTGTTAGCTACCAAAACCATTATACAAATTCACAGAAAACGTGCATATTATGTTATCACCATAGCTTCAGCCTCTGGGGAAAGTGTTTACTACCTGAAATGAAAAACCAAAGTGAACAATAAATTATAGTAACTAATGAGAAATTAGCTTCTATCTGACAGACAGATTAACATAAATGTCACAATGCCAGACGACTATATACCCATCTGAATGCTTCCTAATTAACAAAAGCTTCATTGTGGTCTAACCATATAAACCAGGTAGCTTTTTGAATATAAATGCACAGTCAAGTACAAGGAAAATCTATAAAGGAGAGATGAAATATAGACCTTTAAGAAAAGAAAGAAATGTTTCATAGGTAGGTTTAACATTCTACTTTTAAACATAATTAATGATAAATCCTACAGTATGAGTATTTGCCATAAAAGATTTTGTAAATCCTATATAGACCAAAAAATATTCACTATGGTGTGGCTACCCACTTAACAATATATCCTACTAAAGGGTATCCACCACATAAGAACTTACAAACTCAAATATTAAACAATGATTCCTTTATTGAAATTTTTTTTTAAATAACAAGATTGTAAAACCTAATCACTATATGACAGAAATGCAGAAATGGTATAGATAGACCACAGACAACACCTGGACAATATAAATAAAGGAGAAGCATACAGGCATAGGTAAGGAGAAATAGGTAAAATGCACGTGCTAAAATAACATGTCTAACATTATCTCCTATGCCAAGATATTGTTGTATTATGGATTCCTTATAATCCTCCAGCCATGTGGGATGTCCAGTTTCCTATTAATGTACAAACAGGCTAAGTGCAAACTATACCTCAGTGTCCGGTGATCTATGGATCCTCCTCCTCCACAATGCACGTTTTGCGTAGAGCTTGACCATGGGGCTGTAACACTTAGGATGCCCTCCCGGTTTATATACACTATGATCCTCCCCAGGGGCGGACACAGACTGCAGAGAGCTCCTGTGCAAAAAATGTGTTTGGGCCCCCATAACCTATTTGTTTCTCCACCTTTCTGCCTTAAAGGCGCACACATATGTACACCTGGGTACCCGGTACATGTGTCCTGGTTTCTCAGGAGGGTCCTACAGCACAGCACAGATGCCAGGGCCCACTAAAGGACTGTAATGCAGTCTGTGCAGGCCCCAGTGTGGGACTGGGGTACCTGTGGCCACCAAAGAACTGATCATGGGGGGCACCCAAATAAAGAATCCATCAAAAATGACATGCAGACCATGTCCCATCCTGGACTGATGTATCTGACCACAGCTCTTGGAATAACAATAACTACAACTCTCAGATTGCCTTACACTTATGAAGCTCTCAGAGAATGTTGGGAGTTGTAGTTTCCGAGAGGACAACCCCTTCAGTTGTCTCCTCATTTGTACTTCACATCCCAGCAGATCCTGAGGGATGTAGTAAATGCTGGGAGTTTTAGTGTTTTTAGCTGTTGTACTTGGAGGATCCTGGGTGCATTATACACTGGATTCTGTGTTGGGCATGAGAGTATACAGCTCATAGTGTGACCCAGGGGCGTAGCTAAAGGCTGATGGGCCCTGGTGCAAAATTTTAGCCTGGGGCCCCCCTATGCCGTCTGATGAGGGCGCAGTCAGAGGCCAAAAAACTTTATATCAAATCAATCTAAGGTGAAACTCCCTAATATGGCACCGTGTCCTAATGGACTGTCACTATTTCCTCATGTACTGCGCCACTGCCTCCACCTCTTGTATTGTGTCACTGTGTCTCCTAATGTACTGTACCACTGCCTCCCCCTCACGTACTGTACCACTGCCCCTATAATGAATGGACTGTACTGTTTCATTCTCTAATCATTGACAATCTAATCTTTGACAGCCAAAAAACTACAACTCCCATCATAACCTGTCAGCAGGACATGATGGGGGGTGTAGACCTGCATTTTGGAAAGCCACAGGCTGCAACCTACAACTCCTATCATGACTGTTAGCAGGGCGTGATGGGGGTTGTAGTTCTGGGGATAATAATCTCACCTGTCCAGGTTCCTGCCCTTTTCTGGGGTTCTGTCCTCCTCTGGTCAGGTCTGGCTTCTGTGTATGGTGGCGGAGCTAAGCGCTCGGCCTGTATTACACAGAACAGGAGTCCCGGAGGCAGGAGACGGAGCAGGGGGCTCCTGCCAAAAGTCTATTCAGTTGCATCTGCAATTGCGGATACAACTGAACAGAGAGGAAGACAGGGCCGGACTGGCACTAAAAAGCAGCCCTGGCATACAAAACCCCCTACCAGCCCCCATAAAATATCATAATTCTCCCCCACCACATAAATGTGCACTGCAGGGAATTATGTTGTTTTGGCTCACATAGTCACATATGGCCCATATACACATATGGACATAGACATACATAGAGATACATACAGTTACATATACACAGGCACATATATAACCATTCAGAGACACACAGAGGCTATATAACAGGCACTTACATAGTCTTATGTACAAAAACAGTCAGGCATACCCATACAGGGACACACACTGTACACAGAGGCATACACATACAGCCAGCCACATATATACTCATACAGGGACATACACACATGCTGAACAGAGGCATACACATACAGCCAGCCACATATATACTCATACAGGGACATATACACACACACACACACACTGTACACAGAGGCATACACATACAGCCAGCCACATATATACTCATACAGGGACATATACACACACACACACACACACACATACACACACGCTGTACACAGAGGCATACACATACAGCCAGCCACATGTATACTCATACAGGGACACACGCTGTACACAGAGGCATACACATACAGCCACACATACACACACACACACACACACACACACACACACACACACTGTACACAGAGGCATACACATACAGCCAGCCACATATATACTCATACAGGGACACACACACACACACACACACTTTACACAGAGGCATACACATACAGCCAGCCACATATATACTCATACAGGGACACAAGCTGTACACAGAGGCATACACATACAGCCAGCCACATATATACTCATACAGGGACATACACACACTGTACACAGAGGCATACACATACAGCCAGCCACATATATACTCATACAGGGACACACACTGTACACACACACAAACTGTACACAGAGGCATACACATACAGCCAGCCACATATATACTCATACAGGGACATACACACGCTTTACACAGAGGCATACACAGCCAGCCAGCCACATATATACTCATACAGGGACACACGCTGTACACAGAGGCATACACATACAGCCACACATACACTCATACAGGGACATACACACACACACACACACACACACACTGTACACAGAGGCATACACATACAGCCAGCCACATATATACTCATACAGGGACACACGCTGTACACAGAGGCATACACATACAGCCACACATACACTCATACAGGGACATACACACACACACACACACACACACACTGTACACAGAGGCATACACATACAGCCAGCCACATATATACTCATACAGGGACACACGCTGTACACAGAGGCATACACATACAGCCACACATACACTCATACAAGGACATACACACGCTGTACACAGAGGCATACACATACAGCCAGCCACATATATACTCATACAGGGACACACACACACACTGTACACAGAGGCATAGACATACAGCCAGCCAGCCACATATATACTCATACAGGGACATACACACGCTGTACACAGAGGCATACACATACAGCCAGCCACATATATACTCATACAGGGACACACACACACACTGTACACAGAGGCATAGACATACAGCCAGCCAGCCACATATATACTCATACAGGGACATACACACGCTGTACACAGAGGCATACACATACAGCCAGCCACATATATACGCTGTACACCAGGGCCGGGACAAGGAGTTTTGGTGCCCTAGGCAGAGAAGGCAAATGGCGCCCCCCCAGAGTAGACTGTACACTATGCGGGGACAGCCAGGAGGCTATACTGTATGTGGGGGCTGATACTTGGTCATCACAGGCTCTGCAGAGTATTACCACACTGCAGACTATATGGGAGAGTCCAGTATGTATATTGTAACCTCTAAATATAACAGGACCATGTATACTGTACCCCCTGACTGTAACAGGACCATGTATACTGTACCCCCTGACTGAACAGGACCATGTATACTGTACCCCCTGACTGTAACAGGACCATGTATACTGTACCCCCTGACTGTAACAGGACCATGTATACTGTACCCCCTGACTGTAACAGGACCGTGTATACTGTACCCCCTGAATGTAACAGGACCGTGTATACTGTACCCCCTGACTGTAACAAGACCATGTATACTGTACCCCCTGACTGTAATGGGACATGTATACTGTACCCCCTGAATGTAACAGGACATGTATACTGTACCTGCTGACTGTAACAGGACCATATATACTGTACCCCCTGATTGTAACATGACCATGTATACTGTACCCCCTGACTGTAACAGGACCATGTATACTGTACCCCCTGACTGTAACAGGACCATGTATACTGTACCCCCTGAATGTAACAGGACCATGTATACTGTACCCCCTGACTGTAACAGGACCATGTATACTGTACCCCCTGACTGTAACAGGACCGTGTATACTGTACCCCCTGACTGTAACAGGACCATGTATACTGTACCTCCTGAATGTAACAGGACCATGTATACTGTACCCCCTGACTGTAACAGGACCATGTATACTGTACCCCCTGACTGTAACAGGACATGTATACTGTACCCCCTGAATGTAACAGGACATGTATACTGTACCCCCTGACTGTAACAGGACCATGTATACTGTACCCCCTGACTGTAACTGGACCATGTATACTGTACCCCCTGAATGTAACAGGACCATGTATACTGTACCCCCTGAATGTAACAGGACCATGTATACTGTACCTGCTGAATGTAACAGGACATGTATACTGTACCCCCTGACTCTAAATCACTGGTGTCAGGGGGATTAGCCTGTACACAATAAACAGAATATAAGTGTTCACCAACCTGTGGCAGGACTACAACTCCTATCATGCTGTGACTGTTGTAGTTTTGGAGCAGCTGGTGACCCTCAGGTTGGGGAACAATATGGGAAGTGCTGTGTATAGAGGAGCAGTGCAGGGATATGGGGCAGTGTTATATGGGGCAGCCCTGTGACCTAGGTGACCTCCCTCTCCCAGCAGCTAAAGAATGAGGAGAGTCAGTGAACTCACCAGACAGAAGCCCAGCAGTCGGTACAGCCTCCAGCAGTCAGACAGAGAAGAGGTCACATGGTGAGGAGGGGGCGGAGCCTCTGTAGGTCCTGGCAGGTCCTGCAGGTCCTGGCAGGTCAATGATTTTTTTTTTTAAAGAAATTGAAATTGCGCCCCCTGTAACTTACCACTAGATGGCGCCCTAGGCCATCGCCTACCCTGGCCTACCCTTTGTCCCGGCCATGCTGTACACACACAGTTCTGTACACTGAGCCATACACATACAGCCACATATACACTCATACAGGGACACACATACATACATACATACATACATACATACACACACACATACAGCCACATATACACTCATACAGGGACATACACACACAGTACACACAGGCACACACATACATACATACATACATACACATACAGCCAGCCACATATACACTCATACAGGGACACACACACACAGTTCTGTACACTGAGGCACTTACATAGTCCTCCTCTCCTCTCCTGGATTTTCGGCATTGAGTGGGCGGAGCTTCCTCTGCAGGGGAACGGGACTGCCCTGTAACCCCCTCTATGCTGTTTCTTGTCATCTCCCTCCTCCTCCTGGAGCATGGAATAGGGTCGGGCCGTCAGCGCTGAGAGAGGCCTGCTGCTGCTGCACACAGTGAGTGGAAGTGATTGTCAGGGCCCTCAGCATTTGCTTTAGAAAGCAGGGGCCTGGGAGGGAGGGTGCCCGCTGCACTGCCTGTGCCTTTTGTAATATGCTGCCTGCTTAGTGCAGTTCACCCGGTGCTGTCAATATCACAGCCGATTGGAGTGAACTGCAGTGACAGAAAGTGGTGAGAGAGGGGGCAGGAGTCGGCGGGCCCCCCAAGCTTGTACATGTACTGTATGTGGCTGCACAGGTGGGAGACATGTACTGTGTGTGGCTGCACAGGTGGGAGACATGTACTGTATGTGGCTGCACAGGTGGGAGACATGTACTGTATGTGGCTGCACAGGTGGGAGACATGTACTGTATGTGGCTGCACAGGTGGGAGACATGCACTGTATGTGGCTGCACAGGTGGGAGACATGTACTGTATGTGGCTGCACAGGTGGGAGACATGTACTGTATGTGGCTGCACAGGTGGGCGACATGTACTGTATGTGGCTGCACAGGTGGGAGGCATGTACTGTATGTGGCTGAAAGAGAAAAACAACTATGCATCAGGGGGGAGAAGGAGGGCACTGTTATTGGCAAAAAAAGGCATAAATTTACAATCAAACTTACAGCATCAATAGGAGGGCTCTGTGATTTCTCTTACACAGTCCACCCTCTATCTTACAACTTTCAGCAGCAAGACACACTGACAATAATCACTCACTGTCAGAGCTGCTTCTGTTGCTCCTCTTCACAGTCCTGTCCCTGGCAGCCATAATTCTGCAGGATCCCTCCAGCCCTTGTCATCACATGCTCTCTCTTCTCTCCTCCTCACACAAGGTAAGCCGGACAGTGGAGTACAGGAGGTGGAAGGGCTGTCAGCAGCAGCAGCAGCGTGTAGGAGGAGAGAGAACAACTAGCCCCGTCTGGGGGGCCTGCACTTCCCGGGTGCTGATACCGCCTGGGGGGCCCATGACAGACATTTTCTATGCTGAGCTGACACTTTAGAGTTTGAGTCTGGCGGGCCCCTCTATTGGCCTGGGCCCTGTGCAGCTGAACAGGCTGCATAAGGGATAGGTCGGCCTCTGATCCTCCCCTCATCTCTGGACTCCTCCTTCATGCGTTCCGATGTCACTACGCTGATGATGCTGTGCCGCTCCGCTTAACCTGCTGCCCCTCTCGTGACGTAGTCTCAAGAGAGTGGTAGGCCGGACATCAAAGCGGCATGTTGCAATCGGCGCAGGGACGCGGTTGGCATTGAGTGCTCAGCTTCCTTTCTGTTCAACTTAGACTCACCATGCACACTCTCATCGGATGCCAAACTCAGTGCTGACCGCGTCCCTGCGCCCATGGCACCTCCAGCCTACCTCTCTCTTGAGACTACATCACGGGAAGGGCCGACGGTTGGGCGGAGCGATGCTGCGTTATCAGTGTGGTGACGTCGGGACGCATGAAGGAGGGGTCCAGAGATGAAGGGAGGATCATAGCATATATAAACCGGGAGGGCAGCGTTAGTGTTACAGACCCATGATCAAGCTCTATGCGAAACCTGCCTTGGGGAGGAGGAGGATCCATAAACCACCGGACACTGAGGTATAGTTTGCACTTAGCCTGTTTGTACATTAATAGGAAGCTGGGCGTCCCACATGGCTGGAGGATTATAAGGAATATCAATAATACAGCAATATCTTGGCATAGGAGATAAATGTTATACATTATTTCAGTACTTGCACTTCATCTATTTCTCCTTACCTATGCCTGTATGCTTCTCCTTTATTTATATTGTCCAGGTGTTGTCTGTGGTCTATCTATACCATTTCTGCATTTCTGTCATATAGTGATTAGGTTTTTCAATCATGTTATTTAAAAAAAAAATTAAATAAAGGAATCATTGTTTAATATTAATATTTAATATTTGAGTTTATACATAAAAGATTTTGTCAGGGACCGTCAAGAAAGGAATAGAGAACACCAGACGAGTGCTGCCCTAGTTCTGGCACCCACCCCAGATATCCCTACCTACTTGCCCTGACTGCCCTAGGTGGCAGCGGACAACTGGGCGGTGTTCCCTAACTTAGGCAGAGTGTGACACAAAACGAAGACTAAAGTACAATCACAATAAGGGATAGTCGGGGGTCCAAGTCAAAAAAAGCCGGTCAGCGAAGAACAGGAACGGGATCCAGAGAATAGTCAAAGTCCAAGCCAGAAATCAGGTTACCAAGAGTATAAGTCAAGAGTATAAGCTAAGTCAAGAAAAACTCACAAGTGAGGCTCTATCGCAGGCAAGGTACTGAGAAAAGGGAGGATACTTATAGGACCTGTAGTCCGAGCCACCCGGCATGATTGGGGCTGAGGCTTCAGGTCCTGCCCAGATACCGACAGCTGACTGGTGAGTCAGCTATCAGTCCACAATCAGTGAACTCACCATACCTATGCTGGTCAGCCAGGGAGTGAATATTGGCCACTGCTACAACCAGGAATAGCAGAGCAGAGCAAAACCTGAAAAGCAGTCTGGCTGCTATGGCCGCCAAGCCAAATGCACGGCCCGAGTCCTAACAGATTTTTTACATAAAAAAAATATACAAAGAAAAATAACAGAGCATTTCCTGCCACTCTTTATGCTATTTAGAGGATTAGCATCATGTTACAGTATATATGTCGATGTGAATTCATATCAAAATCTGAATTTTATTGCTGGTATTACATGTATTATACATGTATATGTACATATATTACATGTACTATGAATGCAGGTAGAAAAGGTAAGGCTGAGCGCTAACATATGGAATAACCGTACCCACAGTATAAAATAAAAGTTAATAATTAAAATGCTAACTGCTTTATAAATCCAAAGAAAACTTGTATAATTAAAGCAAATCTGTCACTACCTGACCATCTACCAAGCTGGTGGTACCGCTCTATGAATAAAAGCATTGAGAACATGCCTTTGTTGCCTGTACCAGTGTTTTTACTTTTACAAAAAATAAAACCTTTGGGCATTGAACAGTGTCAAGGAGGTGGGGCTTAGGGTTTTCTGGGCCCTAGTACCACTATGCCTCATTACACTGTATGTCCACCCCTTTGCATAGCCAGTGAACTATGCATACAGCACATTGAGGTGGAGCTCCAAGTAAGCAGATACAGGGGCTCAGGGACAGATTAGAGTTATTCTAGAGTTTTATTCCTCAGTTATATTAGAGTTATATTCCTCACTCTTTCACTACACGTGAACTCTTGAATTGGATGACTACTAAATGGAGAACGAAGGGGTATCCCACTGCCAGACTCCTGTGGTGGCAGCGGCTTATTTCTTTGCAAACAAAAAGATTAAGCAGTGGAAATCGAACATGCCTTATTCTTCTCTTCCGTCAGTAGAGGGAGAGTCAGGAGGACCCCATACACATGTATGAGGCTGTAATAGATAAATTGTACAAACTGGGTGTTCTTCAAACATGATACAGAGTCGCCAGGTTGTAGTCATGCACAAGTAAAAGTCAAACACAAAATCAACAGGCAAAGATGTGATTGGATCCAAACAATAGTTCATCAATGCATTGTAGTTAGGATTTACAAGGTAAAAAAAAGTTCAAGTGTGACATATACTTGACGTACTTTTTTCTTTAATTCTTCATTATTTTGGGAGAACATTTGGAGTCTTCAGAACCATTTTACTAGTTTAAGTTTTGGTCTAAATATATATTTTACAATGGTCATTCTAGAACCAATTAATATTGTAACTTAAAGTGGCCCCAACCCACCTCACCAAACTGCTAGTACCATCTGTTAGATGAGGGTAAATGATTACCGGTTGTGTCTTTTAAAATGCACCTGGTGCCTTGGTTACAACAAAATTTATTTATCTTCTGTAGCAGGCAAGTCAAACTGGTTTGTCTTTGCCCCAGGTCTACGATGCCTCTCCTTTCTTATTCTAAACCCTCCTCATCATTAGGAACACCACCAGGCAGGATTTCTCCTATTTATCACTTGTCTATACTGCACCCCTGCTGTAGCGACAAAGGTGCAGTTTAGACGGACGATCAATAGAAATCCATCATGTGGGCATTTCTAATGATGAGGAGGGTGGGGAGGAAGGAAGGAGAGGCGTCACAGACCTGGGGCACAGACACTCTAGGCCACACCAGTTTGACTTGCCTTTTACAGTTTAAAAGATTTTTTTTTTTGCTCTAACCAAGGAACCAGGCGCATTTTAAATGACATGACCGGTAAGGATTCACTCTCATCAAACGGATGGTACTAGCAGTTTGGTGGGATGGGTTGGTGGTTAAAGAGTCGCTTTAGGGGGCCATTGTATATCAAAACAACTTTAGGCTCATGCACACAGTCATAAAATGCCTTCTTTTAGCATGAAGCATTAGGGCTGCCTTAAAGGTTTCATGTGGTCTCTCTATACCTCTATATGACTCTGACTTCATATGGAAGCATAAAGAGGTTTTCTGCTTATGAATCTGACAGTAGAGAAATTGTGGTGTGTATAATCTGAATTCATATTTCATCTAAAAGTATTGCTCTGCCGTTTTTATCTAAAAGTATTGTCTGCCAAATGCAGATTATTGTGTGCTGCACATAGCCAGTAAATATCCAGTTTAGGATTTTTTTTTTTTTTTACAGAAAGTAGATTGGAGAATTTGTAAGATGTCAACTTACCTAACTTGCCCTAGAAAATTCAGCTTCCGCTATGCTATCTGAAGATATTACCATCATCTGTCAGCTGCCCATTACAAAACACTAGAATACATCATAAATGCTGCCTGTTATAGGTTCATGTTAGTAGTTCCGTTGACTAGACTATTGTCAGATACAATTATATATAAATTAAAATACCTCTGCATGAGTTTTATTTCTATGACTGTTACAGCAACTCTGACGATTTCTGCGCTACATAAATACATTTATATTTACCACTAGCGGGCATATTGAATAATAGCTTAGCAGCTTATTTCATGTGCCTGGAGGCTCAATGCCTATTACCAAATCTTGCCTTTGGCTCCCTTCTAGGAAGTACATTAAACAGCACTCTGTAAAGCAGAGGTAGCATTGTCAAATAAAAGAAATACTGTATTAGTACCAAAGGTACAGTAGATGAATCCCACCACCTTTTAAACATTCATAAAGAAATTCTAAAAATCCAAGTAAAATATTATGATGTTCTGATATCTGAGGTCAGCCACTTGGGAGCTTGGGGATTAATGGGTAGGCTAAAGTTGAGCAACTTTGAAAATACATTAGTTATAGTCCTCCTTTTAATAGAATAGAGGCAACTATTCAGATTACTGCAGAGAAGCTGTAAATATTATGTACTTCAGTTCTGTATATACTACTAATCATGTTGGTAAAATTATCTGAAATGTGGACTGAAAGACTCAACCAGGTGTTAACAGAACTGTAACGTCAGCAGTCCGCTGCCACCAACATACTGTTTATGCCAGCGGGCACAGCTGCTGGATTACTGTTCCTGTACATTGCCCAGTCCATGCCCCCCTCCCCAACTATGCTCATACTGCTGCTCCTGTTTTTTCTGGAGAGGTGTCAGCTACAGAGACTGCCCTACACTACCCCAGTACATTTCTGCCATACATGTACAATAGATGTCCCCAAGGGGGAAATGTGGTCTGGTGGGTTTCTGGTATTTTTAAGGCAAATATAGTAGTGCAGTTTGTTGTTTAAAGGGAACCAATCACTTAAAAAAAACGCCTGTTATGCTATGGGAATGTGCTGTAGCAGCACTCAGCACTCTTCCCAAACATGCTTTTACACCCCCCCTCCCTGGAATGTACAATCCGTAAACTTACTTTATAAACTTGGCGTCCTGTATGTAAATTGCCCCCAAGTAGTCATCTGGGCGGTGAGCCGCTAGCAAGTAGTCACTGACCCCTGGGCGTTCTGGAGCGGTTATCACGACCCTCTGGTGTAAAAGCATGTTTGGGAAGTGTGCTGGGTTTTTGAGGGTAGAACTATTTTACTGCTTATGGACAAATCTTTTTCTTGCTCTATTTCCATGAAATTTCTTTACATTGACTAATTAGTAGCACAAGACCAAACAGCTTTGTAATAATCCATTAATAATCCCATTAGTAAACAATGGGATATTTCATTGTAATGAAACTATATTTTTCATCTTGAAACTATTTGGTCAGAATATTGGGAATACCCGAATACTCAAGGGAAGAAGCTAGATTGCATTTGTCACTCTCTTCATCTCAGTTTGCTCTTCTTCTATGTCACTCTTGTTCTGTTTTACCTTGCTTCATTCTCATAGTCTCATTACATTTAGCATAAAGTAGTAATTAGATTCTCATCCCAAAAGGCTTTGTGCATGAATAATCATAATGTGTCCATTTCATGCCAGTCTCTTTCTCTCTCACACAGTGGCATCAGGAATACCCAAAGCTGATCATTGACCCACTTTTTGTCTTACATTTTCTTTGATTTTTAAATACAGCAATAAGCAATTACAATGTTCTGATCAGAGTCTTCACCCCCAAGATGGCATTTCATGCCGATTTTACTGTGGCATCAATTATATATGGAATGATCAGGTAATTCATTCTGAATAAAGTTGTTGCCCAATGTAAAATCACATGATATATGCATGCAATTTCTTAGCAGTAAAACTAATAGGCAAAGGCAGGGAGAAACAGAACATGAATCGCCGACATTGAAGCTTATATGACCAGCTGCCAACCAAGGCCAGTAAAAGAGAAGGTTTAGAGATGGGTGTCCAAAACTATAGGGAGTAGTGTTGTATTTCTAGGATACACCGTTGCTTTCTCATTAATGGGGTTGTGACTGCTGAGATCCCCAGGAGCCTCAAAATGAGTTAATTTGCCTTAATTCTCCGACACAAGACAAATTGATTAATTATTAGCAACAGATGTTCTGTGATAATTCCTCTGATGGTGTCTACTTTTTGTCTGCTCAGGGGGGTGGTAATGTAGGCTGGAGGGGCTGGTCAGAGATGGTGACACCACTCATGGGCTGGGGCTAGAACTCAAGACAAGATTCAGCCAAGCCTCCTGTAACATCAGAGGATAGTGTGTTGTCTCATTGGAGAGCAAGGAGATGGGGAGCTGTAGACAATGCACATTTTTGGGTTCTACTATTTTATATTTCCTGCCAGCAGTGAATCATATGCAAGCATGCTGATTACTATTAATGATGACAAAAGATAGCAGGAAGCGCTGTGGTGTGGTGGATGTCTCCACAGCCAGACCCCCATCGTTGAAAAGTTTGTCCGCGATATGTCAAAAGTTTTCTGGAAAGATTAAGGGTGGTATTACACGGAACAATTATTGTTCGAAAAATCGTTAAATCGTTCGGATTTGAACGATAATCATTTCGTGTAATAGCAGGCAACGATTAAACGACCAACGAGAAATCGTTGATCGTTTAATAGGATCCGGACCTATTTTTATCGTTTGATCGTTCGCTCATCGTTCACATATCGTTCGGTGGAATAAGAATTCACAGCTTAAACGTACGCAATAGCGACGACTAAACGACCGCAAGAACGATCATAAATAACGATCATCGTTTCGTGTACTTGGGCGACTCTGGTCGTTTGCCTTAGCGGTCGTTTAAGATCGTTTATCATTAATCGTTAGTCGTCGGAAAATTGCTTGGTGTAATAGACCCTTACACTTTAGCTTTCAGATCAGTGGGCTCCAATCTTTGGGACTCCTGAAAATCACAAGAAGAAATTCCCCTAGGGTGAATTAAGATGTACTGGTGTCACAGTTCAATGCAGCAACATTGACACCAGAGATCCTTTTGACCAAGGAGCAATGAACTGCAACATGGCTCATATGTCAGTCTGGGTGGGGCTACTTATTAATATCAAACATTTTGTACATGATTGGGGTTGATGGAGCAGTTTCACAACAAGGTAATATTGGATATGTATAATAATTCTTCCATGAAATGTCTAACTACATGAGCAATTGTGTTACATGCTATAAAAAGGGTTAAGGCTTTTGAAGGTTAATGTGTACATGTAGCCTTTATATCCCATCTTTACAACACTGCTCTCATCACACAACATGATCACTTTTATATTTACTCATTTTAACAATGACATTCAGTAGAAAGCAACAAGTGAAGTCATGAACAGTTAAGTGGTCTACTACTCCTAGCAGGTTTGCAGTCCGCTCCTAAAGTGAGCGATGTACGGAACTGCCGGAAACCCCATAGATTTTCATTGTAATACACTTCTGATGCAAATCTATGGGACTTCTGGCAGTTCTGTACACCGCTCACTTAAGGACCTGCTGATAGTTTAAAAGGATATCCTACAGTGTGACCAAATGAAAGGTACCCTTTAAGAATAAAAACCAAGATGGCAGTTGGAACAGAATTCCATTTTTTAGAAAGTTACTGTAACTATAGGATTATAATGAAACATGATGTACTGTATATGGCAGTATTATCGTTAGATTGTTCTTTGGCAATGCTGTATTTTTTACTCTTCTTTCACATCAGAGTGCCCCTGAGTAAGACTTGGGCGTAGCCAGAGGCATAGTAAGGGCAACATGAGAGGAATAGCAGCATGGCCTTAGTATGAGTGTGTATATATCTCTCCATTCTGTGTAGGTATACAGCAGTGTATTATATACTTCTTATCCCCCTTCTGTATGAGTGTGTATATCTGTAGTGTATATCTTAAAATGGATATACACTTATTTAGTCAACAATTATGCTTTCTATCATAATTATGCAAAGCATGTTTAGCTGTGAGGTTATCAATACTTCAATGAGGAGAGAGGAATAAGATGTTGTCAGAATTGGTAAATAGTCGTCAATCCCCCTCACACATGAGAATATCTATTGATTCCATACAAATAGGTGGGACTAACATTTTTATTTATGGCAATGTTCAACAGAACCCAATGTTCCAGACATCCGGATCATTTACAATGTAAAAATAAAGAAGACAAGCGTAGAGAATGATGTCTTTGGGATTATGCACATGGGGATATTATGGATCTGTGTTGGGCAGAACCATATTTTTGTGCCAATTTTGTAATTCAAATTCTTTTCAAATTTTATGTATCTTCTTTTACAGAGATATGTTTCCCTAAAATAAGGGAGAATATTTATTAGGATTAAGATTAGGATTAAGATTTATTAATTTGGTATATTTTTTATCTCAGACAGATAGCAACTAATCATAGTCTATTCTAAGCAATGACAGGAAAGCTATAATTTGGTGCTATCTGCCTAATTAAAGAGATATTCCCATCCCAACTAACATAGGTAAACTTGTAGGGCTTGTCAAGTTAAATACTTTTGCACCTCCATTCCTTTAGCAAACTGTCTCGTTCACCAGATATGCTACTCTTTCCCTCACATTGTGACTGCTCATGTTAATTGAAATGGGAATTCGGCACATGGAGTGTAAAGAGTTAAGTGGTTAAGTGTATCATTAGCATGTGGGTGTGAAGTGCAGAACTGAGGAGCAGAACTCAAACAGGGAGTTTAAAAGGTGTTCTATTCCTCAACAGTAATTAGTGATCTGTATCGATTGCTCCCAGGTTGTTAAGTGGCGAGGCTGTGCATCCCTACTTATCTGCTTCCTTGCTGGGCTGGGCATATTATGTATGCAGTGATTTGTACAGTTCACTGTTTAGTGTCTGCCCCCCCCAAAAAAAGACATCACCCCTAACCACCACAGGTTTGCTATGAGCTCTGCTACCCATTAGAGTTAATGGGAGAGATTTGTTAAGGATGCGCTCCTGACGTATGCCAGGCGCACCCATCTTAGTTAATCTGGCCAGGGAAAAGGAGCCGAAGTTTTATTTAAAGGACAACTCCCACGAAAAAATTTTTAAGCTTATTTAACACACATTACAAAGTTACCGTATTTTTCGCTTTATAAGACGCACTTTTTTCCTCCCAAAGTGGGAGGAAAATCTAAGTGCGTCTTATAAAGCGAAGACGGCTCCCAAGCAGTGCAGAGCACCGCATGGAAGCCGTCCCGCCCGCCCCCTGTATTGCCGCTCACTATGCATATGCATAGTGAGCGGCTCTGAGCGATCCCCTCCGCCCGCCCAGCCTGCCCCTCCATCGCCGCTCAGCTGAGCTGATCAGAAGCCCGGGAAAGTGCAATGAGCAGCACTTTCCTGGGCTCCTGATCGGCTGTCAGCTGAGCGAGCGGGCGGAGGTGGTCCCGGAACTCACCTGTCCGGCGGCCCCAGCAGCTCCTGTCTCCCGTCGGCCGTGCGCACTTCCGACATCCTCCGGGCACAGGCAGCGGGGTACAGAGACTGCCTGTGTCCTGGATGTGTTCTGCAGCCTCTATCATTCATGATAGAGGTTGCAGGACACTTCCGGCACAGGCAGCGTCTCTGTACCCCGCTGCCTGTGCCCGGAGGATGTCGGAAGTGCGCACGGCCGACGGGAGACAGGAGCTGCTGGGGCCGCCGGACAGGTGAGTTACTGGTTTGTTGTTTTAGGGGGGGAAATGGCTGCTATGGGGGCACAGGGTACTAAGGGGGTCACTGGCTACTATGGGGGCACTGGCTACTATGGGGGTCACTGTCTACTATGGGGGTCACTGGCTACTATGGGGGGCACTGGCTACTATGGGGGGATTGGCTACTATGAGGGGCACTGGCTACTATGAGGGGCACTGGCTACTATGAGGGGCACTGGCTACTATGGGGGGATTGGCTACTATGAGGGGATTGGCTACTATGAGGGGCACTGGCTACTATGGGGGGATTGGCTACTATGGGGGGCACTGGCTACTATGGGGGGCACTGGCTACTATGTGGGGCACTTTATGGGGGATTGGCTACTATGTGGGCACTATATGCTATCTCCAAACTGTGACAATGAGCAAAATATTTTTTTTTCTATTTTTCTCCCCTAAAATCAGGGGTGCGTCTTATCAAAAGGTGCGTCCTATAAAGCGAAAAATACGGTATATAACTTTGTAATGTGGTTAAATACTCGGTCTGGCCCCCTTCCCCCACTTTCGGACCCCTGACCCCCCCGCCCGGAAGTTAAAGAATATATACATTACATTATTAATATATACATTAATATATATATTACGATCGTCACGGTCCTCTTCTCCCGGGCGGCATCTAGTGACGACGACGTCAGAGCCGGGAGGCGGTCCGGGTCCTCTTCCTCCTCGGCGTCTTCATAGAGAGTGAATGGGACGGAAAAGGCTGCTGGTGCACATGCGCACCAGCAGCCTTTTCTTTGGCTGGAGCGCATCACATGGCTTCCAGCTTGCTCAGCCCTGATTGGCTGAGGTTGCTGGAAGCCATGTGATGTGCTCCAGCCAATTAAAAGGCTGCCGGTGCGCAAGCGCACTGGCAGCCTTTTCCATCCCCAGGACCCGGAAGTCAGAGACATCACTGGACGGTGACGGTGAGTTGGACGGCGGGCGAATGGAGTGGCGATCGTCAACGGAGAGATGGTGAGTATGGTGTCAGTGTGTGTCTGTGGTTTTTTTTTGGGGGGGGTCCCGCGGGAGTTGTCCTTTAAGACTGGTCCACATAAAGAAAAATACAAGGGCACTCACCGATCCGTGCTTGTACTTTATTGATCCATCTTGTTAAAACATGGATTAGCAGCCAGCGAGGACGCGAAACACCTTCAGCATGACAGCTGTTTCGCGTTTACACGCTTCGTCAGAGTTATTGTTACAGTTTTTCATACTCACGGTCTACTATTGAACTGTATTGCTTGGAAACACACATACTGTATACATAATACATATTGTGAATACCAAAGGTGGATACTGTTTTTTGTTTCCTGGGAGCACGTTATGTAGGAGCAAGATCACACAAAGGGTGCCAGAAAACCTCTGTCTGTTGCACTTTACATGTATATTGTATAACATAATAAATATGTGTCTGGAATGTTTTGGGGTTTAAGAATGGTCACATAAAGCATCTGAAGGGTGTTTTGGGTAGTGTTGAGTTAACCTGCTGAACTGTTTGGGTTTAGCAATGTTCTTCTAGCCCGACTGCTTTGCATTTGGCTCTCGGCATCTGGAGAAGTTGGATTCTGCCTTAGGGAGTCTTGGAAAACATGGATACAGCAGTAGGCTGAACAGTCTACTCAACATTATTAGTGGATAGGAAGAAAGGAAAATAACCGGTTACTATGGAAAATAGGTCCATCAGACAAAAGTATGTTGTTAATTATAGATATAATTTAAAGGCCAGAAAAGGAAAGAAAGAATGAATAGGAATAAAAAGCATGGGGAGAACTATACGTTTTCCTGATACTGTTATTTATATTTCTCAAGGTCTATGGCTGTGAAAGAGGAAGACTGCAGTATTAGTAGCTGTGCATCGAAGCTCAAAGATCATCATGAATGGAGAGACTGGATGAATGTGATTCATATTCGCATCTTGCATTGAAATATATCTGAAAGTGATGTGTTATTTATTCCCTTGCATTGCAATACATTGGTCATTTTTGCTGGTACCTTCACCAAATATTGCACTGATGACATTTTGACATTGGTGAGTTTCGTTGTTATAAATTTTAAGATAAAGCAGCTGCAAAATGAGACGTGACACCTCTGCTGCTGCCAGGTCTTTCTAAATATGTATCTGGCGGCTGTATTTAAATGGCACTGCCAACAAAAGGATAAACAGATGGTTAGTTATATTGTAGGGATGCTTTTCTTCCGTACAATGACATAAGGGCACCGTTTTTGGAGTGTTACCTCTAATGTTGGTTCACATTGTTTTCCAAAGAAAGTCATGAAAAGTGATTTTATTAGTTTGTATAGATATAGTTTATCCACCATTACAGACAAAAATTGCGGATGCGTGAATGCAGCATAAAACTGCTTTAAATTTATTAGAGCAACTTAAAGCCAGAATCTTAGTTTCAGAAATATAATGACTAGCGTTTTGAAAAGATTCTAATGCTTTTACTTTCTCTGCCCAGCACATTAGCCGCAATATACAGCGCACATTTATACAACCGACTTTTTTTTTTTTTTTTTAAAGTAAACTGGAATGTGCATTGTCCTTGCTGGCAGAAGCTGACTGATAGTTGAAAAATACAAATTGAAACATGGTGAAGGTCAATCTGTCTATTTAATAGTAAAGTGGATTGTGTGAATCAGGAAACATCTCTGGAACTTAGTGAATTAATGGAGCATAGACAATGAACCCATTCTTCTGTGTCAGTTAACTTGAAGTACAAAATGTTCCCCCTCCATAATGCTTACAGTACAGAGATCTAGTAGTAAATGTAAAAATAGTACATGTTTCAAGTCCATTGATAAATGGGACTTTAATTATTTGAACACAAATGCATTAGACAGGGATGGAAGCATCTGGCGGATTTGAATATTACAATGAACATTTAGCATAATGCAGACTTTTAGCTTGCTGGGTGTTATTGAGGAAACTAAAATGTGAAAATCAGTTCTAGAAACTGAGACTCTCTATGTACTGTAGGTATAATTTTACAGAGAAAATGCTTAGATAGGGGTAAAACTAGCTTTCAGGTGACCCTGTAATAACATTCAACAACAAAACACCAGCGATAACATCAAGGAGTAGGTTGCCTTTTTCAGGAATCAATATCTTTTTGCCTCAAGGAATTTGTTTAATTTTTTGCCACCCAGTCTTGTACCCAATTGTTAAATCCTGTCAGGGCTGCAGCGGCGTCCCGCGCTCCGGACCGCCGCCGACCCCCTAACCCTGTCCTGCAGCTGCCGGTGTCCACGTGCAGGGACCCTGCGCTGCTGCCACTTTGGCCCCTGGGGGCGCCTCACCTCGCCCGGTTCCTGTCCGTTGCTGTGCCGGCCGGCGCGCGCATCCCCGCCTCCTAGGGTGCGCGCGCGCCGGCTGTCTCGGAGTTAAAGGGGCAGTCCGCCCCTAATTGGTCACAGCCCACACACACTCCTATAAATTCCAGCCATGCCCCACCTCAGGTGTTGGAGCCTCTATATGCTTCCCATAGAGTTTGGCCCAGCTCCCTGTTGTTCCTGACCTCAGTCCTTGTTCCCAGTTCCTGTCCACTGTCCTAGTCCCTAGCTCCTGCCCGCTGCTTAACCCGTTGTTTCCTGAGTACTGTCTGCCACCTCCGGTTACGCCTACAGACCTCTGCCTGCACTATCTTCTGCCTACTGCTCCTGCCACGCCTCGCCTGCTGTCACTAGCAACCGAGCCAGGGGTAGCGACCTGGGGGTCGCCTGCCGCAGCAAGTCCATCCCGCATTGCGGCGGGCTCTGGTGAAAACCAGCAGCCCCTTAGACTCCGCTCCCTGGTGAGATTAGTGCCATCGCTAGTGACGGTTCAGTGGATCCACGACTCCAGGCGTTACAGTAGGCTCCAACCATGGATCCCGGTGAGGTGCCTGACATCCGTGACGTAGCCAGAGTGGTCGCCCAACAGGCTCAGCAGATCCAGCAGCAATCGCAGCACATCCAGCAATTGACTGCCGTCTTACAGCAGCGTACTACAGACCAGCGCACACCACCTCCTGCTGCCTCTTCAAAACTTCAACTGGCTCTCCCGAGCAAATACGGTGGTGACCCCAAGTTGTGCAGAGGATTCCTGACTCAATTCACCATGCACATTGAACTTTTAAGCAGCCAGTTCTCTACTGAACGCTCTAAAGTGGCTTTCATCATCAGCCTCTTGGAGGGTAGGGCCCTGGCCTGGGCCACGCCACTGTGGGACCGAGATGACTCGATTACTGCCAATCTCCGAACCTTCCTGGCAGAGTTTCGCTCGGTCTTTGAGGAACATGCCCGTGCGTCTTCAGCAGAGACTGCTCTACTCAATCTCTCACAAGGGAGTTCCTCCGTTGGCGACTATGCCATCCAATTCCGCACGCTGGCAGCAGAACTAGACTGGAATGGGGCCACTCTAGTAGCCACCTTCAAGAAGGGCCTGTCCAGTCGGGTGAAGGTCATGCTCTCCGCCCGAGACCTTCCTACCTCCCTGAACGAACTTATCCTACTGGCCACCAGGGTCGATACCCGTTTTTCTGAGAGAGAGGAGGAGGTCCGGCAAGAACAGCAACTGAGCCTGTCCCGTCGCCATCACCAGCTGGTGTCGGTCTTCGAGAATCCTGTCATTCCGGTGTCCCAGCCGACTCCTGAGGTTCCTATGCAGGTGGAACGAGCTCGACTGACGCCTGATGAGAGAACTCGTCGTCTGGAGCTGAATCTCTGCCTCTACTGTGGTGACCCTGATCACTTCCGGCAGAGATGTCCTCAAGCGTCCGGGAAACGCTCGCACCTAGGACCGGTGGGAGAGGCCTCCCTAGGTGTGAATGCCACCTCTCCAAGGTTGTCTTTGCCAGTGTCCATCCAGACACCCTCAGGACAAACTCACCAGACTACTGCCTTCATAGACTCTGGGTCTGCTGGCAGTTTCAATGCAGCCACATTGGTCCAAAGATGGCGGCTACCCATGACTCAGCTAGCCCGATCCCTGTCTATCTCCTCGGTGACGGGCGAGACTCTCACCGAAGCTGTACACTACCAGACTGTACCTCTAGTCCTCCAGGTAGGCGCTTTACATCAGGAGAAGATCTCCTTCTACGTCTTGCGCCATTCCTCTTCCGACATCCTCCTGGGCCTTCCTTGGCTGCAATTACATGCCCCTAAGCTAGAGTGGAGAATCGGGGAGATTCTCAGTTGGGGTCTGGACTGTCCCAACCGGTGTCTGAAGCCTCCTCAGCCCAAGTGCTCTATGACGTGCTCTATGACTATGCAGCTATGGTGAGCGCAATACCTTATCCAGACTTGTGCTGCTTGGGGGCGACCTCCTCCGCCGGCGGTGCTGGCCGGGTTCTGGTGTGGTGTTTTTGGGTCTGGTCCTGTGGCATGGGGGTCGCAGGGCCGTCCCATGGCCCCCGTTCCCTGGCTGTGCACGCCTGCGGGGTTAGTGGCCACTGACTGGCACGGTGTGGACTTAGTGTAGGGACCCATGTGTATCAGATACCGGCACGAGGTACATGGGGCAGTATGGCTTGATCAATTCATACACAAAATTCTGATGTGTTTTTTATTTAGCCAAGCGGCACTAGTATCAGCCATGGGTGTGATGTGCAGCACTCTGTTTCTTCCCTGGGCCACATTTTGTTTCTCTCTTTTCTCCGTGTATTGCACTCCTCCTGGTGAGACCCACATGACCGCAATTAGCAGGAGACACCTGAGTGCACATGGTTTTAATCCCTCCTGTTTTTTTCCCATTCTGTTTGCTGCAGCTATGGTGAGCGCAATACCTTATCCAGACTGGTGCTGCTTGGGGGCGACCTCCTCCGCCGGCGGTGGTGGCCGGGTTCTGGTGTGGTGTTTTTGGGTCTGGTCCTGTGGCATGGGGGTCGCAGGGCCGTCCCATGGCCCCCGTTCCCTGGCTGTGCACGCCTGCGGGGTTAGTGGCCACTGACTGGCACGGTGTGGACTTAGTGTAGGGACCCATGTGTATCAGATACCGGCACGAGGTACATGGGGCAGTATGGCTTGATCAATTCATACACAAAATTCTGATGTGTTTTTTATTTAGCCAAGCGGCACTAGTATCAGCCATGGGTGTGATGTGCAGCACTCTGTTTCTTCCCTGGGCCACATTTTGTTTCTCTCTTTTCTCCGTGTATTGCACTCCTCCTGGTGAGACCCACATGACCGCAATTAGCAGGAGACACCTGAGTGCACATGGTTTTAATCCCTCCTGTTTTTTTCCCATTCTGTTTGCTGCAGCTATGGTGAGCGCAATACCTTATCCAGACTTGTGCTGCTTGGGGGCGACCTCCTCCGCCGGCGGTGCTGGCCGGGTTCTGGTGTGGTGTTTTTGGGTCTGGTCCTGTGGCATGGGGGTCGCAGGGCCGTCCCATGGCCCCCGTTCCCTTGCTGTGCACGCCTGCGGGGTTAGTGGCCACTGACTGGCACGGTGTGGACTTAGTGTAGGGACCCATGTGTATCAGATACCGGCACGAGGTACATGGGGCAGTATGGCTTGATCAATTCATACACAAAATTCTGATGTGTTTTTTATTTAGCCAAGTGGCACTAGTATCAGCCATGGGTGTGATGTGCAGCACTCTGTTTCTTCCCTGGGCCACACGCTCTATGACGTCACCTGACTCCGTCAAGCCTCTACCCGGCCTACCGGCGGAATACCAAGACTTGGCTGATGTCTTCTCTGCCAAGGAGGCGGATTCTCTGCCCCCTCACCGGACGTACGATTGTCCCATAGACCTCCTTCCTGGAACTTCTCCTCCACGAGATCGGGTGTACCCTCTCTCCGTACCCGAGACTGAAGCCATGTCCTCCTACATCCGGGAAAACTTACAGAAGGGTTTCATCCGCAAATCCACATCCCCTGCTGGCGCAGGATTCTTCTTTGTGCAGAAGGACGGTTCTCTTCGCCCATGCATAGACTACCGGGGCCTAAATAAGGTGACTGTCAAGAACCGATATCCTCTTCCACTTATCCCCGAACTGTTCGACCGTCTCCGTGGAGCCAGGATCTTCTCCAAGCTGGATCTCAGGGGAGCGTACAATTTAATCCGTATTCGTGAAGGAGACGAATGGAAGACCGCTTTTAACACCAGAGATGGGCACTACGAATACCTGGTCATGCCATTCGGCCTATGCAATGCCCCAGCGGTCTTCCAGGAATTCGTCAACAACATATTCCGTGACCTCCTCTATGTCTGCGTCATCGTCTATCTCGACGACATTCTGGTCTTCTCGCCTAACCAGCAGACTCACGTGACCCAAGTACGTCAGGTCCTACGAAGACTTCGGGCCAATCGTTTGTACGCCAAGCTGAAGAAGTGCGTTTTCCATCAGCGCAGCCTTCCGTTTCTTGGCTATATTGTCTCCGATCGAGGTCTACAGATGGATCCAGCCAAACTCTCAGCTGTTCTCCAGTGGCCACGTCCCGTGGGACTCAGAGCTATCCAACGCCTCCTAGGATTTGCCAACTACTATTGGCAGTTCATCCCCCATTTCTCTACCCTGGTCGCACCCATCGTGGCTCTCACTAAGAAGAAGGCGGATCCCAGACATTGGCCACCTGAGGCCGAGCAAGCCTTCACTAGCCTAAAGTCGGCCTTTGCTTCTGCCCCTGCTCTAGTCCGCCCGGATGCCACCAAGCCGTTTTCACTTGAGGCCGACGCTTCGTCAGTGGGCACTGGAGCCGTCCTCTCGCAAAAGGACGCATCAGGCAAAACCAGAACCTGTGGGTTCTTCTCAAAGACTTTTTCCCCTGCATAGAGGAACTATACTATTGGCGACCGAGAACTCTTGGCGATTAAGTTGGCACTGGAGGAGTGGCGTCATCTCCTAGAGGGGGCTAGGCATCCGGTCAACATCTATACGGACCACAAGAACCTTCTCTACCTCCAATCGGCCTAACGCCTCAATCCCCGGCAGGCCAGGTGGTCGCTTTTCTTTTCACGTTTCAACTTTGTTATCCGGCTGAGAAGAACGTTAAAGCTGATGCTCTCTCCCGAGCATCTGATGTCATGGGACAAGAGGACTCTCCTCGCCACATCATACCTCCCGATCGTCTGATGCCATCGTCGCCACTTCGGCTCTTCAGGGAGTACCCCCTGGAAAGACCTATGTTCGCCCTGCGCTTCGAGGAAGGATTCTGAAGTGGGGACACTCCTCATTGGTGGCCGGGCACCCTGGAGTTCAAAAGACCGGGCAACTGATCTCCCGCCATTACTGGTGGCCCAGCCTTTTCCAAGATGTCAAAGACTTTGTGGCTTCCTGTACAATCTGTGCCAAAAACAAGTCCTCCCGACTAAGGCCTGCCGGCCTATTACAGCCCTTGCCAGTTCCAAGCCATCCCTGGTGCCACATAGGCATGGACTTTGTCACAGACTTGCCTCCATCTGCGGGAAACACAGTCATTTGGGTGGTCACTGACCGCTTCTCCAAGATGTCTCATTTTGTGGCTCTTCCTGGACTTCCATCTGCTCCCCGTCTGGCCCAGTTGTTCTTTCAACACATCTTTCGCTTACATGGTCTTCCCCTTCACATCGTGTCCGACAGAGGCTCACAATTTGTCTCAAAGTTTTGGCGTGCCCTCTGCTCACAGCTCCAAGTGAAGTTGGACTTTTCATCTGCCTATCACCCCCAGACCAACGGGCAAGTGGCGAGGGTCAACCAGATCCTGGGCAATTATCTACGTCATTTTGTCTCAGCTCGCCAAGATAACTGATCCAGCCTACTTCCATGGGCAGAGTTTTCTTACAACCATCTGGACTCGAGTTCCACAGGCAAGTCACCCTTCTCTGTGGTCTATGGGCGTCACCCTCGCCCCCCTCTGCCTCTCTCTCCATCCTCCGAGGTCCCAGCCGTGGAGGAATTGTTGTCTGACCTGCAGTCGATCTGGGAACAGACTCGACAATCTTTGCCCAAGGCATCTGACCGCATGAAGGCTCAGGCGGATAAGAGGAGACCTGCCACAAACTTTCTCCCAGGTGACAAAGTCTGGCTCTCGGCCAAATATGTCCGACTCAAGATTCCCAGCTACAAGTTGGGTCCTCGATTCCTCGGTCCTTTCTCGGTGCTAAAACGCATCAACCCAGTCACCTACAAACTCCGTCTACCCCCTACTATGCGAATCCCGAACGCCTTCTATGTTTCCCTCTTAAAGCCAGTGGTCCTCAACCGATTCTCCAACAAATCTTCGTCCTCTGTTCCACAAGCCGTCTCAGACGACGTCTACATTGTTAAAGGCATTCTGGCCATGAAAACTGTCAGAGGAAGACGTTTTTTCCTAGTGGACTGGAGAGGTTTTGGTCCTGAGGAGAGATCCTGGGAACCCGAGTCTAATATCCTGGATCGGGACCTTCTCAAGTGATTCTTACAGGCTAGAAAGAGGGGGAGGCCAAAGGGGGGGGGGGTACTGTCAGGGCTGCGGCGGCGTCCCGCGCTCCGGACCCCCTCACCCTGTCCTGCAGCTGCCGGTGTCCACGTGCAAGGACCTGGCGCTGCTGCCACTTCGGCCCCTGGGGGCGCCTCACCTCGCCCGGTTCCTGTCCATCGCTGTTCCGGCCGTCGCGTGCGTCCCCACCTCCTAGGGCGCGCGCGCGCCATCTGTCTCGGAGTTAAAGGGGCAGTCCGCCCCTAATTGGTCACAGCCCACACACACTCCTATAAATTCCAGCCATGCCCCACCTCAGGTGTTGGAGCCTCTACATGCTTCCCATAGCGTTTGGCCCAGCTCCCTGTTGTTCCTGACCTCAGTCCTTGTTTCCAGTTCCTGTCCACTGTCCCGGTCCCTAGCTCCTGCCCGCTGCTTAACCCGTTGTTTCCTGAGTACTGTCTGCTACCTGTGGTTATGCCTACAGACCTCTGCCTGCACTATCTTCTGCCTACTGCTCCTGCCACGCCTCACATGCTGTCACTAGCAACCGAGCCAGGGGTAGCGACCTGGGGGTCGCCTGCCGCAGCAAGTCCATCCCGCCTTGCGGCGGGCTCTGGTGAAAACCAGCGGCCCATTAGATTCCGCTCCCTGGTGAGGTTCGTGCCATCGCTAGTGACGGTTCAGTGGATCCACGACTCCAGGCGTTACAAATCCTTGTCATTGTGTGGGATGAATACAGAAAAAAGAAAGTTTTTATTACTTTATGTTATGCTCATTCATAACAATATGCACATACATAAAGTATGCTCAAACAGGCGTATCAAAGGACCTCACATAAGCTACTTGTATATAAACCGGAAATCTATTGATCCAAACTCTATTGTACTGCTTTATTAACACCTATATAAAAGATTTAGGAGCAGGAACATGAACACATTTGTGTACATATGGAAAAGGGATTTGCAACTAGTATGTACATATATAATGTAGCTACCATCTAAAAAAAACACATTGAAACTTGCTTTGGTGTTTGTTTAAATTTTTACTGGAGTTTTTCTTTAACCCCTCAAGGACCCACGATGTACTGGTATGCCATTAAATTCAGGGGCTCTATGAAGTGAGAAATAAGGAGCTGAGCTCGCTTCATAGAAGGTGAGGACAGATCACGTCAATGGCCGCCTGCCATTAACCCCTTAAGCATTGCCTTACTTACAACGCTGTGGTCTGAATGAAGATCTTCTAATAGAGTCTGCTAAGGCAGACTATGAGAAGAGCATAGATAACACTGATCAATGCTATGCAATGGCATAGCATTGACCTGTGTAAGCAATCTAATGAATGTATGCAATAGTCACTTAGTGGATCTAAAAGGGTAGAAAAAAATTAGCATAATTTTCCAATCTAATAAAATATAACAATATTGTTCCTACACTGTAAACAGCCTTAATGAAAAGGGGAAAAAAAGCCAGGAATGCTGAATTTTTTGGTCACATATCAAAAAAAAAAATTATGAAAAGTATGGTATCAGTATGGTATCAATGAGCTCCCAAACAGATAAGCCCCCCCAAATTTAAAAGTACTATAGCTCTTAAAAGGTAAGAAAAAAATGAAAACATGAAAATTGGCCTTGTCCTTAAGGCCAAAATCCACAGTGTTCTTAACCCCTTGCCTCCGCAGCCTGTTTTGACCTTAATGCCCGGGGCCTATTTTTAAAATCTGACCTGTCTCTCTTTATATAGTGATAACTCTGCAATGCTTTCAACTATCACGGTTATTCTGAGATAGTTTTTTTTGTGACATATTGCTCTTTATATTGGTAAACTTTGGTTGATACACTCAGTAGTTTTTTTTGTAAAAAACACAAACATTTGCTCAAAAATTAAAAAAATGTACATTTCTTCAAATTAAAAATTCTCTTTTCCTAAGAGAGATAGTCATGCCACATGAACTAATTATTAATGCAACATCTACAAAGTGTCTAATTTATGGTGACGTCATTTGGTGAACATCCTTTTACTTTTAAGGATGTTAGAGGACTTCGAAATTTTGCTGTGATTTTTCAAATTTTCATGAAAATTTCAAATTCTGATTTTATTAGGAACCAGTTTAATTCTAAAGTGGATTTGTGGGGCCCCCCCATAAATCTCTTCACTGTAAAAACTGCACCCCTTAAAATATTCAAAGTAACATATCATAAGTTTATTAATGCTTTAAGTGTTTCGTAGAAATTTAAGCAAGTTGGAGGGGAAATGTAAAAAAAAAATTTTGTGCAGAAATTCCATTTTAATACATTTTTTTTCTCTAACACAGCAAATACTAACTGAGAAATGGAACTCACTATTTATTCCCCTTATTCCAATGTTTCTAGAAATCCCCCATATGTGGCTGCAGTGCGTCTGAATTATACATTTACTCCTAATTATACATTAAAATGCAGCTGTCAAAACTGACAGCTGCATTTAACTGTATAATGTCCCCCTTTCCCTAGTGTCTAGTGGGGGAGCTCCTTTCTGCTTACTGGGCTTGGGCTCAGCATTGAACTGATGCTTATCCCGACTCGGCAATCAACAAATCTGGTCTGCAGCAGACCAGAGTAATACAGTAATGATCTGATCGATCATTGCTGTATTAAGTATACTGCAGTGATCTCTATGGGAGATAGAGTCTCCCAAGGGGACTAAAAATTAAAATGTTAAAAATAAAAATAAAGTTTTTTCATTAATAAAAAATTCCCCTCCCCTAATAAAAGCTTAAATCACCCTCCTTTTTCCACTTTATAAATAAAAATAAGTAAACATACATATATGGTATTGCCGCGTGCGTAATCACCCAAACTATTAAATTATCACATCCGTTATCTTGCACGGTAAATGGCATAAGTGCAAAAACCCGCCAAAGTGCAAAATTGCTGATTTTTTGTCACATCAAATCCAGAAAAATTGTAATAAAAAGTGATCAAAAAGTTGCATATATGCAAGCAAGATACTAATAGAAAGAACAGATCATGTTGCAAAGAATGACACCTCACACATCCCCATGGACCAAAGGATAAAAGCAATATAAGGATGAGAATAGAGCTTTTTTGAACACATTTAGGGAGAGATTTATCAAACTGGTGTAAAGAAGAATTGTCTTAGTTGCCCCAAGCAACCAATCAGATTTCACTTTACATTCCTCACATATTCTTTGGAAAATAAAAGGTGGAAGATGATTGGTTGCTAGGGGCAACTAAGACAATTCTTCTTTACACCAGTAAAAATCCCCCCCTTAGTTTTTAAAAGCAGTCAGACAAAATAAAAGTTATATAAATAACATAATGTTGTAAACGTACTGACTTGAAAATAAACCCCCCCCCTAAATAAAAAATAAATAAATAAATAGAGATGAGGAAAACTAAAGTAAGTGCTGTTCTGTAAAATGCCATAGGCTGTATCCATGTTTTCTAGGCAGCCCTATCGCTGCATCTGTCTTCTCTAGCCATTAGGAGACAAATACCAAGTGTTCTGCATTCTCACAAAACTGAACTTGTAATTCTGCTGATCTGTAGTCATTAATGTTTTTCAAGAAAATTCCAAGGATGAACCTAATAGTCCAGAAATTCTTTGAAATCTAACATCTAGCCTCGACAATGCTATATAATCTATGAACATCATATTATAGAGCAGGGTTAAAATAAACAGATATATATATATATCTTTGTGGGGAAATATTAAGTGTTGTGAATTATTGATTAAAATCCCTGATCCCTGTCACTTAATGGACTGGACACCTTTAGCATGAAAAATCAATAAACTACAAGTTATGCTAAATGTTTTATTGATATATATCAATCTGCTCCGTCCTTCCTGCTCTATAATATGATGCCAGTAGCGTAGATAGCATTTTCATGGTGACAGGTTCCCTTTAAACACATAGACCAATTCAAAATACTGCCTTGAAAAACATGTGAAATATCCAAGGTTACATTAAGAATATGATGTATTTGATAAGAAGGCTCTGCACCAGGTATGCTACAGTATAATCAGTTTTCCTGCAGTGCCACACAGTAATACTAATCCTATTCAATGTTAAATTAGCCTGCAGTTTTATGTTTCTAAGATGTTGTATTATACAATCGCTTTACCATTTGTGTCTAGCCCTGGTTATAGTGTTAATTTGTGTACTGTACAGTCAGGACCTGCATCAGCACCCAGCAAACCAGGCAAGTACTTTCTACATTTTCATATTCAGTCTTGTTTTTGTCTGTTTGCCCTACAACATGTTTGTGTTAATCTAGAATATATGCACTTATATTTAAAGCGACTTTGTACTCATAGCCTGACCCCCCTTTCCCCCAAACCACTTGTACCATTGGATAGCTGCTTTTAATCCAAGATCTATCCTGGGGTCCGTTCAGCGGGGGATGCAGTTATTGCAGTCCTAAATAAACAACAATTAAACTTGCAGACCTGTGTCAAACTGGTGTGGCCTAGAGTGTCTGTGCACAAGGCCTGCAATGCCTCACTGTCTCTCATCCCCACCCTCTTCACCATTAGGATAGGATTTATCCTAATCACCACTTGTCTGAGCACTGCACATGTACCTTAACGATCCAGCACATGTGCAGTGTTCAGACAAGTGATGAATAGGAGAAATCCTGCCTGGGGCATTCCTAATGATGAAGAGGTGGTGCAAGCCTAAGGCACACTCTAAGTCATGCCAATTTGACACAGGGCTACAGTTATCTGACGGTACAAGCAGTTTGGGGGTGGGGGGCAGATTGTGTGTCCAGAGTCGCTATAATGCTATAATTAGAGATGAGCGAACCGGGTTCGGGTTCGAGTCCATCCGAACCCGAACGTTCGGCATTTGATTAGCGGTGGCTGCTGAACTTGGATAAAGCCCTAAGACTATGTGGAAAACATGGATATAGTCATTGGCTGTATCTATGTTTTCCAGACAACCTTAGGGCTTTATCCAAGTTCAACAGCCACCGCTAATCAAATGCCGTATGATCGGGTTCGGATGGACTCGAACCCGAACCCGGTTCGCTCATCTCTATCTCTAATGTGATGACATATTGCTAGGGTATACCATTACTTTATAGTCAGCTAGAATTAGATATCCAACTGATACGGAAAATTGAGTGATACCTTCTGCCGAGAAATGAATGAAGCAAATGTGGCCAAGCAAGATTCACTGCGAATCGTGCTGTCAATTCACTTCATTCTGCAAAGTGAATTCATCCAGATCCGTTAAGGAAATGGCGGATGCACATGTTGGAAGCAGGAGAAAGGCATTAACCATAATCCCTAGCGCCCATCCAATCAACTGCAGGCCCCTCTGTGATGTCTGATGTCAGTTGAAAAGTCCTGCTAACGTTACTAGCCTCAACTGTAATGCCAGTGCACTATACATAAACATTTTAAACTTTTGATTAAACAGTAAAACTGATTGAAAAACATGCATTGGAATATTTTCTACAATTAATTAACCTTAATAAATCTAAGTCCAAAACAAATAATAATATGCACAGTTGGTATTATCCTGGCTATAATAGTCTGTGACCTGGCAAAATGAGACCTACGTACAGTACTGTAAACTATTATTCGTTCCACAAAAAAATGTTTAAAAAAATCTAAAAGTATTGACAACTAGGAGAGGTTATTCAAGGGTTAATGTATTGAAGGTCAAGTATTTCAACTGCACCAAGTGACTGAAATTCTCACAGAAGTACGCCATACCATAGAAAAAGTAAAATGTGTTGAGGAAAGTCGTAGAGTTCTACTAGTGTTCAAGGGCTGAGATTTAGAGGTATTAATATAGTAAATACATTACCATGTATAAAGGCAAGTGACCTTTGATAGTTCTAATTATGTTTCTATCAGAAAAGATGATTCTGCAAAATATGCTAATGTCATTCCCTCAAGCAATTTATCAGTTGCAACATTTAATGACTGCGTTTGTGACTTTGGAGATATTCCACTACACTCACAGTAAAGGAAACACATTATATGATAATAAAAAAGTCTGGACTGTGCAAGAATTGTTAAAAATATTACATAGTTAACATCAGCTATTGGGAGTGAAAAAAAAACTATAGAAAAAGAGAAAATTAACTATAAAAACACAAAATGTACCTGCAAAAACACACTAATGATGAGCAATAACTGTAAAACCTGCTGTAACATCATTGCTTTCATTGATGTACAGTTTTGGTATTTTTAGTCTTGAAAATTTTTATATATTTCTTGCATGTCGTGGATTAACAAAGATTTTTTTTTAGAATGGCAGAAAACATTCAGTATTATACAGAAAGTGGTAATATACTAATAATGTAATGATTATTAAAATTATAGCTATATTGTCACAATCTTAGACAAATAGACTGTTGTCAGAATAAGACCACGTGGTTCATTTAGTCTGCCCTCATATTATAGAGGTCATTCAGAGGAAGGAAAAGCCTATGCCTTTACTGTGGTGGGGCAAGTCATATGGTCAAGAAGCTAAATACGGTTTGGCTTTAATAGATTTAATAGATTCAGGGGCCACAGCAAACTTCATGGAGTTTGATTTTTTCACACACCGTTGGTTTATTATTGCTTAACCCCTTCCCCCAATATGACGTCCAGGGACGTCATGAAAAGCAGTGGCAGAATGCATCATGACGTCCCTGGACGTCATGCTTTCCCTGCCTCCCCCCTCTGTCCCTAGGTGAGATCGGGCAGCAGGAGGAGGCTGTGTCACACAGCATCCTCCTGCTGCCACTGCCCGGAGGGGAGCCGTGCTCCCCCCCGGGCAGTTAACCCCATAAACACCGCGGTCAATGCGACCGCAGCGTCTATGGGGAGATTCAGTGTCCCCCGCCGATCGGGCGGCGGGGGGAGGCTGCAGAACGCTGCCTCCCCCCACCGCCACTCAATCTGTTTCCCCCGGCCCCCTCCCCTCGTCCTCCGATACCGGCGGATCGCCGCTACTACCGTTTTAGCGGCGATCCGCCGGTACCGGGCATTACCGGCGCCGCCGATAGCTTTCATCTCCCCCCACCGTGAATCCACGGTGGGGGGAGATGAAAAATGTCCCCTCAGACCCCAGATCAGCCCCCCGATCACCCTACCCGGGCGGCCATCAGATCCAAGATGGCCGCCACCATCCCTGCGAACAAACGATGTTTGTTCGCAGGGATGGAAATTAATTAGTGATCAAAGCCCCATGCTCTCCGCCACCGGAGGTAGCGGAGAGCATGGGGCAGTGATTGGGGACCCCCCCGTGTGGTCCTGGAGCAGGCGATCGGCGGTATATACTATATACCGCCGATCGCCTGTTCCCAGTGCTGATCAGCACTTTTTATCCCCTGTCACCATAAATCATTGGTGACAGGGGATAAAAAGTGTCACCGTGCCCCCCCCAAGTCGCCCCCCCACCCCCCCCCAGTCACCCCCGTCCCCCAGTCACCCCCCCTTCCCCACATACGTTACCTGATCCACGGAGCTCCGTCCTCCTCGACGTCCAGGCTGATTCTGAAGTGCGCATGCGCTCCAGAATCAGTTATCTCAGAAAATTTAAAGTGACAGAGACCAATTTGGTCTCTGTCACTGAACTATGATTACTGTGATAGAAAATATCACAGTAATCATAGTAATACAGTGAAAATTAATGTATAAAGTACAAAAAGTGAAAAACATACAAAAAAATAAAACACACACTTTTTATTATAGTAATAATTGCACTTTACTCCCAGATTACCCCTAGCCCCCCCAAAGTACCCGTAACCACCGCAGGTTGCCCATATCCGCCCCAGATTGCCCGTATCCGCCCCAGATTGCACGTAATCACCGCACATTGCCCATAACCACCGCACATTGCCACTAACCACCGCACGTTGCCACTAACCACCACACGTTGCCCATAACCACCGCACCTTGCCCATAACCACCGCACGTTGCCACTAACCACCGCACGTTGCCCATAACCACCGCACGTTGCCCATAACCACCGCACGTTGCCCATAACCACCGCACGTTGCCACTAACCACCGCACGTTGCCACTAACCACCGCACGTTGCCACTAACCACCGCACGTTGCCCATAACCACCGCACGTTGCCCATAACCACCGCACGTTGCCTGTAACCACCCCAAATTGCCAGTGAGCCCCTCCAGATGGTCCGTAATCAGCCCTGATTGCCCGTAACCCCCCTATATTGCACGTAACCACTGCACGTTGCCTCTAACTCACACACGTTGCCAGTGACCCCCTCCAGATTGCCCGTAACCACACCAGATTGCCGTAACCACCCAAAATTACATGTACCCACCCCTGATTACCTATAAGCACTTCAGTTTATCCGTAACCACCCCAGATTGTCTGTAACCACCCCATGTTGCCCGTAACCACCGCAGATTGTCTGTAACCACCCCATGTTGCCCGTAACCACCGCAGATTGTCTGTAACCCCCCCAGGTTGCCCGTAACCACCACAGATTGTCTGTAACCACCCCATGTTGCCCCTAATCACATGTAATTCCCACCAGATTGCCTCTAACCACCGCACGTTGCCTCTAACCACTGCAGGTTGCCTCTAACTCACACACGTTGCCAGTGACCCCCTCCAGATTGCCGTAACCATCCAAAATTACATGTACCCACCCCTGATTACCTATAAGCACTTCCGTTTATCCGTAACCACCCCAGATTGTCTGTAACCACCCCATGTTGCCCGTAACCACCGCAGATTGTCTGTAACCACCGCAGATTGTCTGTAACCACCCCATGTTGCCCCTAATCACATGTAATTCCCCCCAGATTGCCTCTAACCACCGCACGTTGCCTCTGACCACCGCACGTTGCCCCCGAACACCGCACGTTGCCCCCGACCACCGCACGTTGCCTCCGACCACCGCACGTTGCCCCCGACCACCGCACGTTACAGGTTCCCATCCCAGATTACCTATAAGCACTTCAGTTTATCCGTAACCACCCCACGTTGCCCGTTACCACCCTACGTTGCCCGTTACCACCCCACGTTGCCCGTAACCACCTCAGACTGCCCGTAACCACCCCAGGTTGCCCGTGACCACCCCACATTACCTGTAATCTAATTTTTTTTATTGTATTTTAGTAACTGCGCTATTCTAATAACCATTACTAGCTGCGGTTTTGCTCCAGCAAATTGGCGCTCCCTTCCTTCTGAGCCCTGCTGTGTGCCCATACAGTGGTTTATGCCCACATATGGGGTACCGTTGTACTCAGGAGAACCTGCGTTACAGATTTTGGGGTACATTTTTTCTCCCATTCCTCGTGAAATTGAGAAATTTTAAACTAAACGAACATATATTGGAAAAATTCGAGTTTTTCATTTTTACTGTCTTATTTTGAATACTTTCCTCTAATACCTGTGGGGTCAAACCGCTCACTGCACCCCAAGATGAATTCTTTGAACGGTGTACTTTCCTAAATGGGGTGACTTTTGGGGGGGGTTCTCTTCTGCTGACACTACAGGGGCACTGCAAACGCACCTGGCGCTCAGAAACTTCTTCGGAAAAATCTGCACTGAAAATGCTAATTGGCGCTTCTTCCCTTCTGAGCCCGGCTGGGTGCCCATACAGTGGTTTATGCCCACATATGGGGTACCGTTCTACTCAGGGGAACCTGCTTTACAGATTTGGGCATGCAGCTTCTCTCCTGTTCCTCGTGAAATTGAGAAATTTCAAACTAAACAAACATATTATTGGAAAAATTCAAGTTTTTCAATTTTACTGTCTTATGTTGAATACTTTCCTCTAATACCTGTGGGGTCAAAATGGTCACCACACCCCAAGATGAATTCTTTGAGGGGTGCACTTTCCAAAATGGGGTGACTTTTAGGGGGGTTCTCTTCTGCGGACACTACAGGGGCTCTGCAAACGCACCTGGCGCTCAGAAACTTCTTCAGCAAAATCTGAACTGAAAATGCTAATTGGCGCTCCTTCCCTTCTGAGCCCCGCTGTGTGCCCATACAGTGGTTTATGCCCCCATATGGGGTACCGTTGTACTCAGGAGAACCTGCGTTACAAATTTTGGGGTGCGGATTCTCTCATGTTCCTTGTGAAATTGAGAAATTTTAAACTAAACGAACATATTATTGGAAAAATTCGAGTTTTTCATTTTTACTGTCTAATTTTAAATACTTTGCTCTAATTCCTGTGGGGTCAAAATGGTCACCACACCCCAAGATGAATTCTTTGAGGGGTGTACTTTCCAAAATGGGGTGACTTTTGGGGGGGTTCTTTTCTACGGACACTACAGGGGCGCTGCAAACGCACCTGGCGCTCAGAAACTTCTTCAGCAAAATCTGCACTGAAAATGCTAATTGGCGCTCCTTCCCTTCTGAGCCCCGCTGTGTGCCCATACAGTGGTTTATGCCCACATATGGGGTACTGTTGTATTCAGGAGAACCTGCGTTACAATTTTTGGGGTACTTTTTTCTCTTTTTCCTTGTGAAATTGAGAAATTTCAAACTAAACGAACATATTATTGGAAAAATTCGTGTTTTTCATTTTTACTGTCTAATTTTGAATACTTTCCTCTAACACCTGTGGGGTCAAAATGCTCATCCTACCCCCAGATGAATTCTTTGAGGGGTGTACTTTCGAAAATGGAGTGACTTTTGGGGGGATTCTATTCTGCTGACACTACAGGGGCACTGCAAACACACCTGGCGCTCAAACTTTTTAAAAAAGCTAATTGGCGCTCCTTCCCTTCTGAGCCCGGCTGTGTGCCCATACAGTGGTTTACGCCCACATATGGGGTACCGTTGTACTCAAGAGAACCTGCGTTACAAATTTTGGGGTAAAGATTCTCTCATGTTCCTTTTGGAAAGGAGAAACTTTAATCTAAACATATATATTATTGGAAAATTAAAATTTTCGATTTTTTTAAGGCCTAATTGTGAATACTTTCCTCCAGCCCCTGTAGGGTTACAATGCTCATTATACCACTAGATTAATTCTTTAAGGTGTCTAGTTTCCAAAATGGGGTCACTTATGGAGGTTTCCAGTATACAAGCCTCCTAAACCCACTTAAAAAAAGAACTGGTCCCTAAAAAAATCAGTTTTGGAAATTTTATGAAAATGTGATAATTTGCTAATAAATTTCTAAGCCCCATAACAGCCTAAAAAAGTAAAATATGTTTCCCAAATTATGCCAGAATAAAGAGGACATATTGGTAATGTGACTTAGTAACTAATTTATGTGCTATGACTTCCTTTTTTAGAAGCAGAGAATTTCATAAGTTCATAAAATGCAAAATTTTCAAATTTTTCATGATATTTTGATGTTTTTCACAAAAAACACACAAAGTAATGACCAAATTTTGCCACTAATATAAAGTGCCATATGTGACGAAAAAACAATCTCAGAATCGCTAGCATACGTTAAAGCATCACTGAGCTATAAGCGCATAAAGTGAGACAGGTCAGATTTTGAAAAATGAGCCTGGTCATTAAGGCCAAAACAGGCTGCGGAGGCAAGGGGTTAAACTCCATAATACTGCCGCACCAGTGGGTCCGACTTAGCTCCCCTAGCTCTCCTCAGATTGAATTTTTGTAGTCATCAGATTAGGCTCATATACATTAAGTGTACTTCAATATTCTGAAGGTGAGTAGTCTACTTTTCTCAGTCCCTGTTATACCAGCACTGTTAATCTTTTTGTGGAAAGGAAACTGACCTCCAATTTGCTTAGTCAGAGAAACATAAACATAGAAACATAGAAGATTGCTGGCAGAAAAAGACCACTTGGTCCATCTAGTCTGCCCTTTTAGTATTTCCCTTCTTATTATCTCAGGATAGCTATACAGTGGTACCTTGGTTTAAGAGTAACTTGAATTAAGAGCGTTTTGCAAGAATTGTAACTTTGTCTAAGAGCATTGCTTTGGTTTGAGAGCTCCCTATGCTGGGTGGGAGGCCAAGTGGGGGAGGGGAATGGTCTGCATAGCGTAGTCTACAGCTCTGTACTCTGACCCAGGAAGTCTCCCTCACCTTCTAAATCATAGCAGATCCACTTCAGGCTGGGTCTTGCCTCAGGGGACAGGATTGTGGAGGTAAAATCTTCAAAGCTGTAACCCCTCTCTCCCCGGACAGAGAGTTCTGCATTTATCTGCCCACATATGCCCTGCTCATTCCTTCATGCTCCCTGCATTCTGTCAGTCCTTGTGTTTCCCATTCTCTCCATTTCTTCTATAATATGCCTAATGTGCCTGCACTCACACTCAGCTATACACACGGCTGCTAAAATGCGCCTGCACTTACACTCAGCCATTCACACTGCTGTATAGAAAAGTTTCTGTCACTGTCCCCCTGCACAGCTCTGTGATTCTCACTTCCTGACTGGTCCATGCTGAACACACTCCCCTCCCCATTGGTGTCATGTGACCACACAGACCTCTGACAACAGCCCTGCTTTTCGATTCTAGACTGTTGCACTACCCTACTGCATTATGGTTATCTGCAGTTCCATCCTGTATCTACAAACTGCTTCTGTGTTTTCAGGTTTATGCAGTTATAACACATTATACACCACATGCTGATTGCTGTACTGTACAGTAACTTATAATATTACATATTCTGCTGTTTCTAAATGTTTGTTTTGTCTGTTCTGCGTGTTATTCAGAATAATAAATCATTTTTGGGGTGTGAAACCAATTGTCTGCATTTCAGTGATTCCTTAAGGGAAAATTTTCTTTGGTTTAAGAGTTGATTTGGATTACAAGCACGGTCCCAAAACGAATTATGCTTGTAATCCAAGGCACCACTGTATATTTATCACAGGCATGTTTAAAGGGGTTATCCAGCGCTGCAAAAAAATGGCAGTTTTCCACCTCTCTTGTCTCCATTTCAGGTGTCGTTTGCAATTAAGCTCCATTTACTTCAATGGAACTGAGTTTGAATCCCCACCCAATCTGAAGACAAGATAGGGGGAAAAAAGTGGCCATGTTTTTGTAGCGCTGGATAACCCCTTTAATGGTGCATTTACACAGACAGATTTATCTGTCAGATTTTCTGAAGCCAAAGCCAGGAACCGACTATAAACAGAGAACAGATCATAAAGGAAAGATTGAGATTTTTCCTATTTTCTGATCCATTCCTGGCTTTGGCTTCAAAAATCGCACCCAAAAATTGTACATGCACCCTAAATTCTTTAAATTTCAACCACATCTGCTCAAAGTTTGTTCCAAGCCTCTACTACCCAATTTTCTGTTAATTCTCTGTTAAAGCAGAGAGGGCTCACAGTGCAGGCCCTCTCTGTAGCACGTGGCTGATAGCTTGCACCCAGAGCAATCCAGCACTGATTTAATTCAGCATTGCTGGATAAGTATACTGCACTGATCTCTAAAAGAAAAGTGTACTGTTAAAAAAAAAAAGGTTTTTCATTGTTTGTTTAAAGGTTTTAATTTTTTAAAAGCCATTAAATAAAATAAAAAGTTATAAAAGTTACCGACCATTGTAATCATACCAACTTGAGAAACATAGATAACATGTCAGTTTTACCATAGGGCAGACAGCGTAAACACGAAACTCCCCTTACACTTTTTTTCAATTTCACTGCACAAATAATTCTTTTCCGGTCTTGCTGCATATTTTATGGACAAATTAAGTCTGTGGCTATGTTCACACTACATAAGTTCCGTAGTAATCACAGCCTTTGTTGCTAATTTGCAACAATGGCCGTGATTATACCGTAACTTACTTAGTGATGTCGTCTATGGAATCCAGGCCACAGAGTATACACATGGTATACACTACGGCCAGGATCCCTAGTGGCGCAGCAAAAAACTGACATGTCAGTTTTCTGCGGCAGCTATTCACTGAATAGCGGCCGCAGAAAACCTGTCAGTTTACACAATGGAGCCTCACGCTCCATTGTGTGCAGCAGCAAATTGGGATGCGGGCGCGCACAGATGCGCCCGCATCCCAATTCCTCAAGAGTGAAGATCATCTGGCCAGTACTACAGCATCAGCCGGGAGGATCTTCTCTGACACCGGCCGTTCTGTGACCCAGTTGGGTCACGGAACGTCCGGTTTCATACGCCATGTAAGCATTGCCTGTCTTTGCAGAGTGTAAATGGTGTCACCAAAAATAAGGGCTCATATGGGCCTGTAGGTGGAAAATGCAAGGACGATGGCCTTTTAAACACAAGGAGGTGAAAATAAAGCGCAAAAATGAAAATTGGCCAAGAAGGCAAAGGGTTTAAAGGATCCCATCACAACTTAATAAGGATTTAACTTTTTTGGGATAATGTCCTGTGGTTCTGTGCAATGTGCTAAATTTAAAAACGTTTTGTAAGGCAATGGTCCCATTAAATCTGGTGTAGAGTAAACAAAGCACTTAAATAAACTGCAACATTACAACACAAAAATAAATAAATAAAAACCAACGGTTTCTACCTAAAAATGCAGAGTGAGAACGTCTACTCATTAGTCTATGATCTGAAGCTTAAGTACAACTGAGTTATGAAGCAAGAGAACAATCTAAAGCACAAGAGCAGGTCCCCCTCTGAATGGCTTATAAAATGCAGAGAGTTTTGTCATGTCCTAACTAACGTCTTAATTTAAACCTCATTTAGATGCTATTACACAGGGATTACTTCATCCGCCTGATCCACAATGCTGCCCCGCCCCTCAATCTGAATATTTACATGGCGCTTAGCCATGAGTGTCGGATTTATGTCCCTGCAGAGCACTGGATGAATATTTGGGTGGAGGGGTGGGCCAACGACGTTAACCTGCTGTTAGTTTGCCTTTAAATATTCTGTGTAGAAAAAGTACTGTATAAAAAGTTTTCAAAATAGATCATAGATATTGATATGCAATTATTCAACTTTGTTGAAGAAAATTGTGGTTCAATTTGTGAAAGTCTGGGTTCAAAGTTAAAGTATTTTAAAACGTGACCAATTGCCATTTGGCAAAAAGCATGTTTTATCATGAATTGCCACAGTTATGCCATGTAGTTATTGGCCACATGACAATACTTTAATTTTTAAAGTTGTAATTTAAAAAAAACAACAACAAAAAAACACAGAAATTTATTTTTTCTTAAAGATTTAATGGTAAACACACAGCATACAACCATAATATGTGAAGCCAGCCTAAATTCATTAGTAGAATACTTTTGAATTCTCCTGACTGTCCCACAAGACTCACAGCCATAAATCTTGTTTTAATCTTGCAGGATGGTCTAAATATGGTTTAACCTACTTGCTTTGTCGGCTTGTTAGAAAGTAATACAAAATATTTACCCTGGAAACCTCTCGCAGGTAGCATCTTATTATTATTAAGTGTACAAGGAATTTAGAGGTTACAATTACGCTAATTAAAAATAAACATAATACACGACCTCGTTTGCAGTAAAATGAATCCTAACTGTGGCAAGGTGGCCGACATCTGCACTTGTGTTTAATTGCAGTTTATGATATCCAGCCTGTCTGCATAATTTGTAAATTAACAGCTGTGTTTCATTCTAGCCCCAACTATACTTTATCTTGCGGAGTTTCTATCTAGGCAACCAGGTGTCTACAAATACTGTACCAGTGTGTGTGGGCTGCATCTGTTCTCCAGAGCATTGGCAGATAAGTCATGCATGTTCATCAATCATCATTTTGCCTATTGTAGTCAGCAAAGTTGATCTGAGACCTTGTTTTTTAGCATAATGCAAAATTTGCTTAAAATGAGACCTGAATGCATATGATAATTCATATCACTTATGTAATGCCAGATATGCTGTTGTCATGTCAAAAGAGATACACAGTATTATGGAGACATCTTTTTTATTTGCCGAGTCCAGCATTTCTTGGGCAATAGTCAAACATCTTTATCTTGCTGATTTCTAAAAAAAAAAGATAAATCTTTTTTACACAACAGTTCTTTAGTCAGAATACTACAGAATTTTGAAGAGGAAACAATAATGGGTAGTGAATGATACTGAAAGTAGTATTATCATACCAATTTTAACATATCATACTGGAAAAAAAAATCATTGTTATCATTAATAATAATAATAATAAACGTTTTAAAAGTTTGGTTCAGCAGGTTCAGCAAACTTTGGCAAATTCAGGTTTGTCTAAACCAAACCGGCTCGGGGAGGGTGGGCGTTAGCTTGTAGCTGAATATTGTGCCGTGCAGATTTATTTTTTACATGTAATTTCTACATATACTGCGCCCTCTGCTGGACCCTTCAGGTATAGACTGTGTCGTGACAAATTTTTGAAATTGAAGTCCGCCTGATCTACTAAATTGAGGGAAATAGCACTAGATGTCCATTTCCCATAATTAGTGTACATTAGTCTAACATTGTCCTTTTATATCACATTGCTATCTATAGGTGAAGCGGCTATTTCACACATTTGTTCTTCGGCTTTTATGGCATAACCCCCCTTCCCCCAGATAAACACAAAACCTGGCGAAAAAAAAGCCTAAACACCAATATAAAGCTGCATCTCTGTCCCTGTGTTTCCACCCCAGGGAGCTGTGTCTCTCTCCCTGCGCGAAAGTGAAATGCAGGTGCTCATCAGTAAATTGCTTACTTGGCGTCTGGCCCCCTACGGATGCTTATGGGGTGACCTGAGGAGGATGAGGAGCCCTGGTGTCCACGACTGCTTATGGGGTGGCCTGAGGAGGATGAGGAGTATGTGCATCCAGCTATGGAGTCCGGCTGGGGTCCGCAGCTAATTCCAACCAGTTCTGTAAGTGACGCTCCATGCATCCAGGTAGGGATGGTCCGAACCTGTCGAGGTTCGGGTTCGTACAAACCTGAACTCTCGGCAATGATTCCCGCTGTCTTCCACCTCCATGCAGTGGGTGGATACCCGCCGGAGGACCGCCTGGAGAACTGGGATACAGCCATAGCCATAGGCTGTATCCCAGTTTTCGAGGCAGTCCTCCGGCTGTATCCACCCTCTCCACAGAGGTGGAAGACAGCGGGAATCATTGCTGAGAGTTCAGGTTTGTACGAACCCGAACCTCGGCAGGTTCGGACCATCCCTACATCCAGGGTGCAACAGTCTCACAGAGGTTGTCACCTGATGAGTGGGCAGTAGTCCCATTGAGGCCGTCAAGTTTTGAGCATGCAGCAGTCCCACCAAGGCAGTCATCCTCATGTGGGCGAGGAAGAAGACACTCTTGCACCAGCACCATCACATTGTACTTCATCCCTATCCTTTCACAGATTGTTTGCAGAGAAGAAGGAGCAGGAGTGGAACATCAGAAGTTGTCTAGAGCACCTGGACCCAGGCGAAGCGTCTAGTGAGTAGAGAAAGGCAACAATCCAAAAGTTTAACAAAGTTAAAGGTTATGGCTTTCTGAGAGACTTCATTAAGGAATTCCCCACAGCACGTCTTGGTGATTAGATGAAGTGATTTATCTCCAAAATATCAGCATTAAAGTTACAGTGCAACACAGCAAACTAGGTATCATGCAACGTTTTTGCGGTCTCCACCGCCTTTTTCAAGCATGCGGTGGAGACCGCAGAAACGTTGCATGATACCTAGTTTGCTGTGCTGCACTGTTATTCTGATATTTTGGAAATAAATCACTTCATCTAATCACCAAGATGTGCTGTGGGGAATTCCTTGATGTATACCTAACTGGTTCCTGGTCAGAGCCGTCCCTGCTGGCACTTGGACTTCCACAATCTGGTATAGTGCTACCTGTATACTGTGATATATTTCTGATAGACTTACTACATCACAGTAGTAAGTTATTGTAGAAAGCTTGTTTGTTGTCAGGGACTCCGTAAAAAGGGACTACCTCCCAGAGTTTATTTATAACCTGGAACCCGGTGAGGAGGTGGAGTACACCCCTAGAGGGAGGGCTGCGTGGATGGTGGGCTGCAGCAATCACCCAGTAGGGTGTGTTCCTATAGAAGCCTTCTTCTGCCCCCAGAGAGTCAGAGGTGTGACAAAGAATATCCCCTGAACCAATGTCAAGCCCTAGTTGACACACTTGAGGGCCTGAGCCTGAGAGCAGGACATGGGAGCCACCTCACAGGAGCAGAAAACATCGCTGCAGCAGCTGGTTCCACCTCACCAGCAACTCCTACAAGCCATGGAGTCTCTCAAGCGGTCGGCACCATCTCACCTTCTCCCATAGTGGCAATCCTTTTCTCGGAACCCACCTCTACATCCACAGGTTCCCAACATCAAAGGTGAGAGGATGCACACATGTTTCAGGGCCAGAGGTCAAGCCTGTACCTTGTCCCAGCATCAATAGCTTGTGACGTATGGACAGTTAGAGAGCTTCTCTTATGCACATTTTGAGCATCTATTATTTATGTTATGTTGGCCTAGTTGGGCAAAGTGTTTACATTGTGACATGTTGGTGACATGTTATGTTTAAGAAAAGTGCCTGGTCATTGCAGCATGTACAGTATGTGACCAGAAATGTGCTTATTGTTATAGAAGGGTTTCGTTTTGTTGTGGTGTACTGTGTTAAAACATGCTACTACTGTCATTGCTACTGATGTCTTTTATAAAGGATGATGTTTGGTGACTATTTTATGCAGAGGCTCTAATGGACACTAATCTATCTACAAAAAGGCATTCTAATTCAAATGACACTATATAGGTTTATAGTGTCAGAAGTCTTATTTTAACTCGTCACCATTATCCCTTTCCCGCACAAGGACGTAACTGTACGGCGCGGCGACCCCGCTCTGAACCGCGGCGGTCCCGGGTGCCGCTTGTAGCCCGGGACCGCCGGTATTAGCGGGCACAGTACGATCGCCGTGCCCGCTAATACAGTAATCAGATGCAGCTGTCAAACATGACAGCTGCATCCGATTACCGGACGCAGCTTATCCCTGGTGTCTAGTGGTGGAGATCGCTCCTCCGGGACATACGGTGGGGATGTGGGCCATTTTTGAGCCCCCCACCATATGTGACGACCATACCCGGCGTATAGGATGACCCCCGACTTTTGACAAGATTTTTTGGGGTTAAAAAGTCATCTTATACGCTGGGAAATACAATATATATATATTTTTTTTAAATATATCTGATCTCATGAACTGCACCATATTTACATATGCACTTCCTCCATACTTAATTTTAGAAGCAGCTCAGCACAGAGACAATATTCATTGGTTCCCTTTAAAGCATCTGTTAGTTTGAAGCATTATGTTTTTTGGTACTGCATGCCAACATTATCTGTATCAGGGGCATAACTAGAAAAGGCTGGGCCCCATAGCAATCTCTTAAGCACAAACCTCTGAACATGAACATTTACCAGCACCATGTAGAAGGTAAAGCAAGGACACACTTTCCTGCCAAGTTACTTAAAAAAAGGATAAAAAAGGGATAAAACTAGGCCACCAAGTGTTCTCATCTCTTTACAGGTTTTGGAATAAAGTAACAAACAATCACGCAATTAAAGCAGAAGTCTTCCGAAAATAAATAAATAAATCACAAATCATAAATGGAGGTGGGGGTGGGGTATGGTGATATAAAAAAAAAAGTATACTTTACCCATGCCTGTGCCTCCATAGCACTGCTATCACCTCTTTTTGACAGCTGTCAGATGTAATTTTTCCATGGCTTCTTGGTATGTCATGTCTCTGGCTCCTGCTGCTTCAACGCCATGACCCGGCTGATGGATTGCCTGCTTAGCCAGTCATTGACTGCTGTGATGTCTTATTGGCTTAGCAGGCAATCCATTTTTACAGCAGCAAGAGCTGCAGGAGGCCGATGGTTGTAAGAGATCCATAAGGCTTTGCGGCAGAGGCATGAGGATGGGTAAGTATACATTCTTTATTATGTTCCCGCACCCCCTGCCCCAGGTGATTTTTTTTGCAGAGCTTTTCCTATAAATGTTATTTTAGACCAGATTGTTAAACTATTTGGCCCCAGATTCAATATGGAAATTCATTAGGACTAGGGTTGAGCGAACTTTTGAAAAGTTCGGTTCGGTTCGATCCCCCGAACATTCCTGAAGTTCGGGTTCTGACGAACCGAACACGAACCTTGCAATAACGGCTGAATAATTGCAGCTACAATAGTGGGAGTGTGATAGGGTATAGTTTCGTGTAGTTGCAGTTGCTATTACAATGAAAAAACTGGAAAAAATCTAAGTGCAAAAATAGTGAAAAAAAAACAACAATGCAATAATGCAGAGCCTAATCCCCTAATGGTTAATATATTTAATTAATAGAACAAATTTTCATTGTAATAAAGTCACTTTCGTTGTTCAATAATTTAATTAAAACGATTCCATCATTGTGCAATTAAATATACTGTTAAAATAAATATATATATATAAATAAATGTATATTTATATATATATTTATTTTTTTACAGTATATTTAATTGCACAAGTATGGATTCGTTTAAATTAAATTATTGAACAACGAAATTAATTTTATTACAACGAAAATGTGTTTTATTAATTAAATATTAATTATTACAGGAAGCTCTATTAAGCCATTAATTCATATACCCTGTAATAGAGCAAACTGTAATAATAAATACTTTACTTTAATTAAAACATCAAATGTTTCTTCTAATTATGTTATCACAATAGCATTATTAAAAGAAACATTTTGAATCATATGTGCACTCAGCTGATCAGCTAAGCGCACATATAATTAGCGGGTCCGCAGCACAGTGACTTCATTGTGCTGCGGACCAGCGAAGAGGGAACATCGGATGGGGACATCGGATGGTGAGTATAAAGCTCTCCCCACCCCCTTCCCAGCACTGCACCCATCCCAGCAAGGAAGGGGGGTCACTTAACCCCTTCCTTGCTGGGATGGGTGCAGTCTGACATCAGTCAGGGGCCAGACTAAGCAGCGATCTGTAAAGATGCTGCATACTGTAAGGTGCACAACACCGCTTACAATGATGGGTGTTGTGCTCCTGTTTGTGTGTTTTTTGTGTGTTTCTCCCTTTTTGTTTTTCAGATATCGGTATCCTGTGGATTACGTCGGATTCGATGGACTAGGTCGATGACCAGCGGTTGTTTGGATTTTTTTAAAAATAAAATGGTCAATGAGGGGTGTGGCGGTGTTTTTATTTTCACTTGTGTCTTGTCTTTATTTCTTTACTTTATAGACTTAGTAGTGGAAGCCGTCTAATAGACGGAATCCATTACTAAGTCGGGGCCTAGTGTTAGCCGGTATAAAATGGCTAACACTAATCCCCCATTATTACCCCAGTACCCAATGCCACCAGGGGTACTGGGAAGAGCCAGGTGCCAGTGGTCCCGGAGCATCAAAATTGGCGCTCCTGGACTGGGGCGGCAGCAGGCTGGTAAGATTTAGGCTGGGGAGGGCCTAAACCAATGGCTCTTCCCACCCTGGTGTTACCAGGCTGCCGTCGCTTGGTTTTTAACCCAGCTGGTTATGAAAATAGGGGGAACCCTTTTTTTTTAAAAAAAAATAATAATTTAAAAAAAACGCGTAGGGTTCCCCCTATTTTCATAACCAGCCGGGTTAAAAACCAAGCGACAGCAGCCTGGTAACACCAGGGTGGGAAGAGCCATTGGTTTAGGCCCTCCCCAGCCTAAATATTACCAGCCTGCTGCCGCCCCAGTCCAGGAGCGCCAATTTTGACCCTCCGGGGCCACTGGCACCCGGCTCCTCCCAGTACCCCTGGTGGCATTGGGTACTGGGGTAATTATGGGGGGCCTAGTGTTAGCCATTTTATACCGGCTAACACTAGGCCCCGACTAAGTAATGGATTCCGTCTATTAGACGGCTTCCACTACTAAGTCTATAAAGTAAAGAAATAAAGACAAATAAATAAATAAAAACACCCCCACACCCCTCATTGACCATTTTATTTTAAAAAATCCAGGCAAACGCTGGTAATCATCGTAGTCCACCGAATCCAACGTAATCCACTGGATACCGATATCTGAAAAACAAAAAGGGAGAAACACACAAAAAACACACAAACAGGAGCACAACACCCATCATTGTGAGCAGTGTTGTGCACCTTTCAGTATGCAGCATCTTTACAGATCGCTGCTTACAGTGTGGCACCCAAGGGGTTAAGGGAGGATGCATTGCATCCCCCTTAACCCTTTGGGTGCCATACTGAACAATCTGGCCCCCAGGGGGTTAAATAAGGGTCCCCACTTAACCCCTTGGGGGCCAGACTGTTGTCAGACTGCACCCATACCAGCAAGGAAGGGGTTAAGTGACCCCCCCTTCCTTGCTTGGAGGGGTGCAGGGGAGGGGTTACTCACACTCCCAGGTCTTCTATCTTCTTCGCCGGAGCCGGCACACTGAGCTCAGTGTGTCAGCTCCGGCTCGGGTAAATTCACACGGGCGGATCCGCATCGGATACCGCCCCTGTGAATTCCAATGTAATTACATACTGGCAGCGGGATTGTCATCCCTCTGCCAGTATGTAATTCCCAGCCCCATTAACCCAACCCGGGATAATACATTACCGGCAGCGTAATCCGGCCGCATCTGAGGCTCCCGACTCCCGCGCAGTGACTACAGCGGGGCCGTGAACTGATTGGCTGCCTAGGAGCCGGGAGCCTCAGATGCGGCCGGATCGCGCTGCCGGTAATGTATTATCCCGGGGGGTTAATGGGGCTGGAATTACATACTGGCAGAGGGATGACAATCCCGCTGCCAGTATGTAATTACATTGGAATTCACAGGGGCGGTATCCGCTGCGGATCCGCCCATGTGAATTTACCCGAGCCGGAGCTGACACACTGAGCTCAGGGTGCCGGCTCCGGCGAAGAAGATAGAAGATCTGGGAGCGTGAGTAACCCCCCCCCCCCTCCCCTGCACCCCTCGCAGCTGGGATGGGTGCAGTGCTGGGAAGGGGGTGGGGAGAGCTTTATACTCACCATCCGATGTCCCCGATGTGTCCTCTTCGCTGGTCCGCAGCTCAATGAAGTCACTGTGCTACGGACCCGCTAATTATATGTGCGCTCAGCCAATCAGCTGAGCGCACATATGATTCAAAATGTTTCTTCTAATAATGCTATTGTGATAACATAATTAGAAGAAACATTTGATGTTTAAATTAAAGTAAAGTATTGATTATTACAGTTTGCTCTATTACCGGGTATATGAATTAACGGCTTAATAGAACTTCTTGTAATAATTAATATTTAATTAATAAAACACATTTTCGTTGTAATAAAATTAATTTCGTTGTTCAATAATTTAATTTAAACAAATCCATACTTGTGCAATTAAATATACTGTAAAAAAATAAATATATATATATAAATATACATTTATTTATATATAAATTTATTTGAAGAGTATATTTAATTGCACAATGATGGAATCATTTTAATTAAATTATTGAACAACGAAAGTGACTTTATTACAACGAAAATATGTTCTATTAATTAAATATATTAACCATTAGAGGCATCAGCATTACTGCATAGGATTGCTAACCCTGTAATGCCGATTCCTCTAATACTGTTTCCCTGCTTTCCCAGATGCATTCCAGAGGTGTTTGCATAACTTTTTAAAGATGTCTTTGATTTTATTTGTTATTTTAACCAGATTCGTTACGAACTTTCTCAAAGTTCGGTTCAGTGACGAACCAAACTTTTTGCAAAGTTCGTAACGAATCTGGTTCGTTACGGTTCGGTTCGCTCATCCCTAATTAGGACCACAGACCAAGCCTTTAAATAATCAAATTCCAGATCCCTTTATGTTCATACTGTACTCAAAACCAAAAACTTGTCAGAACCTTGTTAGATAGTCTGTCTCCTCACATCCTAATATTGCCTAGGATCAGAACATTGTGTCTGCAGCAAGGGACTGGTGAACAGCTAGTGAATAGGGCATTTAGGGAACCTTGGTACTGTTGCGTGTAAACGAGCAAATAAATATCAACATACAGTACCCTAATAGCTATAAAACACAGGACAACACAGCATTAGGGCAAATGGTTAAGGGAAAGACAGCAAAGGTGTTAAGGACCCTAGACTTTAGATGGCTGACCCGGCCATGAGTCTAAGGTGTATGGGCCACCTCCAACGAAAACCGACAGGTAATCTTTTTACATCCAATGGCTAAATTGTCAGGTTCTACAACTGGAAAGGATTGCAATAAACTCTCGACCTGAACTAGTACTTTTATATTGTTGTTTTGTCAGGCACATAAAGTGTGATAGCCAATTTACTTGCTGTTGTCTTAAAGCGAAAGTACCACTAGTACATCAATTTGTTTTTTTTCTTACATGAATAGACCAACACTGGGCACGGATGTCGGTGCAGCGGTTGCTTTTTTTGAACCACAGCCCAGTTCCCGTGCACAGCGCCGGTTTATTCCCAAGCACCGGCCTGGCATGAAGCACTGGGATGGGCACGCCAGTGTCACAGAGAGGAGAGAACATCATCACACTGGGGGCCTGCTTCATGCCGGGCTAATTCTTTGGAATTAATTGGCGCTGTGCACAGAAACTGGGCCATGGTTCAAAAAGAGACCACGGCACTGGCATCTCGCACCAGTGCTGGTCTATTCATGTAAAAAAAACACAAAGCAATGTACTAGTGGTACATTTGCTTTAACTATGCTAGGTATTCCTTGGTACCTTTCTAAAAAATAAACACAGATTTTTACAGTATGTTTTGTGTTGTATTGTGTATCTTATACAAATATCAACCTGGGGTAGTCAAACAGTTATATAGAAGATAAGTGTATGTTTGGAAGTGTTGCCGCACTGCGAAACAACCTTGTTATGGCACTATGTAGACTTGTATTTATTGCACATATAAATAGCTTAAAACTATTCAAAAAATAATATTCATCTCTCCTGTCACAGGTTAATGTATTGGCTAATTGACTGAAGCATCTATTACACTTCACTTTATGAAAACTGCAGTTAATTGTTTTTCTTCAATCTTCATTATTTTATTGATTATGGTAATTATATAGACTAACTGTTGACTCTCCGTCCTCTCTCTGCGGAGTTATAAATGGGCTGACATGATATTTGTGGAAAGTCATGTTAAAGGTTGGTCACTAAGCTTTCTTCCTGACATGTTCAGGGACACCTTTAATTATTCCATCATCACTCATAATATTGCTTGTTTGCTTTTAAAATGAATAAAGATTAAACCACTTTCAAGGCTACATATTATTGTCATAATCAGGGCCGGCCTTAGGGGTGTGCGAGCAGTGCGGCCGCACAGGGCGCTGTGCACTCCCGGCAGGAAGGGGGCGCCACCTGCATCCCCCTGAGGCCATATATCCGTCCCCTGCCTCAGCACAGCAGCCGAGGAAGCTCTTCTCCCCGGACATGTGACTGCAGCCTGGCCCCCCCCCCCCCCCCACAGCGTCTCCCGGCTCACAGAGGCCCATAACCCCGCCCCCTCCCCCGACGGAGACATCAGCAGTGTGATCCTTCGCTCTACCTGCTTCTCCTCATGGGCAGAGACATCCTCCACTACTACTGCAGTGTGACTGTGAGTATATCTATCTATCTCTGTCTGTGTGTGTTAGTGGAGTTTGTGTGTGCTCTGTGTGTTAGTGCTCTGTGTGGTAGGACAACAACTCCCAGCATACTCCTGTGTGGCTCTGTGTGGTAGGACAACAACTCCCAGCATACTCCTGTGTGGCTCTGTGTGGTAGGACAACAACTCCCAGCATACTTCTGTGTGGCTCTGTGTGGTAGGACAACAACTCCCAGCATACTCCTGTGTGGCTCTGTGTGGTAGGACAACAACTCCCAGCATGCTCCTTTGTGGCTCTGTGTGGCAGGACAACAACTTCCAGCATACTCCTATGTGGCTCTGTGTGGTAGGACAACAACTCCCAGCATATACCTATGTGGCTCTGTGTGGTAGGAAAACAACTCCCAGCATACTCCTGTGTGGTAGGACAACTCCCAGCATGCTCCTGTGTGGTAGGACCACAACTCCCAACATGCTCCTGTGTGGTAGGACAACTACTCCCAGCATGCTCTGTGTGGTAGGACAACTCCCAGCATGCCCCTGTGTGGTAGGACAACAACTCCCAGCATGCTCCTGTGTGGTAGGACAACAACTCCCAGCATGCTCCTGTGTGGCTCTGTGTGGTAGGACAACAACTTTTAGCATACTACTGTGTGGTAGGACAACTCCCAGCATGCTCCTGTGTGGTAGGACAACAACTCCCAACATGCTCCTGTGTGGTAGGACCCCAACTCCCAGCATACTCCTGTGTGGTAGGACAACTCCCAGCATGCTCCTGTGTGGTAGGACAACAACTCCCAACATGCTCCGGTGTGGTAGGACCCCAACTCCCAGCATGCTCCTGTGTGGTAGGACAACAACTCCCAGCATGCCCCTGTGTGGTAGGACAACAACTCCCAGCATGCCCCTGTGTGGCTCTGTGTGGTAGGACAACAACTCCCAGCATGCTCCTTTGTGGCTCTGTGTGGCAGGACAACAACTTCCAGCATACTCCTATGTGGCTCTGTGTGGTAGGACAACAACTCCCAGCATATACCTATGTGGCTCTGTGTGGTAGGAAAACAACTCCCAGCATACTCCTGTGTGGTAGGACAACTCCCAGCATGCTCCTGTGTGGTAGGACCACAACTCCCAACATGCTCCTGTGTGGTAGGACAACTACTCCCAGCATGCTCTGTGTGGTAGGACAACTCCCAGCATGCCCCTGTGTGGTAGGACAACAACTCCCAGCATGCTCCTGTGTGGTAGGACAACAACTCCCAGCATGCTCCTGTGTGGCTCTGTGTGGTAGGACAACAACTTTTAGCATACTACTGTGTGGTAGGACAACTCCCAGCATGCTCCTGTGTGGTAGGACAACAACTCCCAACATGCTCCTGTGTGGTAGGACCCCAACTCCCAGCATACTCCTGTGTGGTAGGACAACTCCCAGCATGCTCCTGTGTGGTAGGACAACAACTCCCAACATGCTCCGGTGTGGTAGGACCCCAACTCCCAGCATGCTCCTGTGTGGTAGGACAACAACTCCCAGCATGCCCCTGTGTGGTAGGACAACAACTCCCAGCATGCCCCTGTGTGGCTCTGTGTGGTAGGACAACAACTCCCAGCATGCTCCTTTGTGGCTCTGTGTGGCAGGACAACAACTTCCAGCATACTCCTATGTGGCTCTGTGTGGTAGGACAACAACTCCCAGCATATACCTATGTGGCTCTGTGTGGTAGGAAAACAACTCCCAGCATACTCCTGTGTGGTAGGACAACTCCCAGCATGCTCCTGTGTGGTAGGACCACAACTCCCAACATGCTCCTGTGTGGTAGGACAACTACTCCCAGCATGCTCTGTGTGGTAGGACAACTCCCAGCATGCCCCTGTGTGGTAGGACAACAACTCCCAGCATGCTCCTGTGTGGTAGGACAACAACTCCCAGCATGCTCCTGTGTGGCTCTGTGTGGTAGGACAACAACTTTTAGCATACTACTGTGTGGTAGGACAACTCCCAGCATGCTCCTGTGTGGTAGGACAACAACTCCCAACATGCTCCTGTGTGGTAGGACCCCAACTCCCAGCATACTCCTGTGTGGTAGGACAACTCCCAGCATGCTCCTGTGTGGTAGGACAACAACTCCCAACATGCTCCGGTGTGGTAGGACCCCAACTCCCAGCATGCTCCTGTGTGGTAGGACAACAACTCCCAGCATGCCCCTGTGTGGTAGGACAACAACTCCCAGCATGCCCCTGTGTGGCTCTGTGTGGTAGGACAACATCTCCCAGCATGCTCCTGTGTGGCTTTGTGTGGTAGTACAACAACTCTCAGCATGATCCTGTGTGGCTCTGTGTGGTAGGACAACAACTCCCAGCATGCTCCTGTGTGGCTCTGTGTGGTAGGACAACAACTCCCAGCATACTCCTGTGTGGCTCTGTGTGGTAGGACAACAACTCCCAGCATGATCCTGTGTGGCTCTGTGTGGTAGGACAACAACTCCCAGCATGCTCCTGTGTGGCTCTGTGTGGTAGGACAACTCCCAGCATGCTCCTGTGTGGCTCTGTGTGGTAGGACAACAACTCCCAGCATGATCCTGTGTGGCTCTGTGTGGTAGGACAACAACTCCCAGCATGCTCCTGTGTGGCTCTGTGTGGTAGGACAACAACTCCCAGCATGCTCCTGTGTGGCTCTGTGTGGTAGGACAACAACTCTCAGCATGATCCTGTGTGGCTCTGTGTGGTAGGACAACAACTCCCAGCATGCTCCTGTGTGGCTCTGTGTGGTAGGACAACTCCCAGCATGCTCCTGTGTGGCTCTGTGTGGTAGGACAACAACTCCCAGCATGATCCTGTGTGGCTCTGTGTGGTAGGACAACAACTCCCAGCATGCTCCTGTGTGGCTCTGTGTGGTAGGACAACAACTCCCAGCATGCTCCTGTGTGGCTCTGTGTGGTAGGACAACACCTCCCAGCATGCTCTTCTGTGGCTTTGGTAGGACATCAACAACTCCCAGTGGTGGGTATGTGTGGTGTGTATGTGTATATGTGACTGTATGTGTGTCTGTGTTTGCAGGATATATATACTGTGTGTCTGTATGTGTCTGTGTAAGCAGTATATACACTGTGGGAGAGATTCATCAAACATGGTGTAAAGTGAAACTGGCTCAGGTGCCCCTAGCAACCAAAGAGTCTGTGAGGAATGAGAGGTGGAATCTGATTGGTTGCTAGGGGCAACTGAGCCAGTTTCACTTTACACCATGTTTGATGAATCTCCCCCGTGTGTCTGTATGTGTATATGTGACTGTATCTGTCTGTGTAAGCAATATATACAGTGTGTGTCTCCAAGAGATAGGCTTGGGATGGGCTACAATCAGCCGGGGTGGGGGGGGGGGGGGGGGGGGAGGGGGGGCAAAAGAATATTCTGCACAGGGCGCCATCTACCCTAAGGCCGGCCCTGGTCATAATATATCATATAGTAAATAAAAAAAATGTACACAGAGGAGGGTTAGCTTTAAATGAAAGAATGCTCAGAGAACTGTAACATTTCAAACTTTCAACCTGGATACTAATATCAAAAAACACATAGTATTATATAATATCATGCCTCTGTAAACACATATAGCAGTTTGTGCTCCAAAAACACATGGCATGGACTCATTTCACTTACTCATATTACTATAACATTACCTGGTTTTATTTCAACCCTTATAGCTATATTAACCCCTTCGTGCTGCAGCTAGTTTTGGCCTTAATGACCAGGCTAATTTTTCAAAATCTGACCTGTCTCACTTTATGCTCTTATAGCTCAGTGATGCTTTAACGTATGCTAGCGATTCTGAGATTGTTTTTTCGTGACATATGGCACTTTATGTTAGTGGCAAAATTTGGTCACTATTTTGTGTGTTTTTTGTGAAAAACATCAAAATATCATGAAAAATTGAAAAAATTTGCATTTTATGAACTTTTAAATTCTCTGCTTCTAAAAAAAGAAAGTCATAGCACATAAATTAGTTACTAAGTCACATTACCAATATGTCTTCTTTATTCTGGCATAATTTGGTAAACATATTTTACTTTTTTAGGGTGTTATGGGGCTTAGAAATGTATCAGCAAATTATCACATTTTCGTGAAACTGATTTTTTTAGGGACCAGTTCTTTTTTTAAATGGATTTAGAAGTCTGGTATCCTGAAAACCCCCATAAGTGACCCCATTTTGGAAACTACACACCTTAAAGAATTAATCTAGGGGTATAATGAGCATTTTAACCCTACAGGGGCTGGAGGAAAGTATTCACAATTAGGCAGTAAAAAAATTGAAAATTTTAATTTTCCAATAATATATACGTTTAGATTAAAGTTTCTCATTTTCAAAAGAAATATGAGACAAAAAGCACCCCAAAATTTGTAATGCAGGTTCTCTTGAGTACAACGGTACCCCATATGTGGGCGTAAACCACTGTATGGGCACACAGCGGGGCTCAGAAGGGAGGGAGCGCCAATTAGCTTTTCCAATGCAAATTTTGCTGAAGAAGTTTCTGAGCGCCAGGTGCGTTTGCAGAGCCCCTGTAGTGTCAGCAGAGAGAAAACCCCCCATAAGTCACCCCATTTTGGAAAGTGCACCCCTCAAAGAATTCATCTTGGTGTGTGGTGACCATTTTGACCCCACAGGTATTACAGGAAAGTATTCAAAAGAAGACAGTAAAAATGAAAAACTCGAATTCTTCCAATAATATGTTCGTTTAGTTTGAAATTTCTCAATTTCACGAGGAACAAGAGGAAAAAAGTACCCCAAAATTTGTAACGCAGGTTCTCCTGAGTACAATGGTACCCCATATGTGGGCGTAAACCACTGTATGGGCACACAGGAGGGCTCAAAAGGGAAGGAGTGCCGATTAGCTTTTTCAATGCAGATTTTGCTGAAGAAGTTTCCGAGTGCCAGGTGCGTTTGCAGAGCCCCTGTAGTGTCCGCAGAGTAAAATCTCGCCATAAGTCACCCCATTTTGGAAAGTGCACCCCTCATAGAATTTATTTTGGGGTGTGGTGAGCATTTTGACCCCACAGGTATTTGAGGAAAGTATTCAAAAGTAGACAGCAAAAATGAAAAACTCGAATTTTTCCAATAATATGTTCCTTTAGTTTGAAATTTCTCAATTTCACGAGGAACAGGAGAGAAATGTCACCCCAATATATGTAACGCAGGTTCTCCTGAGTAGAACGGTACCCCATATGTGGGCATAAACCACTGCATGGGCACACAGCCGGGCTCAGAAGGAAGGGAGCGCCAATTAGCATTTTCAGTGCAGATTTTTCTGAAGAAGTTTCTGAGCGCCAGGTGCGTTTGCTAAGCCCCTGTAGTGTCAGCAGAATAGATCTCCCCCAAAAGTCACCACATTTTGGAAAGAGCACACCTCAAAGAATTCATCTTGGGGTGTGGTGACCATTTTTACCCCACAGGTATTAGAGGAAAGTATTCAAAATTGGCCAGTAAAAATGAAAAACTCGAATTTTTCCAATAATGTTGGTTTAGTTTGAAATTTCTCAATTTGACGAGGAACAGGAGAGAAAACGTACCCCAAGATCTGTAACGCAGGTTCTCCTGAGTAAAACGGTACCCCATATGTGGGCATAAACCACTGTATGGGCACACAGCAGGGCTCAGAAGGGAAGGAGCGCCAATTTACAGGAGCAAAACCGCAGCTAGTAATGGTTATTAGAATAGCGCAGTTACTAAAATAAAATAAAAAAAATTAGATTACAGGTAATGTGGGGTGGTTACGGGCAACCAGGGGTGGTTATGGGCAACCTGAGGTGATTACAGGTAATCTGGGGTGGTTACGGGCAACCAGGGGTGGTTATGGGCAACCTGAGGTGGTTACAGGTAATCTGGGGTGGTTACAGACAACATGGGGTGGTCACGGGCAACCTGCTGTGGTTACAGGCAACGTGGGGTGGTTACAGGCAACGCGGGGTGGTTACGGGCAACGTGTGGTGGTTATGGGCAACGTGTGGTGGTCACGGGCAACCTGCTGTGGTTACGGCAACGTGGGGTGGTTACAGGCAACGTGGGCTGGTTACAGGCAACGTGGGCTGGTTATAGGCAACGTGGGCTGGTAACGGGCAACGTGGGCTGGTTACGGGCAACCTGCAGTGCTTACAGACAATCTGAGGTGGATACGGGCAACGTGGGGTGGTTACGCGCAACCTGCAGTGCTTACTGACAATCTGGGGTGGTTACGGGCAACGTGGGGTGGTTACGGGCAACGTGGGGTGGTTACGGGCAATGTGGGGTGGTTGAGGATAAACTGAAGTTCTTATAGGCAATCTGGGGTGGGTACCTGTAATCTGACATGGGCACCGCAATCTGGAGGGGGTCATTGGCAATTTGGGGTGGTCAGAGGCGACGTGTGGTGGTCAGAGGCGACGTGTGGTGGTCAGAGGCGACGTGTGGTGGTCAGAGGCGACGTGTGGTGGTCAGAGGCATCGTGGCGTGTTCAGAGGCATCGTGGCGTGGTCAGAGGCATCGTGGCGTGGTCAGAGGCATCGTGGCGTGGGCAGAGGCATCGTGGCGTGGTCAGAGGCAACGCGCGGTGGTTACGTGCAATCTGGGGGGATTACATGTAATCTGGCATGATTACGGGGAACCTGGGGGGTTATGTGCAACCTGGAAGGGTTACAGATAATCTGGGATTGTTACTGATAAACTGAAGTGCTTATAGGTAATCTGGGGTGGGTACATGTAATTTGGGGTGGTTACGGGCAATCTGGAGGGGGTCACTGGCAATTTGCGGTGGTTACGGGCAACGTGCGGTGGTTACGGGCAACGTGCGGTGGTTACTGGCAACGTGCGGTGGTTACGGGCAACGTGCGGTGGTTACGGGCAACGTGCAGTGGTTACGGGCAACGTGCGGTGGTTACGGGTAATCTGGGGAGGGGTTAGGGGTAATTTGGGAGTAAACTGCAATTATTACTATAATAAAAAGTGTGTGTTTTATTTTTTTGTATGTTTGTCACTTTTTGTACTTTACATATTCATTTTCACTGTATTACTATGATTACTGTGATATTTTCTATCACAGTAATCATAGTTCAGTGACATAGACCAAATTGGTCTCTGTCACTTTAAATTTTCAGAGCTTGGCTGGTTGTGAAGCGCATGCCCACTTCATAACCAGCCAGGACGTCGAGGAGGAAGGAGCTCCGTGGGTTCCGGTGAGTATATGGGGAAGGGGGGGTGACTGGGGGACGGGGGTGACAGGGGGGGGGTGGGGGGCGACTTGGGGGGTGGGGGGACATCACTTTTTATCCCCTGTCACCAATCATTTATGGTGACAGGGGATAAAAAGTGCCGGGAGCACATGGTACAAGCGATCAGCGGTATATAGTATATACCGCTGATCGCTTGTACCGGGACCCCACAGGGGGGGTCCCCGATGACTGCCCCATGCTCTCCACTACCTCCGGTGGCGGAGAGCATGGGGCTTTCATTCATTTTAACTTTTTCATCGCTGTGAACCGACGTTAGTCGGTTCACAGCGATGGCGGCGGCCATCTTGGAAATGATGGCCGCCGGGGGAGGGGGGTTAGTTATCGGGGCACTAGGGGGGTCTGATCTGGGGTCTGATATACACTTATTTCATCTCCCCCCGCCGTAGATTCACGGCGGGGGGAGATGAAAGGCGGCGGTAGCACCGGTAATCCTCTTTACCGACGGCCGCCGCTATAACGTTAATAGCGGCGATCGTCGGTAAGGGGGGGGGCCGGGACGGACCCCACACACTGCCCCAACCCCTCAGCTACCTCCGGTAGCCGGGGGGATGGGGTGGGGGCCGTCCCAGCCCCGCAGCCTTATTCTCTGCCATCGCCGTAAAAAGCTGATGGCAGCAGAATAAGGCCCATTAGTGACCGCCGTAGAAAGCCGTATCGGCGGTCACTAAGGGGTTAATACAAAACAGAGCATACATTTGTATTCTTTAGAAAAGTAACCCCTAATATACACAGTAAACCCAGTATGCATTTTCTATGCAATGAAAAGGTGCTTTCTTTCAACCTTTTTACCTTATCAATTTTATGTAGCACACATTTCAACTATTACAGGCTGATCAACATCTTTCAACTTTATCTCTGTGGCTATGTTAACAGTATTTCCGTCGGACGTTTCAGTTTTCTAAGATCTCGAAAGTTATAGAGTCTCTTAAAATAAAGGTGATTACACTGTTCAACTACATAATAATAATAATAATAATAATAATAATAATAATAATAATAATAAAGGGTTATGGGATAGGATTCTATTTCCAAATAAAATCTTAAAAACAACAGATCCTCTAACCCCTTTTTTTATTTTGTATAAACACTTTTATTTTAAGAGGCTCTATAACTTTCGAGATCTTGGAAAACTGAATAGTAACGCCGGTCCTTGTGCCTTGTTGTGCCACTAGGTATAACTCATTCATGCTTTAAATAGTTTTCTTTGTTGAGGGGATTTTGTGCTCAGCAATTACTGCTACTCTTGCACTTTACAATTATGCTTGGTGTTATTCCTGCAGCACCTGGGATTTTACACTAATTATCTTACAGTCATTTAATTTGGCTTCTCAGCAACTATTTCTAAGGTACAGCATTCAGTCACTTGTGTCACTTGTTTGCTGCTGAAGGCAAAAATAAAAAAAAAATACCATTCAATGCACAGTGCAGTATGCTTTGCTAAACATATTCAGACAGCCTGTCTGTGCCAAGAATATTCAGGCTTTCGTGCACAGTGTGGGAGCTATCTAGGTCTGGATCATTTGTGTAATGTTTAATTCACCATCCTTACTTCTTTTAAAGAGATATTAACACCAGCAGCTATCAAATGCTTTATCATGGAATTTTCTGTTCTGTAACCAAGTTTGCTGTACAACGGATCATAAAATGTTGCAATATATAAGAAAAACAATAGCTATCGGCATTGATAACAAATATAATTGTAAATTGTAAATGTTTTTGATAGATCATACTAGTTGTCTACTGTAAATGGCATTTTACAGTATGGTTATGTTCACACATCGTTTAACAGCATCCGTTGTATAGCAACGGACGATGTTAACCCCTTCGTGCTGCAGCTAGTTTGGGCCTTAATGACCAGGCAAATTTTTCAAAATCTGACCTGTCTCACTTTATGCTCAGTGATGCTTTAACGTATGCTAGCGATTCTGAGATTGTTTTTTCTTCACATATGGCACTTTATGTTAGTGGCAAAATTTGGTCACTACTTTGTGTGTTTTTTGTGAAAAACATCAAAATATCATGAACATTTTAAAAATTTGCATTTTATGAACTTTGAAATTCTCTGCTTCTAAAAAAAGAAAGTCGTAGCACATAAATTAGTTACTAAGTCACATTACCAATATGTCTTCATTATTCTGGCATAATTTGGTAAACATATTTTACTTTTTTAGGGTGTTACGGGGCTTAGAAATTCATCAGCAAATTATCACATTTTCATGAAAGTTTCCAAAACTGATTTTTTTAGGGACCAGTTCTTTTTTTAAATGGATTTAGAAGTCTGTTATCCTGAAAACCCCCATAAGTGACCACATTTTGGAAACTACACACCTTAAAGAATTAATCTAGGGGTATAATGAGCATTTTAACCCCACAGGGACTGGAGGAAAGTATTCACAATTAGGCAGTAAAAAAATGGAAAATTAAAATTTTCCAATAATATATACGTTTAGATTAAAGTTTCTCATTTTCAAAAGGAAAATGAGAGAAAAAGCACCCCAAAATTTGTAACGCAGGTTCTCTTGAGTACAACGGTACCCCATATGTGGGCGTAAACCACTGTATGGGCACACAGCAGGGCTAAGAAGGAAGGGAGCGCCATTTAGCTTTTCCAATGCAGATTTTGCTGAAGAAGTTTCTGAGCGCCAGGTGCGTTTGCAGTGCCCCTGTAGTGTTAGCAGAGAGAAAAACCCCCATAAGTCACCCCATTTTGGAAAGTGCACCCCTCAAAGAATTCATCTTGGTGTGAGGTGAGCATTTTGACCCCACAGGCATTACAGGAAAGTATTCAAAAGAAGACAGTAAAAATGAAGAACTCAAATTCTTCCAATAATATGTTCGTTTAGTTTGAAATTTCTCAATTTCACGAGGAACAAGAGAAAAAAAGTACCCCAAAATTTGTAACGCAGGTTCTCTTGAGTACAACGGTACCCCATATGTGGGTGTAAACCACTGTATGGGCACACAGCGGGGCTCAGAAGAAAGGGCGCACCAATAAGCTTTTACAATGCAGATTTTGCTGAAGAAGTTTCTGAGCGCCAGGTGCGTTTGCAGTGCCCCTGTAGTGTCAGCAGAGAGAAAACCCCCCATAAGTCACCCCATTTTGGAAAGTGCACCCCTCAAAGAATTCATCTTGGTGTGAGGTGAGCATTTTGACCCCACAGGTATTACAGGAAAGTATTTAAAAGAAGACAGTAAAAATGAAAAACTCGAATTTTTCCAATAAAATGTTTGTTTAGTTTGAAATTTCTCAATTTCACGAGGAACAAGAGAAAAAAAGTACCCCAAAATTTGTAACGCAGGTTCACCTGAGTACAATGGTACCCCATATGTGGGCATAAACCACTGCATGGGCACACAGGAGGGCTCAGAAGGGAAGGAGCGCCAATTAGCTTTTTCAATGCAGATTTTGCTGAAGAAGTTTCTGAGCGCCAGGTCCGTTTGCAGCGCCCCTGTAGTGCCAGCAGAGTAAAATCTCCCAATAAGTCACTCCATTTTGCAAAGTACACCCCTCAGAGAAGTCATTTTGGGGTGTGGTGACCATTTTTACCCCACAGGTATTAGAGGAAAGTATTCAAAAGTAGACAGTAAAAATTAAAAACTCAAGTTTTTCCAATAATATGTTGGTTTAGTTTGAAATTTCTCAATTTGACGAGGAACAGGAGAGAAAATGTACCCCCAAATCTGTAACTCAGGTTCTCCTGAGTAAAATGGTACCCCATATGTGGGCATAAACCACTGTATGGGCACACAGCAGGGCTCAGAAGGGAAGGAGCGCCAATTTGCTGGAGCAAAACCGCAGCTAGTAATGGTTATTAGAATAGCGCAGTTACTAAAATAAAATAAAAAAAATGAGATTACAGGTAATGTGGGGTGGTTACGGGCAACCTGGGGTGGTTACGGGCAATGTGGGGTGGTTACGGGCAATGTGGGGTGGTTACAGATAAACTGAAGTGCTTATAGGTAATCTCGGGTGGGTACCTGTAATCTGGCATGGTTACCGCAATCTGGAGAGGGTCATTGGCAATTTGGGGTGGTCAGAGGCAACCTGCGGTGGTCGGAGGAAACCTGCGGTGGTCAGAGGCAACCTGCGGTGGTCAGAGGCAACCTGCGGTGGTCAGAGGCGCAGTGGCGTGGTCAGAGGCGACGTGAGGTGGTCAGAGGCAACGTGGGGTGGTTACAGGCAACGTGGGCTGGTTACGGGCAACCTGCTGTGCTTACAGACAATCTGGGGTGGTTACGGGCAACGTGTGGTGGTTACGGGCAACCTGCAGTGTTTACAGACAATCTGGGGTGGATACGGGCAACGTTGGGTGGTTACGGATAAACTGAAGTTCTTATAGGCAATCTGGGGTGGATACCTGTAATCTGCCATGGGCACCGCAATCTGGAGGGGGTCATTGGCAATTTGGGGTGGTCAGAGGCAACGTGGCGTGGTCAGAGGCAACGTGGCGTGGTCAGAGGCAACGTGGCGTGGTCAGAGGCAACGTGCGGTGGTCAGAGGCAACGTGCGGTGGTCAGAGGCAACGTGCGGTGGTCAGAGGCAACGTGCGGTGGTTACGGGCAACGTGCGGTGGTTACGGGCAATGTGCGGTGGTTACGGGCATCGTGCGGTGGTTACGGGCAACGTGCGGTGGTTATGGGCAACGTGCGGTGGTTACGGGTAATCTGGGGTAGGGTTAGGGGTAATTTGGGAGTAAACTGCAATTATTACTATAATAAAAAGTGTGTGTTTTATTTTTTTGTATGTTTGTCACTTTTTGTACTTTACATATTCATTTTCACTGTATTACTATGATTACTGTGATATTTTGTATCACAGTAATCATAGTTCAGTGACAGAGACCAAATTGGTCCCTGTCACTTTAAATTTTCCAGAGTTGGCTGGTTGTGAAGCGCATGCGCACTTCATAACCAGCCAGGACATCGAGGAGGACGGAGCTCCAGGATCAGGTGAGTATATGGGGAAGGGGGGGGGGGGTGACTGGGGGACGGGGGTGACAGGGGGGGTGGGGGGCGACTTGGGGGGTCGGGGGACATCACTTTTTATCCCCTGTCACCAATCATTTATGGTGACAGGGGATAAAAAGTGCCGGCGGCACATGGTACAAGCGATCAGCGGTATATAGTATATACCGCTGATCGCTTGTACCGGGACCCCACAGGGGGGTAGCGGAGAGCATGGGGCTTTCATTCATTTAAACTTTTCCATCCCTGCGAACAAACATCGTTTGTTCGCAGGGATGGCGGCGGCCATCTTGGAAATGATGGCCGCCGGGGGAGGGGGGTTAGTTATCGGGGCACTAGGGGGGTCTGATCTGGGGTCTGATATACACTTATTTCATCTCCCCCCGCCGTAGATTCACGGCGGGGGGAGATGAAAGGCGGCGGCGGCACCGGTAATCCCCTTTACCGACAGCCGCCGCTATAACGTTAATAGCGGCGATCGTCGTAAGGGGGGGGGGCCGGGACGGACCCCACACACTGCCCCAACCCCTCAGCTACCTCCGGTAGCTGAGGGATGGGGTGGGGGCCGTCCCGGCCCCGCAGCCTTATTCTCTGCCATCGCCGTAAAAAGCTGATGGCAGCAGAATAAGGCCCATTAGTGACCGCCGTAAAAAGCCGTATCGGCGGTCACTAAGGGGTTAAGAGGTGTACCCAACAATCATTGAACTCAGGGAGAACAGTAAAAAATTCCAATGGAGTACTCATTTAAGAGTCTCCATTGATTGTCCCATACTAAATTTGAATATGCAAAAAAGGGGTCCGTGGAGCCTCAGTTACGAGTCTCAAAACACGGGAAAAGCCAGATATCCCTCTCTCCAGAGAAGGAAGCCCATTGCCAAGGGGTGCCTCCTAGTGGGGAGAGCACCAAACCACCCTGATACGTAGTCCCTCAGGTCCTCACTCTGTTACGAGCTTTGGGACCTAAATAGGGAAACACCAGGGTGGCCCCTGCAAGTCAAAGTCTAACTCTGTGGCGAGTATAACGACATAAGACAAGGGTTACCAAGGCTAGGCATCCATCCACAGACTGCAGTTTCGGGGTATTTGGCCCTCGTCAGTGTGGAGCAGGATTCTGGCTACTGGGGCAATGATAAATAGACCAACAAAACACAACAATCACTGAACTCAGGGAGAACAGTGAAAAATCTCCCTGAGTTCAGTGATTGTTGTGTTTTGTTGGTCTATTTATCATTGCCCCAGTAGCCAGAATCCTGCTCCATACTGACGAGGGCCAAATACCCCGAAACTGCAGTCTGTGGATGGATGCCTAGCCTTGGTAACCCTTGTCTTATGTCGTTATACTCGCTACATAGTTAAACTTTGACTTGCAGGGGCCACCCTGGTGTTTCCCTATTAAGGTCCCAAAGCTCGTAACAGAGTGAGGACCTGAGGGACTACGTATCAGGGTGGTTTGGTGCTCTCCCCACTAGGAGGCACCCCTTGGCAATGGGCTTCCTTCTCTGGAGAGAGGGATATCTGGCTATTCCCGTGTTTTGAGACTCGTAACTGAGGCTCCACGGACCCCTTTTTTGCATATTTTGAGAGGTGTAGTTTGACTGAAAGCTTTTTATTCACATGGGACACAGATACAGCTGATTTCATCATGGGTCAGCATGTCACTTCTTACTAGTTCTTCATTGGTTATGAAAATGGCCATCAGTAGCAAGTAGGTCTACATTTTTCTACTCAATGTGCCAATTTTAAACAAAGTTAAAGGGGTACTTCAACTAGAGGTAAAAAAGAAACTACCAAAAATCCATTTGTTTGGGGGTCTTAGTTCTGTATTTTGTGGCTGTCCTTCCTGGTTGAACACTTGCTCAGTAATACAAGTTCCAAAATGCCTTGCCTTTCCTCAGCTGTTCTTCACAGTCCTTCACCCACCCAGCCCTAGGCTGTGTTCACACATGGCATTTTCATTGTGTTACTGAATAATTTCATTATCTTCTTACCCACAATGTGCAACGTCCACACGGTGGACTGGAGGCTCTATTAGGGCCAGATAGGGTGCCGGTGGTGTTATCAGGGGCAATAGTGTCACGGTGCTTTACTCCTACCTTAGCGGTCCTGGCTCTCCTAAGGCCCCGGGCGGTCGTCACAGCAATGAGGTGGTTGGTTTCCAGTGTTTGGAGACAATGAATAGACTGGGTGATATAACTGAGGGACTTTACTTTCTGGTTTACACAGTAATACAGCACATTGGAATGGTGTTCAGTCACTCTCCAGTCAGGCTGCATGAAGTGAGCATTGGGTTCCCTCTGCCTTAGTGGTTATAGCCTTTATCTGGCTGGTTAGAATCTCTCCTCTCTCTTCTTGCTTTGCCTGCTCTGCACTCAGCAGGTTACTTCACTTACTTGAAGTTTTTAGTCAGCACACGACTGCTTATATCTGACTATGATGGAGAGCACGTGTCTGCTCCTCCTCACCGACTACATCTACTCAACTCCTCTCAGGACCTGTAAGACCTCCTACTGTTGCCTAGGCAACACACTTGAGGTGGAAGGCCGCTGGGTCCCAATGCTCACTGTCAACATGTTAGCAATGCACTGCCACCTGCTGGGCACCAATGATAAAGCATTACACAGTTACTTTCTACAAAGCACATGTCATATTGCAGATAAAACTTTGTAGTGCCTGGTGGGTCACTGCAAATGCACTACTGCATAATTTTTGTGAAGACACTGCAGTACTACAATGAAACTCCAGCATGTGAGAACATAGCCCTAATTTCACTGCAGACTATACAAGCTTTTTTAGTGCTTCTATTTTCCATTTCCTGTCAGTGTTGAACACAGAAAAACCAATGCAGTGATGACTATTGGTTACAACATTATATTAGAAAGTTATATATCTTAGGGTGATAGTTTCATAGTAATAAACACCACAAAAGAAGTAATAAATAACCTATCTTGCCAGATAGTTTTACAAGTACTATACTGAGTTGTTGTTGTTGTTTTTTCTTTTTTTTTTTGCTTGTTTGTTTTTTCAGTTTTTGATAAAGCTCCAAGAATAAAATAGCACTTTGTTTTACAGAAGAAAAGCACTGGCTACAACTACGGACAGAGCTCAGTATAAGTGGCCTTCAGGCAAGTATTTCCTCCAAAGGAGCCTGATGCATGGGCAGTCAAGTGCCTAGTACAAGATGGGTTTTGTTATGTAATAAGAGCTTAAAGGCTGTGTTCTTTTAAAGTAACTGGTATATGCTCTACTTCATGGATAATCAAGCTTGGATTTCTTTAGCTTTGATCAAAGCATCTTGAATCCTGTAGAACAAATATACGATTATATGACTTGTGCCTCGTGTGTGTGTGTTTTAACAATGATCAAATCAATGTTAACCCTTGTAGCTGATGTTGACAGACAGCCAGAAACACAGCCAGATTTAGAGCAAAATGAGAAAAAAAAGACTTATCTTCCTTAGCATCCTCATCACAGCTTTCTCTGACAATGCAAATACGTTGGTTTCCACTACTGCATATTCATTTTTCAAAGGTATACAACAGAATTGGGGGGAAATCATACAGCCCCAAAAGAAATACTGATCCCTTGAACCATCTGTCTCCCAAATACTTTTGTATAAAAAGTATTAACCCTTTGAGGACTAGGACAATTTTATTGTATTTGACTGCTTTTAAAACAATTAACTAGATGTGTTTAAAATTGCTCTATTACCATCCTTATAATGCTTTTATTTTTTTGGTCTATGGGGCTATGTGTTATTTTTTGTGCCAAAATCTGTACTTTCTACTGGTAGCTTGCTTGTATACTGTATATGCAACTTTTTAAAACACTTTTTATTACAAATTTTCCAGATTTGGTGTGACCAAAATCAACAATTTAGCATTCTGGCATTTTTTGCACTTATGGCAATTATTGTGTGACTTCAAGAATGCGATAAGTTAATAGTTTAGGCTACAGCAAATATTTTTATTTATTAATTTATTTATAAAATAGAAAAATAGACTTCTATGATGACTAGGCTGATCTCTCATAGAGATCAATGGGGTACATATATACTGCATTGATCAATAAGATCAGTGCTTGATTACTATGGGCTACTGGAGCCCACAGTAAACAATTACATGCTGGGATCAGCGTCATTGCGGTGCAGACCCCCGACCTGCATAGACGCAGGGATGGGGGTTAGCAATCCTTTCACTAGACGACCAGGAATGGAGGGGTTTTTAAGCTATTTAAATTCCACTGTCAGTTATGACAGCAGCATTTAAATGGTTAATTAGCCTACTTGGCCAATCAACTGTGTAGGCTAATAGCCACAGTTCAGAGCGAGGTCACAATCCCCCCTTATGGCGCAATTTTGATGTAGATTAAAGATTGTTATCATTGTTTATTGTGCACTGGCTAGGATTACAGCCACTACTGAGAAAACACAGTGATGGCTGTGCTTGCGCATTTTCCCATCTTCTGAAGGGAAATGGGCAGGTTCTCATCATAGAAGTGGACAGGTAAAGAGTTAGGCTATGTTCACACAACGTATATTTTTTATAAAATCATGGCTGTAGTACAACAGCTGTGATTATTACGGAAATATACATTACCTTTTCTTCTATGAGATCCTAGCCTGAGCGTATACACATAGTATATGCTCCGGATCCCTAGCGGCGCCGCAAACAACTGACAAATCATGACAAAACCATGTCAGTGCACACTATGGAGCAAGCAGCTCCAGCCACATGCTCCATAGGGTGCAGTGGGGAGTTCTGATGTGGGCGCGCTTGGATGTGCCTGCATCAGAACTCTGCGGCCATAAAGATCATCCTGCTGGTACTGCAGTACTGGCCGGGATAATCTTTTCACGGGTTCCAGGTCACGGAACGGCTAGTCTCTTACGACATGTGAACATGGTCTCTCTATGCATGTTTTATAATGTGCTCCCGAGAACCTCCCTATTTCCCTTCAGAAGAAGGGAAAATGTGCAAGTACTGCCATCACTGTGATTTCTCAGTAATGGCCGTAATCCTATTCAGTGAACAGTAAATGATGATGACAATTTTTAAACAACGTCAAATTAGTCATTTTAACTTTCTTTCTTTTTAAGCAAATTTAAAGAAGGGGCAAGGAGGGAGATAGGTGAATGAAGAAAGCCAGAAACAAACATAGACACACAGAGACTGCAGCTTAGGCTGTTCATTACTACTCTATAATGCCCTACATGTTGTTGATGCTTACTAATGTGGACAATAAAGAGAGCAAAGAGCAGAAATCTGGTGAAAAATTGCTTGTACAACTTACATTATGGCCCAAAATAGTATTACTTTTAATGTACATACATGACAACTTCTCCCGAAACGTTTTCTGAAACAACAGGCATGCCTTTAAGGCGTAAAGAATAACCTAACATGGTAACAGATAAAATAAGTGCATGTATAATGTATGTCTTACTTTCACTTACATATTTGAAAAGTAATAAATACAAGATCTATAGATAAAAAAGGCAAAACTAATGTCTTCAAGCTATCTTCTGTGTAAGTTTATTTCAATACTAATTTGCCTCTAAATGGACATATGAACAACCCTGCAGTTACTAAGCCTAAATTATTTCTTAACAAAAGCAGGATACAAGAAGACAGCTCTTATTGACGTGCAATTAACCACATGTGATTTGGGATGACATTTCCTAATACAATTTATTGATTGACTTGGTGATGCTACAATATGATTAAAACATTCTACATGTTGCATGATCTCATGGGAATAAGAAGGCTTCCTGAATTTAAATTATGGTGTTTTACTATGATGATATCGAAAAAAAAATAATAATTAGCCAGTCATTTAATATACGTACTGTTAAATGTTCTCTTTTTTGGCCTGATTGACATAGGTGTCTACTCTACATTCCTGTAGTAAATATATACAGTTTTGGTCAGTCCGAAAACATAGCTTTTCTTTATAATCTACCCACACGTTATTCACGTCCCCCAGTCTCATATTCCCACCCCCTAGCGTTCACATACCTTTTTGCACGAAAGTTCATAGCCATCAGACAATTCAGTGAAAAGTAGAGACAGTGACCAAGTACTAAAACCCCCATATCTTGAAAACTTGAAGGCATAGCAATAAAGTAAAAGACCCAATCCAAAATGGGGTACCTGAGGCTCCATAAAGACTCAAAGGTGAATTTCCAAATGGACTTAAAGGGAGTGATTTCCTATGGACATCGGACTCATGTCTGCTCATTAGCATTATTATTATTTTTTTAATAAAAGCTTTATTAAGGGGTATGAGTGCCCTGGTCAGGTTCCCTTTAATGTGAGCATGTATGTTATATACTGTATGCACAATGCAGAATGATGTGGAAGACAGACGCATCACGGTATATTACATGTTTTATCTTGGTTTATAGCAATACTTTTAGATTGTTGTAACATGGGCTTGTTTTAGCATCTATATTACAGCTACACAGCACAGAAATGCTTACTCAGTCAATCAATGGCTGCTGCAGTGATCCACAACAACCGATGACTGGCTGAGTGTGTATTTTTTGATGTGGAGTGGAGAACAAGAAGTGTTTAATAGCATGAATTGACACCAATGGAATGGCACTGGCAGTGAACCTGCAGTAGGCAAGCGCTCTTTTACTATCCCTTCTTGAGCAAGTTCCTAAATAAAATACTTTAACTTAAAGTGTACCTGTCATTGTAAATTTCAAAACCCAAATCAACAGTAGATGTGATATAAAGCAAGTTTGCAACTTACATACATTTACATTATGTTTTTTTTTAGTTACCTAGAAAACACAGCGCTTCCTGTGTTTAGACTTTAACCCTTTCCCGCATGAGGACGTAACTGTACATCCTTGCGCGGGTGTTCAAAGCGGGGCCGCGCGGCGACCCCGCTCTGAACCACCGCGGTCCCGGGTGCCTCATGTAGCCCGGGGCCGCGGCTATTAGCGGGCACGGTCCGATCACCGTGCCCGCTAATACAGTAATCAGATGCAGCTGTCAAAGATGACAGCTGCATCCGATTACCCGATGCAGCACTTCCCTGGTGTGGTTTGTCTATTTCAAACTTGCTTTATATCACATCTGCTGATTTAGACTTTAAAAGTTATGACAACAAGTACACTTTAAGGACATAGAAAAAATGTTTTGCATATGTGCTATTTTTTAGCATTTTCCTTAATACCCATTCCCCATTATGCATAATCCTATTGTTATCATTCTTATTCTTTTATATATTAGCGGTAAGGTGCTGATGTACTGTATAAAGCTCTATCCCTATTTAGAGTATTTGGGCTATAAAAAGATTTCCTTATAAACCCTAGTACCTCATAGTACATGTCTTGCAAAAACAAGGTTCCAAGGATAGGAGATTTGATGTTTGGCATGAAAGCACCTGTCACATTTGTTCATGTCCAAAAAAAGTGATGACCAACAAGCGAGAAAAACCTTTTTAGCTATTCAGAATCACCAGTGTATGGCCAGCTTTAGACAATACGTGGTGTGTATTTTTTGTTGTTGCATATTTTCGCTAAAAGCCACAAGAAATACAGGATGATGTGCTACAGATTTTATTCTATGTATTGCATAGGGTGAAATTTGCCAAGAAAACAAGGAAATAATGAGCATGCTGCAGATTTTAAAGAGAATGTACTATTGCGATTACTGTTTTTTTTTGTTTTTTTTACCCCCTTGATGGCGCCAATGCGATGATCCTGATGGTGTAGTACTTTTTTCAAAATGCTGTCCAATCCCAAGCTTGGTGCCATTTTCTTTTTGCACATGGTCCGCTCTTTACACTGGAGGCGGCCCAGCTCCACCAGTGTGACAAGAGAGCCTCCATTAGAATCAAGCACGGCTGCATTACCAAGAGTAGGGAAACTTATTATACAGGGGCGCCAGGCCCGCCTCCAGTGCATAGAGCAGGTCAGTGCACGAGCGACGGGAACGGCGACGAGCATGCAAACTGTGCAGCATTTCGAAAAATGGACCACACCACCAGGATCATCGTGTCCGCACTGTCAAGGTAGTAAAAAAAAAAAAAATCTGTAATCCTAATGGTGCATTGACTTTAAAGTTTAGGCTCAAACATTAAAATAAATATGGATGTAAATTTGAGTGGGAACAGGTGGAAAAAACAGCCAGATAAAACAGGTCATAAAGAAGGTTCATGTTTATTATTTGAAGGTTCGTAATCAATTATGGCCATTATTTTATATGGCGTATGCTATGCCTGCCAATTTCCCATTGACTTTAATGGAGGGCATTATTATATTTATAAAAAAATTTTTTAAAAAAAGATTGTATTTTTCTTTTATTTAATGGCATGTGAAAATAGCCTAAAACTGGCAGTATGCCCATATTTCTGTTATTGGAAGGAGATTTCAAAACTTTCCCACATGTATTATATGTAAATTATCATACACTGTAAATATCTAAATTTATTGAATTTCTATTACACATTGTTTAGATAAGTTTAGATTTTTTCATATATTTAATAAAGTCTAGAATATTGAATTCTCCTAATAGCATCTGCCTACATTCCTACATTTACCCGTGCATTTCTACATGGTGTGGTGATGGGTAGGAGGAGAGTAGCCAGCACAACTTGCTGAATCAGGAATAAGGCCACTAGTTGTTGAAGTCTGGCCAGCAGTTAGTTCAGGGGAGTACTGGTAGATGATCATTCATGTGTTCATCATAGTAATTGGTAGAATTAGCAGCTTATATCATGCCTACTGGACAAAACCTGTCTATATAATATGCATGACTGGGGAAAATTGATCCTGTAGACCCAGAGGGGCACATCAAGCTTAAAACTGCTAAATGAAGCACTGACTGGACAGTAAAATAAAATTAGTGAGGTTTAAAAACAGCAGGATATGTATTTGCAATGAAAATGGTTCGTCTTCTGTGGCTTCATTTTATCCTGCATAATCACTCATATGTATGCAAGGCATCCCTGGAGCAGTGAAGTAATGCAGTAATAATCAGCAAGGCAATAAGGAGAGAAGATGACAGAGGATCAAATAAGGTTAACAGATGACTCTGGGTCAGGAGGGAATGCTTGTTCATTTAAAGCTACCATCTGTAACCTGGATTTTCTTAAAAAATGAAGAGGAAAAAAAAATGATAGAAAGGGAAAATATACATCTGTGAATGCAACTAAATGCAATGAATAAATCTTATCCAAAAGGACTTGCCTACCCATTAACTATAATACTCACATTAAGTGACTGACGTGAGAATATGAGACAGAAACAATATATACTTATGTTAGAAGAAGTGGACACTTTGATCTACTGTAGGCTGCTATAATGCCAATGCCCCCTAGTATTTCACATGTGCTATTGAGTTAACTGTCTCTGTGAACACTAGCATAGCACCATGACTATGATGAAGCAATGAGACTGTTGAAACCATGATACTGGAAAATCATGACACATCCTATTAATTTTAATAGAGCCTTTGGGGTCCCAGTATACTGTACAGTAATAATAGAGAAACACAGTGTGTTGTTCTTCATAAGAAATAGTAGTAAGTCTGATGAGTCCCTGTAATAGCAGTCTGAATAGTGACTTAGATATTTAACATATCTAGTGATAATGACATTTGATTAATCCAAAGGAGGAAACAATTCTTAGTAATATAAGGGGAAATAGTTGTCATATATAAAGATTTTTGCAACAATCAATATTACATTAAGTATCAATACTCAAGAAAGTCATTTCAGATCAATATTGTGTTAGATTTATCACATTTAAAGCCTTATGACTTACTTTTATTACAAGCTCTAGTTGATTTGTATGCAGGGTCCACTCATCCTGTCAATGACGATTATTGGATATAGTTGTATTTTGTGTTCTTAACCCCTTTGTACCCATCTCATGTAAATTAATAGGCTAATGGCATGGTCTCTGTCCTAGAAGCCTTGTAATTTATGTGTTCTCTTTGACGACCCTGCACACTTTTGCACATAGTGCCACTGGCAGGACAGGAAGTCAATAACTGATCCTCAACCGTGTCAGTGAGGGGAACAAATCAGTTTCCTGACACTAAAAAGCTTGGAAGACAGTATCAGTTGCTAGGAAACCTCATGATATCATTAATGATCTTACAGGGATTCCCTGGGCCAGTAATGGCAAACCTTTTAGAGACAAAGTGCCCAAACTACAACCCAAAACCCACTGATTTATCATAAAATGCTAATACTGCAATTTAACCTTAATACTGGATTTTATTTTAGAAAAAGCAACTGTCATGCCTGTGCTTTTTAGGTTATCGGTGCAGTCTGCAGTTTGTAGTTTATAACTGCACCCTTAGCCATCATTTAGTATTTGAATTCTAAGTTTCATTTGCACCAGTCTGAACGCTGTCTGAAATAGTTATACTACTATCGATATTCCGAGCAAAAAAACGGTTGATACCAGGATTTCCTGGTATTCGATACTTTATGTTAAGCTGTACAACAGAGCAGCTTAACATAAAGCATAGTACAGAGAACGTGGCTGGCGGCTACCTGAGCGCCAGCCATGTCCTCTGTGTGCCACTCCCTGCCCCTAGTGTCACCTCCTTGGCCCCGCATACTGTCTGCTCCTGGAGGCACCAAATTCAAATAGCCAGCACATAGCGATCACTAGTGCCAGCTATTTTACAGTGTTCATGCAGCTGTCACAACTGACAGCAGCATTTAACTCCTCCCAAGCCGCTCCGTATGCAGCAGGAGTTGTAGTGCACAAGAAGGTATGCTGGGAGTTGTAGTGCACAATGAGGTATGCTGGGAGTTGCAGTTCTGCAGCAGTAGCCTCCCAACACAAAAACTCCCATTGTACCTCTTTGTGCACTACAACTCCTAACATACCTTCTTCTGCACAACAACTCCCAGCGTACCTCCTTTTGCACTACAACTCCCAGCATACCTTCTTGTCCAGAAGGAGGTATGCTGGGAGTTGTTGTGCACAAGGAGGTATCCTGGGAGTTGTTGTGCCAAGGAGGTATGCTGGGAGTTGTTATGCACAAGGAGGTATGCTGGGAGTTGCAGTTCTGCTTCCCCCACACAACAACTCCCAGCATACCTCCTTGTGCTCTACAACTCCCAGCATACCTCCTTGTGCACAACAACTCCCAGCATCATAGTCGCAGTCTGGGCGGGAGGGGGGGCATTATATTTGTATTTTTAAGCATTTTTTTTTCAAACTTTAATAAGTATTGAGTATCAAAATAAAAAAAGCTGGTATTGGTATTGAACTCAAAATTCTGGTATCATAAAATCCCAAGTCTGAACACAGCTCATCCCTTCTGGTTTGGTAAATGGATTCTTCACAACACCCATATCTTCCCTGCTGAGTTTCCTCATCTAACAGTTAACCTTTGTTATGCTTGTGATTGACATTCTGCCTTTCCAGTCATCCTTTGTCAGTCTGTGTTGTGTGTGTCTGGTCCAATCATGTGCTGGACCAGGTCCCTCATCTCCTATAAGGAGTTTGTTTGTCCACTAGTCTTTGCTAGCTATTAGTCTTTCTGAGGGTGCGAGACGTACCCTGCCTCTATATTTTTCTGTATCTCTATACTTGGTTATTCTGATCTTAGCTCTTGTACCTCTGACTACTCTTTGGGATTCTGACTTTGTATCATGTTGTCCGTACAACCATCCCCTAATGTTTTGTCTGTCTTGTGTTTCTTTAGTGTTTTACACCTTAGGCGCACATTAGGGAACGTTGCCCAGTTGCCCACAGTAGCCTAGGGCTGTCTTGAAGCAAACAGGTAAGGAAAGCTGGGTGGGACCAGTCCAGGGCTCACTGTCAGTGTCCTTCCCATCCCCTTCTTGGTCATCCTGTGACAACAACTCATACTTTCACACACACTTTTACAACAGAGCTTACAACGATACAAATGGATATCCTAAGGACTACATCAGATTTGGTGGATTACATCAATGTGGGGTGTGGGGGTGTTATTATTTTAATTTTAAAAAATACTGATATATTGAGTTTTTTCTTTTAATTCACTTAAAAGCTTAGTAATAGAAGTTATCTAATCTATAGCATTCATTACTAAGCTGAAGCTTAGTGTCATCCTGTAGAATGGTTACCACTAACCCCTGAATTATTACCCCCAGCACCCACCACCACAGGGTTACTGAGAAGAACTGCATACTAGCAGACCTGGAGCATCACAAAATGCTGCTCTGGGTCTGAGGCAGTAGCAGCCTTGTATTATTAGGCTGAGAGTGGCTAAATAAATGACCCTTTTCCTGCTGGTACTAATAGGCTGCTGCTGTTTATTTTATTTTATTATTTTACCTGGAATTGATGGGGGTCCAACACGCTGTTATTTTTTAAATTATTTTATTAAACAGTATGGGGTCCACTCTCTATTCAATAAAAATAAATAAATAATGGAAAATAAAAAGAAGAAAAAAGTTAAACATTAGATAAAAAGTAATAATAATAATAATAATAAATCAACCACAAAGGAAGACTTAATAACAGGAATAAGTGGAAGCCTTACTTGGAAGTTTACTTGGCCATCAAGTCCTTTTAAATTAATATACTGTATTTATATACACCATATGTACACTACAAACATAAAACAACCCCTGGCCACTATTGTTTGTTTGTCCAACCCTAGCAATAAACCAGGGGCATGGCTAAAAGAGGAAAAGGGGGAATAGTGGCCCCAAGCCCACTTAGTAAGGCCCACTTACTGCACCAAGGAAGTAGACGGTACATAGTGAAAACTACCCCTCTTGCCTACTCTCAACATCTGTTTCCTCAGGACTGGAGATGAGCGAACCTCGAGCATGCTCGAGTCGATCGGTGGCTGCTGAACTTGGATAAAGCCCTAAGACTATGTGGAAATCATGGATAAAGTCATTGGCTGTATCCATGTTTTCCAGACAACCTTAGAGCTTTATGCAAGTTCAGCAGCCCCAGCTAATAAAATACCGAACGTTCGGGTTCGGATCGACTCATACTCAGTTCGCTTATTTCTACTCAGGACGTATATGTAGTTGAATACAGTGGAAATAAAAGAGCCTTTAGTTCCCTCCCCATCATACATGCTAATAGGCCAGCTTCACTCCAGGACTGCTGCCGACAAGATTCTGGATTCTGTGCAGGCCACAGAGATGCAATGACATCATTGTGCCTGCCAACAATTGGAGAATGCGTTGCTAATAGACTTTATTATTGTCACGGCCGTGGCAGCGTCCTGTGCTCCAGGCCGCTGCCGCAACCTTTCCATGCAGCTGCCGGGGTCCATGTGCAGGGACCCGGCGCTGCTACGAGTTCGGCCCTGGGGGGCGCCTTACCTCGCCCCGCTCCTGTCACCCGCTGTGCCGGCCGGCGCGCGTCCCCGCCTCCTAGGGCGCGCGCGCGCCGGCTGTCTCAGTTTTAAAGGGCCAGTCCGCCCCTAATTGGAAGTTGCACTAATCACTTACTATAAGTTCCAGCCCTGCCCCTTTCCAGGTGTTGGAGCCTCTACATGCTTCCCATAGCGTTTGGCCCAGCTCCCTGTTGTTCCTGATTCCTGTCCTCTACCTGGTCCCTAGTCCTTGTTCCTGATTCCTGTCCGCTACCTTGTCCCTAGTCCTTGTTCCTGGTTCCTGCTCCTCTGTTACACTATTGCTCCTGTGTTCAGCCTGTCACCTGCGGTTACGTCTACAGACCTCTGCCAGCACCATCTCCTGCCTACTGCTCCTGCCACGCCTCGCCTGCCGTCACTAGCAACCAAGCCAGGGGTAGCGACCTGGGGGTCGCCTGCCGCAGCAAGTCCATCCCGCCTTGCGACAGGCTCTGGTGCAAACCAGCGGCCCCTTAGACTCCGCTCCCTGGTGAGGTTAGTGCCATCGCTAGTGACGGTCCAGTGGATCCACTACTCCAGGCGTTACAATTATTATTATCGTTAACCCCCTTTGCCCATTTCTGGTCTTCCCCTCCTCCCTTTATGAGAATAAGCACTATGAGGGTCCATTCACATGTACAAGATCTTCTCAAATTTGATGCTACAGATATCATTGTAACTACATGACTGAACGCAGCATTAAATCTGCTGCTTCAAATCTGCACCATCAAATCTGCTTAACCAACCAGCAGTATATTTGATCAGCTAAAAGTGCTGGAACCTCAAAAAGAAACTGACAAATGTGCAGCCCCATCAAGTTTAAAGATCACACAATATGATATTCTGAGAAATTGCTAAGAACCCACAAGTTTCATAATGAGTTCTAAAGGGAATAGGGGTCTAAAAGTACATGACTTATCCTTTATAAAGCCAAGTGGGGCTTTCAAAGTAGAAACAGTTTCTTCTATGCAAGCAGAAAAAGAAAGTTTTTTACCAATGTGATATAAATAGTTCATACTACTTCTGAAACTATATCATCTAAAGATAGACAAAGCCAAAGTTATTTGGTTGGGCTAACAGCCATCATAACAAGAACATCTTTTATCACTGGCAGGACGTTGATGCTACATGTGACTGTGCTCTTTTGGGGGGGGGAGGGGGTGGAGGAATTATACTTACTGCCCTGTTCTTCTATCTTCACTACCACCGCTCAGCCAATCATCCTCTGAGGAAGGACACCGCTGCAGCCTCTGATTGGCTGAGTGGAGACTGGCTGACAGTCCCCACATGGGTTTAAAGGGAACCAGTCAGCATGATTTTAATTACATACCTCCCAGCTGTACCAAACAGAGCTTCTACACAGTTCCCCTACCATATATGCGTTGTCTTCAGTGGTATCTGTAGATAAAGGCAAAAAACTTTTCTTCCGGCACACAAGGCAAGGAGAGAGGCAAGAACTAGTCATCCGTAAGGAGAGCTGTCTGTGACTAGTCATGGCTCTCTGCCTATCAGAGAACTCTGTAAGGATGATTGACAGGCAGTGAGACCCATTAGTAGCCTCTCTGCCTGTCAATTTTCCCTACAAAGTGCACTGCCAAGCAGAGAGCTGTGACTAGTTATGGCCTGGTCTCCGCCTAGATGACTAGTTCCAGCCTCTCTTCCTATCTCGTGTGCCGAAATAAAATAAATTTTTCCTCATTATACAGATACCACTAAAGATATAGTAGGGAAGCTGCATAGGAGATTGGAGATAGGAGAACAACAGGTTTTATTTGCCCTTATTTGTATATTGTGGGAACATAGCCGTACACAGAAACTTTATGAATAAGCAATGTATGACATGAAAGTGACCAATCTAAACTGTAAATAAAATGGTTGTAAAATACAGTATAAAATATTATGTATTCCTTTCCTTACTAACATTTGCTCATCAATAAATCAACTAGGTAGACATTAGGGGGGAGATTTATTGAAAGGGTGTAAATATACACCAGCAACCAATCACAGCTCTTCTTTTATCCTACCAGAGCTGAAAGCTGAGCTGTGATTGGTTGCTGTGGGCAGTTTACACCAGGTGTATATTTACACCCTTGCATAAATCTCACCCTAGGTGTATTAAGAAAGTTTACAGGGTCTTTAACTTTTTTGTTATATTGCAACCTTATTCTAAAATAAAATAAAAAATAAATTTCTCCTCTAATATTTCTCATTCACATAACTACTCAGACCCTTTAATATAACACTTTACTATGAAATTTAGCTCAAATCTGATCATCTTTGAGATGGTTATAAACCTTGATTGTTCAGTTTATTGGACTTGATTTGGAAAGACACATCCCTACATGAGTTCTCACAGCTTACAATGTATATCAGACCTAAAACCAAGCCATGAGAAGCAAAGAACTATCTTTGGTGCTCAGAGACAGGATTGTGTGAAGGAACAGACCTGATCAAGTTTCAACCATCATGGCAGCACATGAAAGCCTACCTGGAGTTTGCAGAAATGGAGCTAAAGGGCCGTCAGACTGTGAGAAGAGTCTTTCTTATAATAAAACCAAGATGGAACTTTTTGGCCTTAATTCTTATGGTTATGTCTGAAGGAAACCAGGCACTGCTAATGCCCAATGCCCAATGTTATTCCTACAGTGAAGCATGGTGGGAGGTTTTCAACTTGGACAGGGAGACTGGTTAAGGCTGAAGAAATGCGGAAAAGACCAAATCACAGAAATATTCTTAAAGGCACACTGCCATTATAACTTTTAAAATTTAAATTAACAAGGGATGTTAAATAAAGCATGTTTGAAATTTACTTTTTTTTTATCATGCTTTAAAACAAAGCTATACTTAGTTTAAATTCATGTCCAGTATCCTCAAGGCAGCCTGAAGGAAATTCCCAGCCAATACAGAGTGTCATGGCTCAATGCGTCTATCAATCAGTGACTGTGTTCTCTGAGTGCACAAATGACCTGAGAAACATGGAACTTCCTGATAATACCCATTCCCGGACACACAGACACCGGACCTTGGTATAACTAGTGTAAGGTATAGGCGCAGGGTGCGGCACTTAAACGGGAGTTGAACTTTACAGAAAATATCCTCAGTGCAATACAAAAGATATTAAGACCACTCACAGGTGCTAGTGCAAAAATACAGAATCTAGGTAGACTTTTGAGGTACAGTAGATTGTCTAGAGATAGTAAAAAGAAGAAAAGACGTGTGTGCGAGGGTAGTATAGGCGCCGGAAAGAAGCCCTTGCCTAATTAGTAACAGTACTCTGCCGGGATGTGTGCTGAAGAATACTTGAAAGAAGAATTCTTGTACTCACTTATGCTGGGTTCACACTACGTATATTTCAGTCAGTATTGTGCTCCTCATATTGCAACCAAAACCAGGAGTGGATTAAAAACACAGAAAGGATCTGTTCACACAATGTTGAAATTGAGTGGATGGCCGCCATTTAATGGCAAATATTTGCTCTTATTATAAAACAACGTCTGTTATATTGAAATAATGGCCGTTATTTACTGTTATATGGCGGTCATCCACTCAATTTCAACATTGTGTGAACAGATCCTTTCTGTGTTTTTAATCCACTCCTGGTTTTGGTTGCAATATGAGGACCACAATACTGACTGAAATATACGTAGTGTGAACCCAGCCTTATAGATATGTGTATATATCTGACTACCTTCTGCATACAGTTCAGAGACCGTCACGGGAGGTAGTATGAGTCCCAGATTTCCACAGGTGGATAAGTGTGTTAGTAAGGTGCTTCGGTTCTTAGCAGCTTTGCCTTACTGGGGATCAGTCCTTCTGCCTTTCCTTACGTAGTGACTGTCCTTACATGAAGAATCCTTGGTCTAGGCAAGAGTTGGTTCTTATCTTCTGATTACCCCACCTCTAGAGTTTAGCACTGCATACTGGTAGTCTCACTTTCAAGAAATAAGTGTAGTCCATGTCAAGGGCTCTGGCCTAAGCCAGGCCTGCTTAGTCACTATAGCGGGAACTCTATGCTTTCAGTCTGTCTCACATACACTTTAACTAGAACTAACCAACAATCCCCCAGACAGGGAAAAAAACCTATCATATATAGGGTCATGTGACAGGAAGAGAAGAGAATTGAGAATAGGAGAGGTTTTTGAGTGTCTGCACCTGTGATTGGACAACATAACACCTTCTGAAGTTAAGCAGCTGTGCACAGGGGAGAGTGAGACACCTAGTGGCTGGAGTGGAAAATCACAGCTCCCAAGTCTTGGTGTGACACCTGACAGAGTTACTTTCTGACAGGCGGTAAAAACATAGTAAACCCTGTACTGGGACAATACAAATGTAAATTTCCAACATGCTTTATATCACATCTATTGTTGATTTAGAACGACAGGGACACTTTAATGAACACCTGACCCAGAGTACTCTGGAATTCAGACTGGGGCAAAGGTTCACCATCCAACAAGACAGTGACTCGCAGCACACAGCCAAGACAACAGGAGTAGCTTAGTGACAACTCTATGAAAGTCCTTGAGTGGCCCAGCCAGAGCAATGACTTGAACCGAACCAAACATATCTGGAGAGTCCTGAAAATGGCTGTGCACTAATGATTCACATTTAACCTGACACATCTTTAGAGGATCTGAAGACAAGAATGACAGAATATCTATTAATCCAGGTGTGCAAACCTTGTAGTATCATACCAAAGAAGAGAGTATGATGTAATTGCTACTTCAACTAAGTATTGAGTAAAGGGTCTGAATGCTTATGTCAATGTAATATATTTGTTTTTCCTTTTCAATAAATAAGCAAAGATCTCTAACATTCTGCTTTTACATTCTCATTATGGGGTATTGGGGTATTGAGGGCAGAATGATGGAGATATATGCTTCTTTTTTCAAGTACAACAAAAAGTGAAAGTCTGAAGATTTTCCAACTGCTTTGTAAACATTTAACCAAGATTTCTTGCATGTCAAAGAGCAGTAGCCATATCTTTTATAGTATGGTATACAAAACCACTTACATGAGAAGAAAGACACTTTAGATACAGGAATCCAACTGAAAAGGACATTTGGGAGGAGCATTATAAGGCGATATTCACTTGCCTTCAGCCAAAAAGCACAATCCACAATGTTGTGAAAAATGCAGATTGGCTGATAGCAACTAACAAAAGTGATTTCTTCACAATACACTTACAAATGTATATTTTAACTACGTGCCAGGCACAATGTATACTAAAAGATACGATTTTTGGCAGCAGACACTTGTGTATGGAGAAGGCTCAGCTCCTGATCCCTCTCTCTATATCTCCTCATAAATGTTGATGATATATACTGTGGGCTGTCATGAAGAAGTGTTTCATGACCCCACAGGATGTCATTTTGTGGCAAGGGGTTAAAGGGTTTGTCCAGGCAAAAATCAAGATTTGCTTCTAAACTGGAAGTTGTATAAAAAAATAAAAAAGCTATATTAAATTCATCCAGTCCCTCTCAGTCCCTCACCACAATGTTTAAGTTATGATGTCCAACTTTATCTCACGTTCTCTACCTTGTTAGTGCCTTATAATACAAGTGTACACTATTTGATTTGTAGCCCAAACTCAAACAATCAGAAAATACAGCTGAACCTTACTTGAACCTGCTTACAGCTCCCTAAAAGTAATAATTTATTTCAGTTTTATTTCCTTTACTGTTAGTGCGGTAAACTTACAGTGATCATGAGGGCAACCTACAACCTTGCTCATATAAATCTATAGCAAGGTTAGGAAGCAAGGTTAATATATTTTAGGTACTAAGGTAAAATGACAATAGTTAATGATTCAAAGGCGCTTAGGGCAAATAAACAAGTAGCAGATGTTATGAATACAAAAGCAGTGGATGTATATAAAAAGGTCAAAGCTGTAGAATATTATCATGTTATTGTTGTTATTATTATTTAGTTAGAATAATTATTACAGCATACTTTAAGGATTATATTCTTTATATTATAATAAATAAACCTTTTTTTTTTTTTACTCCATGTGTGAAACCAGAAGGTATACTTTAACATGCACTATACCACAAAGGCTACAGATAATTTTTGTCACAATATGAACATGGCTAATAAACAAACACAAGGTTTTTTTTTTTTTTTTTGTTTTTTTTTTTATCTGCTATTACATTTAAATAAATGTGCTAGTGTTTCAAGCCTAAAAGCAGACTGTAAAGCTGTTTGATCTTTTAAACAATTTTATATTTACTGTCCAGTACATATAAAATGAACAGTGTAGGTTTGCATATAAAATGTGTCTCCATGGTAGAAGACAACACACAAGCCCTGTGCCGTCTGATTTGTCACCCATACTACCTTTCACCTATCCATTACACTTGATAGATGGGCAGCATGGTGGCTCAGTGGTTACCACTGATGGCTTGCAGAACTGGGGTTCAAATCCCACCCAGGCCAACATCTTCAAATAGTTTGTATGTTCTCTCTGTGTTTGTGTGGGTTACTTCCCACTCCCATACAGATAGGTGGATTTAGATTGTGAACCCTAATAGGGCCAGGGACCAAAACTGACAAACTATGTAAAGTACTGTGAAATAAGCTGATGCTATACAAATAAAAGCATTATTTTAGATAATTTAATTTACAGATGAATTTACAGATGAATTAAAATTTTGGTCACACCACATTTCTTGGTCTACCATATGTTAGACTAATAAAAGAACATACCCACTGGCTTCTATTCTATGAACACATTTTGATACTTTAACCCCTAGACGACCTAGGACGTATCTGTACGCCCTGGCCGCCTATCCCCAGACTACCCTGGGCATAGCAATGATCAGTGCATGCAATATAATGATTGCATGTAAAAACCTTCCAAGGGGGCTTAAAATGTGTAAAAAAAAAAAAAAAGCCCCTCGCCCAATAAAGATTAAAATCATCCCCCTATCCCATTGTATAAATAAAACATATAAAAATAATAAAATAAATAAATAAACATATTATATATCGTAGTGTGCATAATTGTCCGATCTATTAAAATATAACAATCGTCCTCCCATACCATGAATGGCGTAAATGAAAAGAGGGAAAAAAGCGCCAAGATTACCGTTTTTTGTTACATAATATAAAAAAAAATAATAAAAAAAAGTGAGTAAAACATCCGATCTACACAAATATGGTATTAATAAAAACTAGAGATCATGGCGCAAAAAAATGATGCCCCATATAGTCCCGTAAGTGAAAAACTAAAACCGTTGTAGGCGTCACAATATGGCCATTTTATTAATAATTAACCCTTAGGCGACCCTGGAGGTACCCGTACGTCCAGGGCCGCCTCACCGCGTTCAGAGCGGGGCCGCGCGGCGGCTGCGCTCTGTACCGCCGCGGTCACAGGTGTCGCTCGTAGCCCGGGACTGCAGGTATTAGCAGGCACTGTCCAATTGCTGTGCCTGCTAATACAGTAATCGGATGCAGCTGTCAAAGTTGACAGCTTCATCCGATTACCGAATGCAGCCGTTCCCTGGTGTCTAGTGGGGAGGATCGCTCCTCCGGGACGTTGTCCCGGAGGAGCGATACACACATCTTACCCCTTTCGGGGTCAGCGCCATCCCGGCTCGGCACTCGATTGCTTCAGGCTGCAGCAGCCGGAAGCAATCAATGTGCCTATCTCATGGATCTGTGCTGCAAATCTATGCAGCACAGATCTCAATGAGAGATCAGTGCACTTATACTAGAAGTCCCCCAGGGGGGCTTCTAGTATTAGTGTAAAAGTTAAAATAAAAGTGTGGTTATTAGTAAAAAGCCCCCTCCCCTAATAAAAGTCAGAATCACCCCTCTTTTCCCAGGTTATAAATAAAAATAAATAAATAAATAAACATGTTTGCTATCGCCGCGTGCGTAATCGCCCAAACTATTAATTAATCACATTCCTGATCTTGCATGGTAAATGGCGTAAGCGCAAAAAAAATCCCAAAGTGCAAAATTGCGCATTTTTGGTCGCATCAAATCCAGAAAAATTGAAATAAAAAGTAATCAAAAAGTCATATATGTGCAATCAAGATACCGATAGTAAGAACACATCATGGCGCAAAAAATTACACTCACACAGCCCCATAGACCAAAGGATAAAAGCGCTATAAGCCTGGGAATGGAGCGATTTTTAAGAACATATATTTGTTAACAATGGTTTGGATTTTTTACAGGCTATCAGATAAAAGAAAAGTTATACATGTTACATATTATCATAATCGTAACGACTTTAGGAACATATATAACAAGTCAGTTTTACCCCAGGACGAACGGCGAAAAAACGAAAAAAAAACCAAATAAAAGAAATGCGTTTTTTTTTTTTTATTTCACCAAACTTTGAATTTTTTCTGGTTTTGCAGTGTATTTTATGCAAAAATTTAGCCTGTCATTGCAAAGTACAATTAGTGACACAAAAAATAAGGGTTCATGTGGGTTTCTAGGTGAAAAAATGCAAGTGCTCTGGCCTTTTAAGCACAAGGAGGGAAAAACGAAAAAGCAAAAATTTAAATTGGCAGGGTCCTTTAAGGGTTAATTGTAAAAAAAAAATTTCATTAAAAAAGAAAAAAAACATTAGAAAATTTGTGTAAACCTGCATATGGTTGTGTTTGGACTGACCTATAGAATGATACTATCATGTCACTTTAACGGTATAGTGCATTACGTAGACACAGGAACCCCCCAAAAGTTACCTTATTGCATTCTTTTTTCCAATTTCACCAATTTATATTTTCATAAATAATATTTTGGGGGTTCCATCATACATGTTATGGTAGAATGAAGAAAGCCATTACAAAGTACACCTGTTCCTGAAAAAACAGCCCTTACATGGCCCTGTAGATAGAAAAATTAAAGTGCTAGAGCTCTTAGAAGGGGAGGAAAAAACGAAAACACAAAAATTTAAATTGGTGCGGTGCACTGGGTCATTTTGGGCTTGGTCCTGAAAGGGTTAAAGGTGTAACACTATTTTAGCAATTTACAAGAACCTTAGGTATTTTCAGCCAATGTACTGACTTTACTGCAACATCTCAAAAAACATTTCATTTATAAGATACTAAACACAGATACTAGTAAGTGCTGACAGCAAAAAGGTTCTTTTGGTCTGTAGAATTTCCAGTTGAAAGTCTGATGCTCAAAGATGCCTTACTAAGGGCCATATTACACAGGCCGATAATCCGTAGAATCAGGCCAATCCGGTCAAATACCGCTCTGTGTAATAGAGGTAATAATCAGCCGATGACAACAATCATCGCCTCATTGTCTCTTGGTCCTGACCTAAAATCATTGGCCGCTGGGCGCACATTGCTATGTGTAATAGCGATGCACGGCCGACATTTGATGACTGTGTAAAAAAGTAATACATCTTATACATTACCTCTCCACGCTCCCGGTGTTCTTCTGCCCTCTGCTCGTTTCCCGGAGCTGCCGCTGTAGCTTCAGAGAGGGTCTCTTAACTGACAGGCTGCTCAGCCAATCACTGGCCGTAGTGATCCTGGCCAGTGATTGGCTGAGTGGCTTGTCAGTTGAAAAACCCGCTATGAAGCTACAGTGGCAGCTCCAGGAACCAAGCATAGGGCAGAAGAACATCAGGGCCACGGATAGACAATGTATACAGTTTAAGGGCTGCATGGACATTGCTAAAAATGTCCGTGCAGTCCTTGCTAAATGATTATCAAGCCGTGTAAAATAGGCTTGGTAAGTGAGCACCGATCTAGCAAATCAGGGCTTGCTTACAGGAGGCATAGGGCCATCTAATACGGCCCTAACTGGCCAATCCTGTTAGAAAGCTTCCTGACAGGTCAGCCATACATTTCCTCAGTAGTGGCTGCTGCTAGTGAACTGCAGCACAACACTATACAAAATATATGAGAGAAAGCCTTTTTTTCTGAGTGCCTCTCAAATCTATTATCTAATGTGTATGGTTGGCTTTAGCCTTTTGGAAATTTCTCTTACTCTATTACATTTTAAAAGACATGACATAAAAAAAACCAGATTGGAAGTCAGTTCTTGTACACAACCAAAGAGTGAACATGAAACAAGGACTAAAGTAGTGGGAAAATTTGTTCTGTCTTCTTGTTGCATGACAAGGAACTTGAATATCCAGAAATATATGACTAAAACATTGAAATACAAAATGGCAGTAAATAATAATATGCATATATTTTATTATGGACCATGTTTTTAGAATCAAATCAATTTTCTTATATCTAAAATACAATAAGTGTCAAACGTATCAACAGTATTTGATTTGAAATTTTTTGATGCACAGCCCCTATGGGAACCTGTAATTTTTACATACTACTGTACATTATCACTAACCTGCTGTAAATTGTACAGTTATTTTAAATGTTTTTTTGCAATATAATTTTTAAATCTGTTGAATAGAAAACAGCATCTGGTCAACCCTTTCCCCCAAAGCAAATACATGTTTCTATGCAGAATCCAGCTGTCATGAATGTGCCTGTGCCGAACTCTGTGCGCCCCTTGGCTCGTGCTGCGCGCCTGAGATGGCGCTGATATTCAGTGTTTTTGTATGTTTGTGCGGTGTCCTGGGCCTTGTCTGAACACTGGCCTATTTCCTTCTGTGTTTGTTCAGCCACACCCGCTTTGCCTGAGATACTCCTGGCCACTCCGGAGTTAACTCTGATGCTGGTTGGCTTGTCTGGTCAGGTTGCTCTTGCCCCAGGTGTTCTGAGGAGATCAGGGGTCTGGTCCAATCAGCTCCTGCACTGGACCTCTGGTCTCCTATATAGAGTCTGCCAGCCTGCCTCTCACGGCCGGATATTGAGCTTGTCTCTGCCTGGTTCTGTTTCTCTTGCTCTGTTTATTCTGACTCTTCTGCTTTGTATTTCTGACCATCCCTGCTAGCTGCCTGCTCTGACCATATTGCCTGTTTATTGACCTTGCTTCTTGGATTGTGATTTTGTACTTTTCTGCCCGATTGTTGTGACCCGGACTGTCGACTATTCTTTATTGTGTTTTGTCTGTGTGTCTTGTCTTTTTGTCCCACCAAGCCAGTACAGGGACCGCCGCCCAGTTGCTGCCCTAGGGTTTAGCCTAGGGGGGCAAGTAGGTAGTCAGTGGGCGGGGCTGAGCTTAGGGTGCACTGTCTGTGTCCACCATTTTATCTCTCTTAGTGACTAGTCCTGACACCAGCTCTGCCTTGCTGCTCTTTTATACAGTAGCTGTAAATACATTTTCTGGAAACATAAGGCCCTATTACACCAAACGATTATCGTCCGTACTTGGTCGCTTACTAGCTGCTCCATAGCTCATGTCAAAAGACCACGATCAGCCAACGTGCACAATGTCTGCTGATCGTCATCTTTCTTTTTTTTTTTTTTATATATATATATATATATATTTTTATTTTCCAACGTTAAAATTCAATACACAAAAAAGAACAACATTTTTTTACAATTATCAGAGATATAACCCGACCATTAATAAAACCTACAACAGAATATTACAGTATAAACAAATATTTTACTCCATAACCCCCCCTCCCACTCTAACTACCCAACTCGAGATGGTGTGCCAACAAAAAAACACTAAGTAAATAAAATCTTTATCTTAATTCAACCATATCCTCCAGTTTCTAACAAGTTGCCCATACGATTTCTTTCCTTTGAAAAAAAAAACAATTCATATTTACCAATTTTTTTCCGACAGCTTTTCCCAGTGCGAGATCAGTGGCGGGGAGACATCCATCTAATTTCTAGTTAATACTACTCTCGCTATATGTACAAGTTTCCCTATTAAATTTTTCATATTTGTAACAGTAATAATTTGCGTGTACCCCAATACTAACAGTATGGGATCCCATGGTATCTCAACCTCTAGTTTTCTCTCTATCTTCTCAATAAATCCCCACCAAAAATCCCGCACCTCAGGACACGCCCATAATATGTGAAGGAGATCTGCGTCTATCAACCCACATTTGAGACACTTCTTTGGCTCCTGGTTTACAGAACAAAACTTATTCAGAATTTTAGGAGTATAGTATAAACCATAAACAATCTTAAACTGTATTATCCTGTAATTTGCATTAAGTAAGATATTAACTATATTGACAAGAATTTTATTCCACCATTCTACAGGAATGATACCAAGGTGTTCATCCGAGTATTTTTTTGTTTTTGGGTTTCGTATTACCACTCTTTCCATCATTAGCCCCCTATATATAGTGGATAGCTGTTTATTACCTGCCGATTTATCCCAAACATAATCAATTAAACGGTGAGCAGATATTTTAAACAACCCCTTATCCAATGATTTCACCCATGCATTCTGTAGTTGCATATAATAAAATTTATATGTATCAGGTAAATCATACTCATTCTTGAGTATATCAAACGATTTAAGTGCTCCAGCCACAAACAAATGTGAAACATAAAAAATCCCTTTTTTCTCCCAAATTTTATAGTTTACTATTTTCTCGTATTCCCTAAATAACCCGTTTTCCAATAGGGGAGTACACCACAGTACTCCATTAATCCCCAACACCTTTTTAAAGAGGGCCCAAGCCCTCTGCAGTGAAACAAATATGCAGTTATTTACTGAATTTTTAGATTTTTTTTCCATACATTGTGCTAGTCCAATACCGTGTTTTCTCATTGTGCAACAAGTTTATACCCCCTCCCATTAATCAGCAGTTGTTTAATTCACGTTAACTGAGCTGCAAGGTAGTATAGTTTCAGATTAGGGAGTCCCAAACCCCCCCCCCTTATCCCATGATCGTCATCTTTCAACATTGAAAAATCATGATAACATGCATCGCTCTGTGCTTTCTTTAATGGCCACCCAGACAATCTTACTATTGTCCGGGCATCACCTCCCGCTCACAGTCTGTGCATATGCACAGACATTGAGCAGAGAATGAGAAGTAAGTGAACGTTGACATGACTGGTCAGTGTTTGTTTCCTCCTCAATATCGTGCTGTGTAATACAGCCTTTACCCTATGCTTTTTCTCTGGTTTTGGGTGTGGCATCCTGGAAAACTATTTACAACTAAAGAAAGGCAGTAAGGTGGAGAACAGGACTGGGAGAAGCAATGTGTGCAGCACAGACACAGTTCTGCTATTATTTGCTGCTTGTACTGCTGAACAACAGAATGACCATTGCAGTTCCCTGCTGCTGTCTAGACTCAGCACTATGGACAGCAGCAGAGGATAGCAGAGCCATGTTGATAATAAGTTTTGGTCTCTCCCTATCCTGCACTCTGCCTCCCTGCCTTTCAATAGCTGTAAATAGCTTTCCTGGACGCCATATTGTAAGCCAGGGATAGAGCATTGAGTATATCATCCAGGAAATATATTTAGAACTATATTTCTTTTGGATCCAGTGGTATGATTTCAAACACAAAGTAGGATGGTGTCCAGTCTAGGTTTCATAATAAATGGCATTAAATATATTTTAAGTGGCTACATTATAGTGTAATTCCTATGATTATTGATAAAATACTGTGCACAATAATTTTTTTGCTATTATGCATAAATTTTTAATTCAGCGCCAAAATATGTGTCCAAGAAATCATTTTCCCCACTCCCCGTCGCATATCGGACTACCTCATATTCCAACGCTAAATTCAAAATTGATGCATATTGGAAAGATAACCATGGTACATCATGCTGCATTTTTCAGTGATCACTAGACCAACACTTCAAATAAAGTATAATATGGAATATAGCATTTAACAAAATAAACACCATGGGGGAGATTTATCAAACATGGTGTAAAGTGAAACTGGCTCAGTTGCCCCTAGCAACCAATCAGGTGGAATCTGATTGGTTGCTAGGGGCGACTGAGCCAGTTTCACTTTACACCATGTTTGATAAATCTCCCCCATATGTTTGTTTCAATGCATTTCATTTTTTTTGTTAAAAAAAGATGAAGATGTTATATTACAGTGTATAATGAAATATAAAATAGACAGTGATGATATTTTTTGCAATATACAGCATGCTCCCCAAAGTTATTATAGCAGCGGAGCTTGCTAGGCTATTCAGCTTTTTTCAAAAGCCTGGTCACCTCTATATTCAGTCTTTGGCAAGGTGTGGCCACCAGGTCAACAGGTACGAAGGGGATCAGTGGTCCACAGCTCTGAGGATAAACACAGGGCCAAGAAATGGGATCTGCATGCATTAGACATTAAAGGAGGGTTAACAAGTAATGGATCCGCAGCAAATTTCACGCTGCGAGTTTGCGGCGAAATCCGCTTGCCTGTCACTTTCAGTGAGATTTCATATTCGCAGCGGGATTGTCATCCCGCTACGAGTATGTAAAAGTCAGCCCCCTTAACCCCCCATGGCCCGGTAAATACATAATGCAATGCGCAATCAATGCGCTGCCCTGCCACAGTCACTGATTGGCTGAGCGGGACATCCAGATGCCAGGAACCCCCAAAACAAGCCGGAGCATGGACCGGTAATGTATTTTACACTCATTTAAAGTGACAGGGAAGGATCCGCAGTGGATTTCACTGCAAACTCGCAGGGTAAGGCTAGGTTCACACTATATAACTGTGCGGCTGTATTTTTTATGCGGCTGTAAATGTGCGGATGAAACTACGGCCGTGGGAAAAAATAGACATGCGGCTGAAAACATACGGTCATTTACTTGGAAATCTGGTTCAACTAAAAAAAACAAATAAAATCTTAAGAAAGTGATGCAAACACCTCTGGATGCATCTGGGAAAGCAGGGAAACAGTTTACATGAATCGCTATTACCGGGGTTTGCGATCCTCTGCAGTATGCCGATGCCTCTCATGTTTAATATATTGAATTAATAAAACACATTTTCGTTGTAATAAAGTCCCTTTCATTGTTTAATAATTTATTTTAACCCCTTAGTGACCGCCGATACGGCTTTTTACGGCGGTCACTAAGGGTCCTTATTCTGCTGCCATCAGCTTTTTACGGCGATGGCAGAGAATAAGGCTGCAGGGCCGGGACGGCCCCCACCCCATCCCCCCGGCTACCGGAGGTGGTTGAGGGGTTGGGGCAGTGTGTGGGGTCCGCCCCGCCCCCCCCCTTACCGATGATCGCCGCTATTAACGTTATAGCGGCGACCGTCGGTAAAGGGGATTACTGGTGCTGCCGCCTTTCATCTCCCACCGCCGTGAATTTACGGCGGGGGGAGATGAAATAAGTGTCCCCCAGACCTCAGATCAGCCCCCCCTAGTAGGGCGATCACTAGCCCCCCTCCCCCGGCGGCCATCATTTCCAAGATGGCCGCCGCCATCGCTGTGAACCGACTAATGTCTGTTCACAGCGATGGAAAAGTTAAAATGAATGAAAGCCCCATGCTCTCCGCCACCGGAGGTAGCGGAGAGCATGGGGCAGAGATCGGGGACCCCCCTGTGGGGTCCCGGTACAAGCGATCAGCGGTATATACTATATACCGCTGATCGCTTGTACCATGTGCCGCCGGCACTTTTTATTCCCTGTCACCATAAATGATTGGTGACAGGGGATAAAAAGTGATGTCCCCCCACCCCCCAAGTCGCCCCCCACCCCCCCTGTCACCCCCGTCCCCCAGTCATCCCCCCCTTCCCCATATACTCACCTGATCCTGGAGCTCGGTCCTCCTCGACGTCCTGGCTGGTTATGAAGTGCGCATGCGCTTCACAACCAGCCAACTCTGAAAATTTAAAGTGACAGAGACCAATTTGGTCTCTTTCACTGAACTATGATTACTGAGATAGAAGATATCACAGTAATCATAGTAATACAGTGAAAATGAATATGTAAAGTACAAAAAGTGACAAACATACAAAAAAATAAAACACACACTTTTTATTATAGTAATAATTGCAGTTTACTCCCAAATTACCCCTAACCCCTCCCCAGATTACCCGTAACCACCGCACGTTGCCCGTAACCACCGCACGTTGCCCGTAACCACCGCACATTGCCCGTAACCACCCCAAATTGCCAGTGACCCCCTCCAGATTGCCCGTAACCACCCCAAATTACATGTACCCACCCAAGATTACCTATAAGCACTTCAGTTTATCAGTAACAATCCCAGATTGTCTGTAACCCTTCCAGGTTGCACATAACCCCCCCAGGTTCCCCGTAATCATGCCAGATTACATGTAACCCCCCCAGATTGCACGTAACCACCGCATGTTGCCTCTGACCACGCCACGATGCCTCTGACCACGCCACGATGTCTCTGACCACGCCACGATGTCTCTGACCACCGCACGTTGCCTCTGACCACCACACGTTGCCTCTGACCACCACACGTCGCCTCTGACCACCACACGTCGCCTCTGACCACCACACGTCGCCTCTGACCACGCCACGGCGCCTCTGACCACCCCAAATTGCCAATGACCCCCTCCAGATTGCAGTGCCCATGTCAGATTACAGGTACCCACCCCAGATTGCCTATAAGAACTTCAGTTTATCCGTAACCACCCCACATTGCCCGTAACCACCCCACGTTGCCCGTAACCACCCCAGATTGTCTGTAAGCACTGCAGGTTGCCCGTAACCACCCCACATTGCCCGTATCCACCCCAGATTGTCTGTAAGCACTGCAGGTTGCCCGTAACCACCCCACGTTTCCCGTAACCATCCCAGATTGTCTGTAAGCACAGCAGGTTGCCCGTAACCAGCCCACGTTGCCCGTAACCAGCCCACGTTGCCTGTAACCAGCCCACGTTGCCGTAACCACAGCAGGTTGCCCGTGACCACCACACGTTGCCCATAACCACCACACGTTGCCCGTAACCACCCCACGTTGCCCGTAACCACCCCACGTTGCCTGTAACCACCCCAGGTTGCCGTAACCACAGCAGGTTGCCCGTGACAACCCCATGTTGTCCGTAACCACCCCAGATTACCTTTAACCACCTCTAGATTACCCGTAACCACCCCAGGCTGTCTGTAACCACCCCACATTACCTGTAATCTCATTTTTTTTATTTTATTTTAGTAACTGCGCTATTCTAATAACCATTACTAGCTGCGGTTTTGCTCCTGTAAATTGGCGCTCCTTCCCTTCTGAGCCCTGCTGTGTGCCCATACAGTGGTTTATGCCCACATATGGGGTACCGTTGTACTCAGGAGAACCTGCGTTACAGATTTTGGGGTACGTTTTCTCTCCTGTTCCTTGTCAAATTGAGAAATTTCAAACTAAACCAACATATTTTTGGAAAAATTTGAGTTTTTCATTTTTACTGGCCAATTTTGAATACTTTCCTCTAATACCTGTGGGGTAAAAATGGTCACCACACCCCAAGATTAATTCTTCGAGGGGTGCACTTTCCAAAATGGAGTGACTTATTGGGAGATTTTACTCTGCGGACACTGCAGGGGCTCTGCAAACGCACCTGGCGCTCGGAAACTTCTTCAGCAAAATCTGCATTGAAAAAGCTAATTGGCGCTCCCTTCCTTCTGAGCCCTCCTGTTTGCCCATGCAGTGGTTTATGCCCACATATGAGGTACCTTTTCACTCAGGAGAACCTGCGTTACAAATTTTGGGGTACTTTTTTCCTCTTGTTCCTCATAAAATTGAGAAATTTCAAACTAAAAGAACATAATATTGGAAAAATTTTAGTTTTTCATTTTTACTGTCTTCTTTTGAATACTTTCCTGTAATACCTGTGGGGTCAAAATGGTCACCACAAACCAAGATGAATTCTTTGAGGGGTGCACTTTCCAAAATGGGGTGACTTATGGGGGGTTTTCTCTCTGCTGACACTACAGGGGCACTGCAAACGCACCTGGCGCTCAGAAACTTCTTCAGCAAAATTAGCATTGGAAAAGCTAATTGGCGCTCCCTTCCTTCTGAGCCCTGCTGTGTGCCCATACAGTGGTTTACGCCCACATATGGGGTACCGTTGTACTCAAGAGAACCTGCATTACAAATTTTGGGGTGCTTTTTCTCTCATATTCCTTTTGAAAATGAGAAACTTTAATCTAAACGTATATATTATTGGAAAATTAAAATTTTCCATTTTTTTACTGCCTAATTGTGAATACTTTCCTCCAGCCCCTGTAGGGTTAAAATGCTTATTATACCCCTAGATTAATTCTTTAAGGTGTGTAGTTTCCAAAATGGGGTCACTTATGGGGGTTTTCAGGATACCAGACTTCTAAATCCATTTAAAAAAAGAACTGGTCCCTAAAAAAATCAGTTTTGGAAACTTTCACGAAAATGTGATAACTTGCTCATAAATTTCTAAGCCCCATAACACCCTAAAAAAGTTAAATATGTTTACCAAATTATGCCAGAATAAAGAAGACATATTGGTAATGTGACTTTGAAACTAATTTATGTGCTACGACGTTCTTTTTTTAGAAGCAGAGAATTTCAAAGTTCATAAAATGCAATTTTTTTAAATTTTTCATGATATTTTGATGTTTTTCACAAAAAACACACAAAGTAGTGACCAAATTTTTTCACTAACATAAAGTGCCATATGTGTTGAAAAAACAATCTCAGAATCGCTAGCATACGTTAAAGCATCACTGAGCTATAAGAGCATAAAGTGAGACAGGTCAGATTTTGAAAAATTAGCCTGGTCATTAAGGCCCACACTAGCTGCAGCACGAAGGGGTTAAAATACCCTAAACTTATGATGCTCTCAGGTATACTAGGAGCTGAGAGGGCAGCCCTTTAATAAATAATGGTTGTGTGGGGGCTCTTAGTGGCTGAAATCTGTGGGTCACAGAATAAATCTTTCTACAGTGCCAGTGCTTATCAGAGATTGTCTATTTATACTGAAATGAAAAAAGAAATATGAAATGGCACTTACCAATGTTCAATAGGCTTTATTCTTCCAATTTCATTAAAACTCCAGTGTGAAACCGTCAGGCGGCTGGGACACCCACACCCTTCCAATCAGTGTGACAGCTGTTTCGGGCACGGCTGCACTTCTCCAGAAGTCTCTCCTACCTGTTATTCCTGCCCATGATTCCTGGTTCCTGCTTGTGACTCTTGCCTGTGACTTCTGGTTCCTGTCCGTGAGTCCTGCCTGAGATTCCTTCTCTGTTCCTTTCAGTTCTCCTGCCTATGTGTCTGCCTACATGCGTTCTCTCCTGCCTACGTGAATATTGGGTTCCTTAAGACCAAGCTTGTCAAGGTTCTTCAGGGATTGACATAAAAACTTAAACATTATGTAATTTCTTGAAGGTCCATTCACATTTAGAAAGCTGAGTGAAAAATTTTAATGAGGAGGACATTTTGAATGAAGAAATTTGAGTTTAGAGACTCATTGAATATTTAAAATATTTGATGTTATACTTTATGCAGGAATATAGAACTGCAATAGGTTCATTATATACATACTATTCTAAACTAAATCCGGATGTCTGCTGCGTAAAACCCTTGAATAGCAGTGTATTTCTAAACATTGGATTAAAAAAGAAGTTGGGCTATGAATTGTGTAGTCACTTGCAAAAGTCAGGATGAATTCACCTGATACCATCTTTTGTAACTTTCTCTTCATTTTGACTTTCTCATTGTAGAAACTGCAAAAGAAAATCAATTTGTGGTTGTTAGGTATCTCTAGATGAGGTGTTTTTTCAGAATTAATACAATTTATGAAGGCCTTCCATTTATAAAAGTTCAAGAAATTCCTTGAATGTGTATTCTGCTCAAAAAGATTATATGAAATAAATCACAGACCTAACATTGCTTGAGTTGTTTTTAATTCACTTGACTTATCTCTGCCTCTTTATCACAAGGCAGTGTTATATATCACAAAAATTCCATTGCATTTTATCAAAACCTCTAGTAACATGATCTGTGGAGCAATATTTATGGCCATGCATCACTATAGGACAGAAAGGCACTAACTTGAACACTGTAAAAAAAAAAAAATAACCTCAGAAGGTAATAGGTTTCATATAGTGCTTGGTCACTTATTCGTATTATCTACAGTATATGTCAAACTTGAACATAATACAATAATGTCCATGAAAAATAGTGCAACTCAATGATGAGTGCTATATTTTATGGACATAATTACCATTCAGTATACAGACCAGGACAGTACAGCCTGGAGGAGGGGTGCCTGATATCAGCTCTACAAAGTACACAGGGAGCTGCGGCCAGTAAGTTCAGTATGCACATGTACTGTACACAGAACAACTTAACTGTGAAGTGGCTAATCCCTTTAACCCCTTCCCACATAAGAAGTCACGCCGTAACTAGCGTTAGCTAACGCTGCGGATTGCTGTGTCTGGCTAATTAGCCATTTAGATGCAGCTGTCAAAGCTGACAGCTGAATTTCAATGGCTGTAAATAGCTATTCCTGGTATTAAAAATTAAAATAACCCCCCTCTTTCCCATTTTATGAATAAAAATAAATAAACAAACAAACAAATTTGGTATCGCCGCCTGCTTAATAGACCAAACTATTAAATTATCACAATCCTGAGCATGAACGCATGGGAGCATATACACAAGCAAGATACCGATAGAAAGTACAGATCATGGCACAAAAAATTACACCTCATACAGTACAGCCCCATAGACCAAAAAGTAAAGGCGTTATAACGATTGGAATAGAGCAATTTTAAACACTTTTTTTAATGTCTTAATTTTTTAAAAGCCGTCATATCATTGTAATTGTACTGACTTGAGGAACATAGATAACATATCAGCTTTACCATAGAGCAAATTAAGTTAACACAAAATGAAAATAAATTACATTTTTTTATTCAATTTCAACGCACAAATAATAGTTTTTTGGTTCACAGCATATTAAATGGAAAATTAAGCCAGTCATTGCAAAGTGCAATTAGTGTCACAAAATATAAGGGCTCGTGTGAGTCTGTAGGTGAAAAAAATGCAAGCGCTATGGCCTTTTAAACCTGAGAAGGAAAAATCGAAAGTGCAAAAATGAAAATTAGCCCAGGAGGGAAGGGGTTAAAGAAGTGTCTCCCTCCAGACTATTCTTCAGTCTAAGAATAGCATTGTTTTTCTACTACTGTATATTTTTGTATACTAGCTATGGGTGCAAACTTGCTGTGTTCTAAATATACTATTTTCTCACCTTTTAGGAAACATGCCTGGTACTCACCTCTGGTACAGTAGATATGCTGGACTCTGACTGCCTTATAGCTACTAATTATTGGGAATTCTGCCAACATGCTGCCAATTTGCTGCAGACGGGATGATACTGGCCCACTGGGGGGCTGTTGAATAACCCAGTAGGCCACTGAACCAAGAAGTAGGTCTCCCTTTGTAATGATAAAAATCTGCCATCACTTTGTGCGCACTACATCCTGCTAAGTCTTGGGTTCCACGAAATGTGGCATCTATGAAAGCGAGAAAGTCTAGCATTTCTCTTTATTGAATCTTCACCTTAGATATGAACATTAAGCAGAGTTAAGAGAAGTTGAGAACATTTCGAGTACACTCAGGTTTGTCTGGACCGGAGCATGCTGCATTCAATTAGCGGTTTCCAGAACTCCCTAGGGCTGCATCCAACTTCCGCAGCCACCACTAATAAAAAGCTGCACATTCCGTCTCGGATGAACCCGAGTGTGCTTAAAATTTGCTTAACTTTGACCCATCTGTATGACAGCATGTGGCCTCCCCTTGTAAGCACGTAGACTGTGGGGAAATGGATGGGAGGACACAGTGGGAATACAGTGCACAAATGTGTGTTGCTAGAAAGAGATGCTGGCCAATGAAGCAATACTAGCAGGCTGGTGGAAGTGATACTGTATTTGGCTGCAGCCTGGAGACCAAAAGGGCAGAAAGACAGCAGAGTTAGGGTATGTACACACTGAGGAATAGGCGAGGAATTAAAGCAGAATCTGATCTTAATTTCAGCTTGAAATTCCTCCCGTAAAATATGCACAGAGCAATGTCTCATTGTGTTTAATGGAATTTCCGCTCTGTTATTCACACTGCAGAATTTACAGAGCAGAATTTTTTGCCACATATCCGCTTTCCACCCAAAGGGTAGGTTCAGACTACGGAATCCGCACTGATAAGATCCGTCGGAATCCATGGCTCGTACCTGTTTGCGGCCGCCCGTGCTATAGACATCATTCTATGGCTGAACCGATTCTGTGTTTTGCCGAAAGAAAAGACTTGTCAGTTCTTTCGGCGGAAGGTGTATTTGGCCTGGCCATAGAATGGTGTCTATGACACCTATTGTTCTTCTTTGGCATGCAAATTCAGAAAAGGGGTGACCTACAAGGACAGATGCTTTACATTTTTCTCTATTGGACTGATCTCACAGAAACACCCTACCCTAGACAGAAAGGTGTGCACATCTTACTAGGGGTCTCCCAACTAGATCCTTCTGAGGCTGAACAGGCATAAATCAGGCTCTCACACCCTTTTTGAATTTTTTTCCTTAGCCTTCAGACTACTCAGTTGAAGTCAATAGTCAATCAGTATTCCATAGCATTATTTCCTATGCAGTAATTGAAATATGTATTATATGAATTTTGTTGCAGATTTTGTTGAGGATTTGTAGACTGGTTCAACAACTTTATATCTATTCTATCTGTAAACCCAACATTAAAATATACAAGTTTGTGTATCTAGTTTTCAGCATGGCAGAGTGTACAGGTATATATGTATATTATGAATATAGTCTTTACATATAAAAGTTAGAGTGGACTTATTTGTGAGTTTAGAACATAGCATTATTTTGTATACTTAATGTGCAAGCATTATCTTTACTTATAGTATACTAAATGGTGATAATATTTGTGTGCACAGTACAGTGCCATTATTTTCAGCATGTTCCTGCCTTAATATTTCTAATGAAGTGAAATTTTGGTTTTGTAATAGGTGTTGGGGACTGGAAGGGGGCCTATGCAGAACTTTGAGACTTAAAGGGAAACTAGCAGCACATTAAAAAAAATCTAACCTACTATTATATTCCCATGGGGCAGGAAATGCTGAGGAAGAAGGTAGTTTTCTTACCTTAATCCTCAGTGTTGTTATCTTAAAATCCTGCATTTTTTTTAATTAGGTGGTTTGGTTCACTGGGGGCAGAATAACAGCTGTGGGATTTGTATTTTGCACTTTTTTTTTAGGTCTTTATGTTTAGCACTTACTTTCAGGGAAAAGTACTTTATGTGGCATTGTTAATTACTGGGCCCAGTATATTATGCAGTTATATTCAGGAGAAAAATCAGCGGTGCTGTTATAGTCAAGAAAACACATGGTTTAGTACTTTTTTATTAAGCAGTAAAGAGTGTAACCCAATGATGTGCACAACAAACCTTGCATGTTCTAAAGGTCATGGACAGGATTAGTTGGAGAAGAAGAGGACAAAGAACAACCCCAATCTGATGAGTCACTTAACACCTTCATGACAGAGCCCATTGATGTGCGGATGCCCGGGTCAAATTAATGCAATGTTCATGCGAGTCTTCTAAGAGCTACCTACAGGGCTGGTTGGGGTGTAATTTTTTACGCCATGCTCTCTAGTTTTTAGTTATATTATATTGGTGTAACAGAAAAATGTTAATAGCTTTGTATACATTTTTTTCTGATATATAATTCATTAAAATCAGCAATCCTGGTGTTTTTTTTTTTGTTTATGCCATTCACCGTGCGGGAACAATAATGTTATATTTTAATAAATCAGACTATTCCACATGCTACTATATATAATATGATTATTTATTTTTAATATTTTTATAATGGGCAAGGGGATATTTTAAGGGGGTAAGGAGTTTTTTTAATACTTATAAAAACTTTTTTTTTTTTTTACACTTTATTTTCATTGTAAAACATACAATCAATAGATTGCATGTACTGATCGATGCTATGCCATAGCAAATGAGATGCAGCTGCAGGATCGCAGCTGCCTCTCATTACCGCCTGCCCCGGACACTCTGATGTGTGTGGGACCGCGCTCACTGCAGCGGTCCCACACACATCAGTAAGCTCCTCAGTCAGGAAGGGGTTAATAGTATTGTTCAATCTTCCTCTGACTGCGTTAGCAAACCCTATCTTTAATGTTGCTTAGGTCATATAGGAAGCAAGGTACAAAAAAATATGGTAATTTTTTGCCCTTTGCTATTTGTCTTACACTGAGCTTAGTTTTGGTATTGTATTTGAGTAATAAACTTACTTCCTGTATTTTTTTTGTAATGAACTTGTGTCATGGCTGTGGCTGTGGTGGTGTCCCATGCTCTGGGCCACCGCTGCACCTGCTCCCCTCCCCGGTGCACACCTAAGCCTTGAATACTGAGGCAATTCTGCCTGTCTCCAGCTGCACCTCGTCCACTGCCACTAGCAAGCCAAGCCAAGAGTAATGACCTGGGGGTCGTCTGCCGCAGCAAGTCCAGCCCACCTTGCAGCGGGCAATAGTGAAAATCAGCTGCCCCTTACACTCCGCTCCCTGGTGCAGCATTTGCCATCGCTAGTGGTGGTACAGCAGATCCACGACTCCTGCCATTACAGCTTAGTTCTGGAGAGGTACTGTACTTTATAGAATCTGGTTCTCATGCTACATAAATGTACTAAACTTAGTTTTTTAATGTGAATAGTATCAAAACTATTACTGTTATTACTTTAAAAAATGTATAACATATTTATAGTAGTGTAATTGTCTTTCTTGAGTATTCTTGTATGGCTAAACACAAGTACATATTTTAGTCAGCTAAGTAGTGCACCAGTATGCAAATCTATTGTTTTTTTAGATGTAAAAATCCTAACAATCCATGGGCACAATAATCAATTAACACATCAGCTAAGACAATAAGAGGTATTTACTGTAGTGCAGAATGTTAATATTTGTATTTAGGAGAGAAAAACAAATAGACACAAAGACAAGGGGCGATATATTATGTAAATTCAATAACACGTAGATGGATGTTAAATAGAGAGGATCAAACCACGAGCGCGTTCAGATTAGTCCTGGGCCAAACACCTGATTACAGGCGGCCAAAAAAGCTGGATGCAGCCCTAGCCATCCTTTTCATTCCAAAATGACACTACTTGATATACCATGATTAGTGATGAGCGAGCATGCTCGTCTGAGCTTGGTACTCGTTCGAGCATTAGGGTACTCGATGGTACTCGTTACTCAGATAAGCATCTCGCGATACTTGAGAAAATTCCTGTAAGTTTGGCCACTATTTCTAAGCCAATAAACATGCAGGAGACTCTTTGGCACATCCTGTGATGACGTGGGACCCATACATGTCTATCGAAGCGATTGGTTGGCCAAATCAGATGACCCTGCCATATAAAAAGCGTGGCCCGCACGGCTCGGCTCACATGTATGCTGGAAGAGATTAGGGACAGAGCTGCTGCTGGTCAGGGATAGCGTTAGGGAGGGAATTAGCATTCCAGTAGGCAGGGAATACTAGCGAAACAACCAAACAGCACTTGTAAGGGCTTCAAATTGTTTTTAAATTGTATTACTACAGACTGCTGGCTAGGACTTGCACTGCTGCTACCGTGATTTCAGCAGCACAATGTGGTGATCGGCTGCTGGCAGAAAGGGGACGTTAGGTGTTGCATACAGACCCCTAAAAAGTGATCAGTACTATTTTATTGGGACCACTAGTATATTTTCTGATTTCTGTATTTCTTGCTCAAAGAATATCTAAGTTCACTAGTGCTTGTTCAGTGTAAAGGGGGTGTCACAGAGTGTATAGGTGCAGCCACCAACAGATTGTATCCCACAGCCCCCAATAACTAGTGAGACCACTAGTATATTTTCTGATTTCTGTATTTCTTACTCAAGGGTGGCATATCTAAGTTCACTACTGCATCCACAATATAAAGGGGGTGTCACAGAGTGTATAGGTGCAGTCATCAACAGATTGTATCCCACAGCCCCCCAAAAACTAGTGGGACCACTAGTATATTTTCTGATTTCTGTATTTCTTACTCAAGGCATATCTAAGCTCCATACTGTGCAGTGTCCATAAAATGGTGAACCCCAGGGGTAAGGGTCGAGGACGAGGACATGGGCGTGGGGTTCCAAGCAATGCAGTTGGCAGAGGCCGTGGTTCAGGGCAGGGTGACACAGCAGCACCCGTTGAGGAGGTAGCAGTGGCACACCGCAGACGTGCACTCCCTAGCTTCTTCGCCCAACTTATGGGGTCTCATGGTAGACCGATATTGAAACCGCAGCATTGTGAACAGGTGATAACGTGGATAGCGGATAATGTGTCCAGTAACTTATCCACCACCCAGTCTTTCACGCAGTCCACCTACACTACCCAAGGGAGTGGAACCCTTGCTCCAGCAGCTCAGCCTACTTCCCCACAACCTGGGGATTCAGATCCACCACCACCACCATGCTCCCAGGAACTCTTTTCTGGACCCTTCCCTGAGTCTGAGCACATTTATTACAAATTTATTACAAAATCGTAACAAAGACTGCACAGTGTTTTGCTCATTCTGGAAAGATGAAGCTCAGTGATACACAACTCTGGAAATTGTCCAAAGGTTGCGGCAATATATTTCTTTGTTTTGTCTGCCCATTCCCTGCCACAGGGGCCTGCAGATCAATATTCACCATTACAGGGTATATGCAGGAGATTCACCATTACAGGGTCTATGCGGGAAATTCACCATTACAGTATCTATGCAGGAAAAAGGTAACAAATGCAGTGAAGGAGCAGCAGTAGTCATTGGAGGCCAGTGGAGGTCCAGCAATAGTAATTTGAGGCCAGTACAGGAGCAGCAGTAGTCAACATGGAGGCCAGGCAGGATCAGCAGTAGCCAACATGGAGGCCAGGCACGAGCAGCCGTAGCCAACATGGAGGACAGGCAGGAGCAACAGTAGCCAACATGGAGGCCAGGCAGGAACAGCAGTAGCCAACAAGGAGGCCAGGCAGGAGCAACAGTAGTCATCATGGAGGCCAGGCAGGAGCAACAATAGCCAACATGGAGGCCAGGCAGGAGCAGCAGTAGCCAACATGGAGGCCAGGCAGGATCAACAGTAGTCAACATGGAGGGCAGGCAGGATCAGCAGTAAAATACAATTTTAGTCAAATGACTACACTGAACCCCTTACGGTAAATCATATTTAAGAAACAAAATGGCAAAAAAAAGCTAAATGGGGAAACACCAATAAAATATCACTTTTAATGATAATATTAAAAATAGAAAACACCCCACAAACATTTAAATACCACAACTGTGGTGCTCACTAGAAAAGAAAACAATGTGTATAGCCACACACCAATATCATGGCACTCATTGGACTCAATACACACTACAACTCAAACTCTGTGGTACAAAGGAGAAATAAATGGTTCAATCTCACCCACTCCACGGTTAGTTCAATGTTTCTCTCTTAGAAGTCCAACTTAGTAGAAGACAGGGGTACACCAAGATGCCGGGCTGGCAGGATAACTCTCCCTAGACGCCCCTAGTTATGTAAATGTGTCTCTACCCCTGCTCGCACAGGGTCTGTCGGAGCACTCACCCTAAAAAGGGCGACCCCAGCCCCGAACTAACCCTTTGAAAAAACACTCCCTAAAAAAACCCTAAATTCACATCCCGACGTGGCCCGTTTCTATTGAGTCTACCAATTATCATCAGGGTAAATTATGGAAACAATAGTGGGTAAATGTATGTAGTAATAGGTCATGCAATATCATGAGAGTACCTACTAATCATAGATCACAGTGGTGATCACAACGGTGGCTACTGCAGAAAGATTGTGCAAATAGAATAATAGTGCTATATTAGTATGCCTATACCAGTGGGCAAATAGCACGTTATTGCACAGATTATACAAAAAAGCCCGTATAGCTAAAGTGCTGTGTGCTATATGTTTGCCAATAGGGCAGTTATAAGCTATTGCACTTGCTCTTGGCCGTTTCTGCAGCGGCACAGTCTGGTGCAGTGGCTGTCCACAGACTATCCTAGCGGTCCCTGGTATCGTCTTGTGCAGGGTTACTTTTATAATTACCTGTACCTGAACGCCATGCTCCACGCTTTCTGGACGCCGGCTCAACCTCCGATGGACAAAAACGTCACATCCGGTGAGCCGCGCGCATATCCCAGGCGGCGTCAGGTGTTGACTAGGGGACGCGTGACGTCACTATTTCCGCCCCCTCGCAACTACTATGCAAAACAACAGGCCATTACCAAGCTCCTTATATACAGCCTCCCGCAAATAAATTACTGTTATGGATGAACAAAGGCAATTAGGAAAATATATGAAAGATGTATATTAAATGAAAAGTATGTTTTGAAGTTTACAATTCACATAGACATCAAATATAGACACGTGACTAAAAACAGGCACCTGACAGGTTTCATTCATTAACCCTGAGTAGGTCAATATTTTGCTACAACGAGAAGGGATAAATAAAAGGATGGGACAAATTCAAAGAAATATACACAGGGAAATAAATGTTTATCCAGATGCAGTACTACACAAACAGTGTAGAAGGAGTGCAGAATATAAACCACATAGAGGAGAACATATATGTAAAACAGAGAGAATAGGTGACAGCAAGGATATGTAGAGATAAATCATGAAAAGCAGGCAAAACTCAGCTGCTCATTAAGGCCCTTGGGTACAGTGGTCTGCAACCTAAAAATCCACTGAGCCTCTCTCTGCAAAATTAACCTATCCCAATTGCCCCCTCTGGGGTTTGGCTTCACCAATTCAATGCCAACAAATTTTATCTCTCTTATGTCTACCCATGCATACTGTTGACATGTCTAGCTAGTGGCTTTTCTGCTTTTATCCTAATGTCCCTAAGGTGTTCTCCCACCCTCCTCCTTAACTCCCTACGGGTTTTGCCCACGTATTCCAGTGCACAAGAGCAGGTAGCTTTATAAATTACTCCTTTGGAGCGACAATTTATGAAATCCCTGATCACAAAACGTTTTCCAGTTACTCTACTCTCGAAATGCTTGCACTTCTCAATGTGGGCACAGGCTACACAGCCGCTACATCTAAAGCAACCCTGCACCTGTCTGTCTAGCCAGGTACCTGGTCCCCTTGGACCCTCAAAATGGCTCTTAATCTGTCGGTCCTTGAGACTTCTCCCCCTCCTAAATGTAACTTGTGGTCTTTGGGCCACAGTATCTTGAAGATCAGGATCCAGGAGGAGAATGTCCCAATGTCTCTCTATGATTCTCCTCACTTCGTTACTTGCTCCATCAAATGTCACAATGAGTCTCGTTGTGTTCTCACTATCAGGCTTCTGTGTAGTGTAGTACTGCATCTGGATAAACATTTATGTCCCTGTGTATATTTCTTTGAATTTGTCCCATCCTTTTATTTATCCCTTCTCGTTGTAGCAGAATATTGACCTACTCAGGGTTAATGAATGAGACCTGTCAGGTGCCTGTTTTTAGTCACGTGTCTATATTTGATGTCTATGTGAATTGTAAACTTCAAAACATACTTTTCATTTAATATACATTTTTCATATATATTTCTAATTGCCTTTGTTCATCCATAACAGTAATTTATTTGTGGTAGGCTGTATATAAGGAGCTTGGTAACGGCCTGTTTTGCATAGTAGTTGCGAGGGGGCGGAGATAGTGACGTCACGCGTCCCCTAGTCAACGCCTGACGCCGCCTGGGATATGCGCGCGGCTTACCGGATGTGACGTTTTTTCCACCGGAGGTTGAGCCGGCGTCCAGGAAGCGTGGAGCATGGCGTTCAGGTACAGGTAATTATAAAAGTAACCCTGCACAAGACGATACCAGATACCAGGGATAGTCTGTGGACAGCCACTGCACCAGACTGTGCCGCTGCAGAAACGGCCAAGAGCAAGTGCAATAGCTTATAACTGTCCTATTGGCATACTGTACATATAGCACACAGCACTTTAGCTATACGGGTTTTTTTTGTATAATCTGTGCAATAACGTGCCATTTGCCCACTGGTATAGGCATACTAATATAGCACTATTATTCTATTTGTACAATCTTTCTGCAGTAGCCACCGTTGTGATCACCACTGTGATCTATGATTAGTAGGTAATTTCATGATATTGCATGACCTATTACTACATACATTTACCCGCTATTGTTTCCATAATTTCCCACGATGATAATTGGTAGACCCAATAGAAACGGGCCACGTCGGGATGTGGATTTAGTTTTTTTTTAGTGGGTGTTTTTTTAAAGAGGTAGTCGGGGCAGGGGTCGCCCTTTTTAGAACGAGTGCTCCGACAGACCCTGTGCGAGCAGGGGTGGAGACACATTTACACAACTAGGGGCGTCTAGGGAGAGTTATCCTGACAGCCCGGCATCTTGGTGTACCCCTGTCTTCTACTAAGTTGGACTCCTAAGAGAGAAACACTGAACTGACCGTGGAGTGGGTGAGATTGAACCATTTATTTCTCCTTTGTACCACAGAGTTTGAGTTGTAGTGTGTACTGAGTCCAATGAGTGCCATGATATTGGTGTGTGGCTATACAAATTGTTTTCTTTTCTAGTGAGCACCACGGCTGCGGTATTTAAATTTTTATGGGGTGTTTTCTATTTTTAATATTATCATTAAAAGTGATGTTTTATTAGGATCAGCAGTAGCCAACATGGAGGCTAGGCAGGAGCAGCAGTAGCCAACATGGAGGCCAGGCAGGCGCAACAGTAGCCAACATGGAGGCCAGGCAGGAGCAGCAGTAGCCAACATGGAGGCCAGGCAGGAGCAACAGTAGTCAACATGGAGGGCAGGCAGGATCAGCAGTACCCAACATGAAGGCAAGGCAGGATCAGCAGTAGCCAACATGGAGGCCAGGCAAGAGCAGCAGTAGCCATCATGGAGAACAGGCAGTAGCAACAGTAGTCAACATGGAGGCCAACTAAGGCCCAGCAGCAGCCAACAAGGAGGCAAGGGCAGGCACACCAGTAGTCAACCTAGATGCCAGTTAAGGCCCAGCAGTAGCCAATATGGAGGTAAGGGCAGGCACACCAGTAGTCAACCTGGATGCCAGTTAAGGCCCAGCAGTAGCCAACAAGGAGTCAAGGGCAGGCACAGCAGTAGTCAACCTAGATGCCAGTTAAGGCCCAGCAGAAGCCAACATGGAGGCAAGGGCAGGAACACCAGTAGTCAACATGGAGGCAAGGGCAGGCCCAGCAGTAGTCAACATGGATGCCAGTTAAGGCCCAGCAGTAGTCAACAGGGATGCCAGTTAAGGCCCAGCAGTAGCCAACATGAAGGCAAAGGCAGGCACACCAGTAGCCAAACTAGATGCCAGTTAAGGCCCAGCAGTAGCCAACAAGGAGGCAAGGGCAGACACACCAGTAGTCAAACTAGATGTCAGTTAAGGCCCGGCAGTAGCCAACATGGAGGCAAGGGCAGGCACACCAGTAGTCAACCTAGATGCCAGTTAAGGCCCAGCAGTAGCCAACAAGGAGGCAAGGGCAGGCACACCAGTAGTCAACGTAGATGCCAGTTAAGGCTCAGCAGTAGCCAACATAGAGGCAAGGGCAGGCACACCAGTAGTCAACATGGAGGCAAGGGCAGGCCAAGCAGCAGTCAACATGAATGCCAGTTAAGGCCCAGCATTAGTCAACATGGATGCCAGTTAAGGCCCAGCAGTAGTCAACATGGATGCCAGTTAAGGCCCAGCAGTAGTCAACATGGATGCGAGTTAAGGCCCAGCAGTAGTCAACATGGATGCAAGTTAAGGCCAAGCAGTAGCCAACATGGAGGCAAGGGCAAGCACACCAGTAATCAACCTAGATTACAGTTAAGGCCCAGCAGTAGCCAACAAGGGGGCACGGGCAGGCAAACCAGTAGTCAACCTAAATGCCAGTTAAGGCCCAGCAGTAGCCAACATGGAGGCAAGGGCAGGCACACCAGTAGTCAACCTGGATGCCAGTTAAGGCCCAGCAGTAGCCAACAAGGAGGCAAGGGCAGGCACACCAGTAGTCAACCTAGATGCCAGTTAAGGCCCAGCAGAAGCCAACATGGAGGCAAGGGCAGGAACACCAGTAGTCAACATGAATGCCAGTTAAGGCCCAGCAGTAGCCAATTATGAGGCCAGTGAAGGCACAGCAGTTGTCAACATGGATGCCAGTTAAGGCACAGCAGTAGCCAACATGGAGGCCAGTACAGGAGCAGCAATAGTCAACATGGAGACAAGGGCAGGCACAGCAGCAGTCAACATGGATGCCAGTTAAGGCCCAGCAGTAGCCAATATGGAGGCCAGTGAACGCCCAGCAGTAGCCAATATGGAGGTCAGTGAAGGCCCAGCAGTAGCCAATATGGAGGCCAGGGCAGGAGTAGCAGTTGTAATGGGGTGACATGAGCAGCAGAAGCAGAATAAAAAGGCCCATGGACAGGTGAGACCTAGCAGGGCAGCAGGAATGCTGGAATGACCAGTAAGGTCCAGTTCACATATTGGCCATAATAGATGCAGAAAAGGTCCTACATCTTGGTGACAACAGGACCAAATCCTACTCTGGTATCAGGAGCATGTGGCATTCATTTTGATGAAAGTCAGACTTTCCACACTATCACAGGACAATCTGGTTCTCCTGGGACTGACAATATGACCTGCTGCGCTGAAAACTCGCTCGGATGATACACTGCTGGCCGGACAGGAGAGTATGTCTAAAGCAAATTCAGCAAGTTGTGGCCAGACATCTTATTTTCCCACCCAGTAGTCCAGGGGATCCGGCACGTTAGGTGGCAACGTAGAGTCCAAAAAAACCTGGACTTGCTGTTTGAGGTGTGCCGCCATGTCCTTCTGCTGTGCGGGTGCACCTGTTACCCCGGCCTGTGGCTGCATGAAAGCGTGCATCATGGACATCAGGCTCAGACTGGTGCCACTGCTCATGCACCCAAGCTGCTAGAGGAGGATGTGGTGGAGGCAGCGTTGCTGGTGTTGCCCTGGTGGGAATGGGGTGAATGAGAGTGCCGTGTTCCAAAGGCTGCCACTAACTGTGCACCCAGCTCCTCTGTATAATAATTATTTTTTTCCTCCCGTTTGGGAAGGGTGAATGAATTCACACAGCTTGTTGCGATACCATGGGTCCAGTAGTGTGGCCAGCCAGAACTTATCCCATTGAGGAATTCTTTGCAAGCGTGGGCCAGCCCGAAAGCATATCAACATGCGCTTAGCCATTTCCACCAGGGAGTAGGAAGGAGTCCCCGCCTCCGTCTCCACAGCATACTGCCAATGGGTACTGCCTCCATCCTCCTCATCCTCCTCATAGCCCTGCATATCCTCCTCTGGCCCCCCTCTGGTTTGGCAGGAAGGTTCATCTCCTTCTCCTCCACCCGTCTCCCCTAAGAGTTCCTGTGCATTCAGGTCCTCCTCCTCCTCAACTTACTCTCCCTCCTCTTCCACCAAGCCTTCCTCCAGCGACCCAGGCTGCGACAGTGGCAAGACCTCTTCCCCCTCGCCACTGAGTCGCATCAGCATCAGCTCCAGTACATGAAGCATGGGTATGATGGCGCTCAGTCCTGTGTCTTGCCCACTGACCAGAAAGGTGGCCTCCTCAAAGGGTTGTAGCAAACGACATGAGCTGCCACTGGCCAAGCTCCAGGTTACACAGGGGAGTTGCCGTGTCCGCCTGCATCAAGAGGAAATCAGTCAAGGCCTTCCTTTGCTCATAGAGCCAGTCCAGCATGTGGAGGGTGGAGTTCCACCGCGTGGCTACATCGCAAATCAGACGATGGTTGGGAAGACCATTCCTCCGCTGCAGGTCGAGGAGGATGTGGTGAGAGCGACTTAAATGGCTGAAATGGTTACACAGCTTTCAAGCCATTGGCAGCACATTCTGTAAATGGGATGAAGACTTTAGAAAGTGGTGTAACTATTAAGTTTAAAACATGTGCCATACACGGGGTGTGACTCATACCTCCTCGATGCAGCACGGAGAGAATGTTGCTCCCATTGTCACTCACCACCGTCCCAACTTTAAGATGGAGTGGAGTCAGCCACGAGAGGATTTCTGTCTCGAGCAGGCGGTGCAGCTCTTCCCCTGTGTGTCTCCTTTCACCCAGGCATGCTAGATGCAGCACAGCGTGACACCTCCGTCCTACACCCAAGTGGTACAAGGAAGGAGCACTGGCGGTTGAGGAGATTTTGGACCTACTGGAGGAGGTGGAGAACAGCGACACAAGAACCCTGCTGTGAAAACAGGGTGGTGTCATCGCCCTTCCCTGGCCAAGTTGCTGGGGGTCCGCGGGCCTTATTACATTTACCCACTGAGCAGTAATGGACATATACTGCCCTTGCCCGTAATTACAGCTCCAGATGTCTGTGGTTAAATGTACATGTTTGCTCACTGAATGGCTCAGCGAGTCAGCAACCTTTTCGCGAACATACAGTAGCTATACATGGCCGGGATAGCTGTGTCGGAAAAGAAGTGCCGAGTCGACAACTTTAAATGGAAGAGCTTGGAGCACCAGCAACTTGGCCAGGTGGGCGTTCAGCTTGACTGCTGCGGGATAGCTGGGTGCATATGTCTGCCTCCGGTATAGGGACTCCATGATGACAGGCTGCCTACTGCTAGCAACACAGGGGCCACCAACCGAAGAAGGGAGTGAAGCCACACTCCCTTCCACAGAGGAGGTCTGACTCTGTGAAAGGCCCCCCTGACTACTGCTGCTTCCTGCTGCTGTTGACCGTGGGTCTGCCTGGGCCTGCTGTGACCCACTATCACCCTGTTTCTCCCAGGCAGAAAGGTAGTGGCACTTCATATGGGCAGCCATGGTGCTGGTGCCAGGATGGCAACTCTTGTCTCTTTTAATGCACCTGTCACACAGGCGACAGATGACCATATAGGTATCCTCCGGGCACTTTTTAAAAAACTGCCACACAGGCGAGGTGTAGAGTCTAGTACCGACAGGCTGCGAGGATGGGCGGGCGCTGATGATACTAGGACCTGCAGTGGAGGAGGTTTCCCCAGTGGTCATCTTCTTGTCCCGGCTACACTTCCGACTTGTTAGTTGACTACTGTTGCCTGTCTGCTTTTTAGTTGTGACGGGCCTGCTGGCGGATGGATTCCCGGTTGACGAATCATCGAATAAGCCAAATCCTGCCATGGATCCCATGTAACATCCAATGTAGCATCATCCTGTTCCAGAATAATTCTATCATCCTCATCAGGCTCCTGCCCAGCACTCTCTCGTCTACTGCCTACTGCTCTCCTGCCAGACCTAACATGGGCCTGCTCTGATATTGCCTCCGACACAGCTATGCCCTGCACTTGATTGTCCCCTGTCTCTTCCCCCACGTGCTCCATGTCATATACACACTATCAGAAGGGTCCAAGTATAGAAAGTGTCTATATATATATAGCAGTTTTTTTAAAAGATATAATGCTATACACCTGCAGCAGGTATTTTTGTCTCTCAGGATAAGACGGATGTGATATACACACTACCAGAAGGGTCCAAGTATAGAAATTGTCTATCTATCTATCTATCTATCTATCTATCTATCTATCTATCTATATATATAGAGCACTTTTATAAAGATATAATGCTATACACCTGCACCAGGTATTTTTGTCTCTTAGGATAAGACGGATGTGATATACACACTATCAATCAGAAGGGACCAAGTATAGAAATTGTCTATATATATAGCACTTTTTTTAAAGATATAAATCTATACACCTGCACCAGGAATTTTTGTCTCTCAGGATAAGACGGATGTGATATACACACTATCAGAAGGGTCCAAGTATAGAAATTGTCTATATATACATATATATAGCACTTTTTTAAAGATATTCTGCTATACACCTGCACCAGGTATTTTTTGTCTCAGGATAATACGGATGTGATATACACACTTCAGAAGTATGGGACTTGTATATCTGTACAGCACGTTTTTGTTCCGTGCACCCTTTGCTGTCCTATGCCTAATCTATCTATCTATCTATCTATCTATCTATCTATCTATCTATCTATCTATCTATCTATCTATCGCCGTCTCTATATTTCTCTCTCAATCACTAGATGTTTCTCCTCCCCGCTTTCCTAATCTTTCCTTTCCCACAATATCTTCTCAGTAGTCTGTTGTACACAATAGCAGCAGCACCAGCAGCTTTTTGTCAATGACGAGCTCTGTGCACCGCTAACAGTATGCTTCCTCTCTCTCTCTCTCTCTCTACACACTGCGTGGTGCGGTCATGTGACCGCTCCTCTTAAAGCAATACCGACGTCACACAGGGGGTGGGCTAGTGCAAGATCCCTGCTGATTGGATGTGTTCCGGGCATCATGGGAAAACGCTTTTCCCGCCCGGAACACTTCCTGTTTTTTAGAATGGCGGCTGCCATTTTAGAAAGCATGAAAAAAAAATCTGAGCGGATTTCCAAAAATCCGAAACGGATCCCATACCGGCTGAATCGGTTCGCTCATCTCTAGACCTTCCCTTTACCGAGCTTGGGTCCCCTGCAGAAATGCTCGAGTTTCCCATTTACTTCAATGGGGTTCATTACTCGAAACGAGCACCCGAGTATCGGGAAATATTCGTCTCGAGTAACGAGCACCCGAGAATTTTAGTACTCGTTCATCACTAACCATGATAAAGAAAATATAATGCTGTTTTAGTTTAAAAGTTTTTAGGAGCCTGAGGAAGGCACTAGTATAGTGCCAAAACGCATTGCTCATTTATTGTGTTTGTTGTTCAATCTGAAGTTGGTAATCAAATGCCAAGAAGTACTCTATGGTTTCATGTCCATCCTGTGCCAAGGCATATCAAGGGGTTGTTTTGGAATGAATATTTTTATTTATGGTTCCTTCAAAATATTAAAGTTTTGCTTTTTCAATTGTATATACGTATGAGATTATGCATCAGTATACATTTATCATTACTAGGCTTCTATTCCTTGAACAGTTATGCTTCGGTCTTTGCATATCACATCCTCATTAGGTAAATTTTCTTTGCAAAAAAAATGAAAGCAGCAGCGAATTTAAATAAAAAAATATTTCTGCAGAATAATGTTGCTTGAACAGTAGAGGTGAAATGAACTGAAGAGTACATGCATTGTGTCACACTGGGTGAAACTATTCATTTTATTTTCTCTGCAGTAAGCAGATTGTGCTGCTGTTAGCTGTTGTATCAAAGTGATACCTTTTTGGAAGCAGTCATAAACCTTTGATGCTCTCTCAGCATGATGCTTTTCCTGAATACAGAGCAATGTTATCATTTTGTCATTTGTGAAGAATTTCCCTTGGGTCCTGAAAGGTAGACTATATTGTGTAAATAAATTCTAAATTGTCGCACTTTATTTTTGGAAAATAAAGCTGTTATTATGATATAAAGGTGAGTGTATATGAGTAATGTAATGTATTAAACTCTGAAATAAATGTAGTAATGACATTTTTTTTAACTTTACTGTTTAGATATGTTTGGTATACACAGCAATATGTGACTAGCTGAGGTCATTGTGAAACTTCCAAAGTCACTCAAATTTTTATAAAGGGAAGGACACATTTATGGTTGAAATGCTTTAGATAGGGTAAAGGGACAGTTCATGTGTTGTAAACATGCTATTGTTTTTTCTTGCAACAAAAACCTACAAATTTATACAGCTGAAAACCCAAGTGTATCTATATAAAATCACTTTTTATTAATCTTTCATTAAAATACAACATAGAAATAAAAGAAGAAAAAATCAGAACTGGATTGGCAGAGCACATGGGCAACTATCTGATAGATAACAATAATATAATTTGTAACAAGTAAAGGAGGTTACATTCTGGGGGCAAACATCATACAGACTCCCATTCATATAAATAAGAGAGAAAAAACTGGTAACATTAGAAGAACATACGTGTTAGTATACAAAGTTCATTACCTCATGGGTGTCAGTACGCAGAAGCCCAGTGCAGTGCGCCCCGACGTACTTTTCGGCTGAACGCCTTTATCGAGGGGTCCCCTTGATAAAGGCATTCAGCCGAAACGTACGTCAGGGCGCACTGCACTGGCCTTCTGTGCAGCATGTTTCACACATAAAAATCTATTAGAACCCCTCAATCCACAAAACGTCCACAAATCAGCAGAGAAATACAGAACACAACATGACTGGTTCAACTTTATTAACTAAACAATGACGACACAGTACCCACAAAAAACATGGATGATACGGATGTGTGCTACGGATTGTTTTTCGAACATTGCAAAAAATGTGGACACAAAATATAGTCTGCAAAAATATACTGACGTGTGAATGAGGCCATAAATGGTTTCCTTTTACAGTGTGTGCACTAACTGACACTTTTCCATAGACTTCAATGTAATACAATTTTACTGCCACATTTTGCTTTTATTTTACTGTGTTTGAACATAGCCTTAACTTAACTTGTTTTATGTTGGTTCTCAGTACAATGTGAACATTTGTTTGCAATCTGGGTTTGGACAAGTTCAGTATATCAGGGGTACCTGCCATTCCAACAGTCTAAATTACCACGTTGCTTCTACAACCTGGGACCAATTAGGGGATCACCATCTGAGCTGGCCTCAGGGGGACAACCATTAGAGAAACATCAAGCAGTTTTCAGAACTAGAACAGCTTCAGTATCTGCTAACGTCACCAGTTGGTTCCAAACAGATGAAAGCAAAAGATTTATCCTGGGTTGTTAAGTGTACTGTTAAATGATTTGGTAAGGTATATTTTTGTATAGTCACAGTTATATTTATAATAGCACAAATAAAAAAAAAAGTATTTATGTATTGTATATATGAAAGCCTATTTCCTTTTACTATGGGGGGGGGGGGACTGTTTTACTTCTTCCTTCATGGCAATTGATATTGTAATTGAAAATTACTATGAATTATTTTATGTAATTCCGACATGATGTGTATAACCATGTACTAGTCATTAAGTTAATGGGAGATATTTTGTAAAAAAAAAATATGATGTGAATACGTTTGTAAAAAAAAAAACAAGAAAACAAAAAAAAACAAGGCAAAACATAAACAAATTTGCTGTGTATGCCACCTAAAAGACAGACAAAAATGCTGATATGTGGCCGATATATGAATTAATATTTTTAGCTTTTTTCAGTACAAAAATACAAATATTGTGTCATTTATACCATAGTTCCTGTGATACCTTATGCTTCCTGTGTAGAGCACTATGGGAACAGACAGAAGCCCCTGCTGCTTGTACTGTTCAGTAAGCCAGGTTACTATCAGTATATCATGGATGATAGATATCACTGGCTTAGTGTCACATTTATTTTACCCAAATTTTCAAACTAGCCTGCAGCAATTTTGTACTTTACTTATACAGCAATTTACAAATACCATACCTACTTGATAGCACCCTGCAGGGAATGGGGAGAAAATAATAAAAACCCTAATTGTGGCAATTCTGCCAGGAATTTTTGTCCCTTGCCATTAGTAATTTTAGCACAAGGCTAGAAAACCCCTCTTAAACAGTTTCTCAAACTGTAAAAATTATATAAAGAATTTTTTAACTTAAAAAAATACCTTTCTCTCATCCACTTGTTTTTGGTTTGCTGTGCTGCTGTTAAGTCTGTAAAACAGCCAATATCCCCCAATGTCCTGGCTGTACATGGTGACCAGATAAGAAAAACCTTTGAATATAACTGATATGATAGCAGTTGTAGCAGTAGTCATGGAGCTCAACAACTAAGGGGGATGTTCAGTTAGTATGTCATGGTTTCTACCCCTGCAATATAAATTATACATGTGTTGTGACATCAATGTTTGTGGTTGCTAAATGCAAATCTGACAGTTTTAGTAAATCTAGGCCATGGTTTCTAAACTGAGACGAAGCAACAGAATTATCAAACAACCATTTTCCAAATGTTGAAATCATACAGAACGTCTTATATCTTGTTTTTGCTCTGTAAGGGGACTTCAATCATAAACAACCGTACACTTACTTCATTATTTTCCTTATCGTAATACTAATACTTAATATGTTTGTGAGAGAAGACAATTTTACAAATAATACATCGATTTAAAATTTCTGTCCCCATGTTGGATTTGAAAAATGACTGTGTAATGAATGTGTGTAATTGTTGCCTCTTGCATTGATTACATTTTCTTGTATCCCTGTGTGTTTGTTACATGTTATTGTTAATACTGTTTAACACTTTTGGTATTAAGATTGTCACAACCGTAGGTAGAGTTTGACCAGGGAAGGGACAGAGGTGGACACAGACAGTGTGCCTTAGCATGGTCCCACCAGCTGACCCTGCCTACTTGCCCCAACAGTCCTAGGCGACTGTTGACAACAACAGAGAAAGTCTCTTCTTGAGGCTACAGGGACAAGAAAAAACAAACACACAGGTGTGGTCAACTGGCTGGGGTAAAAACCAGATGGACTGCGAAGCAGAAAAACAGGATCCAATAAAATAGTCAGGAAAACAGAGCCAAGCTCAGAAAAGTATAACACTTGAAAAGACTAATAGCCAGTGTGGATTATGGGAACTAGGGGTATCTAGGAGATCAGGGTTCACTCCAGAATGTGATTGGACCACCCCCCGATCCACTAGGCACACATGCTCACCTGCAATTCACTCACAATATTACAGCACAGCTGCATAATTCAAAACAAAATTTAACCCTTTGAGGACCAGGCCCAAAATGACCCAGTGGACCGCGCAAATTTTGATCTTAGTGTTTCCGTTTTTCCCTCCTCCCCTTCTAAGAGCTCTAGCACTCTCAGTTTTCTATCTACAGGCCATGTAAGTGCTTGTTTTTTACAGGAATAGTTGTACTTTGTAATGGCGTCATTCATTTTACCATAACATGTATGATGGAATTCCAAATATTTTATTTATGAAGATATAAATAGGTGAAATCGTAAGAAAGAATGCAATATGGTAACGTTTGGGGGGTTCCTGTGTCTACGTAATGCACTATATGGTAACAGCGACATGACACTATTATTCTATAGGTCAGTCCGAACACAACCATATGCAGGTTACACAGATTCTCTAATGTTATATATATATTTTTTTATGAAATCCTTTTTTTTGGCAATTAAATATTAATAAAATGGGCCTATTGTGACGCTTATAACGGTTTTATTTTTTCACCTACGGGGCTGTATGGGATGTCATTTTTTCCGCCATGATCTCTAGTTTTTATTAATACCATATTTGTGAAGATCGAACGTTTTGATCACTTTTTATTGATTTTTTTTAATATATAATGTAACATAAAATCGGTAATCTGCGCACTTTTTCCCCTCTTTTCGTGTACGCTGTTTACTGGTCACAATGACGCTTGTTATATTTTAATAGATCGGACAATTACGCACGCTACGGTATATTATATGTTTATCTATTTATTCATTTTTATATGTTTTATTTATATAATGGGAAAGGGGGGTGATTTAGACTTTTATTGGGGGAGGGGTTTTGGGGTAGTGTGTTAGTGTTTTGAACTTTTTTTTTTTTTACACTTTTGAAGTCCCTTTGGGGGACTTGTACATACAATACTTAGATTTCTACACTGATGAATGCTATGCCATAGGCACAGCATTGATCAGTGTTATCGGCGATCTGCTCATTGAGCCTGCCTGTGCAGGCTCAGTGTAGCAGATCGCCGATCGGACGCACGGAGGCAGGTAAGAGACCTCCGGCAGTCCGTTTCAATGATCGGGACCCCCGCAGTCTCCCCCTGTCACTTACACTTAAACGCCGCGGTCGCGCCGCGATCGCGGCGTTTAAGGGGTTAATGACACGCGGCAGTGCGATCGCTGCAGCGTGTCATTACCGGTTAAGTCCCCACCTGCTATGAAGCGCGCTCCGCTCCTGAGCGCGCTTCATAGCGGGAAAAACACCCAGGACGTAAGGTTACGTCATGGGTCGTCTGGGGACAGACTTCCATGACGTAACCCTACGTCCAGGGTCGTCTAGGGGTTAAAACTCCTGTCTTTGTGATGTCAACGGCCGGGAGTGCGATAAAGAAGAGCCAGAGAGCGCTCCAACAGCATGCTCACTGAGAGGCTGCCAGGGCGTTCTCCAGGAGATCTGAGGCAGCATTCCAGATACAGACAATGGTGTAGTACAGCCAAGGACATATTTAACAAAAACATTGTAAGGCTATGTTCACACTACGTAAAATAACGGCCGTTGTTTTCACCGGCAGGACTTTTTCAACCAAAACTACGGCCGTAGAATAACAATCGTACGGGCTAGTCATGAAACTAAGGCCGTTGTTAAATTTTGATTCCTAGCATGTTTATAAACGGGATAAAACAGGTCATTTACTTTAAATACTGCGCCCAGCCCAAGAAACCACTCAGAATTTTTTTTTACATCAAAATCAAGTTTAATTCTGCAGATATAAGTTTTATGTTCTCGGCCGCATTGAAATCCACGGCCGTTGTTGCAGTATTACCGGCCGTAAATAATTGACATGTTCATTTTTCACAGGGCCGTATAAGCAACGGCCGTTATCTGATACGTAGTGTGAATTCAACGGCCGTAGTTACATTGCATTGCAGTCATTATAGGGAACCTCAAAACAATGGACGTAGTTTTGCGACGCAGACAACGGCCGTTATTTTACGTAGTGTGAACATAGCCTAAACCTGTGAAGTACATTCTTCACCACTGAAAATAAGTCGTTTAGGAGGAAACTTCCACCCCTCTATGACATGGCTCCATTAGAATCAATGGAGCTGTGTCATAGAGGGGCCGCAGTAGCGGACTATAATAGGTCGGTTTCGGGGCCCTGAGCTCCTGGGGGGGGGGCATGGCCACCCAAAAAGACTTACACTTTTGCTGTCTTGTCTCCGACCTACAGTTCTGCCATGATTTCCAAACAATCGCTGCTCTTTTACTGCAATTTTGCACAAATCAGGGGCATCATGACATTATCTATCCTGTACTATGAACCCCATGCTTGTGTTGCTATAGTTACAGTGGGGTTGGGGGGGCAGGCTTGGTGAACAGCCCGGGGCCTATGGTAAAGGTAATCGGCCCCTGAGTGGCGAGGTTTTCTTCCCGCTGGGTGCTTCACCCCCGGCCATTTGAAAACTTAGAGCAAATGTAAGTGATGGTACTTTCGCTTTCACGTTACAACTTTTCATGCATCACCAATGCTGATTGCTTTTTCTCAATGTGATAGATGTAATAATTTGTTTTTGTATTCTCTTATTCTCTTCATCTGTTAATTTTTCAGTTGTTTCCAAGATTATATAAATATATGTGAATATACTGTATTCCAGTATTATTGGTTTATTTTCAGAGTCTCTCATTGAGCATCAAATATGATTATAATTGCTCATTTTTACATTTAGGTACAAGCTTCATATTAGAACTGTAATTGTATTGTTTGGTCCTCAATGTGCCAGCTGCCTGTTGATCCAATCAAATGATTGTAAGACAATGCGTCATGAGTATGCAGGGTGCACAATTACTATTTTAAAATGAATTCATCCAAAAAAGCCCAAGGCAGCATAAACAAATAGAACCCTGCTGTCAATCTATAAGCAAAGCCATATAAAACTGACTGTGCAAAATTCATTTGGCTGAATTACAACAAATGACTGTACAAATATGCATTCTGCAATCTACCCAGTAAGTACATAGTAATTAAAACCCTGGATGTAAAGTTAAGCATATAAATTTTAAATCTCAGAGGACTAGGAGCAATTTATTCAGGAAAAGATTCCAGTCTGTCCCAAGGATGCTTGCTGGTTATGATGATGAATGATGTTCTCAGCAAGGGAAACTCAACTTCAGCAGAAAATTATTGATATGAAACTCTGTGAGACCATTACCATAGTTTGCTCCAATTAAGCTATAACCATCAATGCATTTCTCTATTAAAAGCCAAGTGAAATAATGAAGAAAAATAATCTGAGCTGCTTTCGTGATTAAATAAAGACAGCTTATTTAACAGCTCTGCTGTAATAATACAGTGATACAAAATGTGAACTAGACAACAGTGAGCTTACAGGCAGAGGTTCTGCTAGTGGTAAAATGGTCAAAACAGTCGTTAGAATACTTCTCCTTACAATGCCATTCAAAGTGAATCTGTCCCCTGTTCCAAACTGCTGAATCTGTTAAAGCGTAACTATAAAATATTTTGACCATTTAGTTTTAGTTAGTTAAGACCATTTTAACCCCTTAAGGACCGGGCCTGAAATGGCCTTAAGGACCGGAGTAAATTTTATGAATATGACCAGTGTCACTTTATTCATTAATAACTTCGGGATGCTTTTACCTATCCGGCTGATTCTGAGACTGTTTTCTCGTGACATATTGTACTTCACATTTCTAGTAAATTGGAGTCGATACTTATAACAAATCTTAATGAAAAAAAACAAAATAGCGTGAAAAATTGTGAAAAAATGCATTTTTCCAACTTTAAAACTTTTTTGCGTATACAGAAAGTGGTTATATCACATAAATTATATATTTAAATAGCATTAGCAACATGTCTACTTTATGTTGGCGGCATTTATTAAACTATCTTTCATTTTTTTTAAACAATAGAAAGCGTAAAACATTAGCAGCAAATTTCCAAATTTTTGGTAAAATTTCAAAATCAGATATTTTTAGGGACCTGTTCAGGTTAAAAGTGTATTTGAGGGGACTGTGTGTTACAAAGCCCCACAAAGCACCCCATTTCAGAAACTGCACCCCCCAAACTCTGCAAAAGCATATCCATAAAGTGTTTTAACCCTTTAGGGGAGTCACAGAAATAAAAGCTAAGTGTGTAAGAAATTTGAAAATTTTAATTTTCTGTGCAGAGATTTTATTGTAATCCAATATTTTTCATAATTATGAACCTATTACCAGAGAAATGCACCCGAATAATTATTGCCCCATTTCTGCAGTTTATAGAAATACCCCATATGTGTCCCTATTGCGCTATTTGACACAACCACAAGCCTCAGATACAAAGGAGCGCCTAGTGCATTTCAATGGCTCCGTTATATTTGGTCATTTCTGACTGTACCACTTCAGGTTGGCAGAGGCTCTGGGGTGCCAAAACCTAAAAAACACCCCTAAAGGGACACCAATTAGAAAACTACACCCCTCAAGGAATGTAACAAGGGGTGCGGTGAGCATCTGGACCTCACAGGTGCTTCACAGATTTTCCGAACAATGTGGCGTGAAAAAAGACAAAAGTATTTTTTACACTAAAACGTTGTTCTAGCCTTCAATTTTTCATTTTCACAAAGGGATAAAAGGAAAAAAAAGACACAAAATGTGTAGCGCAGTTTCTCCCGAGTACGGAAATACCCCACATGTGGCGATAGAGTGCCAACGGGGCGCAGGACGAGCCTCCAAAGGGAAGGAGCGTTTGGAAGCTGGATTTCACTGGAATGGATTTCAAAGGCCACGTCGCATTTACAGAGCCCTCGTGCTGCCAAAACACTGGAAACCCCCACAAGTGACCCCATTCTGGAAACTGCACCCCTCAGGGAATCTAACAAGGGGTGTAGTGAGCATATGGACCCCACTGGTGACGGGCACAAATGTGGAACAATGTGACAAATGTGCCCGTCATCAAGGGGTCCATTTGCTCACTACACCCTTTGTTAGATTCCTTGAGGGGTGTAGTTTCCATAATGGGGTCACTTGTGGGGGGTTCTGTAAATGCGACATGGCGTTCATCATCCATTCTAGCCAAATCCAACCTCCAAAATCCAAATGGCGCTCCTTCCCTTCGGAGGCTTGCCCTGCGCCCACATGGCGCTTTATGTCCACATGTGGAGTATTTACGGACTCGGGGGAAATTGCTCTACACATTTTGTGTTTTTTTTTCTCTTTTAACCCCTTGTGAAAATGATAAATTCAAGGCTAGACCAACATTATAGTGTAAAAAAATGTAATATTTCATTTTCACGCCACATTGTTCCACATTTGTGCCCGTCACCAGTGGGGTCCATATGCTCACTACACCCCTTGTTACATTCCTTGTGGGGTGTAGTTTCCATAATGGGGTCACTTGTGGGGGGTTTCAACTGTCTTGGCAACACAGGGGCCTTTTAAATGCAACATGGCCCCTCGAAATCCAATCCAGCCAAATCCAGCCTTCCCTTTGGAGGCTTACCCTGCGCCCGCATGGCGCTTTATGTCCACATGTGGGGTATTTCCGTACTCAGGAGAAATTGCGCTACACATTTAGTGTTTTTTTTTACCTTTTAGCCCCTTGTGAAAACGAAAAAATCATGACAAGATTAATGATTTAAAGTAAAAATTAAAAAAAAATTACACTAAATGTTGGTCTAGCCTTGATTTTTTTCCATTTCCACAAGGGGTTAAAAAAGAAAATAAACGCAAAACGTGTAGGGTAATTTCCCCTGAGTACGAAAATACCCCACATGTGGACATAATGTGCCATATGGGCACAGGGCAAGCCACCAAAGGGACAGAGCGCCATTTAGAAGCTGGAATGGAGGATGGAGGCCATGTCGCAATTACAAAGCTCCTGTGCTGCCAGGACAGTAGAAACCCCCGACAAGTGACCCCATTCTGGAAATTACACCCCATAAGGAATCTAACGAGGGGTGCAGTGAGCATATGGACCCTACTGGTGACGGGCACATGTGTAGAACATGTGCCGTAAAAATAAAAAATACCATTTTTTTTCATTTTCACGTCCCAAATGTGGCCGTCACCAGGGGGCCATATACCCGCTGCCCCCCTTGTTAGATTCCTTATGGGGTGTAGTTTCCAGAATGGGGTCACTTGTGGGGGGTTTCTACTGCCCTGGCAGCACAGAGGCTTTGTAATTGCATCATGGCATCCTCTAATGGGAATGGTGGCTATATCTATTTAGCTGGGGAAAAGGGACCATTCTAATTTATTTGGGGGTATTAGGCCAATTATTAGTTTATAAGGTTGAAAATGACAGGTGTCCATCAAATTCAACCTGTGTTGATCCAGAGGAAGGCAAAAACCCCTCGTGAGGCAGACGACAGTAGCCTCATCACTGGGAAAAATTCCTTCCCGACTCCATGATGGCGATCAGAATAATCCCTGGATCAACGTGACCCCTGAAATAGGAATAAGGGACAGAATTTAGATAATGTAGAACCCCAATGACGTGTGGTACGCCTTGAAGCGATCCAGTTTGCAGAGGCCGGGGCGATCAGGACAGGTGTCACACTGGAAAATGGCGTCCTTCCTGATCCCCCTGTTACACCACACTCTGCACTTCTTCTGGGGTCTCCCGTTCTCCAGTGTGGGGGACGTCACCTGGAAAATGTTGTCCTGGTGCGATACGGGGTCCCACATATCTAGAAGCGCTGGGTCCGCTCCATGGCTGCTAAATATTAGGGCTCTATTACTGCTTCTGATATTTTCGTATCGTGCCGCAAGCTACAGTAGCTCAGGCAGCGAGGGACCGGAAGAGGGGGTGCTGGTATAAAAGTTATCCCCGTACAGGTGGTAACCTTTATCCAGCAGTGGGAAGATCAGTTCCCGGATGATCTTCCCACTTGTTCCGAGGATGGGGGGGGAGGGGGCATCTGGGGGCTGCATTCTGGTGTCCCTTCCTTCATACATTCTAAGGGTACGTGCACACTGCGTAATGGCGAAGGATACCCCTTCGTGCATTCCGCAGTTGGCACCCGCCGGCTGACTGATGCAGGCGCGCGTCTCCTTCCGTGTCATAGACTCCATTCTATGCACGGGCGGATTCCGCTCTCTGTCCAACGTATTCATTTTTTGGACGGACGATGGAATCCACCCATGCATAACATGGAGTCTATGACACGGGCGGAGACACGCGCCCGCATCAGTCCGCCGGTGGGTGCCAGCTGCGGAATGCACAAAGAGTTATCCTTCGCCATTCCGCAGTGTGCACGTACCCTAAATCTGTAAGTGTACCCTGAGGTACGCTCACAGAGTTAGTAGAATTTTACGCCATACCGTCATCACTTATTGGGACGGTACTGGCGGAAAAGACGTGTCCGGGAGGCAGCGTATGCTACGCTACCCCCAGGTACGTCATTGGAGGATGAGGATGAATGGAGGAATGAAGGATCCCCCCATTTATCCTCACTGGCTGTTTCGGTGTCGGAAGCAATAATAACATATCCCTCTGACGCCGAAAACACGCTGGGGGCCACTTTTATATGGAGATTGGTATATGGGGTATGTAGTGGTGTAGTGTCAAACTTTATTCAATGTAGTGTAGTGTGGTGTAATGTAGTGTTTTTTACGTGTTTTTTTACAGTAAGTATAAAAAAAAAAAAAAAAACTAAGCCAAAAATGGCGTTGCTGATAAATGCCGCACTTATGTGCGGCACTTATCAGCAGACCGTGGCAGTAGGATATAGAAAAAAAACACCCTACGCCAAAAAGGAGGAGTTGCTGATTAGCAGCGCACTTTATTACATACTGAACATCCCTGTAGCTGCTGATAAGTGTATTACACATATCAGCCGCTAGAGGGCAGCAGAGCGGAAAATCCCAAAAACCCGACGCTGGAGCCAAAAATAGCCGAACGTGACGTCACGGAAGAAGCTGAAGACCCGAACAAGAACACGAGGACGCCGATCAGGACCCCGGGACAGGTGAGTAATGTACGAATACCTGCTCTGGACCCCTCAGCTACCTAGCTGTGGGGTCCAGAGCAGGTATTTATAACTTTTGGGGACTTTGATCGCCGTCCACGGCGATCGGGCCGGTGGCACCTGGCCACCATTACTTTTTACAGTAATGGCGGTCGGTGCCGTCCTCGGACAGCACCGACCGCCATTTTTTCCGGGTCATCGGGTCACCGATGACCCGGAAATGTTCCGATCGCCGCTATTGGCTGATCTGAACTGATAAGCCAATAGCGGCGATCGTCGGCATGGGGGGGTTAACAACCCCCCGTGTCGACAGGGAGAGATGGCCTGCAGTGTATTTCTGCAGGCCATCTCTCCCGATCGCATACGGACGGTCCGCGGCGCCCTCTTAAAGGACCCGCGTACCGGTACGTCATGGGTCCTTAAGTGACAGTGATCCATGACGTACCGGTACGACATGGGTCCTTAAGAGGTTAAGAATTTTTGCAATATACAATAATAAATTCCTAATACATCTAGCTGAATGTGCTCTCAGCCCTCTGTCTGCCTGTGCATTACTTGTCCCTTCCTGCTGGCCACGCCCCCCTGGAGATCCGTACTTTATGTACGGTTTCTAAGCCAGCAAGGACATGACAGGCAGCTCACACTGTAATCTCCCCACTGTTATATGTAGTGTAAGGCAGGGCTGGTGTATGTAGTGTAGGGCAGGGCTGGTATATGTACAGTAGGGCAGGGTTGGTGTATGTAGTGTAGGGCAGGGTTGGTGTATGTAGTGTAGGGCAGGGCTGGTATATGTAGTGTAGGGCAGGGCTGGTATATGTAGTGTAGGGCAGGGCTGGTATATGTAGTGTAAGGCAGGGCTGTTATATGTAGTGTAGGGCAGGGCTGATATATGTAGTGTAGGGCAGGGCTGGTATATGTAGTGTAGGGCAGGGCTGGTATATGTAGTGTAGGGCAGGGCTGGTATATGTAGTGTAGGGCAGGTTAGGGGGCACTGATGGCAGATAACAGTATGCACATGGATTATATATGTTATTCCCATAAGTCTCTGGTGGTCTCTGCTATGTTAGGGAGGCAGCAGGTGCCCTGTACCCACAGACCCCCAGCTTCCCACTCCTACCTCAGTGTGGAGCCGGCAGCACTGCATCCCCACTGAGCACGAAGTAGTGGAGGCTGAGGGGTTTGCAGTCAGTGCAGGACAGGCTGAGGCTTGGGGCAGGCTGTCAGCAGGGGTGGGTGATGGCCCCAATATTACTGATTGATGTACAGCCCAGAGTACACCACCCGCGGCCGGAGCAGGGGGCGGGGCTTGTCGTCCGGGGGAGGGGCTTATCAGGATATTCATTTGTTTGTGTGGGGCAAATTAATGTTCCAATAAGCCCCGCCCCCGGATGACAAGCTCCGCCCCTGCTCCAGCAGCGGGTGGTGTACTCTTGGCTGTACATCAATCAGTAATATTGGGGCCATCACCCACCTCTGCTGACAGCCTGCCCCGAGCCTCAGCCTGTCCTGCACTGACTGAAAAACCCCTCAACCTCCACTACTTCCTGCTCAGTGGGGATGCAGTGCTGCCGGCTCCACACTGAGGTACTGAGGTAGGAGTGGGAAGCTGGGGGTCTGTGGGGACAGTGCACCTGCTGCCTCCCTAACATAGCAGAGACCACCAGAGACTTATGGGGATAACATGTATAATCCATGTGCATACTGTTATCTGCTATCACTGCCCTACACTACATATACCAGCCCTGCCCTACACTACATATACCAGCCCTGCCCTACACTACATATAACAGCCCCGCCCTATACTACATATACCAGCCCTGCCCTACACATACCAGCCCCGCCCTACACTACATATACCAGCCCTGCCCTACACTACATATACCAGCCCTGCCCTATACTACATATACCAACCCTGCCCTACTGTACATATACCAGCCCTGCCCTACACTACATATACCAGCCCTGCCCTACACTACATATAACAGCCTTGCCCTACACATACCAGCCCCGCCCTACACTACATATACCAGCCCTGCCCTACACTACATATACCAGCCCTGCCCTACACTACATATACCAGCCCTGCCCTACTGTACATATACCAGCCCTGCCCTACACTACATATACCAGCCCTGCCCTACACTACATATACCAGCCCTGCCCTACACTACATATAACAGCCCTGCCCTACACTACATATACCAGCCCTGCCCTACACTACATATACCAGCCCTGCCCTACACTACATATACCAGCCCTGCCCTACACTACATATAACAGCCCTGCCCTACACTACATATAACAGCCCTGCCCTACACTTTATATAACAATGGGTTAGGGGGATGAATTACATGGGCAGAATGCAAATGGTCTGTACATCATGTGTAGTATTAACTCTTTCTGCCAGTTAGAGGTCACCCAGCTTTCCCAGATCGCCCATCTTCCGTCAACTGATACTCCACCAGCAGCCCACTGATTTATAGTAGAGCTAGCTGTGTGCACTGAGGGAGATGAGGGATAGGCCACGCCCACTTTGTTTCAGCCAGAAGAAAAATTCATTTATTTGTTTGAGCCGAACAACTGGGGATATCTCAGCAACCGCACAAGATATACACACAAGTTAGGGCTCTTTTTAACCCCTTGCCGCAAAATGACGTTTGGGGAACGTCATGTAAAACAAGTAGTTCCCGCAACATGACGTTCCCCAAACATCATGCTTTCCCTGCCTCCCCCCGCTGTCCCTGCCGGTGATCGGGCAGCGGGAGGAGGCTGTGTCACACAGCATCCTCCCGCTGCATCTGCCCGGAGGGGAGCCGCGCTCCCCGCGGGCAGTTAACCCCATAAACGCCGCGGTCAATGCGACCGCAGTGTCTATGGGGGAGATTTGAGTTCCCCCGCCGATCGGGCGGCGGGAGGAGGCTGCAGAACGTTGCCTCCTCCCGCCGCCACATCTGATGTGTCCCCCGCCCCCCCCCTCGCCCCCCGAAACCGGCGGATCGCCGCTATTACCGTTATAGCGGCGATCCGCTGGTAACGGGTATTACGGGCGCCGCCGATCGCTAGTTGTTTGTTTGTTTGTTTGTTCGCAGGGATGGAAATGAATAAATGATCAAAGCCCCATGCTCTCCGTCACCGGAGGTAGCGGAGAGCATGGGGCAGTGATCGGGGACCCCCCCATGTGGTCCCGGAGCAGGTGATCAGCGGTATATACTATATACCGCTGATCGCCTGTTCCCAGTGCAAAAAAGCACTTTTTATCCCCTGTCACCATAAATCATTGGTGACAGGGGATAAAAAGTGTCAGTGTGTCGCCCCCCAATTCGCCCCCCACCCCCCCTGTCACCCCCGTCCCCCAGTCACCCCCCCTTCCCCATATACGTTACCTGCTCCTGGAGCTCCTTCCTCTTCGGTCTCCTGGCTGGTTATGAAGTGCGCATGCGCTTCACAACCAGCCAGCTCTGAAAATTTTAAGTGACAGAGACCAATTTGGTCTCTGTCACTGAACTATGATTACTGTGATAGAAAATATCACAGTAATCATAGTAATACAGTGAAAATGAATGTATAAAGTACAAAAAGTGAAAAACATACAAAAAAATAAAACACACACTTTTTATTATAGTAATAATTGCAGTTTACTCCCAAATTACCCCTAACCCCCCCAGATTACCCGTTACCACCGCAGGTTGCCCATATCTGCCCCAGGTTGCCCGTAATCACGCCAGATTGCACGTAATCACCGCACGTTGCCCATAACCACCGCACGTCGCCCCTAACCACCGCACGTCGCCCCTAACCGCCGCACGTCGCCTCTAACAGCCGCACGTCGCCTCTAACCACCGCACGTCGCCCCTAACCAACGCACGTCGTCCCTAACCGCCGCACGTCGCCTCTAACCACAGCACGTCGCCTCTAACCTCCGCACGTCGCCCCTAACCACCGCACGTCATCCCTAACCACCGCACGTCGTCCCTAACCACCGCACGTCGCCTCTAACCACCGCACGTCGCCCCTAACCACCGCACGTCGCCCCTAACCACCGCACGTCGCCTCTAACCACCGCACGTTGCCCCTAACCACCGCACGTTGCCCCTAACCACCGCACGTTGCCCCTAACCACCGCACGTTGCCCATAACCACCGCACGTTGCCTGTAACCACCACATATTGACCGTAACCATCCCGAATTGAGAGTGACCCCCTCCAGATGGTGCGTAATCAGCCCCAATTGCCCGTAACCCCCCAGATTGCACGTAACCACCGCACGTTGCTTCTGACCACCGCACGTTGCCTCTGACCACCGCACGTTGCCTCTGACCACCGCACGTTGCCTATAACCACCGCACGTTGCCTCTAACCACCCCAAATTGCCAGTGACCCTCTCCAGATTTCCCGTAACCACGCCAGATTGCCTGTAAGGACCCCAAATTACAGGTACCCATCCCAGATTACCTATAAGCACTTCAGTTTATCCGTAACCACCCCACGTTGCCCGTTACCACCCCACGTTGCCCGTAACCACCCCACGTTGCCCGCAACCACCGCAGGTTGCCCATAACCACCGCAGGTTGCCCATAACCACACCAGGTTGCCCGTGACCACCCCAGCTTGCCCGTGACCACACCAGGTTGCCCGTGACCACCCCAGGTTGCCCGTGACCACCCCACATTACCTGTAATCTCATTTTTTATTGTATTTTAGTAACTGCGCTATTCTAATAACTATTTCTAGCTGCGGTTTTGCTCCAGCAAATTGGCGCTCCCTTCCTTCTGAGCCCTGCTGTGTGCCCATACTGTGGTTTATGCCCACATAGGGGGTACCGTTTTACTCAGAAGAAGCTGCGTCACAGATTTTGGGGTACGTTTTTTCTCCCATTCCTCGTGAAATTAAGAAATTTTTAACTAAACAAACATATTATTGGAAAAATTCGAGTTTTTCATTTTTACTGTCTTATTTTGAATACTTTCCTCTAATACCTGTGGGGTCAAACCGCTCACTGCACCCCAAGATGAATTCTTTCTGGGGTGTACTTTCCTAAATGGGGTGACCTTTGCGGGAGTTCTATTCTGTTGGCACTACAGGGGCGCTGCAAACGCACCTGGCGCTTAGAAACTTCTTCGGAAAAATCTGCACTGAAAATGCTAATTGGCGCTCCTTCCCTTCTGAGCCCGGCTGGGTGCCCATACAGTGGTTTATGCCCACATATGGGGTACAGTTCTACTCAGGAGAACCTGCGTTACAGATTTGGGCATGCAGCTTCTCCCCTGTTCCTAGTGAAATTGAGAAATTTCAAACTAAACGAACATATTATTGGAAAAATTCTAGTTTTTCAATTTTACGGTCTTATTTTAAATACTTTCCTCTAATACCTGTGGGGTCAAAATGGTCACCACACCCCAAGATGAATTCTTTGAGGGGTGTACTTTCCAAAATGGGGTGACTTTTGGGGGGGGTTCTCTTCTGCGGACACTACAGGGGCTCTGCAAACGGACCTAGCGCTCAGAAACTTCTTCAGCAAAATCTGCATTGAAAAAGCTAATTGGCGCTCCTTTTCTTCTGAGCCCCGCTGTGTGCCCATACAGTGGTTTATGCCCACATATGGGGTACCGTTGTATTCAGGAGAACCTTCTTTACAAATTTTGGGGTACTTTTTTTCTCTTGTTCCTCGTGAAATTGAGAAATTTCAAACTAAACGAACATATTATTGGAAAAATTTGTGTTTTTCATTTTTACTGTCTAATTTTAAATACTTTCCTCTAATGCCTGTGGGGTCAAAATGCTCATCCTACCCAAAGATGAATCCTTTGAGGGGTGTATTTTCGAAAATGGGGTGACTTTTGGGGGGATTCTATTCTGCGGACACTACAGGGGCTCTGCAAATGCACCTGGCGCTCAGAAACTTCTTCAGCAAAATCTGCATTAAAAAAGCTAATTGGCTCCCCTTCCCTTCTGAGCCCGGCTGTGTGCCCATACAGTGGTTTACGCCCACATCTGGGGTACCGTTGTATTCAGGAGAACCTGCGTTACAAATTTTGGCATGCTTTTTTTCTCATGTTCCTTTTGAAAATGAGAAACTTTAATCTAAACGTATATATTATTTGAAAATTTTAATTTTCGATTTTTTTACGGCCTAATTGTGAATAATTTCCTCCAGCCCCTGTAGGGTTAAAATGCTCATTATACCCCTAGATTAATTCTTTAAGGTGTCTAGTTTCCAAAATGGGGTCACTTATGGGGTTTCCAGTATACAAGCCTTCTAAATTCATTTAAAAAAAGAACTTGTCCCTAAAAAAAATCAGTTTTGGAAATTTTCACAAAATGTGATAATTTGCTAATAAATTTCTAAGCCCCGTAACACCCTAAAAAAGTAAAACATGTTTCCAAAATTATGCCAGAATAAAGAGGACATATTGGTAATGTGATTTAGTAACTAATTTATGTGCTGTGACTTCCTTTTTTAGAAGCAGAGAATTTCAGAAGTTCATAAAATGCAAAATTTTCAAATTTTTCATGATATTTTGATGTTTTCACAAAAAATACACAAAGTAGTGACCAAATTTTGCTACTAATATAAAGTGTCATATGTGACGAAAAAACAATCTCAGAATCGCTAGCATACGTTAAAGCATCACTGAGCTATAAGCGCATAAAGTGAAACAGGTCAGATTTTGAAAAATGAGCCTGGTCATTAAGGCCAAAACAGGCTTTAGAGGCAAGGGGTTAAAGGGTATCACCTGGGCTTTTTATTTAAGGAATTTCATTTTTTGGTTACTTAAATTATAGTTGCGCTTTAAGTTAAGAAGATAGCTGTTAGGTCAAGGAGACCTTTCATATATCCATCTGTGTTTCCAAAATGTAGAAAAAAAACTTTTATTCTGCAGCACAAAGTGTCAGAGATGCTTTCCCAAGCTCCTTATCTGTCACAAGCTGGAATGTCTTCTGACTGCCTTACCCATCCCTGACCCAGCTTGGAGCTCAGCTTGCAACTGCCAGTTGAAGGAAACCAATCAGCCCAATTAGTTGTATAAAGCTCCTGCAGCAGCCGCGGCACGTACCGGCCGCGGCTGCAGCAGGAGCTTTATACCGGAAAAAAAAAAGAGTTCTATTCTCTGTGCGCGTGACAGACACGGGCAGAGAAGTAGTCATCTGGGAGGCATCCTGACCGTATCTAGTCAAAGCTCTCTGCCTGTCAGCACGCTCGGAGGGGATGACAGACAGAGAAGTCCATTACTGGCCTCTCTGCCTGTCAATCATCCTGCAGAGCACGCTGACAGGCAGAGCGCTGTGATTAGATACGGGCGGGGAGCAACCCAGATAACTACTTCCCCGCCTGTGTTTGTCACGCGCCTGAAGAATAAAACTCTTTTTTCTCCCATATAAAGCTCCTGCTGCAGCCGCGGCCGGTACGTGCCGCGGCTGCTGCAGGAGCTGTATACAGCGCTCCTGGGAACCATATTAAACAAAGTTCCACAGTGAACCAAAACAGATGGAAGAGGGATCACGTCCTCTATACTAACACATATACTCCCGTGCTACTATGAAACAGCAATGCATTAATTCCACAAAAAAGAAATCACTTGGGAACCTAAAACATAACCTTCATTCAAAATTGCAATAAAACACGGATCTATAGAATCCAAATACACAGAGTCTCCAAAGTGATACTCAAAACCTGCAATAAAGAAAATGCCAATAGGAGAATGGGAACGTATGTTCTCAACAGGGAAACACACAAGAGGACAAGGTGCACTCTGTCCACTCCTAATATATGATACTTTCCCTGCCTTTTGGGGTGACCCACCTCCTTAATAGGGTGGCCCCAACCACGTAGACGTTCCCTTCTCTACTCAAAGTGCAGGACAAATTACAAACAAACACAGAATGTGAAACACACAATATTAGAATACCACACTAAGATGAACAAAATCCAAGTACCACACTAAGATGAACAAAATCCGACCCGTTTCACCTGTACAATAATAAAAGGATCATCAGGGATACACTAGTGCACAACAAACAATGCCGAAAAGAAAAAACATGTAGTGAAAAAATTAACTAAGCACAACCACCTACACTACCTCCAGTGGATTGCTGGATGATATTGAGAAGTAGCTCAAAGACACATGTGTGTCCCAAGTCAATACAGGATGATGCCAATACCGATTAATGAGACCATATACATGATGATATATACTGGCTCAGATAACAACAGGCTATTGGATTGAAAGCTTGTTATAAAGCTTTCAACCCAATAGCCTGTTGTTATCTGAGCCAGTATACAGTATATCATCATGTTTATGGTCTCATTAATCGGTATTGGCATCATCCTGTATTGACTTGGGACACACATGTGTCTTTTTGCTACTTCTCAATATCATCAAGCAATCCACTGGAGGTAGTGTACGTAGGTGGTTGTGCTTAGTAATTTTTTCACTACATGTTTTTTTCTTTTTGGCATTGTTTGTTGTGCACTAGTGTATCCCTGATGATCCTGTTTATAAAGATGGCCGGACCATAAGAACAATGATGCACTTTGCCCCTCTGCCATTTTGTCTCGCACCCCCTCCTGTGTGTAAGCTCATGCATGCGAGCAGGGACCTCACTCCTCTTGTATGGATAACTATATGTATATCTCTGTAATGTCTGATTTCTGTCTATGTATGTACCCCCAGAATTGTAAAGTGCTGCGGAATCTGTTGGCGCTATATAAATAAAAATTATTATTAATTATTATTATCATCCTGTTATTATTGTACAGGTGAAGCAGGTCGGATTTTGTTCATCTTAGTGTGGTATTCTAATATTGTGTGTTTCACATTCTGTGTTTGTTTGTAATTTGTCCTGCACTTAGAGTAGAGAAGGGAACGTCTACGTGGTTGGGGCCACCCTGTTAAGGAGGTAGGTCACCCCAAAAGGCAGGGAAAGTATCATATATTAGGAGTGGGCAGAGTGCACCTTGTCCTCTTGTGTGTTTCCCTGTTGAGAAAATACGTTCCCATTCTCCTATTGGCATTTTCTTTATTGCAGGTTTTGAGACTCACTTTGGAGACTCTGTGTATTTGGATTCTATAGATCCTTGTTTTATTGCAATTTTGAATAAAGGTTATGTTTTAGGTTCCCAAGTGCTTTCTTTTTTGTGAAATGAATGGGAACCATATTAGCCCAATTGGGCTGATTGGTTCCCTTTAAGCAGGTTCAGGTGTTTAAGGAGGCAGAAGGCCCCTGGGCTTGGAAGATTGCACTGTAGATTTAAAGCATTTTTCTACTTTCTAGAAGCACAGACAGATATAGTATAGGCACCCGGTGTCCCTATGACCGAACAGCTATCTAACAGTATCAGCTGTTTGAAATGTGAATTGCAGCTGACAAATTTACTGCCAGCCCATTTCCAATTGTCTTTAAAGTAATATTGTCACCCCCTTACTCTATGTGCAGTTCTCCGCATCGTCCACAAACTTAGATGCTGCACATTTGATATATATTGGTATAACACTTGCCTGTGTCTTTTTTTTTGCTCTAGAATCACTTCAACAGTGAGAAGTAGCATCTAGGCGGGGCTTCACAGCAGCTGGGCCCGCTCTACAGCCGGGAGATGTGGCCCAACTGCTGTGAAGCATCGGCTAAGTGAAAATGTCCAATGATGAAATGAAGCGAGAGTATAGGAATGACAACACTTTAATGAGGCAAATTATTTTATTGAAAATACGACCAGATTTTTACCTTAAATTTCTGGAGATATTTTACCTTTATTTTATGGTGTGGGAAAACGTAACCCTTAATCTTATGAACTTTAGGAAAAGCATTTAAGATTATAGTGGGTAAAAAAAAAATCTTCTATACTTCTAATAGATTGTTACGGGAAACAGATCACTAATCTTAGGGAGACCAGCCAAAGATAACAATGTTGGCTGTAGTGTTCAATACAGTGAAATCCTAGGTGCATTGCTCCCTGGGATATATTACTATGTAAAAGAGAGTCTGTGGAGCCTTATTTAAGAGTCTCAAAATACAGGACTAGCCAGACGTCCCTCCGGGAAGGACCCAGCCAAAGGGTGGCTCCTGTGGGAAACAGATCACTGATCTCAGGGAGACCAGCTAAAGATAACACTGTCGGCTGCTGGATAAAGTTCTCAATACATTGAAATCCTAGGTGCATTGCTCCCTGGGATATATGAATATGCAAAAAAGAGTCCATGGAGTAACATTTAAAAGTCTCAAAACACAAGACTAGCCAGATATCCCTCCGTGAAGGACCTAGCCAAGGGGTGGCTCCTGTAGGGAAACAACCAAAACTGGCTCTTTTTTTTGCATATTCCAATACAGTGTTATTTCATCTGGATATACTGAATTCTCTCTGAATTCTTTAAATATTATTTTTTGACAATTATAATAAAATTACATTTTGTTTATACAGTAGTAATTAAGTTGCATAATTGTTTCCTAATGTAGTCCGAGTTTTCATATCCAATAATCAATAGTGCATTTTGGACTATGCCTAATGGACCTTTGGTAAGTAAAGAGGATCAGGTTTCAGAGCAATTTTTTTTTCAACTTAGCTCATATTTCCAATGCTAATTATTCATGTACACCTGTGTATGTTCTACAATGCAAGTGCAAGGTTCTTTATAGGTCAGGTATAGTTGGGTTGTATTTTCCCTGTTGCTAAAAGGGTTAATTAAATAGGAATAAAACATTTTCACCCTGAAGTTGATTACTTGTCAATTTAAAGTCTTCAGAATTCAGTCATCAGTAAGTCATGAATAAAATTATTTAAACATTGATTATCCATATAAACATGAATCAATGTTTGACTCATTCTGAATATTGTAACATGGTCTGTATCAGCAATTATAGTGTGTGTGTGTGTATTAAATGCTTTGGTATATTTAGCTGAATTAAAATACCTAGCTGGGCTTTCTCTCCAGCTAGGAGATGGGGCCAAACTTCTGTAAAGCCCTGCCTACTTGACATTGTTAACAGATGAAATGAAGCGTGAGTAAGGGAGTGACAGTAAGGCTAGATTCACACATGACGGATCCACGGCGGATTTCACGCTGGGCATGGCCCAAAACCAAACCACATGGGTAGGACAGCTGTTCCATGCCTGATGTCTTGTTACATCTTACCTTTGTTGGAACCAGCACATTGAACAAATAGAGTTTCATCTGTCCTTAAAGGGGTTGTCCAGGTAACAAAAACAATATTCTAAACAAATATACAGTAATATAAACTAATATACAGTACATATATAACCTATTTTGCACCCTTTCCCTGTTTTTTCTCATTGTTATCCAGTCTAGATGTCTAAAATCTTCTACTCTGGGTCCATTCTGACCACACTCAGCTTCCTCATCCCCATCCCTTTGTAGACTTAGGACATGTGATCTCCTCTCTGGGATCTGAGTTATCTGTCTACTGACTTAGTAACATGACCCCCAGGAGACATTATGTGCATCATCTCCATGCACCTGTGCTTTTTCCATAGACTTACATGTGTCCCTGAGTTTAGGTATCTGTAATATGAAAAAGTATAGTTCTATCTATGCCTGCTGTCAGTGAATGCAGGCATATGTACCTGTCTTTGTGTAACATCTCTGTATATTGTAAGTGTTATAGATTTTCTTAGAGTCTGGATGGAACTAGAATATTTTAATTCACAGTCAGCAAACAGAGATATACACCTACACTACACCCCCCACCCCTGGTAAACAGATGTGCGTTATACAGCACATAGCTACACCATGCATTCGTCAGCTCTGCTTCATCATCAGCTAGTATAGAATACATACTGGGGTGATGTGATGCAAAATCAGTGAATAAAACAGTCCTGTGTTTACTGTGCAATAGTAATAACAGCAGTGGGCAGGAAAGAAAGCTAAGTGGGTGAGTAAGCAAATGGACCAATCAGGGAAATGCATGATGGGAAAGTAGTTTCCTATCTTGGATATGGATCAGCTTTTCGAAAAACTTGTAACTCAGAAATGGCATCAGCTAAAAAGACAGGAGACGGCTCAAAATACTCAGGAGGGGCTTGGGGTTAGGGTTAGGGTCGATACTTAAAATTGGCCCTTTTTAAAACATTAAAATGGTGCTAAAGGGAATATTTGTAGGACCAGTGGTAAATCCCAGAAATGTAAGGGAAGCTTTAAACTCTTAACTGCCTTAAAACAAACAACTATTTGCTAGTAAGTACCCCTCACCCGCACCAGGAATGAATGTGGTCCTTCTACCACTGTAGCTGTGACACGATTTATACTCATAAATCATAATACAGGTGCAAGATTAAGGAGGAGGAAGAGGGTATATTTTAAACTGGATAAACACATAGGGCTCTAAGCCCAAAAAGGCTCCCTCTATCTTGTAGCTTCCCCTATTCACAGTATAGATTGTGTTCTCCAAACTAATGAAAAAATAAAATGTAACTTTTATTGAGTCACTGTATAAAAAATGTATTCAAGATACGTGTATTAAAAACACAGTTACCAGGGTGTGTGTTTCTTCATTAAAGTATCACCACTACGTGTATTTTCCCATCAACAGAAGGCGCAACAGTATAGATCTAATAGTGCCGCTGTTATAATGAAGTATACATATAGTGATCAACCATGCGCTATAATGATTGAAGCAACAACTACTTTAGATGGTTATTAGCATGTACAGGATCACTACTTTCCACTAGTTAGGTGCATGTATAAATCGGCTATACATGTGCTCCTCCAACGCTTGGGGCTGCACACTGCCGAACATCACAACCACTGTGGCCACCAGTGGTCTTAACTCTCCAAATAGGAGAGGAAAAGTGACTACACACCTGTCCCCCTTAGGGATGACTGTCTGTCTGTGTAAGTCTCTATTTGCGGTCCTATTTGGAGAGTTAAGACCACTGGTGGCCACAGGGGTTGTGATGTTCGGCAGTGTGCAGCCCCAAGCATTGGATGACCATGTATAGCGATTTCTACCTGCACCTAACTAGTGGAAAGTAGTGATCCTGTACATGCTAACAACCATCTATAGCAGTTGTTGCTGCAATGATTATAGTGCATGGTTGATCACTATATGCCTACTTCATTATAACAGAGGCACTATTAGATCTATACTGTCGTGCCTTCTATTGATGGGAAAATGCAAGTAGTGGTGATACTTTAATGAAGAAACACACACCCTGGTAACTGTGTTTTTAAGACACGTATCTTGAATACATTTTTATACAGTGACTCAATAAAAGTTACATTTTATTTTTTCATTAGTTTGGAGCACACAATCTATACTGTGAATAGGGGCAGCTACAAGATAGAGGGAGCCTTTGTGGGCTTAGGAACCTATGTGTTTATCCATGATTTATACTCACTCACTGGTAATTTTACTCATCCACTGGCAATTAGCCATTGCAAGGAGGTAACTTACATTAGATACTCTGTTATTTCTGTTTGTATATTTACCCTATACTAGTTTCCCTCCCTGATGATACCAACAACTTGGTTTGAAACGTACGTCGGAGTAGGACTTTTGTAGGGGTCTAATTGTGTTTTTTCACTTCATAGCGTAGGGTGTTCTCAAAGGGGTAGCTCGGGGCTAGGGGTCGTCCTTTTAGGACAAGTGCCTCGTCAGACCCTGTGCGAGTAGGGGGAGCCGGTCTACTTACACACTAGGACGCAACAGGGCTTAATTCCCTCCCTATTACCTTTCTGGACCCTTGGAAAGCTGGGTACTGATTTTTGAATTGCACCAGGCAAAGGAAACATGCAGCACATCATATGATCAGGTAAGCACAGCGTTTATCATATATTTTGCAAGTTGGCACCGCCAATTGCTTATTCATATGTGTTTCTGCTTGGTCTATTTATACCCCTAAATGTGCAGGTCCAGAGTAACCAATATTAGAGATGAGCCAATACTATTTGATTGAACAGCTGCAGTGGAATATTCGATCCAAAATGCAGTAAAAATTTGATTTGTCCTCCCACATCCCCTGGCGCTTTTTTTTCCAGCCAATAAACATGCAGGGGGGAGGGACAGGCACTAGGAATAAGCAGGACTTTAAAAAAAACCCTCTAACTGTGATTGGCTGGCTAAACCATTTGACCTCCTAAATAAAAGAATAGTGATTTAAGATTCATGTCACTTGCTGTTTAGTGCTAGAGAGGGACAGACTGTAAAGCAGGGAGAGGAAGGTTTTAGGTGATGTTAGGTAGGAAGGGACCCCCAAAAGCCCTTGCTAGGGCTAAAACTATAGAAAAACAGAGATTTACAAGCTGTTGTGACACAGGCAGTGTGTATACACAGTGTGTATACCCACTGATAGTGTATACAGCTGTATACAGTGTGTGTGGGATAAAAGCTGTTATCTTGCTACTACAGATTTGCGCAGTCTGCTTCCAGTGATGGCATTTTTAGGTGAAGTTAGGTAGGAAGGGACCCCAAAAAGTCCTTATAAGGGCTAAAACTATAATAAACTGAGATTTACAAGCTGTTCTGACATAGGCAGTGTGTATACACAGTGTGTATACCCACTGATGTGTATACAGTTGTATACAGTGTGTGTGTGTGTGATAATAGCTGTTATCTTGCTACTACAGATTTGCGCAGTGTGTGTCCAGGGAAGGCGTTGACCAGCCCTTTATTTCTATTGTTGTAAAAACAATTCTATATCCGGTATACGGCTGTATACAGTGTGTGTGGGATAATATAGCTGTTATCTTGCTACAACAGATTTGCGCAGTGTGTGTCCAGGGAAGGCGTTGACCAGCCCTTTATTTCTATTGTTGTAAAAACATTTCTATATCCGGTATACAGCTGTATACAGTGTGTGTGGGAAAATAGCTGTTATCTTGCTACCACAGATTTGCGCAGTGTGCGTCCTGGGAAGGCGTTGACCAGCCCTTTATTTCTATTGTTGTACAAACAATTCTATATCTGTTATACGGCTACGGTTGAATTAGTTTTTTTCCTTTAAATAATGAATTAGGTAATTAAAAAACTGTAAAACAACTGAAGTTGTCTAATAAACTTTATGTAAAGACTGTAAACAAATGTGACAAACTAAAAAGCCAAACACACTGAACGCTGTAGAATGGAGCTGTAAAATGGGAAATTAGTACATGTCACATAAAAACATCTATCAATAGCTATTGTTTCTACGAAAAACGTGATAAAACACTTTGTATCTGTACTTAAAATTGTTCCACTTTACCACATTTTTGAGATGTTCTATCTGTTAGTGTTCTATTTGTTCTATGAGTAGCCTTTAAAACAGAAAAAAAGGAAAATAGAGTAGGGACCATGTCTCGAGGACGCCTTAATGTTGCCGACATGGTACACTCTGTTTGATCAAAAAGTTTGCTAAGATCCTCATTTTTTAATATCTACAGACCAGGTGTTTACCGTGTGTATGCTGGGAGGAGTATATACGTTAAGCCCTTGCACCTGTGGGTTGCTGCTGCACCTTCTGTTTTTTTGTCAGCCTTTAAAACAGTCCTTATTCCAGTATTATCACATTAGGTGAGAGAAGATTGTAATATAATCAGATATTGTTTGCCAAGAAATCCATTAGCCGCTGCTAATGCAGTAATTTAATACAAGTTAGCAGATGATATCTAATATTTGATTTTATCTTATGCTTTGTCCAGAAGGTACATATGTAAAATATGGTCTTTCATGTATAAGGCATTCTTTAAAATAGAATATTTTCTTATTTTTAAACTATGCTGTAAAATAGTTTTAGTGGTAGTATAAAATGAAGATTATACTACAGAAATCTAATTTTGTTTATTTAGTATTAACCTATTCTGCAGCATTTTACATATCTCATGTCCTTGTTCCCATTAGGGTTCACAATCTAAATGCCAAATTCATCAATAGTGCTGTGGATATCGTGTATCTAGACTCTAGCAAAGCCTTTGATACAGTTCCCCATAAAGAGCTGATGGAGAAGTTGGAGAAAACTGGACTTAATCCCTGGATAGTTCAGTGGATTTGTGGTTGACTGAAGGATAGATATCAGGGTTGTTAATAATAATGTTTATTCTAAGCAGAGACTGGTTACAAGTGGTGTGCCACAAGGGTCTTTGGGGACAAGTAATCTGCTATCCCAGTATCACATCAGCAGTACTGTGTTGCCAAAGACTTCAGAAGAGAAGGATTTAGGGGTAGTGGTTTCTGACAGCCTTAAAATGAGTAATCAGTGCAATCAGAGAGTAGGGAAAGCAAATCGTATGCTGGGCTGTATAGCTAGAGGTATAACCAGTAGGAAGAGGAAGATTGTGATCCCGCTGTATAGAGTTCTAGTGGGACCACCTCTGGAATACTGTGTCCAGTTCGGGACCGCACCTAAAAAAGATATTGATGAAATAGAACGGGTTCAAAGACGGGCTACAAAAGTGGTAGAGGGTGTCAGGCACAAAACATATCAGGAAAGAGTAAAGGATTTGAATCTGTATAGTCTGGAGGAAAGAAGGGAAAGGGGGGACATGATCTAAACCTTTAAATATGTTAAAGGACTAAATAAGGTTCAGGAGGGAAGTGTATTTAAAAAAAACTGAACTCAAGAACAAGAGGACACAGTGAGAAATTTATTGGGGGAAAGATCAGAAGCAATGTGAGAAAATTTTACTTTACTAAAAGTGTAGTAGATGCTTCCAGCAGATGTGGTTGGTAAATCTACAATAACAGAATTTAAACATATATTTATATAGAACATAAGATTGGAAATACTAAAAGCTTAGATTGATCAAGTGGTATTTTTCTGCTGACAATCTTCTATGTTTCTGTATATCTAGTTGGTTTGGAGTGTGGGAGGAAACTGAAGTACCAGGAGGAAACCCACACAAACACAAGGAGAACATGCAAAAATTTTGATGTTCTCCTTTGTGGGATGGAAACCCAGGATCCTAGCGCTACCCAAAATACAAAAAAAAGTAACCCCTTAAAAACTGAGGACATACAGTTACTCCAATGGTGCCTGTGCTTTCATGCATTAGGGTGTAAATGTATGCCCTCCCAGGATATTGAATTATGATGCAAACTCAGGAACTTAGCTTGCTGCATTGCGGGAAGTGTCATCTGCTATCAGCAGTTGGGTCCTCACCACCAGTGACGGGCTGCCGCAATCGAGCGACCGTCCACCATTTACCCTTTAAACGCTGCAATTGTGATTTCAACATTGTGGAAACATAGCCTTAATATGTCTTTCTGGACAACTTATAAAGTATGTACAATCTGTTTTCCGCAGATAATTTGCACCTGAATGGAAGGTGGTCCGCTGTGCTGGGGGAGAGAATCCTAGAAGGGGTGGAGGGGATCTTAAAGGGGAACTCCAGGTAGAGGTTAAAAAAATGAAACTTCTGCAGAAGCATAACGCATTACTTACCTTGTCTATCCCAGTTTTGAAACTACCAAAAATCCATTTGTTTGGGGTTTTTTTGCTCTGTTTTGTGTTTCTGTTCTTCCTGGTTTGGCATTTCCCAGAATGCAATGCTTTCCCTCATGTGATCATCACAGCCCCCACCCATTACAATCAGTAAAATTAGTGCAGCAGCTGCTTCTGTTCGGTCAGAGATAATGAATCAGTCAGGGGATTGGGTTATCCAGCCAAGCCTCCTGTGAAATCACGCCCTGCCCCCTGTATGCATCACCAGCAAACACACACAATGTGAGACAGAGTCATGGAAGATTTGTCTCCTGGGGGGAGGGGGGGGGGGGTAGCAGCAGGAGCAGGAGACTTGGTGAATTGTCACAGGGGACATTTTTTTCACTTCCTGGATTTCTATCAGCTATCAGTATGGCAGAACTGTACAGGTACAGTAATACATTGTATAGACACATCTATATAAATTTTAATGTACTTTTAATAGAAAACAAGTTTTTCTTATCTGGAGTTCCCCTTTAAACTAGGGATGTGGAGGTAGGACAATGTAGTATGTAATATAGTGGCTGATAGGTTAGAAAAGGGATTGAACATTGAGGTGGGAGGAGAAGGGTCCTGTGGGGGGGGGGGAGGATTAGAGCAGTGAATAGGGAGATCCATTTGTTGCGGATGAACAGTGGGGATGATTGTAGCCACAGAACTGTAATAAATCCCATTTCTTATAATGAAGCAGTTAAACACAATGGTAATATAAAGTGTATGGTTACTAATGTCAGAAGTCTAGCCAGCAAAATGGTGGAGCTAGAGGCCTTGGTTCTGGAGGAGTCCATTGATGTAGTTGGTGTGACTGGCTGCACTCCTCACATGACTGGGCTGTCAATATTCAGGGATTTGCGTTGTTCAGAAGGGACCGGGTGGGCAGAAGGAGAGGAGGAGTATGTCTGTATGTCAGAAATGATATTAAAGTGAGTGTAAAAGATGCAATAGCGGGCGATGACTGTGATGATGAACTACAGAGGGAGGTAAAGAGTGAAAAAAATTATTCTTGGAGTAATCTATAAACCCCTCAACATTACTGAGGTGATAGATTGTCAGTTGAATAGACAAATAGAGCGGGCTGCCCGGAAGAGGACAGTAGTGGTAATGGGTGACTTCAACTACCCAGATATAGATTGGGGTCACGGTTCAGCTAAAACCACAAAGGGGAGGGAATTTCTTAACCTACTGCATAATTTTCTGGGCCAGTTTGTGGAGGAGCCAACTAGAGGTGATGCCTTGTTGGATCTGGTTATTTCTAAGGGTCCTATTCCACGGGCCGAGGAGGGCCCGATCTACGATGTAAACGAGCGCCGATCTGCTAGATCGCCGCTCGTTTACTGGGCCTATTCCACAGCCTGATGATCGTTGAGCGAGGGCTGCAGGGACATTGTTACCGATGTCCTTGCAGCCCTTGCAGCATCATACATTACCTGCAGGGCTTCTCCGCGATGTCTTCATCCCCGGGTCCCGCGCTCTCTATCTTCAGAACGGCAGGTCAGCTGACAGGCCACACTCCCGGCCTGTGATTGGCTGAGCGCTCCGTCAGCTGACCGGCCATTCAGAAGATAGAGAGCGCGGGACCCGGGGATGAAGACAGCGCGGAGAGGCCCTTCAGGTAATGTATGTTGCTGCTGCTTGTCAAATCGTCGGTCGCCCGCCGTGCACCGCTATTCAACCATAGCGATGAGCGGTGGGGGAACGATGATTTTAGGTCTGGCGCTAAATGAACGATCAGCCGATGATACAATCGTCGGCTGATCGTTCTCTCTATTTCACCGAACGATAATCGGCCGAATCGGGCCAAATGGGGCCGATCCGGACGATTATCATTACTGTGGAATAGGGCCCTAAGAATGCTGAGCTGGTTGGGGATGTCACTGTTCATGAACACCTGGGTAATAGTGACCACAATATAGTGACTTTTAGCTTAAAGTGTAGAAAACAAAGACATGTTGGAGGGCAAAAATTTTTAATTTCAAAAGGGCCAATTTACCTGGGTTAAGGGCTGAACTTTAGGGCATAGACTGGGAGCACCTGCTGTCACATACTGATGCAGCTAATAAATGGGAAATCTTCAAATCCACATTAAATAACTGTACTGCCAAATATATTCCTATGGGTAACAAATATAAACGGTTAAAACCAAATCCCCCATGGCTTACAACCGAGGTTAGAAAGGCTATAAATGACAAAAAAAAGGGCATTCAAAAAAATACAAATCAGAGGGGTCAGCTGTAGCCTTTACACATTACAAAGAAGTCAACAAAACCTGTAAAAATGTAATAAAAGCAGCAAAAATTCACAATGAAAGGTAGGTGGCCATAGACAGCAAAAAAATAAAAATAAAAAACAAAACCCAAAATTCTTCAAATATATTAATGCAAAAAAAACAAGGTCAGAGCATGTAGGACCCCTAATTAATGATGATGGGGAGTTAATAACTGGGGTTCAGGAGAAAGCCGAGTTACTTAATAGGTTTTTAAGCTCTGTACATACAAAAGAAGAACATTGAGCTGTGGTGGGCAGGGCCAGTGCTGAAGTGGGCGGGGCCAGTGCTGCTAACACATGTAATGTACTGAACTGGTTTACTATAGATATGGTCCAAGATAAATTAAACAAACTCAATGTAACCAAAGCTCCAGGGCCTGATAGATTACACCCCAGAGTTTTTAGGGAAATCAGTTCTGTAATTTCTCTACCCTTGCATGAAATATTCAGTGATTCTTTGCTGACTGGTATTGTGCTGAGGGACTGGCGTAAGGCAAATGTAATGCCGATCTTCAAAAAGGGCTCTCGAACTTCCCCAGGTAACTATAGACCCCTAAGCTTAACGTCTATTGTGGGGAAACTAATTAATTGAGGGGCTTATAAGGGACTACATCCAGGAATATGTAGTGGCTAATAGTATTATAAGTGATAGAAGCTGTCAAACCAATCTATTATGTTTCTATGAAGAGGTGAGTAGAAGCCTGGATGGGGACGCGGCTGTGGATATCGTGTACTTGGATTTTGCTAAAGCGTTTGACACAGTTCCTCATAGACGTCTGATGGGTAAGTTAAAGTCTATCGGTTTGGAAAGTTTAATGTGTAACTGGATTGAAAACTGGCTTAATAATCGTACCCAGAGAATGGTGGTGAATTATTCCTACTCCGAATGGTCCCCGGTAATAAGTGGTGTACCCCAAGGGTCAGTACTGGGCCCCCTTCTGTTTAACTTGTTTATTAATGATATTGAGAATGGAATTAACAGCAATGTCTCTATCTTTGCAGATGACACCAAGCTTTGTAGTACAGTACAGTCTATGGAGGATGTGCAGATGTTACAGGATGACTTAGACACACTGAGTGTTTGGGCGTCCACTTGGCAAATGAGGTTCAATATGGATAAATGTAAAGTTATGCACCTGGGTGCTAATAACCCACATGCATCATATGTTCTAGGGGGAGTTACACTGGGGGAGTCGCTGATAGCGAAGGATTTGGGTGTACTTATAGACAATAGACTACAGAACAGCACACAATGTCAGTCAGCTTCTTCTAAGGCCAGCAGGATGTTGTCATGCATTAAAACAGGCATGGACATGGGATATAATATTACCGCTCTATAAAGCTTTGGTGCGGCCTCATCTGGAGTATGCTGTCCAGTTTTGGAATCTGATTCATAAAAAGCTGGAAAGGGTACACAGACGGGCAACTAAACTAAATTTATTTATTTAACCCCTTAATGACAAAAGGCGTATATTTACGCCCTGTTGTCGTTAAGGGCGTTCAGAACAGGTCCGCGCAGCGACCCCGCTCTGAACCGCCGCGATCCCGGGTGCTGCATGTAGCCCGGGACCGCGGCTATTAGTAGGCACGGTCCAATCGGCGTGCCCGCTAATAAGATAATCGGAGGGAGCTGTCAAAGGTGACAGCTGCCTCCGATTATCGGAGGCATCCGTTCCCTGGTGTCAAATAAACAAAATGCGTTTGTTTGTTTTTTCAATTTCACCACACATTTATTTTTTTTCTGGTTTCGCAGTGTACTTTATAAAAAATTTCAGCCTGTCATTGCAAAGTACAATTAGTGATGCAAAAAAGGAGGAAAAAACGAAAATGCTAAAATCTAAATTGGCTCTGTCCTTAAGGGGTTAAACATATAAATGGCCTCTACAAGAAATATGGGGGAAATATGTTCCAGGTAAAACCCCCTCACAGGACAAGGGGGCACTACATCCGCCTAGAGAAAAAATGGTTTACTCTCTGGAGGCGGCAAGCCTTTTTTACAATGAGAACTGTGAATCTGTGGAACAGTCTACCACAGGATCTGGTCAAAGCAAAAATAGTAGAGGGCTTCAATCAGGGCTAGACAAGTTCTTAGACCAAAATAACTTAAATGCATATGTATAGAACCTATTATCCCTCCCCCTTCCCTGTATCCATGCTCTCCTTGGTTGAACTTGATGCACATGTCTTTTTTCCACCGTATTAACTATGTAAATATGTATAACTTTATCACATGGCTGTATCGTTGGATGACAATGGACAACTGCAAAACTTTAATAATTAAACATTAAACTAGAGATCCATTGAAATTTAAACTAGAAATTTTCTATATTATTAATATTTTAGTATTGCTATTTTGTACTTGTATTGTTGTTCTTTATAGTTTATCTTTTAACTTTGTAATGATATGTGATGAGAATAGATTTCAAATATATTTCAGATGATGCAAATAACATACCCTAAATATATAGGTGGTTATTGTTAGTGTTAGAGTTGTTACAGAGTTACAGTATATTTTTTCCTTTTTTTTTTGAATTGAAAGTTCTAGTCTCAGGAGACTTTTGTTTGGGAAAAAAATAATTACCTTAGAGACAACATTGGTGAATTTCAGTTCTCAAAGCTGTCAACTGCATGATATGAATAGAGATATATCTGCCATATTCCCAGGTTGTATAGGAATAGTAGAAATTAAATACATAATACTGTTTTTCACATGGCTACTTTGTGTTTCAGATAGTAAGAAGAATTAGCCCTCAACACAGAATGACATCAAGATGTATTCTCCCCAGGATGTCATACATCCAGCACCATATTTGCCACTTGGCACAATTGGCCTGGCCTTCACAAGTGCAGCTTCTTGCTTTACTAGTAGAGCCCACAGAAGAGCAGCACAAGCAGCTTCCCTGCTCCCCCAGTGAAGCCTTGAGCTTAGCTGGGACTGCCCATCCCCTGTAGAAGAGGGGAAGACAGGCTGTCCCTTCCTGCAGGACTGCCTGTGCTCTGGAGCAGAGGAGGACCACACACACCCGGCAAGGCTAGGTAAACAAAACCCAGGGGTTCAGGTTAGTTGTGTGTGTGTGTGGGGGGGGTAGCCTTTGGTCACGGGTGGGTGGAACCACGATGGGGGATCTTTATTATACCTGTAACCCCCTGCGGAAATACGGTGTACAGTAGTAGTGAACAGTATACAGGGAAGGGGGAGGTTCCCCTTCCACCATATACTGATCAGAGACTGTAGCCCATAAAGAACCCCTCCCCCTCTGTATATATATATATATATATATATATATATATATATATATATATGCACCAGGCCCTGAACAGTGTATGGTGCAGGGGAGTACTGTATCACTATATGGGGGAAGGGGAGCCTGTATGATACATTCCTCCCCTATACCTCATTACTGTCCCTACATGGGGGTAGGGTGCTAACTCACAGTTGGGATGCCTACATGTGGGGGGTGGAGTGGGGACAACTACCATGCTAGATGCCTTTGAAGGATGCATACTGGGGGTGGGGTTTTTAACTACCAGGGAGATTAACTATAGTGGGATACATGTAAATCGGGGGATACTATCTACTAGGGAAGAACTGCCGGGGGAATTGCCTACAGGGGGATGTCTAAGGTGGGGGGCTATCTACCAGGGACAATTACCTACAGGCAAATACTTACTATTTAGGGGCACAGAGGGATCTTATTACTGTGTAGGCATACATAGGGGTCTTATATATTAAATAAGGGAACCGATGGGGCCTTTGTACTATGTGAGGGAAGAGAGGGGACCTAAGCAATTTTTGAGGGCCCAAATTGGGCCCAAATACTACATGGGGCACAAAATAGGCAGTGTTACAGTGTGGAGCAATGCAGATTGGGACTTTGTATAGAGGTGAAGATTGTGCTGGAGCAAAGAGCCTAAAATACTCCCAGTAAGAGATGCCTCTGCACTACTATCGCTGCGGAACTGGACCGTGTGAACCGCTGATCAACACCCTGGCTGTGTTAAGTCATCCAACATAGTCCATATGCAACGATTGTATCCAGAAGATGGTATCAAAATGAGGCACTCACCATTTTGTGAACTTTAAGTAGCAAATAATTTATTTCAAATCATAGCAGGTAACAAGGACTCAAATGAGTGAACAGAAGACAACTTGTTTTGCACGCTGGTGTGCATGCTTCCTCGTGGCCCTAAAATGTTGGTCTGGCGAATTCTGCAGAGACCAGTTGTTGCCTGGAGGTATTCATGATGACCAAGCCACGTGGAGAAAACTGGAAAAGTAAGTGACTCCAATCAAAGAAGACACCCCTTGTGAGTCACTGGATTTAACTCCACTGTAATAACTCATATGACATGCAGAGCCTGTGTACCACTGGCCTCTACCTTTATATGGGCCAGTGTATGGTAGGAATACTGGTCTTTGTATTGTTGATGTTATTTAGTAATGGTATGGTGGTTGGGCGATAATTTTTAAATATATTGACAGTTAGCCAGTGAGTACGATGGCCAATAATCAAAGTATTGGTGGAGTTAGACAGTCAGTGCTTTTCACAGTAATTCCCTGAGTGTTGCCTTAGTAACGTAATCACTGCTGTTCACAATAATTTTATTTAAGTATTGGCTGAGCTACACACTCATTGTGTCAGTGTTCCCAATAATTGAGTGTGAAAAAATGAAGACTAGATCAAAGAAGTGATGTAGCCATGGTGCTGTTGTAGGGGATGTACACTTGGTATATCTATGACTCCAAAATGTAACACCCTCCTCTACTGCAGCCATGTCAAACTCTGTCCCGGAATTTTTGGCCCACTGAGGAAATCAATGTAACATAATTACATAGTTACATACTGTAGTTACATAGTCAATAGTTCCATAGTTCCATAGTATTTCATTAAACTTGCCCGCAGTGAATTATAATATGGGTGGCCTGGACGGCCAGATCGCCCATATTGTAATGTTTTAGGCAGCAAGCAGTTTTAAGCCTGTGGCCTAGAAGTAAATGAATTGTGTCCCAGCGCAGGGCAGCGTGGTGACATAATCATGCCTTCTGTGCTGGCTCATCATGCAGCCCTAGGAGCTGCATCGTGGGAGCCAGAATAGGTAAGTTCAGGAATCATCTGTTTTTCTCATACTGACATGTTCCCCAGGCTGTGGCTCTACAAATCCCATTGCGCCCTGACAGACGAAGACCCCCCCCCCACACCATTGTCCCCATGTATGAATCCGCAGTGCCCACAGCCATAAAGTATGCTGATTGGCTGCTTATTAGCTTTTCAATAAACTTAAAATAATCAAAAGTATGAAACCCAAAAAATATCCTTTTCGGTGCTGATCCCTGATGAAGGAGGATGCATCCTTGGTGATGTGTTGAAAGTAATCTATTGATAGTAGCAAACCATAGTAGCTCAGTGAAGCACTCTGCTTCTTTTTTTGTGAAAGAATTCTATTTAAAAATTATACACAGGGTAGGAAAGTTTTAAAAAGTGGATGTCAACAACAAAAAAAAATGGCACGCAGGTCAGTGCGGTTAAAAAAAGATATTATAAGCAGTTGAATTGCACTGTTGGATGTGCAAAGATTACACCTTAGAAAGCTGTATGTATTAGGCTGGGTTCACACTGCGTTTTTGCAATCCGTTTTTTTTTTATCCGGTTTTTGCAAAAAACGGATGAAAAATGGATGAAAAAAACGGATGCATTTGTGTGGACACAAAAGTAGTGTCAGCTACGTTTTTGTGTCCGTTAAAAAAACTGATCCGTTTTGATGTTTTTTTTACAATGGAAGTCAATGGAAAAACGGATCAAAACGGATGCACACAAATGCATCCGTTTTTTTTCATCCGTTTTTTTTGCAAAAAACGGATGAAAAAATCGTATTGCAAAAATGCAGTGTGAACCCAGCCTTAATTGAATGCATTGTACTGATTGAACAATTCATGAGTTTATGAAGGTTATAGTGCTCCTGTTCCTGCTCTGTTGTATTTTTGCCGCAAAATTATCTTTTTGTGTGTGTGTGTGCTAATTGTTCTAGCTAAAAAATAAGCCACCTGAGCAAGTTTTGGTAATACTGAGGATGTGTGGTCTAGACCTGGAACAGGAGTCTTCTTATGTGTACTACATAATATGGGAACAGTTTGTCCTGTATATAAATATGGCAAAAAGAAAGTGGAGTGCTAGTGCTAGTGGAGAGGGACTGGAATAAAATAAAAACTAAACCCTATAGGGAAGATTACTCAAACATGACGTAAAGTGAAACTGGCTCGGTTGCCCCTAGCAACCAATCAGATTCCACTTTTCATTCCTTACAGACTCTTTGGAATGTGAAAGGTGGAATCTGATTGGTTGCTAGAGGCAACTGAGCCAGTTTCACTTTACACCATGTTTGATAAATCTCCCCCTATGGTATGGTATGATATTGTATGGTTTTAACTAGCTCAACTAAGGTAGAAGATGCACAAATCATTAATACAAGCTTTGACACATTTTTTACAAATTAAGGCTATGTTCACACTACGTATGAGACCAGCCGTTCCGTGACCTGGTCGGTCTCTGAAAAGATCATCCCGAATGATCTTTAGCTCCAATAATTTCTGATGCGGGGGCATCCATGCGCGCCCACATTAGAACTCCCCACTGCGCACAATAATTAGCGGCCGCAGAAAACTGACGTCACTTTTTTACGGCGCCGCTAGGGATCCCGCCCGGGATTCCCTCAGAAGACATCACTACGTAAGTTCTGTGGGAATGACGGCCGTTGTAAAAACAGCTGTGATTCACACGGAACATACGTTGTGTGAACATAGCCTAAAGAAATAAAAGATTTCAAGAATGAACCCTTACAAGGATAAACAGGTCATTATGGGTCTTATTTGACATTTTACTATTAAGACATGATTTTAGCAAGTTTAGTTCAGTCGATAATAACAAAACAGATATTGGTGCATGAAAAAAGGTTTACAAAAGATTTGCAATGTGCCAAGTAAATGACAGTGTGCACTACTTAAAAAAAATCTAACTGCTGGTAACAGCACAATACAAAGGTAGACTTTACCAAATTTATTCCCCTTATTGTATATTATGAACTGGTTGTTGGAGTGCCATTTTTTATGCTCCAAATAATGAAATGTGTTGCTGTGAAAGTTAATGCTTTGCCTTACTAAAAAACCATGCTTTACAAACCTAGAGGATTTACCAATCATTTATTGGAGTTGAAGTGGTTGCAAAGTTTCCACCTACAATGTGTTCTTTTATACAGGACAGTAGTATGCTTGATATACCGAAATTTCTTTTGATTCCTCAACACATTTGTTATTGGTAAGATAGAAAAGTGCAGGTTTATTCAGATGCCTTTAATTAAAAAGATAAGAAAATTTAAAAAATCCTTATCACAATAATAATAATAATATATATATATATATATATATATATATATATATATATATATATATATATATATTATATATATTTATTTTTTTTTACTCTTTATTTGAATCAACAGGGACAGTCAAAAGTCCCAGGATACCTTTTTTATTTTAGAAACAAGAACGCCACCATGAAACCTGCCATTTTTAATGGGATGGTGGTCATGTGGCATATTATGATAAATAAGGCCAGAATTGTCTCAGTAATCGATTGCCACAATGAGATTAGCAATATCTCTTGTGGTTCAAGAGTTGTCATCCAGATTTAACTCTGTGTTCAGCACCATGGACAACACATTGGACACATCAAACAGCAATGCATCACAGGGTATGCTTGACTGTGTTCTTGCAACTTCCTATGTTGAAAACTTTTTAAACCAAGTAAAAGTAAATCTACCCCAAACTGGTACTGATAAAGCTACATATCATAGCACAGAAATGAGTCATCATACTGCTCTGTAGAAAAAAAGGTGTAAACATTATATAGATCAGAGTATGGCAACTCAATGCTTTTGATTCTTTTTTTTTCTTTTTTTAAATGGCTTATCTGGTTAGGGAAAACTTCTTTAGCATTGAGAGTACAGTGGTACCTTGATTTAAGAGCATTGCTTTGGTTTAGGAGCTCCCTGTACTGGGTGGGAGCGCGAGTAGAGGAGGGGCATGGTCTGCATAGCGGGGTCTACAGCACTGTACTCTGACCCAGGATGTCTGCCTCACCTTCCAAATCATAGCAGATCCAGTTGAGGCTGGGGCTTACATCAGGGGACAGGACTGTGGAGGTAATCTCTTCATAGCTGTAACCCCTCTCTCCCTGGACAGAGAGTGCTGTATGTATGTGCCCACATCTGCCCTGCTCATTCCTTCATGCTCCCTGCAGTCTCTGTCAGTCCTTGTGTTTCCCATCCTCTCCATTACTGTACAGATACTTGTATTATGACATATTCTGCTGTTTCTGAATGTTTGTTTAATTAGTTTTACATGTTATTCAGAATAATAAATCATTATTTTTGGGGTGTGGAACCAATTGTCTGCATTTCTATTATTTCTTATGGGAAAATTTGCTTTGGTTTAAGAGTGGATTTGGATTACAAGCACGGTCCCAGAATCCAAGGCACCACTGTATATGGAAATTAATAAAGAGCCTATGTGTACATCTCTGCGCACCCCTGCTGTCCTCCTGCAGTGTCTCTGGGTCCCCTGCTGAATGCTACCTTTTCAACTTCCAAGATGAACGGGATGGGACAGCGCCACGGCCATTGATTGGCTGTCACTGCTGAGATGAGTCTGTCTTAGAAGTGGAATAGGGTTCATTCAGCAGGGGACCTAAAGGAGCCGCAAAATCATCTAAGGGGAATGCAGAGAGGTAAAAATATCCTCTTTGTTATTTTCTATATACTTGCAACGATATACAAGAAGTTTTCTCTAACTGGATAACCCCTTTAAGTTTAAAAAGAATTCAAAATTTTTCATCAGAGAAACAAGTGTAATTTCATGTTTTTTTTTAGAAAGTAACAATTCATTAACACAGTTCTTTTAGGTTATTTCATTTGATTCCACATAGATATGTAAGGCTTCCAATGAAACCAGGGGTGGCTCAGACCATTCATCTTTACCGGCAGTTATCAAAAACAAAACAAATCAGGATTTTAACAAGGAAATTAGCAGACATTAATTTAAAATTTTAGTTGATTTCCTAGAATTTAATGTTTTTTCTTTTTACAATATTGGTTCTACTGCCATAACAGTTGCGTGAGACATGCTGAATATACAGTAAAAATTCTTGATAAATAAAAATATTTGTGAAAAAGCACAACAGAATTATAACTATTGGGTCAGAGGAGCAATCTGTTAAACCAGAGAAGTTTTTATTACACAACAAATTCAGCTTCTATAGATGCTATAAGAGCTCAAAGGGCTGTATAGTCAGCAACATCATTCTGATTATTGATTTTATCCTTATAGTCTTCTTTTTCATACTGAATAAAGGATATATGGGATTACATGGTGGGAATTATTTTTCCAGGCTTTCTTTAATGATTATATGGACTTGCCTGATACTCCTATTTCCCTAGAGATACTTAATGAAGCTTTATTGCAGGTATCTAATAACATGTCACCAGGATTAGATGGAATCCTCTTCAAATTTTTAAAAAATACAATAATACTTTAATATGTTTTCAGTGCATGTGTTTCCCCTGAGTCCTGAAATGAAACTATAATTACACTGGTTCTCTAGCCCAAAAAGAACCTGCTTCAACCTGAATCTTATAGATCGATATTGCTTTTCACTTTGGTGTAAAAAGCTGCCCTCAAAAATATATTCATAGTGACCTCTCTGATACCAGTTTGTTTATGTCTGGTATTACAGATGAAATAAAGAAGTTTATGACTTGATGCAACACAGCAACACAGGGTGAGTGTCATATTATTTTCTCTATAAATACTGTATATTGCCTGCCGCACATAATATAGAGCACCACCAAAGTTGCACAGATCTTTGTACGTCAAAGGTTCTTTCTCCCACTGGATACATATATTTCGTAGTGCCGGAATAGTGGACTATCTCACTTTTGTTGCAAGTTTTATTCTTAACACTTCTACCCCCCCCCCCTCCCCCCGAACCCAACATATATCGATTTGGTGCAGTTTGAAGAGGAGATTGATTTAGACACTTCTTTACTGCATATCTGAATATCCTTTTGTTGGAGTTTAAAGCCTCTTTCACAAGTCCATTTATTATGTCAGTATTTGTGGACCCACAAATGCGTATAGAATAAGGGCCCACTCATTTCTATGGCCCCAAACACACATCTGTAGGTGTTACAGATCCATGTTGGGGCCATAATCTATGCTGCAAAAATAAAAAAATTAAATAAAATAAAAAATAAACAAAACAAATGAGCAAGTCATTGTGCAGACATTATTGGTGCGATTCTTTCGTAATATATAGGGAACTAGTCAAAGATTCCCCTTTTGTCCACTGCTTTATTTGTGTCAGAACTATTCAAAGTTTCTAGTCAGAAAAATAAAAATAGTTTCTCATTTGGTAACTGTAAAATAAATATTCGTCTATACAGATTACATAGTTAACCCCTTAATGACACAGGGTGTATATATACACCATCAGATAAAAGAAAAGTTATACATGTTACATATTGTTGTAATCATAACGACTTGAGGAACATATATAACAAGTTAGTTTTACCCCAGGGTGAACAGCGTAAAAACAAATACCCCCCAAATAAACAAAATGCGTTTCTTTTTTTTCAATTTCTCCACACATTTATTTTTTTTCTAGTTTTGCAGTGTTTTTATGAAAAAATTCAGCCTGTCATTGCAAAGTACAATTAGTGGCACAACAAATAAGGGCTCATGTGGGTTTCTAGGTAAAAAAATGCAACTGCTATGGCCTTCTAAGCACAAGGAGGAAAAAAACGGAAGTGCAAAAATCGAACTTGGCTCTGTCCTTAAGGGGTTAAACATAATCACAACCTCAGATATCATTCTTGTAATTTTAAACGTCATTTATAAGTGCAAATACGTTTTTGGGCTTGAGAATCAGATCATTGGAATCCCTATTCATGTCGCTAGGGGGAGGGAAATACTCCTCTTAGGATAAAATGACTGGCAACCTCTTTAGATATCTGGAAACTAAAAATTGATGTTAATGATTTCTTCTCTTTATTTCTTTTATAATTAAAACTCTCAGAAAAAATGTTTTTGCTTAGAAGAAGCTACCAATGATCATTATTTTTTTTTATTTGAATTAAGATGGTTCTATTACCTAATGTACTGTAAAGGTTTGTTATTTTAACACTATTAATAATAATTAGAGCCTTCATATAGATGGGAAAGTCTCCATATGTGGCTTTAAAAAAATTTTTTTTAAAAATCAATATTGGAAGAGTGTGAATGATTTGACCCTTGTAACAATTATTGTGTGTTTGATTTGACCCTTGTAACAATTACATTTAATGATGTCATCCTGCTTATAAATTATTTGTGACTCTTAGCAACCTTACCCCTCCCACCTTATTTGTGACTCTTAGCTACCTTATCCCTAATTAACACTCAAATCCTATGAACAAATGTTCTTAGATTACTAATGCAAGAACAAAGAATATGAATTTGACTCCTAGAACACCCAACTCTACTTCCACACATACCATAGACACAGCCCTGGTTACAGAAGAAGTATACTTCAAAGTCACCATGGTCATAATTGATGTACTACAATATTTTGCCTTTTCTCTATAATAGCAGCTGCCTCTCTGACCTCAAGCACCAAGGTTTCAGCCACAGGAAACCACAAATAACGGCCATTCTATTGAAATAACCGCCATTCCTTTGAAATAATGATGTTATTTGGATACAAAATGGCTCGTGGCCTAAGTGGTTGTGGCCTAAGAATGTGAAATTTTATCAAAGAGCATAAGGTACTGTGAATTACACACAGTAAAATAATACCAAAATATGGCTAAAAGTGAACAGGAAAAAAAAAATTGCAAAAGTTTTTAGCCAAAATGGGTCATAAATAATGGGCATGTTCATTCTTTATACATGTCTACACATTTTTCAACAAAGTTTGTGCACTGCTGGTCAATTTCCCATTACATTGAAAATACGGTCATTTACGGTCATCTACGGTCACCTTATAATTACGGATATATCTTGAAGTTATTTTCCTGTGTGTGAACATATCCTTAAACTCTTAAAGCGTAACTGTCATATTTTTTTTTATTGCAGAAACTCTGTAATAGGTTTTATCAGCCAAAAAAAGCCTTCTTCTGTACTCAAGAAGCAATCTCCCAGCCTCCCCCCCTGACTTCTTATCTGTGCATTATCAGGCAAACACGTCTTCATTACAGAGAAGCCAGTGAAGACGGGTTCTGCTCTCTCCATTCTATTCTTATGGAGGGGGGAGGGGCCGAGGGAGATGAGAGAGCAGGAAGAGGTGACATGAAGGTCAGCTGTTTCTAGACTCTCTGGGCACCTAAACCGCAGGATTCTGGGGTCAGAAAGGTCAGTGCTTATCTATGAATTTACTGAGAGAAGATTGCAGGGTGTTGTGCTGTGCAGGACTGCTCCGTGCTCAGTCACTCCTAACAGCCCCTCCCCTCTCCATAACCACATAATGGAGACAGAAATCCTGCTGCTTCTGAAGTGAGGGGGGAGGCTGGGAGATTGCTTTTTCAGTCCAGAAGGAAACTCTTTTGGTTTATAAAACCTATTACAGATTTTCTTAAGATCGCTTGTACTGTTGATATTTAATGTTTTTTTAAAAAATGACCCTGAAATGACAGTTACACTTTAAAGTTCACACTATTGAACAATTAGACAGTTTTAGTAAACCTGCCGCAGTTTCTTCAGTGCTGCTTAGTTTTCCTCATTCTGGGGAAAAGCTATTTTGCATATTATTCCCCTAAAATCTCCCTGGCAGCCCAATCTTCACAAGGAGAATTAATACTTCCTGGGAAGCAATACCTTAGTGTTCATTTATGACAAGAAAACAAGTGAACATTTTATATACAGTCTGTTTAATAAAAAAGTCATTCAACTGTTAAATAATCATCATATTTTTTTGAAAGCCAAAACATACTGAAAAATATATATGATAAAATGGACATTATAGAAGCAATTAAAACAGAAAAAATAGTTTATGATTTAACAAAAGCAAAATGTTATCCTGCAAAACAAAGCAAAACTCTGCATCCGTAACTGACAACTTCTGTCTTCTTCAACACATCAAACATCTCTTATCTATCACAGTAATGAAAACAAATCATAAGAAATAACACGAAACATTTGTTAAAGGTGAAATCCAACATGACAATGACAGATATAACAATAAATGACTGCATTGTACAAATACATTTTTTACCTGCAGCAGTCATAAGTGCATTGATTTGAGAAATGCAAATGGAATCTCAGCAATTCCTGGACTGTTACTTATAAAGAATTCATTATCCAGAATAACATGGACATCAGATTTGTTTTCCATTTGTTACTTGGAGCACTATACTGTAGATGTGATATAAAAAAGATCTCTTATTGTGACATCTACTGTAAGAAACATTTGGCAGCTATATGTTTGTGCAGGCAATAGTCAATAAGCCTTCTGAATGTACAAACTAGAATGACATGAAATAGACCCCCAATATAATTAGATCATGTTCCGTTCCTGGTGGCAAGAAAAGTGATAAAAAAGTGATATTCTAAGTTAAAGGGAATTTATTGGGATCTATTAATATAAATTTGACATTGCCTTCCCGGCTAATTAAAAAAAAAATCAAGGTGTAAGTGTAAGAAAATTTGGTATGTTTGTTAAAAATATCTCATTTTAAATTTATACTGTTTGGGGGAAATTTATCAAAGGGGTGTAAAGTAGAACTGGCTTAGTTGCCCCTAGCAACCAATCAGATTCTACTTTTTATTCTTCATAGATTCCTTGGAAAATAAAAGGTGGAATCTGCAACTAGGTCACTTCTACTTTACACCAGTTTGATAAATCTCCCCATATATGACTATGTTCCCATGACATATTTTTTCCATTTTTGATTAAGGGTACCTTCACACGTACCAAATCCGCAGCGGATTTCACGCTGCGCATCCTGGTAGTGTGGGGGTGTATGGGGGTTACATATCTGCAGTGGAATTTTCATTTCACTGCGGATATGTAAGCCGGCCCCTTTAACCTCCTGCCGCCCGCAGCCCCTGGCCTGGAGCCTCCTTTACCTGCTCGGCGCTGCAGCTGTGTGTGAGGCTTCTAGCAGTCCCCATCAGCCAATCAGTGCTGCCGTGCACTGATTGGCTGATGGGGATCGACGGGAGCCAGGAGCTTCACACAGCCGCAGCGCCGAGCAGGTAAAAGTATGCTATGGGCCAGGGGCTGTTGGCGGCGTGATGCGGGGGGGGGGGGGGGGGTAAAGGGGCTGGATCAAATACTGGCACCGGAATGAAAATTCCGCTGTGGGTATGTGACCCATTCACTTCACACTACCAAGATCTGCAGCTGATTTCGCTGCATCCGGTGGATCCGGTACGTGTGAAGCTACCCTAAGACGGTTTTAATGATTTTTAGCATTAAAAATGTCTGTCTTTAGCAAAAAAACAGACATTTTTCACTTAACCTGGGATAGGCTATGTCCCCACAATGTTTAACAGTATAAATTTCTGTCGAAACTCTTTGTTGCTCATTGATGTCATAAACATCCACTACAATTCTCAGTATTTTTTCGTCTTATTAACATATAAATAAAGAGTATTGTAAATCAGAGGTAACAAATGAACGAACAAAGTACATTTTTGGTCACTTATATTAAATCATATTGATCATTCTATGGCCTATATTTTATCAGGCATGTCTTTTCACAGTGAGATGGAGAGAAGGAGGAGGATTCTTATATCTGAAAGAAGGAGCTAGATACGGCTGATATGGCTGCCATCGGTAGATTACAGATAGTTGTTTCCTATTCTAGAAACTAAAGGGAAGTGAAGTATTTTTACAAAAATGACACTAAGAAGGATTAGAAGGATTTACCTAAAAAGGTCACATGTGTCAAGATAGTTGTATTGTGCTTAAGGCACGCAGTATTTAAATGTGCTTGAATGTATTGTCTGTCTTTAATTATTCCATACTGGTAGATGATATGTGCAGTAATCCTGTTATTCTTGTGCTTTTGTTCAACAATTAAATAGCATTTTGACCTATATGTCACTTTGCATGATATGTTATAAAAGATAAAAGCCTCATGCACACATGAAATGCAGTTTACAGAGAGCCTGTGCAGATTTACAAGTCCTTACTATGTATGTCAAAACTAATTTTCAAGGATTCACATGGAATCTTTGTGAAACAAAACTCTGTGAGCTACCAAGTACAATTGGAAAGATACGAACAGTATCCCACCTATTGTCTTGTCCTTGAACACTAAGGGCCCTTTTCCACCGGGCGATTATCGTTCAGATTATCGTTAAATCAGTCGAATCTAAACGATAATCGTTCGGTTGAAATGCAGTTAATGATTAACGACCGGACGAGAAATCGTTGATTGCTCTATAAGACCTGGACCTATTTTTATTGTTGCTCGTTCGCTAAACGTTCGCAAATCGTTCGCATTGAATAAGATATCGTTCGGTCGTTCGCAATAGATACGAACGCAATAGCGAATAAATAGCAAAGAAAAAACGATCGCAATTACGATCATAAGTAACGATTATCGTTCCATGGAAATGAGTGAACATTTTCAGGTCTTTCGCAATAGCGGTCATTTGAGATTGTTAATCGTTAACGATTGTTCAAACGTTAATCGTCCGGTGGAATAGGGCCCTAAAGCTTAAAGTGTAACTTTTGTTTCAGAAATCTTTAGACATCATAGTGAAAAGTTTCCATCAGTGGAGGGGTATGGATTATGAGCCTCCACCAATTGTTAGAAAGGGACAGAAGAATCGTTCAACTGAGCATTGTTTTTCCCTAATGTCTCTATGCTGCTGAATATGGATTCCATAGAAAGTGTATGGGTCTGTCTTCAGTCCTGTACTGAGTCAGCAGGGGAAAAAAACTGTACTCAGCTGAATACTTCTCCTGGCTTAGTCTAAAGATAAGAGTGGCACCTAGAAATGATAGTTTCACTTTAACTAAAATCTACATATTAATATATGACAAATAGATGGCCTAAAAAGTTGTACCACTTTATCTTCATGAGCATATACAGTATCAGACCTCTACACTAGACCATTACAGCAGAGCTATCAACTTAATCTATTGCCCTCTGCAAGGTAAGTATATCACAACTACAGGTCTGTACTGCTAGTGGTCAAAATGGCACACAAAAAAATAGAAAATAATACATCTATCTCTGTCTAAGGCCCCGTTCCCACTGAGCAAAACTAGCGGAATTCCGCGGTGAAACATGTTCATTCTTCAGCACGGACAGGGCAGGAGCGCACGCCTCCCATAGACTCCCATTATGAGCGAGAGGCTAACGGCATTCCGGGGCGGACAATTCCGCCGCGGAATTCCACTAGTTTTGCTCAGTGGGAACGGGGCCTAACTGAGGAATCCAATATCCAACACTACCATTACCCATCCTGACAGACTGCTGTGTGCATACACAGCAGTCTGTTAGTTACAGGAAAGACAGGTAGGAGAGTGTAGTTCTTTCATGATTCATTAGTATGAAGCTACTGTATTCTTTCAGTGCTCCTATCATGGAAGCAGCACTATCTTTTGTACCTTTTCAACCACTAGTAGTGATGACCTGTAGCTGAAAAAGGCTTCCCTCACATAAGCAATCATATAAAGTTCACAGATGCCTTTTAAATGTTACGCGCAATAATTTACAGCTTGTGTCAAGTTGGAGTACACCTTTAAAAATGTAGAATAAAAAACACAATCAGAGAACATTTAGCAGCCAAATCTAAATGAAATAAACATAAAATCTTTTGTCAATTTTACAACAAAGAACACCAATAGTATTGGACTTAAGTGATATAAATGTGGCTTAGAAAAAATATATATTATCTTCATTTTAGAAATAGCAAGATTAGATAAAAAGTAAATAATAGTAACGTCTCAGAAATTGATGCAGCTTCATCACCGGTCTAAAAAAATGTATATTTCCTGTGAGTGAAAGTGAACAATTGGAAATAATTGTGAAGAATTTTTTTCACGCATTTTCTTTTGCATTAGAAAAACAAATTGGTAATCTTAAGGTCAATATATTGTACTATAAAGCATATGTGATTGGTTCATGCTACATACTGGATGGTTTCCTTAATACTGAAATATGTATAAAGTAAGGGGTATATAACTAATTGTGCTAGCATTGCATTTGGAGTTTACGTCTAGAATGTTAGACAAAAAAATATGACAAGGCATGCTGTCACAATAGCAAGCACAACGTAAAATACATTGATAAATTATATGTATATATGCATTCTATGTAAATATATCTTCAATTTTCATGCAGTGTAATAATAATGCTTAAAGGGGTGAGTGTACTTTTAAATAAAACACATTAAAATGTTACACAGTCCTGAGATTCTTCCATTTCCAGTGTTTTAACAAACTGGATACAATTTACTCTGGAGTATACAGGGTAAATGTAGTGTGTGCCATCATCGACCCACACTGTCCATGTCAACATTATTGTGGTGAAAATACAATATACTTCACTAAAGCGATCATATAGATGGTGCGTTTACACAGAGAGATTTAGCTGACAAATATTTGAAGCCAAAGCCAGGAACAGACTATAAACGGAAAGACTGGGATCTATTCTCTTTTCAAATCTATTCCTGGATTCAAAAATATGTCAGATAAATCTCTCTGTGTAAACGCATCATAAGTTTAAAAAAATGAATACAATGATTGTTTAATGGAATCACTTTATGGTGGGGTGGGGGTGGGGGTAGGGGGGTCATTGATAAACCAACCAACCCTCAAAAGAGGCAGGAGTCCCAAATGGAGGAAGCATTAAAAAAAAATATGTGCCAAAAAATCTGACCAGTGAGAAACTGGATTGCCCATCACTCTGAACTAAGAATTATCACAGCAACACATCCAGTATCCCCTGTAAAACCTACTCAGTGAGACCTATATTTTTCCTAACCCCAGTATTTAATTTGCCACGTTGACCAAAACACTGTTTAAAACCTGTTATAAAGAAAACCCTAAGCTATTATGTATTTACATGGAAATGGTCAGCTTGTACCCCAAATTATCTGGGAAACATCTACACCAGTGTTTTTCAACTCCAGTCCTTAAGACCCACCAACAGGTCATGTTTTGCAGATATCCCATACAACAAACAGCTGTGGCAGTTACTGGTGCACTGACTATAATTATATCACCTGTGAAATCCTCAAAACATGACCTGTTGGTTGGTCATGAGGACTGGGGTTGAGAAACACTGATCTACACTGTAATTTAAGAAAGAAGGCAGCTACAGCCATTGGCAACCATGTCACCCTACTTCCTTCGAGTCAGTGTGCCCGTGTCTGTCAATTATTTGTATCCAGATATTGTATCTTCTTATAGTCAGTACAGGTTTCCAGGCCAATGAGGCTACAAATAACACTAGGTGTGCTGCTATGTGATAGGCCAAAATATTAGCTGCACTGTTCATTGTTGCTTGGGGATTTTTTTTTTACATGTTAATTACAGAAAGAAAATGCACAAAAACAGTTTGGATTAGAAAAATTAATTTTTAAGCATAAAATGCATTTGAAAGTGAAAGTGGCAACTTTAAAGTCGGGTAACCTTAAATAGCAGCACCATCTCACCCATATATTTTTCCTGCATTTTTTCTGATCTTGAATATAGTGTTTGTCATTATTGCCAAGATCTAAGGCCAGGGAGAAATTATTTTTTGAGAGAATTTACCCACAATACAAATATTTCTAAAGCTCAGGATCAGAAACTTGCAGAAGATATTAAAAATGGAATAAGGAGGGGGTGGAGTTGGAGGAGCGGTCAGAATAAACATACACATCCCTAGTTAAAATAGGCACCACACTGCAGAAAAAATGTGCTTCATAGATGTCAGGTTAGAAATTACCCCTGCTGTGTTTTATAAAGTTGGTCTAAAATGAATATTATTTCATTCCAAGATGTGGTTACAGTTTAAGTAAAAAAATATACTGCTCTATATAACGTGTAGTACATAGAAATAGGAATCCAGCAATGGGTTTAAGGTCAGTGCATTAAGATGGATTCCCAGCTAATGTTGACATGTATCCCACTATGTGCCATAATACAATTTTTAGGTGTGATCATGTTGTTGGGCAACACAACCAAGAACTAGTCATTGGCAAACGATAATAACAGAACCTCTAAACATTAAAGAAAACACTAAGATAATGTGCTTAACAATCGGAGTATGCAACATTGGTGAATAAAAGAAATTTCGGCTGTGTAAAAACCCACGGTGGTCAATGTGAATATGTAAAGTGAATAGAAAAAAAAATATGGTGGTTGAAATTCCATTCTTGAAGTATCATATCAGAAATCATGAAAAGTGTATCTCAAGCAGTAGTTCAAAAGGTATGTCTCTCTTTCAAGGAAAATCTGCATTGTTCAAAGCTGAAAAATGATCTGTCGCTTTTCTTGTCCTTTGCCTCAGAATACATTTACTCATCTCATATGAACGTGTGTGAGCGTTGAGATGCGCGTGCACATACATTCATATTAACATAGCGTGTGCTAGAGAATTCTTTCCTGCTTCATCGCATACAATTAACTACTATGGAACATCATCATAAGCATAGTCCATCAGTTAACATAGTATAACCAGTAGATTAAGTTGAAGAGAGAAAATGTGATAGGAAATATCATTCTTGACCATCTGTCTATGGCATTTACATCAGTTAGATCCGGGATTTTAATTTTTAACTGTGAAGATCTTCTCCTTAGATGGTTCTTTTTGCCATGAGGAACAGTTCTGTCCATTGCGCGGCGCCCAAATCCATCGCGAGTAACACTTTGTTTTCTGTACTGAATTCCTGAGTTATCAAAGGATGTTGTTGAATTTCTGACATCAGTGACGCTTGTTGTAATTTCATTGCCGGTAACTTCATTATGGATTTCAAGTGTTGTAAGCAATATGTTTCCATGAGCGTCCACCTACCAAAAATAAATAACACAAAACGTATACTTTATTTATTAATTTCATAAAAATATATATAACACTTTAGTTTATTTTAAAGGGATTTCTCTCTGTAGTCAGGGACGGTGTATTGGGCCGAACCCCACTAATCACTAGAATGAAGAGGCTGCAATCCTCGGTAATGGGTTTGTACCGTCCTAAGGGAAAGGCATATCATTAGAAAATGGCATCACTTAAAGTGAACCTTTCACCAAGACAGTGCTATGTAACCTACCACCATTATGCTATAGAGCAGGAAGAACTAAGCAGATTGATATATAACTTTGTGGGAAAATATTAAGCATAACTTGTAACTTGTGGAGTAAAATCCCTGCTCATTCTGGTTTAAAGAGTCAAGTGAACAGTGTCACTCAATGGACTGGACTCTTTAGCATAGAAACCTTAGAGATTTCAAATCAATTATATATCAATCTGCTCAACTCCTTCTACTCTATAAAATGATGCTGATAGCTAAGCTAGAATTTTCATGGTGATGGGTTCCCTTTAATAAACAGTAGGGTTAACAGTATGCCAACCTCCCACCGATGCTGATATTAAAGGAGACTCCATTTTGGTTGAGTGCTGCATCCACCTCGCTGTACTTCCCCAGCACTACAGTACAGTGGCAATCGGGAGGTCGGACCGCCTGCCTCATATTATTATAGCATATCCCGGAGCTATAAGCTGAACGCTGTATTTAAAGTTTGTCACCGATGTTCTTTAATTCAGTATAGTAAGCTAATAAATTATAGCCTCAGAGAAAAAAATTACCTTTCTTGGTAAAATGCTTTTTATTTGCAGACTCAGTTCATACACGCATAAACAAATTATACTACACACACTAAATTTTTACAGTCCAGCAATGCTGCCGGCTGCATATAAAGGGCTATTTGTTTCACTATTAAATATTTTCATTGGTTAGCTATATATAGATTTTATATAACAACTAGCTGGCAGGTTTTTTTCATTATATAGTTTTGTCTGTTTTTCACAAAAGATGATTGTTCTACATGGACCCAATGATTAATTATTGCTAAATGATTCTAGCTATATTAAAGTGCAAAGTGTTATCACAGTGGCCCAGTTGTGAGCATTGTTGTAGTGCAACACTTCTTTCTTTTCTGCAGGGTTACACATGGAAGGGGTTGACATATTTGGATTAGCCCCCTCCCCACAAAGATTCTAATGAAATGTTGTTTTTTTTTGTAATTTTTTTTTTTAATTTAACATTCAGATCCCTAAGCTACGACCAGTGCTTTGCTGTTTGCATTAATTGGCACTGCTCAGGGACCAAGTGCCATGGCTGCTCTGTGCCTCAGCCACCTTCCTAAATATTTTGGCTGCTCTGTGCCTTGGTCGCCTCCCTAAATATTTGGCCCACTTTTACAGCATGGATGAAGTCGTTGTAAATGTTTAACCCCTTCAAGACAGAGCCCTTTTATGCACAAAAGTCCGGGTCAAATTAATGCAATGTCCCTTCCCGCCTTCTAAGAGCCATAGCGCTTTTATTTTTCCAACTACAGGGCTGGTTGGGGTGTAATTTTTTGGGCCATGATCTCTAGTTTTTATTAATATCATATTGGTGTAACAGAAAAATTTTGATTGCTCTTATTTTTTTGTGATACATAAATTAATAAAATCAGCAATACTGGTGCATTTTTTTGTTTCCGTTTACACTGTTCACCGGGCGGGAACAATAATGTTATATTTTAATAGATCAGACAATTCCGCAGGCTACAATATGTAATATGTTTGTTTATTTATTTATATTTTTATTTTTATAATGGGCAAGGGGGTATTTTAAAGCGACTGTACCCACAATCTGACACCCCCCAAACTATTTGTACCTTCAGATAGCTGCTTTTAATCCAAGATCTGTCCTGGGGTCCGTTTGGCAGGTGGTTATTGTCCTAAAAAACAACTTTTGAACTTGCCCAACGGCCTGGGATTAGAATATCTGTGCCCTAACTTTGCACCACCCCTCCGTCCCTCATCCCCACCCTCTTTATCATTAGGAATGTTACTGGAACATTTTCTCCTGTCTGAACACTGCACAGGTGTCTTAATGATCCAGCCCATGTTCAGTATTTACACAGCTGGGGAATAGGAGACAATCTGCCTGGAACATTCCTAATGATGAGGAGGTGGGAGAGGAGGGACAGAGAGGTTGTGCCAGTCTAATGCATAGACATTCTAAGCCCCGGCCGTTGGGCACAGGCTGCAAGTTTAAAAGTTGTTTTTTAGGACAATAACTGCATCACCTTCCGAACGGACCCCAGGAAAGATCTTGGATTAAAAGCAGCTATCCGAAGGTACAAGTGGTTTTGGGGGGGGATCAGATTGTGGGTACAGAGTCGCTTTAAACTTTTATTGGGAGGGGGTTTATAAGGTTTTTTTTTAATACTTTAAAAAACTTTTTATTACACTTTTATTTATTTATTTACTGTAAAATATGCTATCATTAGATTGCATACACTGGTCCATGCTATGCCATAGCAAAGCATAGATCAGTGTTATCGGTGATCTATGTATAGAGCCTACCTGAGAGCAGACTCTACACAAAGATTGCGGATCCGACAGGATTGAGGTAAGGAGCTTACCCCCGCCTGTCAGCACGGCTACAGGGGTCCTGATCACTCAGTGACAGATGCTTGATCTGTCACTGAGCACCTTAAATGCCGCTATCGCTTTAGATCGCGTAGTTTAAGAGGTTAATGAGACTCAGCTGCGGGATCGCCCGAACACTGATTTGAGTGGGATTGCTCTCTCTGCAGCGCTCCCGCTCACATTAGAAAGCTCCCGTCAGTACAGGAATGTATATATACATTCCTACTGCACGGGGTATGTGCAGTAGAAACGTGTATATACATATTACTGATGTGAAGGGGTAAGTATGTATTCATAATTTAGGCTAAGATTACACAAGCCGGTTAAGCCATCTATAAATAAATCATGTGACATTAGATTGTAAGTTTCTTTTTAATTGTGCAATGGATTATTTACTTTTCTAAGCTCATAATAGGAAATGTCTAAAATGATATTACATTTAGTTACTAGGAATGGCCAATTTTGTACTATTATTCTATGTAAAACAAAAACTGGTTTAACTTGCCCACAGCAACCAATCACAGCTCAGCTTTCATATCTTGAAGAGTACCAGTCATGATATTTGCTGACTTATTCAGCAGGTGGTGGTTCCAGATACAAGAAGTTTGGGTGGATACTACCATGCCTGGTTAGTTCTGTGCACAAGCCCTATTGAATCAGAATGGGACTCACACACGGAACTGATCCAGCATAGCTGTATACATAGTTACATCCAGTGACAAAAGCAACTGCATGCCGATCAGGTCAGCAAATATCATGACAGACACCCTTTAAGATCTGAAAGCTGAGCTGTAATTAGTTGCTATGGTGAAGTTACAACAGTTTTTTGTTTTGCACAGGTAAATCTAGGCCTAGAACCCCATAGATTTGTGTTGTATAGACTCTTTATTGTTTTTTTTTAATTTATTGTAAAGATGTATATTTTTGTGTACCTGTGCTTATTGGTTATAGATCTTTTTTGCGGAAACAATGAAGATCAGTGATGACAGGCATACATAATTACTATTCACCATTTATTTTTGTTCACTGAGCATGCCATTCAGATCCTGTGTTTAGCTGCTGAGTTTACAATGCTGACAAAACTGTCAGACCTGGGTATGCCAGGCGGAAAGCGTATATTATTTCTCTTTCTTATCAGACCGGAACTGATTAAATAAATGTTTCAACAATATTATTATTAAATGATGGTATCAGACGCACATGGTGAAGTGCATGGGAGCATTAACTCTATTGACTAAATTGGAATTTCACTGAAGTGGTGATTTTGTCTACTGCAGCAAAATGTATGTGTTTAGATTTATTACAGGACATGTTTATTTAAAATTAAAAAAAGTGCATCGAAAGAGATTTCATGTGATTAAAATTTTAGATCTGGGACTCTATTAGACTGTATCCTGTTCCTGGTAATGAAGATGGCAATAAAATTTATGATTCGGTCCAGGTATACTGTTGACAACATGGTTTGCTGCATCTGCAGATAACGGTATTATACAGTAAAAGGAGGATTCCTTAGTAAGAGTAGTATGTGCTGACAGATAGAGATGCTATATTTGCAGACTGTATCTAATAAAAAGCCTGTTTTTTTAAGACTGATCATGAAAGATTAGTCCAACTCTTTTTCATTTCTATGGGAGTCAACGAGCGGACAAAAGCACATGTTTTGTTACAGCAAAAAAAAAAAAAAAAAAACAGTCTTCAGAAAAAAAATATTTGGTGTGAGTCAACTATATGGCTATGTTCACACGCCATGGAAATGATGGCAGCTTTTCTTGGACAGACATCATTTTTCAGCAAATAATGACCATTTGCTGAGAAATGATCTCTGTAAAAAAAGCCCTAATTTTGACAGTGTGTGTGAACATAGTCAAATGCAGAGTAAAAAAACACAAAAGAAATTGTGAACCCAGCCTTATGGCATATTCACATGTACCAAAACTACACCAAAAAACACAGTTTGCATCTTTCATTGACTTAACTGGAAAACCACATGATAAACCACCTCAAAACCTGCACAAAAAAGTACAGCACATTCCATGTGAAAATATGCTTCTAAAAGAGGATATCACATTTAAAGGAGATAGCAGTGTTTAAAGGTTTTATAAGGCAATGTTCCCACTTCAGGAACACAATGGGGGAAGGCAGCCGTCTCGTTATACTGTATAGATGGCCACTAATAATAATCATGGTATGTATTTGCGTCCGTCAGTATCACAAGATGGCTGCCGCACCTGCTATGTTCCCAAAGTGGGAACATAGCCTTAAAGGGAACCTGTCACCCCCGTACCGGGGTGACAGGCTCCCGACCCCCCGTTAGAGACCCCTATACTTACCTCATCCCGCCGGGTCCCGCTTCTGGATTCGGTCGGGTCCCGGAGATCTCAGCCGCTGCAGCCCGGCGGGCACGCTGAGAGATGAGTCCAACACCCATAGAGAATGACAGGAGAGTCCAGCGCTCCGTCATTCTCTATGAGCGTTGGACTCATCTGTCAGCGCGCGCGCCGGGCTGCAGCGGCTGAGATCTCCGGGACCCGACCGAATCCAGAACCGGGACCCGACGGGATGAGGTAAGTATAGGGGTCTCTAACGGGGGGTCGGGAGCCTGTCACCCCGGCACGGGGGGTGACAGGTTCCCTTTAAGTTGTTTAACATTGGGTTTGTTATTTTAAACATTTCCTGCAGCTGCTGTAACTTTCTAAACTTTCAGGCAATTTTTTTTAGGGTTCTTAGTTGCCCGAGATTTGTAATTCTCAAGTCTTCCAGTACTTATCAGTATCAGCTGGAAGTGGTATTATTTCCAGTCTGAAGAGCAGGAGAGGTTTTCTATGGGAATTTGCTACTGCTCTGGACAGTTCCTGTCTTGGACAGAGGTGGCAGCAGAGAGCACTGTGTCAGACTGGAAAGAATACACCACTTCCTGCAGGGCATACAGCAGCTTATAAGTACTAAAAGACGAGATTTATTATTAGTATATTACTAATACTGGGACCGGTTGATTTGAAAGGAATTTATTTTTTGTGATCTACCCCTTTAATGTAAGTACAGTAAAAAAAAAAAAAGTTTTACCCGGTTGCTTTCAAATTTGGAGCGATCATTATTTGCCTTGGCTGTCTTCTCTGCGAGCTTCTTTTGCATTTGTGGGCCTCTTCCAAAAAAGATATAGTTTACAAATGCATACTCAAGCAAGGCCAAAAACACAAACACAAAGCATCCCATCAGATACATGTCAATGGCTTTAACATAAGGGATTTTAGGCAATGTTTCTCGGAGGTGAGTGTTGATAGTTGTCATAGTCAGTACAGTAGTTATACCTGAAAAGAAGTGAAGATGTAGAGTAATTAATAGCAAAGCTAAAATATTTTAATATAAAGAATATTAGCAAATCAATTAAAAAAAACAAGTAGACCTTTCAGTTGCAGTGGAACCCCTGTGCCTTCATTTTTGCATTACCTAAAATTACCTAACAGGGTATATTCAAAAACGGCATAAATTACTGTTACTGAAAATCCATTACATTCCCTTTCAACTGAATAACTGGACAAGATAATAGGAGCTGCCTTCAGGCTCCATTTAAATGACCAGGACAGTCACAGAAAATTCACAAAAAATTTCTATGACCAAAAATTGAACTTTTTAATGAAGATATTTTAATTTAATGTGGCAGAATGTTGTTTACATACACACTATTGTAATCTAACAGACAATAAATTATTGGTTGCCTATTCATCTAGAGTCATGTTCTACAAGCCCCTCGATTTGTGCTTCTTATGCTAAGTTTACACGGAGCGATAATTCGCCCGAACGTACGATAAACGATTTTGAAGTAACGCCTTTTTTTTTTAACGATCAGCGTTTAGATGGAACGATATATCGTTTAGAAAATTTGTTTTGCGATCGCTTAAGCCTATCTCGCACATAGGTAAAATCAGTGAACGACTGTTTACACGGAACGATCTGCAAATTTTTTGCGAACGATCAACGACGATTTATTAACATGTTCAAAGATCAAAATGAATGATTTTTAGCTAATCGCTTGATCGTTCGCTGCGTTTACACGGAACAATTATCGCTCAATGCGATCATTATCGTGAAAATTCGCCCGATAATCGTTACGTGTAAACGTAGCATTATGGGTTATAATAAGTTGTAAATGGGTTTTAAAGAAGGCCAATATAATATTTGGATTTCAGATTGTTTCTCCCAAAGTGCAATATTGTTACATTTTTAAACATCCAACTTAACTCTTATTAGTTATAACCACATATCTAGTAAAACTGAATCATTTTCCATATTTATGACACCTCCGGACTGGTCTTTGTTTTTCCCTTGGGATTCATTCCATGACCCCTAACAGCAATACCCTAACAGCAATAGAACCCCATACGAGTCACATTGTCTGCCTCTATAATAAACACACTCTTTACACATAGTTAGGAATTTGCTAGAGAAACTCTATGATGATAACCTTGCACATGACAAATCAGGTGTTGATCAGCAAGGGATGCATACACAATTCATTTTTTTACAAGGGTCCTCTAATATCCAAACAAAACTGCATACAAAAGGCATAAGAGTGAAACACTTTTTGGCCACTGTAGTATATTCTGTAACCTTTTAGGGTACAAACCCACTTGACGTATTTGCTGCGTGAATCAGTCTTAAAAATAAGCAAGCAAAACGCAGGTTGGCTTTATACAATTGTTCTGCGTTAAAATACGCAATTGCGTATTTTTGAAGCGTGAAGCTTGTTGTTAGCAAAGCATCAGTTGTTATCAACCTGTGTGAAAAACGCATGTAGCTTCACGCTTCAAAAATACGCAATTGCGTATTTTAACGCAGAACAATTGTGTAAAGCCAACCTGCGTTTTGCCTGCTTATTTTTAAGACTGATTCACGCAGCAAATACGTCTAGTGGGTTTGTACCCTTAGACATTCATTGTTCTTACGTGTACCATTTTTTCCAAGCTACAATATCTTGGTTTTAAAATATTGCTGTAGTGCTGTACTCTACTGCTTTTACTTGTCACAGCAGGCAATAAAATAAAGCCAGGCTATTACACTGTTTATATAAAGTTTTTTTTTTATGTTGCTCTACATTATGTTGTGTTTATCCTAAAGTGATCTCAGTTATATAAAAATGAACTGTCTACATTATATACTCACAACTTATGAATGTTTAAAAAAAATTTAATGACATGAAGCATGGATCAGAAATGCAAACATCCGCTCATTCACATAAGGCAATGAAATGACAGATACTAATGTCAGGAATTGTAAACATTCCGAAAATATAACATTGTATTTTGCTAATGTTGGTATTATTTATTGTATAGTTACTTCCATTGTAAAGCTGTCACTGAAAGTGTAAATCATTTTGCCCGGCAACGGCATTTTGTTAGCTTTTATTGCCCTGTGTTTTCCAATCAATCTGTCACATGTTGGGAAGTTCTAATTCAGTTCATTCAGCACAGTGAGAAAACTGAATTTAAAATATTACTGCTGCAGCAAACTGGCTCTGTGAGAAATTTCCAGACATATATATATATATATATATATTTGCTCAACGACATACCCAAGTATATATTTGTGTAATATACAGTAGATATAGTATATGTACAGCATACTTGACTAGGAATGTGAATTTGTTATGTATCATTCATTATATAGATGCATTTAGTAATCCATGTTTTAGTTTTACTTATGACTCTGTAAATACTATATTTCGGTATAGTTATGTATCTACAAGGTAATATTTTGGTTGATGTTAGATCTGTAAAATACCCAGAAAGAATAATGACTTTCTACAAAAAAGGATGTACTCTGTTATTTGAATGCAAGATATAGTAATGAGCGAACTTTCCAAATGCTCAGGGTTGTCTGCACCCTAATGCTCGGCATTTGGCTCCCACTGTCTGGAGAAGTTGGATGCAGCTCTAGGGAGTCCTGGAAAACATGAATTACAGCCATGTTTTCTGGCAGTTTTGGTTCGGATAATGACTATTAATGTACAATAAGGGTTCCATGTGCTTTACAGGAATGATCCCATTTTCTACTATCAACTTTGTCTTTGCAAGGATCACCCTATTATTTACAGTATATTGTACCTGATTCCTTCGTATTATGTCTAAATGGGATACATAGAAAGGGGTTATGTTCATGACAGAGCCTACACTCTCAAATAGAAGCCTTGCTTGCAGCATCAACGCCCAAAAAGCAGTACGCAAAATGTACATCAGGTGAGTGGTGCAGTGGAACACTATGCAGTAACACTTTTGTTTTATTGTGTGCTAGGCAAAGGGTATGTAGTGTATATTAGGGACATTGGTTTCCCATGTTTATATATCCATTCCCCCTCCTGCAATTGGTGTACATCTTTACTAATATAGTTACATATTGATCAGCACCCATTCATCATTTCCATGCATTAGGATTTGTACTATATTAATTATATTGGTTTCCACCCCTCCTAGGGTGGTCTGTATGTCCAGTCTCCTATATTTAGCTTCTTGTATTGTAATGTGTGTAAGATGTATTTCATGTAATAAAGTATATTGATGTTTAAAACATTGTCTAGCATGTTTTGTTAAACATAGGTTTTCATGACAGAACCTAGCTAAAAGTTAACATATAGTTAATATTACACTAACCTATAGAATAAGTCCAATTTCATTGCCACTACACTCCTATCTATGATGAAACATTGCAATGAGTAATCCGTATGTATACAATTATTGAAAGTGTAACTGTCATTTAAACGTCACTTTTCAGAAATCAATAAATGTTAATAGTACAAGCGATTTTGAAGGGATTCAGTCACCTCCAAAACACCTGCTCTATTATCAGTAGATTATACATCAGTAGAGTATAAAACACTTATTCTATATCTATATTTTTTATCTTTCTTCCTTTCCTTTGCTATAAGCCCACAAATGAAGAAGTCTAAGTAGTCCTCTCCATTATATTCTTGAGCTACTGTAAGTAGTCCTCTCTATGTATCAACATGCCCAGTTTGTAGACTTACAACAGTGAAATACAAAGGAGTAGCTACAAGTTACAGATTTGGAATTGGCATCCTTTATCCTGCTTACAGATGACTTTAGTTTAGGGTTTTGAGAAGGGTGAGTGGGAGGTGACCGAGTCTCTTTAACATTACTTTGTATAGTTTAGCTAAACCTTTTGAGAGGTCTCAACAGTGTATAAAGTGTATTGCTTTACAGTAGTCATCCCACAATGGCCACTAGATAGGTGATGTAAATGGCTGGTTGCTGGGGGCCCCACCAATGAAATGTACTGTGCATGAATACAGTGAGGAGGTTATTGAATGAATAAGGCCAGCTTCTGTATTGAAAGGGGCGGAAAGAGTTAGCCTAGTATGTCCATCTGCTCCAAATGCTTAAAGTGTCACTGTCGTGAAAATTTTTTTTGCAGAAATCAATAGTCCATGCGATTTTAAGAAACTTTGTAATTGGGTTTATTATCCGAAAAATGCATTTTTATCATGAAAAAGCAGTTTGAAGCTCTCCCCCTGTCTTCATTGTTCTCCTATGGAGAGAGCCAAAGAAAAGACCAAAACAGGACAACAAAGAGTTAATCTACAAATCCCTCACCGTTATCTGTTCTGACCATCACCAGTGACCTGTCTGAGCTCAGATTACAGCTGTCACCCAGCTCCGTGCCTGTAATCCTCTGTTATCTGCTTTCTGCTGCCGGCTAACTCCCTCCTTCCTCCTCCCCCCTCCCCTCTCCCTAGAGCAGACAGGGGACGTCTCCTGCAACAAGTCACAATTTTCAGATTTTTTGGAGTGGATGAAAAAGAGGAAGGAGGGGGGGACCTGAGAAAAGGCTTTTTACATGCAGGTAATGGCAGATTTGGCTAATAAACCCAATTACAAAGTTTCTTAAAATCGCCTGGACTATTGATTTCTGCAAAAGAAAAAATACGACAGTGACTCTTTAAAGTTCAAGCATCCCTTTTCAGCAAATTGCTTTTATTTGCAAATTTCTTCTATTCCAATTGATACCTTACCAAGGGCAACTCTTGCTGCTGATGCATCATAGTTGATCCAAAAAGATACCCAGGATAATATAGTAATCAAAATGGATGGCATATAGGTCTGAAGTATAAAGTATCCTATATTTCTTTTCAACTTGAAGCTCAGGGAGAGTCTGGGATAGGATCCTGAAAAGAAGAAGAAAAATGAGGCTTTAGTAAGAGTAACGCTTGTGCTGAAATATGAGAACTCAGAATCCGCTGTTTACAAATGTGTATTTAAATGATGTCTGTGAACAAGTATTCCAGGACAAGACTATGAATTACTTCTCTACATAGAATGCCTGTCATACCAAATAATCTTCCAGCATTTTTCAAGTTAACAGCACTTAGGAATATGATAAATGTGTGCATATGCTATTTCATTACAGTTCTGCCATTGCCTTCACATAAGGAAATATTGCATTCCTCCAAAGAGATGCTACTTATTTAAAACATTCGCCCAGAGAAAAATGTGCACGAAGCATGACTAAAATCCACAAGCCAGCCTCAAAGCAACTTAGGGGTATTTAACACAATACTGCAGTTCCATAAATACTATGGCTATATTTTAACAGGCATTTGGCAATTTACACTCAAATGCAATTTCAAAAGTTTGAAATTAATTGAAAATAATGAAAACATTTATTTATAAACTACATGATCCTTCTGCAAGATTATATTTAAAGAGAGGGAATTCTGTAGACGTGACCTGAATGTGTTCTGTATTTTATTTCCTTAAAGCTTTTTAGTGCCTTTTCACAGGAAGGCAAAGAAGAAATACTTAAAAGCTATAAGAAAAAAAATAATATGAATAGATAACAGTTCATCAGTTACATAAATATATAAATAGTAAAAGGTTAAAAATGTTTGTCCTTTAAAAAAAATATGAGACAGGAATTGCAGAGGGTGAATTGTTAGGCATTTTTACCCTGTTTATAAAATAGGGGGAAGTGCAAAGGGGTAAAGTAAATTCCTCTTTATGTTGGGATCACATACAGGATTTTATTTTATTTTTTAAACTGCCACTTCTGTTTTTAAGCCAAAGTCACAATTAATGCAAAAGGAGTTGGAAATATAAAGGAACGACTTATACTTTTGTTTCCTGCTGGATCCAACTCTGTCCCTGGTTCCAAAACTGCATTGTCAGTTTTCCAAAAAAACTTACCAGACATGATTCCTACATAAACAGGGTTTTCACATTTAAGAAAAAAGTACAGCCTGCTATATGTAGGGATAGGCCACAAAAATACTTAACAGACCAGGAAACCCAGAGTTATTTTTCTTAAAGAATCAGGATTAGAAAATATTTCCTTGCCAAGCAGCTAAGAAAAGCATTTGGAATAGGCACTGGTGGCACTGGTTATCCCCCTGACTGGCTGCGAGAAGGTGTCAGGTGTCTGTCATAGTGCTCCTCCTCCTCCCAGATGCATAACAGCCTTCAAGCTGCTCTTAGCACTACCTATCTCGCTTGCTCACTGCTTGTGCTATTACACACGCGGGGAGCTTAGATCGTCCAGGGAGCCGATAGGAGATAGCGATGGTCTGCTGCCGTCGCTCCTATTACACGGAGTTAAGGTCAGCAGACCATCGTTATTGTTCACAAATTTTTTAAACATGTTGAAGACAAGGACCGGCTGACACCGTGCATGTTGGTTAATCGTTGCCTTTTAACAGTAGCTATTACACCAAGCAATTATCGGCCGTAACACCCTATAATCCCTCAAATATGGCCAGGAATCGATTGGTGTAAAGGCCTATATTTCTTAATATTTTATTAATATCTTGTATGTATCATTTAGAGTTTATTATTAGAATTAAAGTATTGTGCAAATTTTTAGGAAGTTGTGGGAAAAAAATGCTGCACAGTAAGGCTACGACCACACAATGTCTTTTTTTGGCCCAAATAAGGCTGAGACCACACCTGTCATTTTGAGCCCAAATAAGGACATTGTGTTGTCATGGCGTATGATTGCTTTCAAAAACAGAAGTTTTAATAGTTTTTTTATCAACTATACGCGCAGTGGGCACGTACCCTGGATCTGTAAGTGTACCCTGAGGTACTCTCACAGAGTGTGTAGAATTTCACGCCATACTGTGATCTCTTATTGGGACGGTACTGGCGGAAAAGACATGTCTGGGGGGCAGCTACGCTACCCCCAGACACGTCACTGGATGATGAGGATGATGAGGATGAATGGAGGAAAGAAGGATCCCCCCATTCATCCTCACTGGCTGTTTCGGTGTCGGAGGCAATAATAGCGTATGCGTCCAACACCGAAAACACCTTGGGGGCCATCTTTATACGGGGATTGGTATATGGGGTATGTAAATGTGTAGTGGTGTAGTGTAAAACTTTATTTCATGTAGTGTAGTGTAGTGTTTTTTACGTTTTTTTGTAATATCGGTTTTTTTGGGGGGCATGGCGAGGGTGTCTCCATGCGGAGAGGCTCATGGAATATGAGTCAATAAGGGAGAGAAAGGGGGGGGGAGGGAGGGGGGGGGGGACCCTGGCCACTGGGGTTTAATCTAGGTTTCCCCCCTTTTTTTTTTTCTTCTTTTTTTTTTTGCTTATTCCTGCGGTTTTGTTGGTTATGGGATGTACCGTTAGATGTCTGTTAAAATTTTTTCTTGGAATGTGAGGGGACTGAATGATAAAAGGAAGAGGATCGCAGTCTTGAGTCTTCTGAAGAATTATCTCCCCTGTGTGGTGTGCCTCTTGGAGACTCATCTAGCAGGGGAGAACAATATTAAGTTAAACAAGCTCTGGTGGGCTCACCAATATTTTGCTGGTTATTCAAATTATTCAAGGGGGGTAGCGGTGTTATTTCATAAAAAATTTGATTGGGTGGAATATGGAAAGAAGATAGATAGGGAAGGGCGGTACATCTTCCTGTATGGTAAATTAGAAGGTTTAATATGTAATCTGGGATTCATTTATATTCCCCCTCCTTTTGCATCAACCGTTTTATACGAGTGGTTTGAGTTCTGCAAAAAAAGGGGGAATTGTCCTGCATTAATAGTTGGGGATTATAATACAGTAATGTGTGAAGTTCTAGATCGTGTAAGGAAAATCACTCCAAGTAGGACTCCTGGCGTATCCCCCTTTCCAGATTTGATAGGAGAATTGGGGTTGAGAGATATCTGGAGGGAAAGATTTCCGCACATAAAAGAGTATTCCTGTTGGAATAGGACAAGTAAAACCTTCTCACGGATTGACATGGCTTTAATAAATAATAGTATGGCACACAAGGTTAAAAACGTTAAGTATAATCGGAGAACACTTTCAGATCACTCATCTATAATTGTAGAATTAAACACAGGTAGAGATCACAACGGAAAAATATTTAAAATTAACTCACATTGGTTAAATTTAATAGAGGAGAATATTAAAATAGAGAAGGAAATAGAGGAAGCCATAGATTTAAATTGGGGCACAGCACGACCACAAGTGGTTTGGGACACTATAAAAGCAATAATTAGGGGGTTGTACTTTTCTAAAATCACTAATATAAAGAAAAAAATTGGGGAAAAAGAAATAGAATATAGGAGGAGGGTAAAGAATAGTGAGGAAGAATTTATAAAGGCACCAACACAAGATGCACAGGATAAGCTTAAAGCCAGTCAAGACGATTTAGATGAATATCTGTTAGGTAAAGCGAAAAATCAGATGGAGTTTAATAAAAAGAGGAACTTTAAAGATGCAGGGACCCCTAGTAAGAGGTTGATGGCTATAATTAACAACCAAAATGGGAAAAAGGGAATAGATGCTATATGTGGGATAGATGGGAAGTTAGTAAATAATAATAAGGACATATTAGGGGAATTTAGAAGGTTTTTTGTAGGAATGTATTCATCACAGTTTTCACAAAATGAGGTAAATATGGAAAAATTCTTTAAAGGCTATAAGCTCCCTAATATTACTCAAGCCCAAAAGGAGATGTTAGACGCCCCGATAGAAATTGAGGAATTATATAGTGCATTGGAGTCCTCGGGAAATGGGTCCGCACCTGGGAAAGATGGGATTCCATTTGAAATATATAAAAAACACAAGGTATTATTAATTCCCACTTTGTATCGAGTGTTAACTAAAGCTATAGAGGAGGGATGTCTACCCGAGTCTATGAAGGAAGCCGCTATTATTTTAATTCCCAAAACCGGTAAAAATGCGATAAAAATGGAGTCTTATAGACCAATCTCCCTCATTAATTCAGACATTAAATTGTTAGCTAAGATTCTGGCAGTAAGGTTAGGGAGGGTTATGAAGGAAATTATTCACACAGACCAAACTGGATTTATTGGGGGGAGAATGTCGAAAACAAATATCCGTAGATTATATGAGAACATCCAGATGATTAGGAAGCCGGATTCCCACTCCATCCTGTCATTAGATGCTGCAAAAGCGCTCGACAGGGTGGAGTGGGAAAATCTTTGGTGGTTAATGGGGAAATTTGGGCTAGGTCAGAAATTTATAAATATGGTTAAGTTGCTTTATGATGGGGCCAATGCGGTAGTAACTATTGATGGGAACTATTCTGAACCCATTGGGCTGCAGAGGGGTACAAGGCAGGGGTGTCCCCTCTCCCCCTTGCTCTTCGCCCTAAGTGTTGAGCCATTAGCATGTATGATCAGAGAAGATCCAGATCTTCAGGGGTTTGGGGCGAGGGGCTAGGGGGACAGGGTGTCACTCTATGCCGACGATATGCTTTTATTTCTTAAGAATCCGGCAATAGGGATACCCAAGTTAATGGCGATGATCAGTGAGTTTGGTGAATTCTCAGGCTTTAGAATCAATTGGAGCAAATCAGTATTGATGCCATTAAAGGAAGGGGTAAACTTTGATATTGGTCAGTTAACCATTCTCCCAGAGGGATCTAGTTTTAAATATTTGGGAATTGAAGTTTCAAGGAGAGTGGCAGATTATAATGACATAAATGTTGGGAGGGTGATTAGAGATATAGGGAAAAAAGTGGAGGTTTGGCAGAAATTTTGTTTATCTAGAGCAGACCGTATAGTTTTGTTAAGGACAATTCTCCTCCCCAAATTGTTATATGTGTTTTTGGCTGCTCCTACTTGGATAGAGGGGAAAGCGTTGAAGAGAATAAGAATAATCTTTAATCTTTTAATTTGGGGGAGAAAGAGGGTCCGTTTGAAGCTGGGTTTATTGTGTGTCCCAAAAGGGAAAGGGGGGGTTAGGGGTACCAGATGTTGAGATGTACTGTCTCTCTGCTCAGCTAGCATGGTTGGCTGATTGGAAAGATAGTCTTTTCTTTCACTATATAGGATATAACAGATACCTTCCAGCGTTAGACGTTTTCCAAAAATTGGAGAGTGGTGTGCTGGAGACTCGAGAATGGCAAAAGTGGGAAATGGTAAAAGCTTTGAAGAAATCCTGGAAAAAAGTGAAAAAGAAAGTAGAGCTGGAGGGTTTCTGTGAGTTTGCACCGATTTGGTATAACCATAATCTACCGGTGGTTAAATCTCTAGGTGTTTTAAAGGGTCTCTGTGAGAGAGGGATCCTAACAGTAACAGATGTAGTGGCACAAGGTAAAATGAAGAGTTGGGAAAACTTGAAAGCGGAATATGGAATACAGGATGAACACTGGATGGACTATATGAGACTAAGCAGTGCCTTGAAGTTGGAGATCAAAAAGATCGAGATGAAGATCGGTAATAATTTCCTGATAAGTGGCTTACGAGAGGGTATCTATAAAAAGAATATAATTTCTAAAATATACAAATATCTTATGAGAGTGCAAGAAACAACTTATAATAGTCAGGGAAAATGGGAAGTGGAGATAGGGGCGGTTAGTAGTGAAGAGTGGCAGCGGATTTATAAAAACATCAATTTAATTTCAGGGTCCGCAAATCACAGAATGATACAATTTAATATTAATCACAGGCTGTATTATACCCCAGTGTTTTTGCATAAGATCGGAAAATGGTCACATAGTAAATGTCCAAGATGTGGGGAAAGAGATGCGGGTTTTGCACATATGCTGCTAGAATGTGGGGAATTAGAGGAATTTTGGACCCGGATCAGAGAGATAATTACATCTGATCTTGGTGTACAAATACCTTGGTCATACAAGATAATGATATTGGGAGACTCACCTGAGGTTAAGACTACAAGAATCAAACTTAAAAAAATGTTACGCCTATTGTTTTACGGAAGACTATTGATTGTCCGAAAATGGATGTCTCATGTTCCCCCGAGTTATAAAAATTGGGAAAATTGTTGTAAAAGTGTGGGAAATTAAAAGGCCATAGTGCTTGTATTATTTACCTACAAACCCACATGAGCCCTTATTTTTTGCATCACTAATTGAACTTTGCAATGACAGACTTTATTTTTGCATAAAATATGCTGCGAAACCAGAAAGAAATTATATGCACAGTGAAATTGAAAATAAAACGTAATATTTCTTATTTGGGGTGGTTTTGTGTTTATGCCATGCGCCCTATGGTAAATCTGACATGTTATCTATGTTCCTCAATTTGATATGATTACAGCGATATGTAACTTGCATAACCTTTATTTTATTTGATGGCTTTTAAAAAATTAAAACCTTTTAACGCTTTTATCCATTGGTCTATGGAGCTGTGTGAGGTGGCATTTTTTGCGCCATGATCTGTACTCTGTACCTTACTCGGGTATATATGACCTTTTGATCGCTTTTTCTCACAATTTTTCTGGATTTGATGCAACCAAAAATGCACAATTTAGCATTTTTTCACGCTTAAGTCGTTTATCGTGCGAGATCAGAAATGTGATAATTTAATAGTTCAGGTGACTACACACACAGCGATACCAAATATGTTAAGAATACTTTTTTAAAATTTTCATTTACAGTAATTAGAAGCCCCCTGGGGGACTTCTATATACACAGCACTGATCCCCCATTTAGATAAATGCTGTGTATATAATAAAACACTGATCCATCAGATCGGTGCTCTATTATACTGGTCTGCTGCAGACCAAATACATTGATTGTAGTCCTGGGATCTTCCCCCCGCGATGCGATGCAGAGGAGAGATCAATTGTACTGAGCCGATCGGGGCTTAGCATCGGAATGACGCTGATCCCGGCTCGGCAATCTGTGTAGATGGTCTGCAGCAGACCAGTATAATAGAGCAATGATCAGATGGATCGGTGCTCTGTTATATACACAGCATTGATCTCAATGGGAGATCAGTGCTTTGTATATAGAAGTCCCCCAGGGGGCTTCCAATTACTGTATGTGAAAAAAATAAAAGTGTTTTATTAATAAATAACCCCCTCCCCTAATAAAAGTTTAAATCACCCCCCTTTTCCCATTTTATAAATAAAAAAATGTATTAAAAAATAAACACATTCGGTATCACCGCGTGCGTAATCGCCCGAACTATTAAATTATCTCATTCCTTATCTCGCACGGTAAACGGCATAAGTGCAAAAACTCACCAAAGTGCAAAATTGTGCATTTTTGTTTACATCAAATCCAGGAAAAATGTAATAAAAAGTGATCAAAAAGTCGTATGTACGCAATCAAGGTACCAAAAGAAAGAACAGATTAGTGCAAAAACACATTTAGTTTTTTAAAAGGTTTTAATTTTTTCAAAGCCATCAAATAATATAAAAGTTATGCAAGTTATATATCGTTGTAATCATACTGACTTGAGGAACATAGATAACATGTCCGTTTTACCATAGGGCAAACGGCGTAAACAAGAAACCCCTCGAAATAAAAGGAATTGCACCCTTTTTTTCCAATTTCACTGCACATATAATTTTATTCTGGTTTTGCAGCATATTTTATAGAAAAAATGTCTGTATTTGCAAAGTATAATTGGTTTTGCAAAAAATAAATCTCATGTGGATCTGTAGGGGAAAATATGCAGGCGAAGTGGCCTTTTAAACATGAGGAGGGAAAAACGAAAGTGCAACAATGAAAACTGGCTCCGTCCTTAAAGGGTTAAAAAGAAAAAAACGGACGCCTTTTCTCTCTCTTTTTATTTCCATTTAGCATGAACATAGCCTTGCACAGCACTGCATCTCAAACCTAATCTGTGTTTAATTTTAAGGCATTTTTATATATGACTATGATTTTATATGACTATTTTATTTGGTGAGGAAACAAAAAGAATCCGGTTTGGGCATGGACTTGGTAAATAATGATTGATAATAAATCTATATATATCAAGCGCAGCATGACCTGATTCAGTCTTTACTCCATGAATCTTCAACGAAACTAAGATGGAATAGGAGGGAACCACATTTTATGTAGCAATTTCAGTGTAGCTATAGCTTCTCTCTATGTATGGCTGTAAAAGGTTAGCACTGGCGGCCTTAGCCTAGCCACTGAAGCACATGATTAATTGCCATCTCTGAAAACAGTAAGGTTCTATTTTCCCTTAGGCCATTATGATACAATAGTAATCCTTTCTCTATCTTTCTGTTATGTAACCTAGAAACTCACATCATCTATTTGCCAGGTTCCACTGCAATCAACAATTTATCCTAAAAGGGAAACAATGCTCAAATGATAACTCGTTTCTTTTTGAGAGGTGATGCTTGCTCCTATTGCTTCAACATAAAGCAATACTGTAAAACTAGAAGTGCAGGCTTGCTGATCTTATTTATTTGCTGATATACTGTATAACGTGATTCATATTACTATCCTTTTTTATGATAGTGATTTAGATTTTTAAAGAACAAGGATAAATATGTTATAATAGGAAGAAGTGACTCAAGTTACTTAAAATGATATTTTATCAGATTTTTTTAACATAGTTTCACTTTTAGGTTACAGATGTAGTAGAAATGTTTATTTTTTATTTTTTATTAAATACTACTTAGGATGAACCACAATCGCACCAATTGAAAAATTGTGCACCTTTACAGTTATGCTACATCTGCCCTAATAGCAATAACAAAGCAATTAAGTATCCAAACCTACTTACTATAGTTTTGTGTTTTCTTTATAGTGTTTGTGAATTATGCACCAAACATTCACATTCTGTATGTAACTGATCCCATAGTTTATCACCAGTTGTAATGGTGGATATTTTACTATGCCAGACAAGAAAAAAAAAACTGCATGCAGCACAGTTGTTTCTTGACCAGGCAATATCAGATGATATTCGCAAAATTAGCTTTTGTAATATATTAACAAACTCAAAGTGGAGCTACATTTTAAGGGCTATGTTACCACTACAGGAACGTGCCATTATTTAGTGGGAAAAGGCTGCTGTCTGTTGATAACCTCAAATTTTGATCATGATTAGAGATGAGCGAGGTGAATCTGGCAAAGCAGATTTTCTGTGAATTGTACTGTCGATTCACTGAATTTGCAAAAAAAACATGGACCCCCATGCTGTTTGGAGCGTCACAGTACGGGAAAATGGGATTATCCATAATCCCATACATACGTACAATCAGCTGCCTCTAAAACTTGGGGCACCTAATTTTCTTCCCCCTTCCACTTCCCATTGTCTTATACAACTATATTCTAACCGCACATCACGACCCAACTTATTGACAGTGCGACGCCACTCCAATCATTGATTGGCTGTCCATCAGCAGGGTTGACCATTTTGGTCATCACAACTCGAAGGAAAATGCCTTTTGCTGGGGCAGTCAGGCAGCGCATCGCAGGTACGGGGAGAGGTAAGAAATCAATCATGCTAATTTTCTCCTGCCGCCTGACAACAATTAGTTATGGGCAGACTTCCCCTTTAATATTGAGAAATTGTGTTAATATAATCTGTTGTATCATTGTTACTTAGGGAGCTTGGACTTTACTGTGTGAGTTTATAATGTAGGCTTATATTTATTTGTTATTATGATATATAGCTTACAATGATGACTGCTGACAGTATATCTCTAAAAGAATTGTAAGGCTATGTTCCCACAACGTCTTTTTTTGGCTGTGTCACTGCATAATTTGATGGCTGACCAAAAAAACAACAACAACAACAACAAAAAAAAAAAACGGCTGTGAAATGGCCAAATAGAAAAAGACGTTGTGGGAACAAAGCTTAAAATGCATTTGTTGAGCTTGCATTGAAAGTATAAACTGATATGTAAAAATGATATTTACCAATTTCATGTAACGTCCGCTGCTTCCAAGAGCTTTCAATAATATATAACATTTAAAAATGTTGCATGTGAATGATGTCTATGGTGCCAGAATGGAGTGCAGTGGAACTTATAACAGACAATACTTTATTAAATATTAACCTCCGTCCACATAAGAGAAGGAATGTCATTCAGATTCACATTATTTCTTTATAAATTATCCATGAATTTAAAGCTGCGATTAACCCTTGAGGTTACTGCATGCATCTAACTTCCCAGTTTAGTATGTCATACTAACAGTGATAACAAATGCATATTATATAAATAGTGACATCAATTTGTTACTTTATGCATACAAAGCATTTTTATAGTTTATTGTCTAACAACATACTGAGTAGGGATGGTCCAAACTCGTATGAACCCGAACGCTCAGCATCAGATTCCCGCTGTCTGCCCGCTCCGTGGAGCGGGTGGATACAGCGGGAGGACCGCCTGGAAAACTAGGATACAGCCTTTGGCTATGGCTGTATCCCAGTTTTCCAGGCGGTCCTCCCGCTGGATACGCCAGCTGCACGGAGCGGGAAGACAGCGGGAATCATTGCCGAGAGTTCAGGTTCGTACGAACTCGAACCGAACTCAGCTCGGACCATCCCTAATACTGAGCTTTGGATTCTGTATTAAGCTTGATTCATGTATTGATCAGGTTTGTGTTCAGTGCATATGAATATCTATCGGCAAATGTACTGAACATAAAGCCCTGAAGGATTACACAGTAAACCATACAGTGTCATACACCATACAATTTTTTTTTAGTGGCCAACTGTACCAGTATGGCAGCACACTATGCTTTCCTTAACAGTTAAAAGCAAACACAGTAGAAAGGCTTGTTGTTGATTCCTTATCATTCAGGGAAGGGGATATTTTTCTAATATGTGGCCTGGGTTGTAATGAGATTTTTTTTTAATTAGCTCTGGTGATCTTCTTTGTGGACAGGAAATACCAGCTCGGTGGCTGATAAGAAATGACAGAGTAGAGATCAGCACTAAACGGGCATTTACTGTCCAAATAGAGCATCCATGGAACTAGTAAAGAAACAGACAGCAGCAGAGACTGGGCACTAAGGAAACCAGTAATGGCAGGGGAGCAGGCTCCATTCTCGAACTCCAAGGCTCCCTTAGCCAGCCCCCGACCCCCACAATTTCTAAGAAATGTGTGGTTGTTTAGGTGCATAGATAATAAGATGTACATAAATAAACTTCATAAATACTTGTGAAATTGACCATTTTTGGCTCTTAAAAGAAGGTATTATGACTAGAGATGAGCGAACCGGGTTCGGGTTTGAGTGGATCCGAACCTGAACATTCAGTATTTGACTAGCTGGGGCTGCTGAACTTGGATAAAGCTCTAAGGTTGTCTGGAAAACATGGATACAGCCAATGACTATATCCATGATTTCCACATAGCCTTAGGGCTTTATCCAACTTCAGCAGCCACCGCTAATCAAATGCCGAAAGTTTGGGTTCGGATCGACTCGAGCATGCTCGAGGTTCGCTCATCCCTAATTATGACCTGTAATTACGCACTGTCGAACCTTAGTATAGAGTCACGTAGGTTTCTACTGCTACACCCTAAACTCACTACTATGGGGAAGATATACTAAGACTGATGTTTCATTTGGGGTGAAAGAAACAAGAACTACATCAATGCATTGAAACGTGATTAAAAATGCATTCAGGAAAAATATTTAACGAGTACCTGTCACAAAAAAAAACTTTTGACGTGTCATCAGGCTGCTGCGATTAGGAGATATAGTGGCAGCAGCATAGACCACTCTCCGGCCATATCTCAGTAACAGCCAAGTCTGACAGGCACTCTTTAAATATTCAAAGTCCACGGAAGTGAAGAATAGTGGAAATTGTGGTACAAATTGATTAAGAAATGCATAATCATGCACCAGATGGTCCTAAACAATAATAAACTACAAGATAATCAATACAGAACAACAGAGAGACATAATTCCTATATAATCACCCCACAATAAAGAGGAAACTAGCATAACTAGAAGTGATAAACAATTATTGATTACCTTATATGTATGGGAGCATCCTGTGTATGTTTTAAACATTTGTTAATATCAATTGGTACCAGAATTGCCACTGTTTCCTCTTTTTCTTCCGTGTGCACTTAGTATTTGCATATGCATTTTTAATCATGTTTCAATAAATGTATGTATTTTATTAGATTTTCTTCCTACATAATTTTTTTTCTTTTTCTTTAAGTTATGTTGCATGAACCACATTCCTCAAGGATAAACATATATAGGAACCTCAAATGGTTTTTAAGTTTGATGGAAATAAGTACCACATTTATTAAGAGAGTTTATACTTCTTAATAAACTTGATGCATCTTTTATTGTTATTAAAGAGAGCAATACATTGTTCACTTCAGGATTTCTGTTACTAGATTATGCTGCCCTTATTTAAGGCAGCATAAAACTAGTGACAAATTCTCTTTAAAGGGAACCAGTCACATTGCTGGTACTCTATAGAGTGCTCCCAGTACCTTGTAGAAAGCGGTCACAGCTCTCTGAAGCTGTACCCAGTAATCTGCTGTGGGTGGGTCCATTAAGTAGGCATGAGAAGGGATGGCGGAACTGCAGTTGCATGTAGTTATGCTGCATCCGCTCGCCTCACATTTGATTGGGCTGCCTGATCACTGGGCTTTACATTAAGCTCCCAGCACTCAGAATGCCAATCAAGTGAGAGTGACTGGGAAGAGGATAAAGTGTTACTACATGCCTCTGTGTTCCTGCTCTCCTTTGCCTACTTACCAGGAACAATGCCTGGCAGTTACAGAGACCAGCAATGTAACCTTCCCTTTAGGCCAGAAAAGTAAATGCATTCGTAAAAAAAATTTCAACATTTTTTTTTAAGTGAAAAAGACTGATTTAAGACAGCAGTATTTCTGTCAGTATTTTCCATCAGTATTTGGTAACCAAAGCCAGGAAAGGAGCCTGCACAGTGGAAAACTATAATGGAAAGATTGCTACTTATTATGTGTTTTAGAACCACTCTTGGTTTTGGCTACCAAATACTAATGGAAAATACTGATCAAAATATTGCAATATAAAATCAAACTAAAGACTCGCAAATAGTTATGCGCACAAAGAGAAACCAATTCCTTACTGGGCCACAAATGGCAAAGTGAACAAAGAGAAACCAATTCCATACTGAGCAACAATTGGCCATGTGAACAAAGAGAAACCAATTCCATACTGGGCCACAAGTGGCCATGTGAACAAAGAGAATCCAATACCATACTAGCTCACAAGTGGACATTTGAACAAAGAGAAACCAATACCGTACTGGGATAATTATGACAACAGGTCACAAGGAGCTACAATTAATATCTGGACATATTGTTGATGGAACTTAGAACTAATAGGGGATTGATACATTTCTTGAAATTGTATTAATATCTGCAGTAAGGAAAACAATGAAAACTGACTTCCCTAAAATTTACCCTACACTGGGTAGTTAGGTTAAGGCTAGTGTAACACACAGTATAGCACCAATACAGTATTTTGGTAGCTTTTTAACCAATACTAGAAGTAGATCCAGCAAGAAGGAGATTAATTCTTTCATATTTCCCATTCCTTTGGGCACAAGAAAACAAACAAACAAAAACAGCATTGTGTGGACCTCCTTCCCACCTATGACAGTTACAGTATGTCAGTATGGTCAAATCTTTACTATTACTTAAAGGGTGAATTTCTTGTCATTACGGGTTATTCTGTTTGAGAAAGAAAACAAGCGCTAGAATTCAGCATGTGCTTTATGAAACAACAGAAAACTGCACTGTGTAGGATGGCTTGTTGAAATGAGTCACTGTTTAAAAATATTTAGTTGCGGACCCTGTTGTTTTGGGAATATTGCACTTTCCATGTGACTTTTATACCGATAAAAGGTTTAAAAGAAATCTCACACTGTTAAAGAAACAAATGAGTCAGAAATTCATAAAAGCTTGATTTTTTACATAAAATATAAAATGTACAGGAAGGTTACGGGGAAATATAATCATATAAAACGTACCTGTAGCAAATACAACATTCTTGGACACCAACTTGTGATCCATTATGGAAAACTGAGGGAGTTCTATTCTTTCAACCCCTGTTACAGCTTTATCTCCACCTCTCCAGTAAAACTCAATGTCATCCGTTGTGTAGCCATCTATTAAAATGAAACATAGAGTTTAAAACCATTAATATTAATTTATTTCTTTATTAAAGAAACACTGTTACTATTAAAAAAAAAACGTTCACATTTCAGAAATACTTGTCAAAAGTTTTGATCGGTCCCTGTCTGAGTGATCAGAGTGTTGTGAGAATGAGCTGGGAGAAGCCCTTCCTCTCCTGGCTCTGTGTTAAGTGACAAGATGGCCTTAAAAGTTAAGTCTAGGGGAGTCCCTTTTTTTACTGACACAGAGTGGGGAGCCATGCAGCCATCTCCCTGTTCATTCTGAATAGTCAGACCCTGACTGATAAAAAACTTTCGACTTGACTTTTCAAAGTATTTTAAAGTGATAGGTACACTTTAAAGAATAAAGTAGTTGTTATGCCCGTGCCTGTGTGGATCTTGCCCGGTTCTGGGTCCCTGAATAAAGTGCATCAGTGCCCAGATATCTACTATATCTGCTATTAGACTAGTTTTCTAGCTTGCAAGCATCTCCATATCTTTCAGTATTGTTTCCTAGCTTTCCCTGACTTTGGCTGTTACCTGACTATTCTCTTGGATCCTGTTTCTGTGTTTTGCTTGGTTTGACCCCAGCCTGTTGACTTCTCCTTGTATGTAAGTTTGTCTTGTCCTTATTCTGTGTTATTACCTTATTGCAAGTAGGGACTCACTGTCTTAGCTCCTTCTTAGCTCTTTCTGAGTGTATACCCTACCTATGGTTATGTCAGTGGTTCTCTAAATATCAAAGATGATGCAGTATGTAGTGGCCAACATCAGTTACCATAGCTCCTATTTAAGTGAATGGGAACTGAGCTGCAGTAACTAATCTTGACCACTACACAAAGGACACAGGTGTCTGCTTCCTGCTCTGTTTCACTATGTATTCTATTAAGGCCAGTTTTACACGTAACAGCCCCCTTAACCCACCGCTGGCTGGAGCATACATTACTGGCTCCATGCTCCGGCTTGCTTTGGAGGTCATTCCTGCTGCGAGTATGTAATCTGATTGAAAATGACGGGCAAGGGATCGTCAGCAGATTTCGCTGTGAATTTGCAGCGTGAAATCCGCTGTGGATCCGTTTTGTGTGTGAAGCTGGCCTAGCACTGATTTCAGGAGTTATGGATCTTCAACCTTCACCAATTTGATATTGATGAACTTTTTTGAGGGTAGACCAACATTATTTTTTTTCCTGGAAATTACCTTTTAACTTTCCTACCATATCCATATTAAAACAAGATTGTCAATGAAAGTGACTACTGATGGCCCTTCATGATACATTTTAAAGTTTGAAAGCATTTTCTTGTCCTAATTGATATTGGCACACACAACAATATTAACCAAGGATAAAGTGACAGTGATAAAATACTTGTCAAATTCCATAGCTGAAAGAGCATCTGGGAAATATTCTAGTCATAGTATTAGACATTGATGAGCCAGCAATTCCAGCATTAATAGGTGATAGATGACAAGCTTTATCAATATCTCCAACTTCCTCTACTTCTTGATAGATACATTGTTCAGACTTAGTAAAAAAATGTGTTTGTTGAAGATTACTTTAATATGTGCTTTATTATTCATTACTGGACAATGACTATTCTGTATTGCTCCATATTTCAAAAGACTAAACACAGAGATTCCTTCCGAAGACAAATTTGCATTGATAATAAGAGGGGTTTCCGAGGCCTCTAGGGAAGACAACTGAATGGCCACTCATGCATATTTAAACAAATTGAAAGCAAATTGCATCTCACTATTTTCTCTATTCAAATGGAACCTGATTAAAATGTGACCATTAGTTCTCTTGTGTCGCAGATATTCACCCCAGGACAACATAAGAAAACCTTTTTAACACTTTACTGTGTCACATACTAAGCATCGAAAATACTAAATATCTTTATTATTCAATAATAACCATGCTGGTTATAATACTAATACTAATAGTTGTATTAATATATTTAAAACAATGTACTAAAGTAATACATACAGCTCTCAATTTCAAGGGTACAGTTCTGCTCATCCAGCGGATATCTCCGTAAGTCCATCATACATGCAGCAGTAGTTGTTATTCTACAATAAATAGAAATATGAGATTGAGGATCATCAAGGACTGGGCAACATCTTTATGATCATATTAAGACTTGTATAGCTGGTAAACGATAAGAATCTAGATTCTCTACTGTGAGTACAAATGATTTCAATCAGAGATATGGTAAAAACTGAATTGCGTTTCCCCCCCCCCCCATGCAGAAAATAGTTGACTTTTTTCTTTTTCCACTTTGATCTCCAACTGAAATTAAAAAAAAGTCGTGCTGGAAAACCATGTTCCCATAATGTCTTGTTAAGAAAAAAATAAATAAATAAAAAAGCGGCCGCTATTAATGATCATGATCGTTATTCTCGGCCACCGTTATAAAATATTGGCCATTATTTCACCTAAAAAGAAGTTATGGGAACATAGCCTAAGAGTGGTTTCAAGTGGTTTTAGGTAAAATGCTATGATTTTGTTTTTTGTATTATAAATTTGAACCCTTTCTCCAATTTTTTGTCTTGTGGATTTTTTTTCACTACATAATTAAGTGTACAGTTGCACAAAAATTTTGCACAAAAAAAAGTGCATTAGATAAATGTGTCTAAATAACTTACTGAGCTTACCATGCCCCTTTTAATAAAGTCACCCATTTTTATACCAAAGCCACGTTAAGGATTGATTAATTTCCTAAATAATACAAAAGTCACAATTTTTGAACAGAAATGAATGTTTTAAAGGCAGAAAACCAGTATGGAAGCCCTCATACACCCCCCCCCCCCCTGCCCATGTGTGAAGGAGGCCTAACAACACTAAACATCTATACTAACTTTATAGTTGCTTTCATGACAATTGAGCTTCACTAGTCAGATGCTATGGTCATGTGTTTTACACATTGCATTAGAAGTCAAAAGATCGTCGTGACCTCTTCATTTTAGAAATGACACTTATGCCCGGCTGTTATTATCTATATATTAAATAGCATATAAAAAGGTATAAATAAAAATTGTAACTTTCTAGAATTAAAGTTTGTGTGATATTGTGATATTACAAACAGATTTTATTGCTAAACTAAAAGAAGAAATGAACATATTGTAAACACATTTCAACATAAATCTTCAAAAAAAAATTACTTTGGATGCTAAAGTCATAAAAAGCAGTATACATGTGTGTAGTATCTTATATGATCTAAACAGTCAAAATGAAATGCTTGAAGCCTACATTATATTGTACAACAATAACATCTGTCAAACACAGATAAATGATATCTATCATATCATATGAGAATAAGGTACATACATTCAGAGGCAATGTTCACACACCTTCCTTTTTTGCCCGCTTGACCACCATATTTCCGGACGGTCGTCAATTTAAAGCCAAATAACGGCCATTATTTTAAAATAACCATTAATTAGACTCAAAATGTCCGCATCTAACTTCTTCAACCACTGGTAATCAAATGCAGAAGAATAGAGGTTCTCTCACCTCTATTCTCCTAATATACTGCTCTTCTCCAATCGTTTATGTTTGTTGACTAGGTTACAGACCATCACTCTGCTCTAAAAGCAGTGATCTGGCTGGTGTGTATATAAATATAGTATATATATACACTACCGTTCAAAAGTTTGGGGTCACATTGAAATGTCCTTATTATTGAAGGAAAAGCACTGTACTTTTCAATGAAGATAACTTTAAACTAGTCCTACCTTTAAACAAATACATTCTATACATTGCTAATGTGGTAAATGACTATTCTAGCTGCAAATGTCTGGTTTTTGGTGCAATATCTACATAGGTGTATAGAGGCCCATTTCCAGCAACTATCACTCCAGTGTTCTAATAGTACAATGTGTTTGCTCATTGGCTCAGAAGGCTAATTGATGATTAGAAAACCCTTGTGCAATCATGTTCACACATCTGAAAACAGTCTAGCTCGTTACAGAAGCTACAAAACTGACCTTTCTTTGAGCAGATTGTGTTTCTGGAGCATCACATTTGTGGGGTCAATTAAACGCTCAAAATGGCCAGAAAAAGAGAACTTTCATCTGAAACTCAACAGTCTATTCTTGTTCTTGGAAATGAAGGCTATTCCATGCGAGAAATTGCTAAGAAATTGAAGATTTCTTACAACGGTGTGTACTACTCCCTTCAGAGGACAGCACAAACAGGCTCTAACCAGAGTAGAAAAAGAAGTGGGAGGCCGCGTTGCACAACTAAGCAAGAAGATAAGCACATTAGAGTCTCTAGTTTAAGAAACAGACACCTCACAGGTCCCCAACTGGCATCTTCATTGAATAGTACCCGCAAAACACCAGTGTCAACATCTACAGTGAAGAGGCGGCTGCGGGATTTTGGGCTTTAGGGCAGAGTGGAAAAGAAAAAGCCATATCTGAGACTGGCCAATAAAAGAAAAAGATTAAGATGGGCAAAAGAACACAGACATTGGACAGAGGAAGACTGGAAAAAAGTGTTGTGGACAGATGAATCCAAGTTTGAGGTGTTTGGATCACAAAGAAGAACGTTTGTGAGACGCAGAACAAATGAAAAGATGCTGGAAGAATGCCTGATGCCATCTGTTAAGCATGGTGGAGGTAATGTGATGGTCTGGGGTTGCTTTGGTGCTGGTAAGGTGGGAGATTTGTACAGGGTAAAAGGGATTCTGAATAAGGAAGGCTATCACTCAATTTTGCAACGCCATGCCATACCCAGTGGACAGCGCTTGATTGGAGCCAATTTCATCCTACAACAGGACAATGACTCTAAACACACCTCCAAATTGTGCAAGAACTATTTACAGCAGAAGCAGGCAGCTGGTATTCTATCGATAATGGAGTGGCCAGCGCAGTCACCAGATCTGAACCCCATTGAGCTGTTGTGGGAGCAGCTTGACCGTATGGTACGCCAGAAGTGCCCATCCAACCAATCGAACTTGTGGGAGCTGCTTCTAGAAGCGTGGGGTGCAATTTCTCCAGCTTACCTCAACAGATTAATAGCTAGAATGCCAAAGGTGTGCAATGCTGTAAATGCTGCAAAAGGTGGATTCTTTGTCAAAATGTTATTTCAAATACAAATCATTCTTTCTAACCTTGTCAATGTCTTGACTATTTTCTATTCATTTCACAAGAGCAGATCAGCAGATGGGGGCAAGTTAAGTAATTACTATATTTGCAAAAAATATTTAATTTGACAAAACCTGCAATTTTAATTATGTTGGTTCAGATGAGACTATCTGGAATCAGGGACAGGATGACACAAGGACGGGTGAACCCTGAAGCTGGCACCCGCCAAGGTTTCACTGCCTTCTTGCCTCAAAAGCCCTAGGTGGCAACGGACAACTGGACGACAAACCTTGATCTCAAGTAGGTGCAACACAGAACAAAACAAGACAACCACACACAATAAGGCAAGGTCAGAGGTCCGAGTCAATAACAAAACGAGCTGGGCAGTACAAAACGAAAAATAGTCAAAAAGTCAAGAGCCAGAAGTCAGATAACCAGCAAATACAATGCAGTACAATCCTAGTAAACTAGGTACTATCGCAGGCAAAGCATGCACATAAGTGCAGGATACTTATGGGACCCAGATCAAACCCAGCAGCTGACTGGCTGTAACAGTTGTCAGTCAGCCTAATTATAAACCACTCATGCCTAATGCCAATCGGCCAGGGTTGGTGAGGCCCTGGCTATGGCAATATCATAGAAAAGCACCGATGTGCCCCCAGAAACCCAGCCGGCTGCTTTGGACGCGTCCGTGCTGTCAGAGAGCCGACCGCGTGCTCCAGCCGTGTTGGCAGCCGAGGGCAAGGCCTGGCTCCTGACAGTATCCTTTGAATAGGATTGGCACGCCTTTCTCCAACCTATCGAAAGGTGTTACAGAGATTTTCCAGAGGTAAAAAAGTTACACAGATTTATAAAGTGCCTCAATTTAAAAAAAAAAAGAGCCTTCAAGTATTTAGCTACAAGTATGCAAGTATGTGCTACAGGAAGTCATGTATTCTTTCTATTCGGACACTGTGCCCCCTGATGCCCCCTCTGTCCATGGCAGGAACTTTCAAGAGCAGTAGCAAACCCCCAAAGTAAAACTTTCTATCTCTGGGCAGTTCATGACACAGGTAGAGTTGGCAGGTGGGAGCACTGTGTCAGTCTGAGGGGTGACGGGAAAGCAACCCTTAATTATTATGTTCTCAACACCTTGTGCTCTCCGTGATTCCTTTACATTTGCCTGGAGTTCTCCTTTAAGGAGATATTCATATTCTAATATAATGCCCCGCCTACTCCCTTACTATACGCTTGCTTGGACATCCTTCCCACTTACAAATAACGATTCATACATGTCTTCCAGAAATTTTAATAACACATGCATAATAAAATAAAGACAATTTATAAATACACACCGTTAATAAGATTCAGCATAGAGTATAGTGATGCAGATGGCTTAACAATGACAATGATTTAGAATATCTTGATTTTAAGGTGAATAGACATCTCTAAATCCTGACGCTCAAAGCCATGTTCCCTATATTTCTGTCATTAATCTAATCTGATATATAATTGATAATACATCTGAACACTTACAGCTGGCAAATTAATGGCTTTCAGCCTGTTAGTTACAACACACTCTGTTTCAGCTGTTTGTGATACTGCTGTATTTTCAGAGAACAATATTTGACATTCTAAAAGAGGTTAAGAGAAATAACAGCTATTAATATACAGCAATTGACATATTCCTCTGACAGAACATTTCACGGCCATCATGTTTATCATGTACCTGGATATAATACAGAAGTACTAGTACACAAACAATTCCTTGTACCCGCAGGAGAAAAACAAGTAGAAAAAAAATATTTTCTTTTTCACTGTCAGCTTCATACAATAAAACTGTAATTACTTTTAATCATGGCAGTAAAGTACATTCTTCAAGAGTTTAAATATTTAAAAACAAATCAAGTTTTATGTATTTATAGGTGCAGAGATAATGCTGCCCAAATTGATGGAATTGGAGAGGTCCCAGATCTTGGACATTTATCAACTAGCGATAAGTGAGCACCTGTGAGATCGGCGCTCCCTTACAGGGCCAGTTACACGACTCGTCTGTTGTGCAGTAAGGGCTGCATGGATGTCACAAACTATGTCCATGCAGCCCTTAGGGAACGATAGATGAGCTGTATTGCTGTATATAGAAAATAAAAAAAGTTTTTATCTACTTCTCCATCCTGTCCAGTGACCTTCTAGTTTATCCCCACCATGGAAGCTTCTACACCTGTCTTTGCAGTGGCAGACTGCTTAGCCAATCACAGGCTGATACTGGACATCGCCGTGGCCAGTGATTGGCTGAGCGGCCTGTCATTTCAGACACTGGCTCTGAAGTTCCAGCAGCTGCTGTGGGGAGCCAGCATAACCTAGAAGAATTTGACTTTTCAGAAGCTAGAAGAACACCGGAGAGCGTGAACAGGTATATATACATTTTTTTCCACTCATTTATTGTCTGTAACACGCGGCGATGCTCAGTCGGCGGCCAACAAATTTTTCAATATCTTGAAAAAGATAATGATCAGCTGATGATCGTTTTTTCAGCTGATCGTCTTCATAAAATGGAGCAATAATCAGCCGAAGCGCCCTAATTGGCCAGATTATTGCCCAATGTAATAGGGCCTTTAAGGTCCTTTACACAGGCTGATTATCGTCAGACAGTAATTTTCACTGAAGATAATTTTCACAGAAGATAATAATTGACCCATGTAAAAAGAGGTGATGGTGATAAGAAGGAGGTTAGGTTGTAGCAGGGCAGATTCTAGTTTTAAAACCTGAAATGGCAACCCCCCCCAGTGCCTACATCACCCCATAACCCCTCCCTCCAAGCCTATTGAAAATCATAAGTAAGCAAGGTGTGTGTGCAGTAAACCTGCAGCTAATAATAATAGGTGCATACACAATCCAGCTCCACGAAAAATTGCTTTTTCAAGCACTATCTTCCATCCTTGGTGAGTACAAGACAGAAAAAGTTTCAAAGTTCCCAATTCTCCGAATGTCTAATCAATCTTTATTGCTTCACCAAGACTAAAAGCACTTGACATATACAAGAGTCAATGCATTGTGACTACTTATGGTGATCTTACTCATGGTCATACTACCATTACACCTTGTGCTCTATATAAAGGGATAGTCATCACTTGTAGTGTAGTGATTTGTGAAACATATAATAATGCCTTCAGTGTTTGCAGTCCTGACTTGCTTGCATTCTATGTCTGTGTCCAGCTATCATTCGCAGGTCATGGGGTCAGAAGGTTCTACAAATCATTGTTCTGCAACGAACAATGAACTCAGGGAGTGGCATTGCGGGGGGGGGGGGGGGGGGGGAGGCTCTGTGTCAAACTCTGCAGAGGTAGGAGAACACACACTCCTTAGCACCATGTTAGTACTAATGAAGAAGTGATGCCTCATTATATTGAAAATGTAGTGTAACTTTAACTGAAGGTCACCACTGACATATATAAAAGAGTTTTATTTCCCATGTCCATGGCTTTAATGGAATTTTTTACTACCAAGAACAGCCTATAGACAAGCATGGCACTGTTTTGGAAAAACACACATCATTTGGACCAGTCATGAACAACATCTATCAGGCTGCAATGCTGCCACTGCAGTTTTCGTGCCAAAGCCAGAAGTGGGTCCAACAGGAAAGAGTAGTACAAGTCCTCCCTTTATATTTTCCATGCCATTTAAATCCACTTCTGTTGTTTGTTTGTTTTTTGCACAAAAAACTGCTCTGTGTGAAACCAGCACAACTTATACAGAAGTATACATTTTTAAAACTTCTCTAGGCACTCACAACACTGGAAAACTGGAGCCTAAACTGACACTGCCTGCAATATTATAGTAATCTGTTTTATGAAATTACAGTTTAGTAGCCAATTATAACTCAAATCTTGACTCGATTCTGTGTATGTAAGCCACTGCACTTAACCAAATGGAAACATTAACAATAAACTTGCACAGTGGGGACATGCAGATTAGTAGGTACATTTTTACCGATGAATATTAGCTGTACTGCCTAAGATTTACTTGGAAACACAATGTGCATTAACCGCTTTCTTTTAAAGCTGTGTTTTGTAACTCTGTTATGTATAACATTATAAAACATCAAGAGTACAGTAAACTATGCAGAAGAAAAGCACATAGTCACGGCAATATGAGAAGCTGAGGTAGGGTTCATTATCAAGCTAACAAACAAGAGCACTTGGATGAAGTATAGTAAAATAAGAGCTAACATACCTATCAAAAGGAGCTGGCAGGCATTCATACCAAAAATAGTTCAATAATGAAATTCTCAGCTTGAACTTACAGACTGTTGAGAAATCAAAGGCTCAATGTAGGAGCACAAAAACCAGAGTTGGATATAAAAATATCTCAATTTAATAACTGCCTTGAACTATAATATTTGACTATCTAAAATAGAAAAAGAAAAGCCAATGAGACACCAAATAAGAGCAAGCATATAACAACATAGAGAAAAGGGGAGGACAAATGGTTAAGCTACAAATATAATCGTAAATTGTACATGTACATTAAAATGTAGGGATTGCTAGTTAAAGGTGAAGTCTGACAAAAAATATTATTAAAGTATTGTATTGCCCCCAAAAGTTATACAAATCACCAATATACACTTATTACAGGAAATGCTTATAAAGTGATTTTTTTTCCCTTCACTTACTACTGCATTAAGAGGATGATGGCAGGGGGATGCTCAGTGTCCCTCTAGTGCCCTGTGTCCCTCAGTGTCCCCCTGCCATCATCCTTTTAAGCAACCACAGCCCGTACAGCTCTGGGAGTTGGGTCGTGACATCACCATTTTATCCAGGAAGTGAAGCCTAGATGCAGTAGTAAGTGGAGCATTTGTAAGCAGTAGTGCAGTAGTAAGTAATAAGCATTTCCAGTAATAAGTGTATATTGGTGATCTGTATAACTTTTGGGGTGCAATACAATATTTTAATAAAACATTTTTTTGCCAGACTTCTCCTTTAAACTTGAATTAGAGAAAAACCATATTGCCTTTTTTAGGGCATCTGATGTAATGTAGGGTAGCACAGTTCTGCAAAATAGTTTGCCTTATTTAAAATGTAGCATTATGTGCTGGCCATTCAAATGAATACTGGATTACTGTAAGACAGTCTTTCCACAGCAGAGGTTGATTTTGGGAAACTATAATATATAATGGTGCCAATTCAAGTGAAAGTGCAAACACAATCTCTGGGCCAAGTCTGCCAGATTTTCCTATCTCCCATTACAGCTGTGCAACCATCGCAGCCTGGACTTTTTTTGGCTGTCTATGGGGCCACTGAACAAGTTCGGGGCTCAGAAATATTTATGGCCCCATTAAGAATAGAGCACAGGTCATAGTGGCTACACAGAGGCTGTGAACACCAGTGGCGTAACTACCATAGAGGCAGGGAAGGCGGTTGCTATGGGGCCCATGGAGGGAGGGGGCCCAGGGATGCACAGGGAAGATAAGAGCCTCCTGTGTCCTTTTGCTTAACCCCTTATGTACTGCAGTGTGTAAGTGACCTAGTGTTCTCATACATGCTGCAACACAAAAAAGGGTTAATTTGCTAAAGACAATTAGCTCTCTGCCTCACTACTCTGATAACCTGCACCTATGTATATAACCATAGGGCTCCTAATAGGCTGTTATAGTTAAATACAGTGGATGGACAGAACAATCAGCCATTGGCTTTCTTCTGTGCCAGTCACTGTTGTGGGTGCACACAGGATTCTGCCTCTGGCCACAAGAGATTTTTGTTTTTCTGGCCACATCACCGAGTATATATATATATATATATATATATATATATATAAATATGTAGGGCAGGGGGGCCCCATAAAGTTTTTTGGTATGGGGCCCCATGAATCCTAGCTACGCCACTGGTGAACACCCTATTCATTGGTGGTCACTTTAAGCCACTCTCTAAAGAATATGCAATGCTTGGTCACCTGATAATCAGTCGTGTAAAAGGGCCAGCAATCAGTCAACAAATGAGGAAGCGCTACTTGTCGGCTAATTTGATCTTTTGCATGGCCGGAAAAATCATCCTTATCTGCCTGTATCATAGAAAAATTTTTATTTCTACATTCTGGAATCACAGAGAGAGATATGAAAGGTACCATGTGTCTCCTTGACCTAACCCCTTTTTATTAATGTCCGCAGTTTGGAACCTACTGTAAATTACACCTGACAGATTTCTTGACTGCCTATAGAAAGTTATAATAAGGCTGCATTCACACGTTCAGCGATTTTCCTGGTCCGTGATTAAGGTCCGATAGCTACCTCCGAGCTACCTACATGATCAGTGCAAAACAGTCTGTTTTTTCATCCGTTTTGCATCTGTGTCCGTTTTTTTACGGATCTGTTTTACAGCATTTTAAACTACATTGATTACATCACATCCGTGTTTTTCACAGATGAGCACAGATGTGATATCCGTGAAAAACACTGATCTTATTAATTTCTATGGGGAATCCTTTCCGTGCTTCCGTTCCAAGTTATGAGTTATGACATGTCCTATTTTTAAACAGAACGGATCACGGATCCGTGAAATCACGGAACGTCTGAATAGCCCAATAGAAAGCAATGGGCTGTAAAAATGTCCGTTCGCACGGATCCGTGAGCACAGACAACTTCCCAAAATGTATGAAAGCAGCCTCAGGCCAACAGGTGTTAGCACACTAATTCTTTAAATTTCATTCTATAGAGATTATTGCATTTTTGAAGGGAAAGATAAACAAATGGAAAATACTAAATAACAGATTGAAAAGATTTGCTTGCTCATTCATTTTTAGAAACTGTGGCCAATTTTTTTTTATTTTTTAGATAATACATAGCTGTACTGTATTTAAGATAAGCATATGAAAATCAAAATAACAAGATATATTCTATGCTAACACAGGCAATATAATGCACTTGGTACATGATAGAAAGCACTGCATATTGAAAACTACACACAGGGAGTCCCATAGCAATTAAAATTCAAGGTGAAAGTGATGAACTACAGTCATGTATTAACCTTCTGTACACAGACTTCTGTCAAATATTTTGGAATTAAGAGTCACCCAGGTGAGTCAGTTGGAATGCACTGTATAAAAGGTAATGTTACATTCCCTAAAACCCTGCATTATTTTTTATTTTTGAATGAATATGATGTTTAAAGTGACTCTGTATCCACAATCTGAACTCCAAAACTACTTGTACCTTTGGATAGCTCCATTTAATCCAAGATCTGTCCTGGGTCCGTTTGGCAGGTGATACAGTTATTGTCCTAAGAAACAACTTTTAAACTTGCAGCCTTGTGTCAAATTGGCGTGGCCTAGAGTGGTTGTGCCCAAGCCTTGCACCGCCTCTCCGTACCTCCTCCCTGCACTCCTCATTATTAGGAATGCCCTGGGCAGGATTTTTCCTATTCATCACCTGTCTGAACACTGCACATGTGCTGGATCGTTTAGGCCCATGTGCAGTGTTCACACAAGTGATGAATAGGAAAAATGCTGCCCAGGGCATTCCTAATGATGAGGAGGGTGGGGAGGAGGGACGGAGAGGCAATTCAAGGCTTGGGCACACACACTCTAGGCCACGCCAATTTGACTCAGGGCTGCAAGTTTAAAAGTTGCTTTTTAGGACAATAACTGCATCACCTGCCGAATGGAGCCCAGGACAGATCTTGGATAAAAAGCAGCTATCCGACAGTACAAGTGGTTTGGGGGGGGGGGGGGGTCAGATTGTGGGTACAGAGTTGCTTCAAGGGTTACCAGAGGAGTTGTAAACCATGTATACTACACTCCTTTACCCTTCCCAGCAGAATCACATATCAGCACGTCCAATTTAAATGCCTGTACACAATAAAGTGAGAGAGGTCAGATTTGCTACATGGACCTTGGTACTTAAGGTCAAAATTAGTCCGGCCCTGATGAAATTATAGAGATCCTACCACTTTATGCATTGTGCATATAGTATAAGCCTATGCGCACACAACATAAGTTTTATATTAATCATGGCTGTTGTTGCCAATTTGCAACAACGGTCGTGATTAATACAAAACTTACGTTGTACTGCAGTCAACGAGATCCTGGCTGGAGCGTATACATATAGGGGGAGAGTTATGAAAGAGTGTAAACATACACCTGGTGTAAACTGCCCACAGCAAGCAATCACAGCTCAGCTTTCAGCTCTGGTACAATATAAGAGGAGCTGTGATTGGTTGCTGTGGGCAGTTTACACCAGGTGTATTTTTTCATAAATCTCCCCCATAGTATATGCTCTGGCTGGGATCTCTAGCGGCCGCAGAGAAAACTGACATGGCAGTTTTGTGCGGCCGCCATTCATTGATTAGCAGCCGCACAACCCTGACAGGTCACACAATGGAGAGTGCAGCTCCGGCCACACTCTCCATTATGTTCAATGGTGAATTGGGATGCAAACGCACATGGATCTTCAACGGAAATGAAGATCATCGGGCCGGTACTGCAGTACGGGTTACAGAACATCCGGTGTCTTACTTAGTGGGAACTCAGCCTATAGTATTAAACAATGTTACCATGAATACTTATCCTACCATTTCTATTCAATTTATTTCTCCAAATGACTTTCAATTTAACATAGCTGGTAGTAAGGTAGTAGCTGGTACCCTTTTAATGGTTAACTAATGGTGCCAAAAAGCAAGCTTCCAAGACTACCTTATTTTCTTTATCAATTTCTTCATAAGTACTGTACTAGCTCTTAAAAAGTCAACATTTTTAAGGCCAGTTGTTTCTTTTCAAGAAAAAAAATTATTTAAAGCAAATGTACCAATAGATTGAATCAATAAAGATTTCCATTTCCTCATACCACTCTTTGGTTTCCAATCTCCTCCGGTAAGCAGTTTGTATATATGAAAAGGTCTACTTAGGTACACTGGAGGCAGGCCCAGTACCCCAGTGCACCAATATCTCGTCCCTCAGTGACATGGCAGGCTGGGGACAGATTTAATTCTGAGGGCAGCAAGTCACTTAGAAGAGGAGATATTGGTGCAGTGAGGTTACTGGGAACACCTCCAGTTCATAAAACTAGATCTAAGGAACCGTACGGCAATGTGAGGAATGGCAGATACCGTTTAAATGTGTGTGGTGGCTGAGATCAGGTACAATGGAAATCTATATTGACTCAGTTTAGCGGTGCATTTGCTTTAAAGGCTTTTTAGATAGGGGTTAACATACACAGTCATCTAGACAGATACAAGTACAGTCAGTAGTCAAACCCCTGCTGTTCAGTTTGTGCCCCCTTTAAAGATTTTGTTCAAGCCCCTCCCCATTCCCTTTTTTTCCTTTAGACTAAAAAAATTAGATCCCTAAGGGACAGAGGCATCAAGCCCTGGGCCAAGTGCAAACTAGCAAAAAGTCACAGATTTCTGTGCAAGGCCCCCCTTGCACAAATAATTGTGTGACTTTGGTGGGGAGCGAGCATGCGTCCTTCCTGTGCACAAAATATGTCGGCTAGAATAGGTAAAAAAATTAGGCTAGAAAATCTATAAATAGTTTGGTCTGCTGAACAGCAGCCTCTGATACCCTAGATTTATTGATGGATTGAAAATTAGAGGTAAGGTGCTTAAAAAAAACCCTGCCCTAAGTCTTTCCTGATTAAGGTTCCATGCTACAATTTTTTTTAGCCCGTCTTTGGTATATTTAGCTACTTTGACATGCGGCCTATTTGCATGTCATGGCTTTAGCTAGCATTTGTAGATTGCACAGTGAATTATGTTCACAGGCAATGATTTCATGTGGTGATTTCCAGTACAGAATCATGCCTTTTTATAATACGGTGCCACCTGATGGCTCACAGATCACAGCACCTAATATTATTAATATCACACATGGATTTCTCCAGATACTGAACCACCACTAGCAATGGTGTAAGCTGCAACAGGAAGCAGAGTCTAAGGGGCCGCTGGTCTTTACCAGAGCCTGCCGCAAGGTGGGCTGGATTCACTTCTGCAGGCGACCCCCAGATCACTACTCCTGGCTTGGAAATGCAAGCGGTGGCGGGCGAGGTGCAGCTGAAGACATGTAAGCAGGGCAGCAGACAAGTACACAGCAGGTCTCACAGACATGAATTAGGAGTCACGGGCAAAGGTTAACGGCAGGAATCATGGGCAGGAATCACAGGCAGGAGATCTGGGACCACAATGTTAAGGGTAGCAATGCAGAGGCCCCAACAGGGGGGTCAGGGCAGGGACAGGCATTTTTAGGGGAGCACATTAGTGTAACAACCTACTAAAATTTACTAAGCAGACGTGCATGCATCCTAGTAGGCGGGGAAACACGCGCCAGCGACAAAGGGAGCGAGCAGTAGCGTGCAGTGGTGAGGCTTCCTGCGGGACTGAAGGGGAGGCGGTAGCGGATCTCGGCATCCTCATTGTCAGAGGAGAAAGAGGAGCGGATTCCGCAGCCATGCGCTGTGGCCGTAATGATTCTCTTTAGATTTTTTTGTTATACTGAAGATACTGGGATATTCAAAAGCCTTGGTTAAGTTGAGAAACATTTTTCTGAAATTGTTTCACAAATTTGTGATGCAGTTTTTTTTTGCAAATAACTGAATCTCTACTTTTTTTTGCTACTGAGATACTTCCTCTTAAACTTGCGTCTTTTTTACCCAGTCACATAGCTTAGTTGCACATTTTTACTCAAGCTTTTTTGCTGCCATCAAGTTAAATGAATTTATTTTATGGTATGGTAAAATTTACCAGTGTTTTTTTTAAACCAATAAAGGTTACAAAAAAAACAAACAAATAAACTGGAAATTGTGTATACTTAAAGGGGTTGTTCAGCGAAAATCTTTTTCTTTCAAATCAACTGGTATCAGAAAGTTATATAGATTTGTAATTTACTTCTACTTAAAAAATCTTCCCATACTTATTAGCTGCTGTACAGTATGTGATACAGGAAACTTTTTCTCGGTTTTCTATGAATCCCCATAGAAAACCTCTCCTGCTCTGCACAGTTCCTGTCTCGGCCAGAGATGTCAGCAGAGAGCACTTTGTCAGGCTAAAAATAAAACAACATTTTCTGCATGACAGAGCAATAAGCTAATAAGTATGGGAAGACTTCAGATTTCTTAATGGAAGTAAATTACAAATCTATATAACTTTCTGACACCAGTTCATTCGAAAGAAAAAGACTTTTGCTGGACAACCCCTTTAAGGAATATATCTATTTAACATAGAAGACAATGTAACAGGAGACAAAACAATTCAGAACAGTCACTCACTAAATGTACAAACAGTACATAAGAAGTTAGCAACCATATCAGTTTAAGGGTACAAACCCACTTGACGTTTTTGCTGCGTGAATCAGTCTTAAAAATAAGCAGGCAAAACGCAGGTTGGCTTTATACAATTGTTCTGCGTTAAAATACGCAATTGCGTATTTTTAAAGCGTGAAGCTTGTTGTTAGCAAAGCATCAGTTGTTAACAACCTGTGCGAAAAACGCATGTAGCTTCACGCTTCAAAAATACGCAATTGCGTATTTTAACGCAGAACAATTGTATAAAGCCAACCTGCGTTTTGCCTGCTTATTTTTAAGACTGATTCATGCAGCAAATACGCCAAGTGGGTTTGTACCCTGAATGACAAATTAGTACAATGTAGTTAAAATGACATAAAACATGAATTCTTCTATGTTTCATTGTAAATAAACCAATATGCAAGTTATTGCATTGTGTTTTATTGACTTTTTACATTTCCCAGCTTGCCAACAGGATTTAAGGCACTATTCCACGGAACGATTATCAGCCGATTATCAGCCGATAATCGTCTTGTGGGATAGGAGACAACAATCAGCCGACATTGTTCATCATGCTTATATAGCAGCGATCTGCTGCCATCACTCTGAGGAATAGGAGCGGCGGCAGCAGAACACTGCTATATCCTATGGGCTGCCCGGACGATTGGGGATGACCCGGGCAGCCCCCGCACAGCTTCTTTTGGCCCTCCCCGGACTCACCCGCTCGCTGCAGCCGCATGGAATAGCGGCGGAAGCAAGCAGGGAATGAGGAGCAAACGAGCGCTGACAGCACAATTCTCTCCTAACTCTGTGTAATGTGACCAGGATGGACTCCCAATGCAAATGTATAAGGTCATCCAGGTCTCATATATGCAGAGCAAGGAAAGGAGTGTGTGTGCCTCTCTCTGCTCGTTGTGCTGATCGGCCAGGCTCTGAACACTTTCCCTCTCTCCCAAGTCATGTTTTTATATTTTTGTTTTAACCCATTAAGGACTCATGACGTACATGGTAAGTTATGTGGTCCCTAGTGAGGTACAGAGAGGGGTCATGTCAAGTCCGAAAAAGCCTTCTCTTTTGGTCCAGTGGCGGGAAACCCTCCCCTGGATGCAATTGGGAAGGGGAGACTGGTGTTTCTTGTCAGGCCCTGGGTCTTTGGTGCAAGAATAAGGGAGCATGCCTACAGTGGCCCAGGAAATTAACCAAGATTTACACTAGAAAAATTGGTATATTATAACTAAAATCTCCTCTGACCAGTGCTGATGTAGATTTCAAAGTGCAGTATGAGGTCAGTCACTGATGTGTCAGATTTAATAAGCTGGGTAAATCTGATGCCAGAAGGCTTTCACTTAAAGAAGTTGTCTGGTAGAAAAGAATTTATAACCTATCCACAGATTTGGCTATCAATATCTGCTGGGTACCGACATCTGGCACCCCCACCATAGCCACCCCCATAGCTGAAAGCAGTTGGCTTTGTTCCCTGTTTAATGTAGCCGCTGGTTTACTGCAGCTTGGCTCTTATTCATTTCAATAGGAGCTGCACTTCTCCCGGATCTGTTCTGACTGTAGTGGGGGGTACCGCACCTCACCGGTTCATAGCTTATCCAGCAGATAGGCTATAAAATATTTAGAATAATACAGGCGATTTTAAGAAACTTTGTAATTGGGTTTATTAGGCAAATATACCATTATCTGCATTCAAAAAGACTTTTACTAGGTCCCCCCCTCCCTCCTCTATGTAGAGTGAAGGAGGGAGAAGGGAGATTAGTTGGCAGCAGAGAGCAGAGAACAAAGGATTACTCAGCGGCAGTTGTGTGAAAGGCTCTATTCAGAGGTCAGAGAGGTCAGTGCTGACTTCAAAGGAGATAACCCAGTGATGTAGCTGTTAATTAATTCTTTGTTGTCCTTTTTTGGTGCCTCATCTCCCTCCACCCCTCCTCTCTTGATAGAGAACAACGAGGACAGGGCGCGCTTCATAGGAGGTTGGGTTGGCTGCAGTGAGCAGCCCGGCTCTCACTGTAAATGATAGGCTGCAGTGATCGTGCTGCAGCGCGTCATTAACCCCTTAAACTTTAAGCGTAAGTGACAGGGGGGGTCCCCTGTCACTTACCGATCAGGACCCCCGCAGTGCGATCCGATCAGTGATCTGCTCACTGAGCCTGCACAGGCAGGCTAAATGAGCAGATCGCCTATCACACTGATCAATGCTATGCCTATGGTAAAAAAAAATGTTAAATGTTAATGCTAAAATGTGTAAAAAAAAAAAAAAAAGTCAAAATCATTATTACAATACCCCAAAGCCCCTCCCCCAACAAAAGTTTAAATCATCCCCTTTCCCATTATAAAAATAAAACAAAATAAATAAATAAACATATAATATACCGTAGCATGCGTAATTGTCCAATCTATTAAAATATTACAAGCGTCATCGCGAACAAGAGGGGAAAAAGTACCAGGATTACCGATTTTATGTTACATTATATAAAATTTTTTTTATAAAAAGTGATCAAAACTTCCGATCTTTACAAATATGGTACTAGGCTAGGTTCACACTGTGTTTTTGCAATCCTTTTGCAAAAATGCAGTGTGAACCTAGCCTTAATAAAAACTTGAGATCATGGTGGAAAAAATTACACCCCATACAGCCCTTTAGGTGAAAAAATAAAACTGTTATAAGCCATTTTATTAATAATTAATTGCCCAATAAAAAGGATTTTTTTAATAAAAAAAATATACATATCATTGAAGAATGCGTGTAAACCTGCATATGGTTGTGTTCGGACTGACCTATAGAATAATGGTATCTTGTCGCTTTTACCATATAATGCATTACGTAGACACAGGAACCCCCCATGTTGCATTCTTTTTTCCAACTTAACAAATTTATATTTTCATAAATAATAATGTTATGGTAAAATGAAAGACGCCATTACAAAGTACAACTATTCCTGTAAAAAACAAGCACTTACATGGCCCTGTCGATAGAAAACTGAAAGTGCTAGAGCTCTTAGAAGGGGAGGAGGAAAAAGAAAACACAAAAATCTAAATTTGCGCGGTCCACTGGGTCATTTTGGACTTGGTCCTCAAAGGGTTAAAGATTAGTGTGTGAACTGTAAAATCCCCCCCAGTTATAATGAAGAAAACTTCGATCCACAATACCACAACATGCATGACTAGTAAGGTTGTCCGATGTTTAGATGTGCATTGCTGAGAAAATTGGTTCAACCAAAATAACACTATGCTTACAATTTCATTATAAGTGAAATAGTGATGAATATAAAGGTTAAAAGCAGTAAATTTACACCTTTGCTTACAATATTCTCCTCTATTGATTTTGCTGACTTGCAAACATCTGACAAAAGAAGATATGTATCCTCTTTTATGCTACATAAATTACTCAATTACTCATGATACATGAGTAGGATCCAAAAGCAAATTATGGAGTTTTATGCTTGAAAGTATTGAATCAAGCACATGGACATGAATGCACAGGATAACCAGTAAATTGGCAGAATAATAATAAGAATGTAACCATAACAAGGCAGAAATATATGAAAATTGTACTAGGTCTATCTAGAAGCCATTTCCACACTGTTAATCAAATAAACAAAAGTTGGTGGAAATGAGCTAACAAAGACGTTTGTATATATTCTGCTAAAGGCTTGCTTACCTTAATCCATATAACACAGTCCCATCAGGATGAAGGCGGATCATTCGATTTTTTACAGTAACACCATGTACAAAAGACTTTTTATCATTTAGAAAATAAGTGTCAGGAACCCACAGTTGATCTGCCACTCGGTTGTCAAGCGTAAGGTTGAGGGGGATTCCTGTATAAGCTAATCTCTTGTCCCTCCAGTATTGCTGAAAGTACATTGTCAAAGTATAATCCTGTAAAGAGAAAATAAATATTTAAAATACATTTCCTAATTTATCATTATAATGCACAATCTTTACATGATCTGTTATTTAATATACTTTTCAACATATAATTTGCGATATGAAAAATCATTATTTCCTATGCAATTGGCTTGACTGTAGTAGTGGAGCTATACTTTGATTTGCTGTGGAACCAAAAAAATTAAACTAAAAATAGCTGGGCCCCAGAGCAAACTTTGATTGGGCCCCCTCGACTGACCACAAAGCTGTCAAGTGTAGTCAGAATTGCTTAACAAAAAGTGCTTGTAAGGAGTGCTTACAGTTAAAGGGACATTTACAAAATCTGTGAGGCCAGCTCAGCCACCTGGTACTGCAAATAATGAAGGCTCAGGGGGGCCCAGTGTATTGCAGGAGCGGGCAACTGGCCACATAATGCGGCAGGCCAAGTAGCATCTGCTATGGCTGTTACAGTGGTAGTTATGGCCCTGAGCCTAAGATATTTAGTTTTTCCTATTTTCTCCTGACAAAGATAGGCCTTCTTGGTCTAGAATCATGAAATCTACTGACTAAGCACCTTAAGGTGGGGGCAGATACTTCACAGAATATCACAAAAACAATCTGGGCGATATATCAAAGCATTGCTACAAGACTGTGTAGCTCACTTAAATGATTAGCTAAACGCTTACATAGCTATGTACAAAACTATTGCACATGTGTTTACATTTCAGGTTGTACAAATGTTTTGAGTTCTTTAGAAAAAAAAAATTCTTAAAAAGAGTTATTAAGATAAAATTTTTATTAATTGCAACGTTTAACATTTTTCACTGTTCATTTCAAATGCTCAAATGTACAAAAGAGAAAAACAAAACAACAAAAATACTTAAAGGGGTTGTCCGACCTAAATTACAAAACTATGTTTTTGTCTGGACTGCCGGTTCCCAGGCCTCCCACTGTTCTTTGCTGTCTGCTACTCTCCTCATTTTCAGAATTTCCGGTGACATGCTGTTCCCAGAGGAAATATCCGTTTAGCATAGACAGTATAGTGCTGTCCATGCTGAGTGGCCATTTCCTGTGGAAATGGCATGTCACTGGAAGTTGTCAGAACAGCAGCAGAGAGCGGATGACCGCGGGTGGCCTTGGAACCAGTAGTCCAGATAGAAGTATAGTTTTGTTATTTAGGACGGACAACCCCTTCAATTCATTTATCTCTGCCTAACATTAAGATTACTTCACATATGTTCAGCTCTCTTGTCATGCTTCCGGCAGAAAATGGTAGCAGTGTTTTTCTGTAGGACTATGGACTTCAGGCCATGCACCAAGTACTGTACATCATTTTATCATTTTGTTGCATCCAGTTCAGGATATTAAACAATTGACCTTACATACAGTAGGTGATCTATGTGAATCCAACCAAGTTGTTTTAATAATAATTTTTTATATTTGCAGTGATTTGTTATTCAATGTTCCATTACTAAGAGAGATATCTGGCCTCCAACATTAGTGAATAATAGCAATACCCTGTAAAATTTCTGAAATAAATAAGGACTAAAAAAGAGAGCCGGAGTTCAACAAACAACTACAACAAATAAGAGAATAAGTCAGAACTCTGAGCTAAAATAACTCCCATAACTTATTTCCCAATAATACCTGAAGAAAACAGTGTTTGTCTAAGGATAAAAAAATAAACTTGAACAAAATGGAAGAAACAGAAAACAGCTTAACTCCACTTCACTGTAACTCCAACACAAAGAAATTGTCTGGCCATGTACACTCTAAAGCCTTCTGCTCAATGGGTAAATAAATCAATCAGGGGTTTATAAGAAACAAGTGAAGAAACAAAGAAATATATTGGAATGCATTTATAAAGAATACAAGTATAAACCCAAGGGAAATAAATATCCCTTCTATAATCTTGTTAGCAGCGATGGCTAGCTAGAGCACTTTTATAGGGGATGTTACAATGTCACCAGTTGGTATATAAATTGTTTAATCATCTTAAGCAATAGTGGTTTGTGCTGCTAAACTGCAAGTTCATGGCAAGTGCTTAACCGAACAAGGAGGTACCCCCCCGCAAATGCAATTTAATCACATATAGGCTTTAGGAAGATGTGTTGTAAGGCTTTGTTGTACCTGGGACCAAAATTCTACTCATTCTCCTAGCCCTATAATAATCCAATCAAGGCAGAGTTGCTTGTTGAGATTCCAAAGATACATACTTTGCCAGATCTCATAGCTATGCCTTAAATTTAAAGAGTTTACACAAATAAACACTTTCTGTGTTTAATACTGTATTTGCTATTTAGGTTGGTTTTTTTTTTTTATAAAAAAGGAAGTGGGTCCAAAACACAGAAACATAGTAAATCTTTCCATTATAGCTTTTCTTCTTCTAGTTCTGGCTAAGAACACTGACCAAAATAGGGACAAATTATTGACCAAAGTACTGTGGGAGAACAAAACCTTAAGATGTAAAGTTGGATAGTGTTTGTGGCTATTAGAGCTGAGCAAGAAGTGAAATTCAGTTGAAATCGAAAGCTTAAAATTAAATTCAAACAGACCATGATTTTCGATTACTGTATATGATATCTAAACCCATTAAAGACTATGGACTATGGGAGAAAAATGCTTGTTTCTTGGTGACCTCTAAGTGGTTGAATTTAGGTTTCCACAATGACACCTCAGAAATTGATGTACACACCTCTGGAATGTAACTGGCAAAGCAAGAGAGGCATGTCTAGGTGCATCTAAGAAGTACAAGTTGCAGCATAACAGCCTATCACTGATACACACCGAACACAATATATGGCGACAGGTGGCAGGTGTTTACTGGGCAATCAACTACTGCACAAGCTGTGTAACTGCCTGTATGTGTCACTATCTGATATGCTGCTAAACAGTCTATGCACTATTCAATGGAGGAAGCAGCTATATGCTATCTGTGCTGTGCAGTAGCCCTAATAAGGGCTTTTATGGTCTCTCCTGCCTACAATCTTCTAAAATCCTCACTATTGCTACTCCAAAATCTATCCACTTAACTACCTGCAACATGTTCACTAAAGGAGAAAGTAGATACAATGCAGCCTATTCTTCACAGTGAGCAGCAGATGCTTGCCTGTCTGTGAGAATAAGCTGATGTTCTGGTAGCCGGTTAATTTTCTGATTATCTGCAAATAAATGCTGTACTGTATATAATTGTAGCCCTAACAAGCGCTTTTGGGGTCTTGCCTGCCTACAATCAGCTAAATCCTCATTGTTTCTGCTTCAATCTCTCTCCCTGACTACCTTCAAGATGGCATCTGATGACGAGCAGAAAACGTCAAGTTCTTATACTGTGAAGGTCACATGAGTAAGCCAGCCAATGAATGTAGACACTGTTCTCGCGATGCCAGCATGCTCCTTGGGCCTGTCACCCCCCCATGCATAGTAATTGGCTAAAAAAAGGCGCCAGGCAAGGTGGGAGGAGAAATAAATATTTACTGCATTTTCGGTTGGATGCTCGATCGAAAACTGGTATTTGGAATAATGTGGTAGTATTCGATGGAATACTTGATCGTGTACTACTCACTCATCTCTAATGGTTATCATTTCTCCATGGCAACTCCATGGCAGCAATTACGACTACCACACATACAGTTGTTGTAGTGAGCAATTTTTTTTTTTTAAATCCTGCTTATTGTGCTGGACTAATAATGTTTACATCGTATAAATATTGAGGGAGCCCATACATCAACACAGGAGTAGTGATGAACGAAAACTGTTCGATTGAATAGATATTCGATCGAATAGTAAGGTATTCGATCTATCGAATGTTATCGAATAGTTCGCCGAATATTCGAAAAATATTCGATATGCGTTCAAATCCCCCAGCTTCCGTTTTTTACCTCCAAGTGGTCAAATAGATGTTTTTCAATAATCGAATACTTGTTCCCAATGACTTTAATGGGATCGAATATTAGATTGAATATTCAAATATTCGGGAGATATTCGTACGAATATCGAATATTCGAATATTTCAGTATTCGCTCATCACTACACAGAAGTATAGACCCCATAAAAAATGTCACTGTTCTAATTCATGTCCAAGCCCTTAGTATTGTACAGGGAAACTCCCAATTAGTTTTTTGTCAAGCTGAGCAGCTGCACTTTCTGCAAAAAAAAAAAAAGCTAAGCAAACTGTTAGGAATAGTAAAACCTCTGCTGGTCAATTGCAAAACAGGCTTCAGATTAGTCTCTGAAGCCTGAATACAGCACATGAATTTTACTTTGTATTTAAGGACTAATCTTAGTCTCCCTACTTTTATTTGGGCAGCAGTGGTGTTCAAACAAAAGAAATAATTCTATTCTCAGTGGGGTTTTTATGTGCAGCTTGTCTGAATAAGTCATCAATAGCCAATGCATTTAAATAAGATGTGAAACATGAATGCCTAACAGCATTAATACAGCAATGTTGTGCTTCATAATGTGAGATTTGTTTGGTATATGGGTTCACAATGGGGCTAGCACAGTTTTCCCTTAAAAAAAACAAAACATAACAGCTTGTAGAATATGATTATAAACAATAAATATGAGGGTGAGAGGCTTTTCTTGTCAGGTCATATTAAGTTTTTATCATGACATTAACATGTTGCATCAAAAAATGAGCTAATCTCAAAGATCATGTCATCTCTGCAGGTATCATGACCTTTCTTTCATGTTTGTGGTAATGGTGGCAATGGTAGCAATTCACAGGGGGTTTTAGTGCATTTATGCATTCATGCCTTTCATTATCCTCGCTGAGTGAAAATAAAGTGGACCATCTATTTCTGTTAGGGTAATGAAGAAACTGACCTGAACTCACAACAATAAAACATTTGCAACCTTAATATGTTTATTAAAAGAAACATTAGCAATTTGTATGAAACATTTATCTATAAAATTAGGACATGCTCTGTATACATAGCCACTATCACTTATATTGTCACGGTAAGTAAAAAGAACCCAAAAATATTTTTCCACTATATATAGTAAATAACACAAAACTTAAAAGTGAAAGTGTGGTTCTCATCAGATCTAATCTGGGTGTAAAGTTAGAGGAGTATGAGGAAAATACCAATCTATTAAATACTATATCTTCTTCTCCACTGTATTTGCCCAGGAAAATCCTATGATAGATACTGTGAGTAGGGATCATATAAATTCTAAATCTATAAAAGAAAACACTAATAATCAAGCCCCTCGTAAAATTATTATTTCTTTATTCCTTTCATTTAAAATCATCAGCAGTACACCATCAGCAAGACTCCAGGCTTCATATCAAAACACATTTAGAGTGCATGTGCATATTGTAACTTTTTCCATTGTCACCCCTGCAGGAATTGAAGGGTTTGTGCAGATAGCAGAAGATGACTCAAACCTTCTGCTCCCTAACATTCCTGCATTTCCTGTATACCCTCTGATAGGCGGAGGCGTCGTACATAAACCATACATAAACCATACATAAACCATACCGACACACAATGTCCAATAGCTGCACAATGTAGCCAATAGGTGAGGTACTGCCTGCATGCAATGATATACACCTGCCCCCTCCGGTCTCGGAAAGTATACTTAAGAGATGTGGAAATGCAGGAAGTGAGCACCAGGGAGCAGATAGCTCAAGCCTTCTTCTACACAAACCCTTAAAGTCCTGTGATTTATAGACCATTATTTATGATATTTAAAGATTCTTTCATGACAAGTCACGGAGCAAATGTGGTGCCAATATTCAAAAAGGGATCAAAAAGTGATCTTAGAAATTACAGGTCTGGATGCTTTTCTTGAGAAAAATAATATTTAAAGTTATGACTACTAGATTTTTGGTGATTTGACTTTGATCCAAGGATTTAATCTATTTAGAGTCAGGAAGGATTTTTTTCATTAACATTGGGCATCTGGCATCTGCATCATAAGGTATTTTTGCCTTATCAACCATGTTACATCTACAGCTTCACCCTGGTCTAATCTATAACGAGTGGTATATTAGGATTAGCATAGGTCCCGGGCTGATAACAAAACTTGTGTCCCCCACCATAACTATAGCAGCATTAAAGTGGTGTTCATCATGTGGGATAAATAATATACTATTGTATTGAGGTAGTTTAGACATGCGGTTATACCAATTGCGTTTCTTTATTGTATGTAAGGTTTCTTTCTTAAAAAAATCGGAAAAAGTAGTTTTACATTTTTAATTTGCACAAATCACAACAAAGAATGTTTATGACAGTTTTGGCAGCTGCCCAAAACAGACATACTATAATCCAATACTGTCTATAAATCACCACTTTATAGAAACTGATGAGATTAGCCTGACAAGATTGATTCTCCCATAGACACATAATTATAGCATCTCTTAGAAAACATTAAAATACTTTGTCCACAATAGATGTTAACTGGGACTTTATTTTGGCTACCTTGGACTCTTTTTTGTAGAAAATTGACAATAGTTATTTATGGAGCTCTGACCGAGTCACAGTTATGACTGGGATCCTAAAGGAGTCAATATTGACTCTTAACCATCATTAGTCCAACAATGCAATCTCTTTATGTTAGTAACTCCCTTCAGCTGTGTTTCACCTCCCTGAGTGACAGCTATGCTGCCAGTCAGAGTTTCTCTGCTCAGGTGTTTTTGTTGGGAGTCAGGAATCCGGTCCAATCAGCTCTGGCCCGGTCTCCTGGTTCTCTATAAGTTGTTCTTGGGGACTGCAGTAGTTGCTGGCCATTGCAGTATATACCTTGTACAGTGTACTCTTATTCCTGTGTAGGGATGAGCGAACCGAACCGTTACGAACCAGATTCGTTACGAACTTTGCAAAAAGTTCGTGACGAAGTTTGTTAAAATCGCAACGGTGTTGCAAAACTGTACTTTAATCAGAGAATACAACAGGCTACAAGGGATTATTACTCCTATAATCCTTTGTATCCTGTTATTATGTGAACATCAAGGTGTGTGACGTCACTCCAGGAACAGGAAGTGCCTGAGCGTCCATGCTCTTTCTCATTGTGTGTCTAGACTGCAGAGAGAGAGAAGGTATACGTTAGGCAGAGAGGGAAAACACATAGATTACATATCAAAACAACTGGATAAGTACAGGGAGAGATAGAGAAGGAGTATATATTGTTTGTGAGAGGAAGATAAAAAAAAAAAATCTCAAGATCCAGGGAAAGCTTGATAAGCTTATACATAGTGAAAGAGGCTGAGAAATCAAGAGTTAGGTAGAGAGAGGGAGAGATAGCCATCTAACTCAAAAATCGTGATATCTAGGGAGAGATAGGGAGATAAAAAAAAGAAATAGGGAGAGAAAAGTGAGAAGAGTCACTCAGGACACGTAGCATTGAACCAGCTACTGTTCCGTGACAGAGAGGAGACGTTAGACGTTTGTTTGTGATCAGCTGTTGTAGGTGACGCTAAGTCAGCGCCTCACAAAAGCTGTCCGTTTGTGCTCTGCTGGTTGCCATCAAACCCCTCTAGCCACCCGCAACCAAAAAAGTTTAAAAAAAAACCTTAAAAAAAAAAATTTGCTTGTTTGTTTGTGATCAGCTGTTCTATTTGAGGCGAAGCCAGCGCCCCACAAAAGCTGTCCGTTTGTGCTCTGCTGGTTGCCGTCAAACCCCTCTAGCCACCCGCAACCAAAAAAGTAAAAAAAATAAAATAAAAAAAAGTTTGTTTGTTTGTGATCAGCTGTTCTATTTGAGGCGAAGTCAGCGCCCCACAAAAGCTGTCCGTTTGTGCTCTGCTGGTTGCCGTCAAACCTCTCTAGCCACCCACAACCAGAAAAGTTTAAAAAAAAACCCTTAAAAAATAATAATCCTGGCCTGGAATCGATCAACTGCTGCCTCCTCCTCCTCAAGTAGCCGCTCCTCAATAATACTGGCCTGGAATCGATCAACTGCTGCCTCGTCCTCCTCAAGTAGCCTCTCCTCAATAATACTGGCCTGGAATCGATAAACTGCTGCCTCATCCTCCTCAAGTAGCCTCTCCTCAATAATACTGGCCTGGAATCGATCAACTGCTGCCTCATCCTCCTCAAGTAGCCTCTCCTCGATAAGACTGGCCTGGAATCGATAAACTGCTGCTGCCTCCTCCTCCTCCTCCTCAAGTAGCCTCTCCTCAATAATACTGGCCTGGAATCGATCAACTGCTGCCTCATCTTCCTCAAGTAGCCTATCCTCCATAATGCTGGCCTGGAATCGATCAACTGCTGCCTCCTCCTCAAGTAGCCTCTCCTCAATAATACTGGACTGGAATCAATTCAACTGCAGCCTCCTCCTGCTGCTCAACTTTTCTCTTCTCAACAATACTGGCCTGGGTACAATCAAGTGCTGCCGCATCCTCCTTGTAAACTTTTTTTTCCAATATTTTTTTTCACTATTTTGGCACTTTTATTCACTATATTTTATTAATTTTATTCCTATTATTATTATTATTATTATTATTATTTTTCTCATTATTTTTGGAAACTGCAACTAAACGAAACTATACCCTATCACACTCCCACTATTGTAGCTGCAATTATTCAGCCGTTAGAGCAAGGTTCGTTTTTGGTTCGGACCGATCCGAAATTCACGTAAGTTCGCCGGATCGAACCGAACCGAACTTTTCAAAAGTTCGCTCATCCCTATTCCTGTGATTTATTCTGTATTCCTGACCTCTTGCTGGACTTTCTGACTTTTCTTGTTTGTAGCCTGCACTGACTCTTACTTGACTCTTGAATTTGCCTTTTGTCTGGCGATTCAGTACCTTTGAGTCCTGTCAGTTAATACCCAGACCATTGACTTTGCTCTATTTTGTGCTGTCTGCCTTGTGTTATTCAGTGTTTTACCTAATTAAGACAGGGACCGACTCCAAGTTACCCACTGCCATTTAGTGCAGAGTGTGGTGAGTAGGTAGGGATACAGGATAGTTCCTTATGGTCCTTTTAGACAAAACGATTATCGTTCAAATTTGCACGATAACGATGGCATTTGAGCGATAATCGTTCCGTGTAAACACAACGAACAATCAAGCGACGAGCGAGAAATCGTTCATTTTGATATTTCAACATGTTCTCATATTGTCGTTGATTGTTCGCAAAAAAATCTCAGATCGTTCAGTGTAAACAGTCTTTCAACGATTTCACCTATGTGTGAGATAGGCTAAGCGATCGCAAAACGATCGCAAAATTATTTTTCCGTACGATGTATCAGTCCGTCTAAACGCTGATCGTTATAAAAACCACATCGTTCATTCAAAATCGTTAATCGTGCGAATTATCGCTCCGTCTAAAAAGACCATAACACTTCAATTTCAGCAAAGATGCATCTATGTGTCTGAGTCATCTGATTAAAGTTTTAGCACCAGAAAAAAAGAGTGCTTAATCAGTGTCAGAGAAAGTGTCTCTCTCTCTTTGGCTAAATGAAGGAAGCACAAGGCATACAAAAGAATATTTTTAAAAATAGCTATGCTATACTATATGAAAAAGAAAAAAAAAGAGTTCCTACAGTGTTTGTTTCATAGTAAAAAAGAGTAAGTAAAACTGTCACTGAAGGACTTGGGGGTTTTGGTGGGCAATAAAATCCAGGCAGTTGCCTACTTATTTTTCCAGTTCGGGTCTATGTTCCCACAACTTTTTTTGGGCAGTTTTACAGCCGTCTTTGTGAATGGCCATTATTTTGACACAAAATAAATCCATATTATGAAAATTACTGTTTTAAATTACCAGTTTTCTGCGGCCGCTAGCGGCTGTAGAAACCCATGTCGGTGCACAGTGCTTGCTTCATAGTGTGCAGTGGGAAGTTCTGATGTGGGCGCCCACATATGCACCCACATCAGAACTCTATGGCCGTAAAGATCATCCGGCCGGTACTGTAGTCACAGAACGGCCGGTCTCTTATGCCATGTGAACATGGCCTTAATTTGCATATTGGCACACTTTCATTTCAAAATGATGGCAATCCAAACAGATGGACGGCAAAAACAAAACAAAACAAAAAAACGATGTTGCGGGAACATAGCCCTATTCTGGCATTGGTCCTCTAACCCATTTCAGTGAACATAATTTTCAACAGTTTTCTTTCACTGCTATTTGTTAGCTATAATCAATGAGTTAGTTTATCTGAATTCTTTTGAAAAAAAAAAAATAAAAATTGGAGTTGTGTTTAACTTTGATATTATTTATTTACGTCTAGTATCGGTTTTAGCTGTTTAACATTACCCATGGCTGGAAATAATGAATATGATCATTAACCCCTTAGCGACCCATGACGTATCTGATACGTCATGGTGCCTCTCGGGGTGTTCAGAGCGGGGTCCCGCCGGGACCGCGCTCTGAACGGCGCTGATCCCGGCTGACACGTGCAGCCGGGCAGTGCCTCTATTAATTAAGCCTCTAAGTGCAGCTGTCAAACCTGACAGCTGCACTTAGAGGCACTGCGCCGCACGTCCCTGGTGTCTAGTGGGACAGATCTCCCCCCCGCAATGCGATCGCGGGGGGGAGATCCGTTCTTCTGCCCGTGCCGGGCCTCAGCGTCGGAATGACGCTGATCCCGGCTCGGCAATAGATTGCTATGGCCTGCAGCAGGCCATAGTAATCTATGACCGATCTAATCGATCTTTGCTGTGTATATACACAGCATTGATCTCTATGAGAGATCAGTGCTGTCTATATACAAGTCCCCCAGGGGGGCTTCTAGTTACAGTAAATCAAATCCAGAAAAAATGTAATAAAAAACTATCAAAAAGTCGTATATGCGCAATCAAGGTACCGATAGAAAGAACACATAGACCAAAGGATAAAAGCGCTATAAGCCTGGGAATGGAGCGATTTTAAGGAACGTATATTTGTTAACAATGGTTTGAATTTTTTACAGGCCATCCGATACAATATAAGTTATACATGTTATATATCATAGTAATCGTAACGACTTGAGGAACATGCATAAGAAGTCAGTTTTACCATAGGACGGACGGCGTAAATGCAAAACTCCCCGAAATCAAAACAAATTCGGTTTTTTTTTCAATTTGACAGCGCAAATGATTTTTTCCCGGTTTCGCAGCATATGTTATGGAAAAATAATGCCTGTCATTGCAAAGTACAATTGGTTTCACAAAAAATAAGCGCTCATATACGTCTCTAGGTGAAAAAATGCAAGCCCTATGGACTTTTAACCCTTTGAGGACCAGGCCCAAAATGACCCAGTGGACCGCGCAAATTTTGATCTTAGTGTTTCCGTTTTTCCCTCCTCCCCTTCTAAGAGCTCCAGCACTTTCAGTTTTTTATCTACAGGCCATGTAAGGGCTTATTTGTTACAGTAATAGTTGTACTTTGTAATGGTTTCTTTCATTTTACCATAACATGTATGATGGAATTCCAAATATATTATTTATGAAGATATAAATTGGTGAAATCGCAAAAAAGAATGCAATATGGTAACGTTTGGGGGGTTCCTGTGTCTACGTAATGCACTATATGGTAACAGCGACATGACACTATTACTCTATAGGTCAGCCCGAACACAACCATATGCAGGTTTACGCAGATTCTCTAATGTTATATATTTTTTTAAAATGAAATCCTTTTTTTTGGCAATTAATTATAAATAAAATGGGACTATTGTGACGCTTATAACGGTTTTATTTTTTCACCTACGGGGCTGTATGGGGTGTCATTTTTTCCGCCATGATCTCTAGTTTTTATTAATACTATATTTGTGAAGATCGGACGTTTTGATCACTTTTTATTAATTTTTTTATATATATAATGTAACATAAAATCGGTAATCCGCGCACTTTTTTCCCTCTTTTCATGTACGCCGTTTACCGTTCGCAATGACGCTTGTTATATTTTAATAGACCGGACAATTACGCACGCTACGGTATATTATATGTTTATCTATTTATTTATTTTTATATGTTTTATTTATATAATGGGAAAGGGGGGTGATTTCAACTTTTATTGGGGGAGGGGTTTTGGGGTAGTGTGTTAGTGTTTTTAACTTTTTTTTTTTTACACATTTGAAGTCCCTTTGGGGGACTTTTACATAGATTAGTTTGATTTCTACACTGATGAATGCTATGCCATAGGCATAGCATTGATCAGTGTTATCGGCGATCTGCTCATTGAGCCTGCCTGTGCAGGCTCAGTGTAGCAGATCGCCGATCGGACCGCACGGAGGCAGGTGAGAGACCTCCGGCGGCCCGTTTTACCGATCGGGACCCCCGCAGTCACACTGCGGGGGTCCCGATCGGTAAGTGACAGGGGACTCCCCCGTCACTTACACTTAAACGCCGCAGTCGCGCCGTGTTTAAGGAGTTAATGACACGCGGCAGCGCGATCGCTGCAGCGTGTCATTACCGGTGAGGTCCCGGCTGCTGATTGCAGCCGGCCCCCACCTGCTATGAAGCGCGCTCCGCTCCGGAGCACGCTTCATAGCGGGAGAAACACCCAGGGCGTACAGTTACGCCCTAGGTCGTCTGGGGACAGACTTCCATGGCGTAACTATACGCCCTGGGTCGTCTAGGGGTTAAACTTAAAATGGAATAAGCAAAAGCGCAAAAACAAAAATAGGCTTTGACCTTAAGGGGTTAATATTTGCCATACATAGCATTAAACAATGGCCACTCACGGGGAATGGACGTTGTTTGTACAGCATGTGCACAAAGCCCAAGAGAGATTATATGAAAATACTCCATGTTCATGCCAAGACTAAGCTCAAATCATCAATTTATCCCCCTCCTGCATACTTACACAACTTTATGAAAGATATAGTATTGTATAATTTAGTACAAAAGCTTTCACCTGGCAAAGATGCTTTGTGACTCTGTTTTTATAGTTAAATAAACATAAAAAAAAATAAATATATATATATATATATATATATATATATATATATATTCAAAAGAACAATCCGTGCGTGGCTGTGCCTTGCTGAACTGACACTTTTTAGAACCTTCGTCTACTTTCTGTTAATATGTGAATGCTGACTTCAGCTGCTGGGAGGCTGGGATTCCCAAAATGAGCATTCAGCAGTTACAGCTGGAGGGATAGCTCTGGAATGGATACGGAAAGTGGAAAGGAAGACATGCCGGAAAGGATGAAAATGATAGCCTCAAATGACCAATTTTATATCTCTCTTCTAGCCAATGATTCCTTTCAAGTAAATGGAAATAAGCCGCCAGAAAATGCAGAGACGTCTATTTTTATATGACAAAATCCTACTTTGTTAGAGAATGACATTAACTTACTACAGCCATATCTTATTTATTTACATTGAAACGTATTTTTTTAACACTTCAATCCAATAAATTACAATGATTTTTTTTTTATTTTTGGTAAAGGGTATCATCTCTCACTGTGAATTGTTACTATACCAATGGATTCACTTATACTGACTGAGAGGTTTTCTTGACACTAGAAAATTACAGAGTGTAGTCTCTGATTGCATAGAAACCACTTAAGCTGTGATTTAGGCGCTACTCAATTAAAGAAGATGCTCCTGGTTGTTAAGCCCTGCAGTGACATCCTTGAATCGACACACTACATACACAAATGGGAACACTTACAAAATGAAATCTTGCAAACAATTCAAATGACCAGAGGGAAACACATAAACCTTCCATAAAATGTTTCATTTTACCGTTATGTATTCACAAATTTTAGATAAAAAGTAACACTTTTAGAATACAAATACAAAGGAATATAACCACTATAGAGAACATAAGGCTTTATAGACTTTAGTGTATTAAAGTTTGTGTTCCTGATCTTCCAAAAACAGAATCAGATTCCATCATTGGTATCAAATTGTAATAATGTATATATTTTTTAAATGATTCCTATAATTGTGTTCTTGGAAATGCATTTAAGGCTATGTTCACATAATGCTTTTTTCAGCTCCGTTTAAAATGACGTCCGTTATTTTGAGTCTAAAATAACGGACGTTTTTCAAAGCCTGGCATCCCCTTGCAATGACAGGTGTTTGCACATTATCTTAGTTTGGGGTTACTAATTGCCCTTTGGTTGTGGCTTAATTGAAAAATCCATTGAATTTAATAGTAATAACGGAGAAAGAACGGTGACAATAAAAGAACTGTGTGTGAACAACTAATACAAAACGTCCGCTATTTGCAAAAAACGTCCAAAAATAATGTTCATTCATGTTCATTATTTTGACGTCCGCGGCAAAAACGTCCTTTTTTCAATGCATAGTGTGCATTGGACATCCGTCTTCCCATTGACTCCAATGCATTGCCATTGCAGTCAGTTAAATTGCGGCAAAAACTGACGTTTTTTTAAATAGCGAAATCGGACGTTTTTTCTCCATTTTGGCGTTGTGTGAACATAGCCTAAAACAAATCTGACAGGTTGGCTGAATTGGACCCAAAACATATCTCATATGTTTATTCTTTGATACTTGAACAATACAAACAGAGTCAAGGGCGCTTCCTAGCATAATATATCACAAATCATGAGAGTGGGTGATTTCAAAATATAGTCACCCTCACCTTTCTAGGTTGTAAAGTGATAGCCTTAAAAAAACATACCCCAGCTCCACAGAAGAACTCAACAACATTGAGAAGAAATCAGCAAGCGCCAGATTGTCATGCCAGGACCGGGCAGAACAAGATATACTTCTATACCGGGAGCGCAGATGGATATAACCCCAGTCAGCAGGGACATTTGTCAAATACTGCTGTGGACAGCAACCAACACGCACACCGCCTAACCGTATACTACAAAAATAAAAAAGTTTATTGCGGCAACGCGTTTTAGCCCCTAAATGCAGAGGAGCCTTTCTCAAGCAAGTTATGGTGGCTGCGCCGCATTTTTGTAACAGTGTGTGTGTTTGTCGCTGTCTACAGCAGCATTTGACAAATGTTCCTGCTGACTGAGGTTGTATCCAGCTGTGCTCCGTTATAGAAGTATATCTTGTTGTGCCTGGGCAACTGTACCATCCAGTGTGCTCCCTATATGCCTATCTTCCAGCGTAGGACTGGATGGGAGAACATTTTTTTATGAGGCATACACAGTGTACAATCTAGCGACTACATGTGGTCCACAATGCTATTCTGAGGTACAGAATGAATATAATAGAGCTATAAAACTCTAGTAAAGGTGTCCTGCAAACTTTCTTCAGATTTAACAAATCATTTTTCTGATTGTCCTAAAAACACTCTGAGCAAAACTGTGCAGGGATTAAATGGTCACAGTCATTTCAAACAACTTTTCTAATGCTGCGTTTACACGTAACGATTATTGGCCCGATCGTACGATTAGCGATGTCGGATTTACGATTTTTTTTTAATAACGATCAGCGTTTAGATGGTACGATATATCGTACGAAAATTCGCACTGCGATCGTTTTGCGATCGTTTAAGCCTATCTCACACATTGGTTAAATCGGCGAACGACTGTTCACACGGAACGATTTGCGAATTTTTTGCGTACGATGAACGCAGATTTGATGACCTGATGAAAGATCAAAATGTACGATTTATCGTTCGATGCGTTTACACGTACGATTATCATTCGAATTCTACCGTTATCGCGCAAATTCGCACGATAATCGTTACGTGTAAACGCAGCATAATTCTGATAGCTTGAATGATATGTAACATATTTGTAAATAATTTACCAATTACCAATCATTTATCGCTTACCAAAAATCTCCTTACGCCAGAACAATAGTTATAAAATCTTGGCCTATAAGTGTCTCCCTTCCCTACAACCTGTTGTTCACGGCTAGTTGTAAGGGAAAATTTGTCTCTATTAACAAAGACTGCAAGATTGACCACAGTGGGGAGGAGGGATTTATCATCCATGTGCCTGGCATACATTGGGAAAACCTTTGTCTTTCTGCAGATATATGCCCTGCTTGCCTGATAGGCTGGAAGGGGGGTGCAGCGAGGCACAGAAGTGGCCAACAAGGAGATTCCTTACTGAATCTGGGTAAACTGTAAATTCAATTAGTTTTTAATTTTAGGTGGCCATATTTTCACAGTTCCCATATAAGGCAATGCAGCAAAAATTTGCATAAATAGTAAGATTGGTTCATGCCATTGATATTTAACGACAATACATAATGTCTATAGTCCAGATATACCTACTATACCTAAATGACACTGAAAGGAAGAACAGAAGTTGTACTTACAGACATATTCATAGAATTATCAAGTACTACAAATGAAAGTTAGAAAAGCACTTAAAATAACTCCATTCTAAGCACACCATATGTTCCAAAAGATCTATTAATATTTAATGTGGTATGGATTATCCATTATTCTTGCTCATTTGTTCATAGGCATGCACTGCCAAGCATACAGAAATGTCTATACAGTCGGCTTAGAGACACATAAAATGGCCCTGTCATTTACAATATTTAGCTGGAAGTGGTTGTACAGCTGATATGTTGTAGTAGAAATGTAGGCAATTATAAAAAGATAAATAATAGAACAGTTATGATCACTACATTTCCTGTAAAACAATCTAAGCTTAACCATGAGGCCTACCAATGGGTCAGAGGAAACTCCATACAGGAAGTATAAAACTGTAAAGGATATTTCTCTTCTATCTTGCTAGGCAAGGATAACATAAAAATAACTTTATTAACCCCTTAAGGACCAGGCCAGTTTTCATTTTTGCAGTTCCGTTTTTCCCTTCTGAAATTCTAAGTTTACACAGTCTACAGAGGCGTTTATGGCTTGTTTTGTGTGGTACCAATGGTTCTTCATAGTGCCACCCTTCATTTTACCATAAACTAGAGGTGATTTAAACTTTTGCTCAGAATGATCAGTGCAATACCTACGTACTGCATTGATCCATCATCTTGGCACTCGATTGCTTCAGCCTGCCCGGAGGAAACATCATAAGCAATCTAAGAAAATATTACTTTACTGAAAGAATAGTAGATGCCTGAAACAAACTTTCAGCAGATGTGGTTGGTAAATCTATAGAAACTGATTGTAAGCATGCTGGGACATACATCTTACCAGTAGTGCAGTAAAATAACTGAAGATCCTTGCTGATAAGAAAAGGCTTTCTCCTGTCAGGTATCAATAAGATGATGCAATCAGTAACAATGGTTGATCTCTTTGCTGAAATAACACATAGATACATTTCCATCCTTAATGATGTTGAGTGATATCCCTACTCATTTAATTTTTGCAACATCTGCCGTCTGGAAATGTAAGCAGCTGTTTCCAATTATAACCTTTCAGTGCTTTCCTTGGTAGGGGCATGCAGAAACCAAAATAAGCTCTGCAAAGTCAATCACATACTGGAATGGCTCATTCTATTTAAAGGTTTGGACACCTCTGGGAGCATTTGGGGAGAATTGATAATTTATTGTGCTTCCAGGGAACATACCAGATGTGTATGTTACCTGTCCTGCTTTACCAACGATCTCTATGCTGTCTATACTGAGCAGTCATTTCCTGTCTGCACGGCACATTAGCGGAAGTTTTGAAGACGAGGACAGTAGCAGACACTGGGCCGCCTGGTATCAGGTATCTTTGTTTTATTTCCTGTAGACCTGGCAGCACCATAAATTATCAATTTAGACTGGATAACTCCCTTTAACTTAAGGTTTAGGCTAAAAAAAAATTAGATTTTATTTTTTTTTTACCTTTTTGGCTCATACAGGTTCTATGTAGCACAGAGCAAAGCAAGTGTCATAAAAGAGACAGCTCTTTTCTGTGACAGCTTTGTCTTCAGCCAATCCTGCCTTGTGGAGAAATTATCTAAGCTCAATCAACTTTTATTTAATTGTGATCAAGCTTAGATGATTGTTTCCTTGTATTACATTATATTTCTTATGCCATGCACAGCGTCCAGTGTCATTTGATGTTACTCTTACACGCTGTCATCAGAAAATTGTTAAACGTCAAGTTTTTAGGAATGCTTTTTTTTTTTTATTTTACTATCTGTATTATATCTATATTTTCATTATGACCATAAAGTCAGATAACAAGCTGACACAGTGATGAACTGGCCCACCAGAGGACCAGATGATCCTCTTGTGAGCCCCCATCTTTAGAACCACTAACACTAACTGACATGTCTTTTCTCCTTGGATCTTCATTGGTGGGCCCTCAGGATAATTTCCTATGGTGGGTCCCAGATATCTCAGTCTGACACTTTCTGTTTTGTATTTTCTCGGCAGCCTCTTTTCAGCAGTCTCCTCGTGATCATCACAGGCTGGACTACATTGAAACTTGACACCAGTGGATACATAAGAAAGGATCAGGCCTTTCACATGAGGTGATGCTCAGAGTTTAGCCTCTTTCCCTCAATGCACAGGTCATAGAGTATGCCTCCACAAGTTCCCATACAAGTGAACTGGGTCTTCTCCAGTCTACTGTGCTCTAAAGCATCTCTCTAAATGCTGTTAAAAGCAGCTCTGGCAGGATGGCTATCCCCCACAATAATGTGCTAACAATCATAAAAAAAAAATAGAAACATACAATAAAAAAAACATGTTTCAGTAGCTAATTCTAATAAGTATGCACTCGTTTTCAGGATTAGTATATTCCAAGATAATAAACTTTTTGGATTTAAGGCATTTACTTAGTGTCTTTTCAAAGGATGGTTAAAGCTCTAGGGAAAGTAAATCTTTTGCCCTTTAGTTTAATCCAGCCTTTTAATGACTCTTTTTAGATCAACTATGGGTAGAAAGGGAGCTGAAAGAAGAAGAACATGGAAACCCATGTAAATGCATTTGATTTATATATATATATATATATATATATATATATATATATATATATATATATATATCAAACTTCCCATGTATATATCATACTTCCCATGTATTTGAGAGTTTTTAATTGCTTTTAATCATGTTTAGGGATTCATTTTTTTTGTCATTTTTTTGATACCTTCTGTTTTTTGTATGGCTAAATAAAGACATTCCTTTTGATGGCAGCATGTTTGGTTATTCCCTGATTGTGGCACTGCACTCTGGCTTGCAGAGGTGGCTCTTCTCTCTAGTTGGATAAGTTGGTAGCTGACTCTAACTGACTCTAAGCAGCGAGCCAATAAACATGCAGATATTTGGTCCCCTTGGACACAATTTGCGAGCACAGATAGGTACAAAGCATGCACTTTGTGTACCAACATCAGGGAATAAGTAACTAGCATTCTACCATAATTACACGATAGGCCTTTTTTCTGCCCTTTCTGTTATTTTCTGAAATGGTGGTTGTCATCAAAGCTGTAGCCACCACACACCACAGTCATAAATGGCCACACTGGGTGTTGGACAAAAAAACACAAATGCCCAGTTTCCCTTTATGCCGATTAGTATTGCTTTTTAGATTGATTTGTTTGCTTCATATTTTACTATATATATATATAATATACATTATTTATATTACATACTAGAAAATGTACCCGGCGCTGCCCGGGTATAAAGTTTCAGTGTGTTAATTAGATTTGTTCCAAGGTCGCCCAGGAGGCAAATCTATGCCCTTGCTTTTTTGTTTAGGTTACAAACCCACTTGGCGGGTCTGCAGCGAGTCTTCATGCTGCGTTTTTGCAGCGAGACTCGCTGCAGATCCCGGCCCTATGCTTTTAATGGCAGACAAACACGCAGCAGGGATGTACATCCCCCACCCCATTAACCCCCCGGCCGCCGGAGCTGATACTTCACCTGATCCCGGCTCCGGCGGTTCCCGATGTCTTCAGCAAGCCGGAGCGGGGACCAGGTGAAGTATATGCTCCAGCCAGCCGCCCGCAGCCCCGGCCGCCCGATCGCCCCCCCGCAGCCCGATCGCCCCCCCCCCCCCGCAGCCCCGGCCGCCCGATCGCCCCCCCCGCAGCCCCGGCCTCCCGATCGCCCCCCCGCAGCCCCGGCCGCCCGATCGCCCCCCAGCAGCACCGATCGCACGCCCCCCCGCAGCACCCATCGCTTACACGCCCCCCCGCAGCACCCATCGCAAACACGCCCCCCTGCAGCCCCGGCCGCTCGATCGGGTGGGCGTGCGATCGGTGCTGCGGGGGGGCGTGCGATCGGTGCTGCGGGGGGGGGGGGGCGATCGGGCGGCCGGTGCTGCGGGGTGGGTCGATCGGGCGGTCGGGGCTGCGGGGGGGGCGATCGGGCGGCCGGGGCTGCGGGGGGGCGTGCGATCGGTGCTGCGGGGGGGGGGCGATCGGGTGGTCGGGGCTGCGGGCGGCTGGCTGAAGCATATACTTCACCTGGTCCCCGCTCCGGCTTGCTGAAGACATCGGGAACCGCCGGAGTCGGGATCAGGTGAAGTATCAGCTCCGGCGGCCGGGGGGTTAATGGGGAGGGCTGCAGACAAACTCGCAGCAGGGATGTACATCCCTGCTGCGTGTTTGTCTGCCATTAAAAGCATAGGGCCGGGATCTGCAGCGAGTCTCGCTGCAAAAACGCAGCATGGAGACTCGCTGCAGACCCGCCAAGTGGGTTTGTAACCTTAAGGGGAAATTGCGGGGGCGTGTCCAAGCTGCCGAGGAGGATGGAAGCATAAGGGCTGTGCTCCGTCCTCAACTACCGACAATACAGCGACGTGGACCGCATTACCGGGCGACAATGAGCCAGCCTGGCTGCCGAGACACCCGGGAACACGGCAGATATGTCTAGGAGAGGAAAGGGGGACGTTAAGCCAGTGAAATTAACAGCTTATTTCCCCGTCGCGGGAATCCAAGATGGCGCCGGAGCGCCTAGGAAGCAGAGCGCAGCCAGTGCAGTCACAGACAGCCGCGAGGGAGACACTGATGGAGGAGGTGAGGGGTCCCTATCATGAACAGGTTCTCTCCCCTGGCCCAACTACATGAGTCCCATGAGAGGGTTGAGGACCAGGTCTTGGACTTTGCAGCCTCGGGTAGCGGCACGCACCATGACAGGGGAGACACACACAGCAGCCGCAGCGGCTCCCCCCCTCCCTCTCCCCCGTGTCTCAGCTCCATACAGCAGGAGCATACCGCTGGCACAGACAGGGAGACTGAGCTAGAATATGAAATGGCTGATTGCTTTAAAAACTTCCCCAAAGATGACTCTCCTACCACGAATGCCACACTGAACCTTATGATCACAGCCCTGAGAGACTCTCTTAAGCAAACTATCCAAACAGCTGTTAACCCCCTGACCACCACAGTGCAACAATTAGAGCACAGGATGTCCAATGCCGATTCCAAATTAGAGGAAATGGTTGGTGCCCACAACACATTAATTGACTCTCATACTGATCTAAAAGAGGAAGTGCAGTATCTAAGAGAAAAAGTTATCGACTTAGAAGACCGGTCACGCCGGAACAACCTTAAATTCCGCGGTATACCGGAGTCAATTCCACCTCAAGAACTGTCCCACTTTGTGCAAAAATTCATTAAAGATGTTCTACCAGACTGCCCCAACAGGGAACTGACAGTTGATAGAGCACACAGGGTCCCAAGGCCCCGCCACTTGCCACCTGATGTCCCACGGGATACACTGGCGCGCATACATTTCTACCATGTTAAAGAATCTCTCATGCAGGCGACCAGAAATAAGAAATCCATACCTGATAAATACAAGGACATATCTGTCTATACTGACTTGTCAGCAGCCACTCTACAATGGCGACGCTCCTTGGTATCAGTTACTACCGCCTTACATGATGCCCAGATATCATACAAATGGGGATACCCTAACAAGCTGCTGATTGTGAGAAATGGCACCACATCGGTTATCAGAACCCCTGAAGAAGGGACGGCTCTCTTGGAATCGTGGAACATTACCAGAACCTTCCTCTGCTCCAGACCCACAGAAAGTTTGTCCTGAATGGCAGTACACATCATCGCAACGCCGCGGTCGAGGACGCGGAAAATTCCGTTGAGGACGCCCTGGATGCATCGCCCTTTGTTGCCTCACAGTGCCTTTGCTGTTAGCCCACTTTCTTCGCCTTTTTTCCTATTCTTTTTGACTCCTAACACTCCTTGGCTGAACAAAGACTCTGTGCCCACTAAGTTTCGGGTCTTTGTAGTGTTTACCCAAAATGTCTTGTTTTGTGTGCCCCTACATGGCACTGTCTGTGTTATGTGTCTACGTTTTGAATATTCTGATTCACGGCTCCCATTCGTTAGGAGCCACCAACTTCTCGAGACCCACACCATGCTCATTTGTGCAAAATGCTTTGGTTGTTTTATTTAACCTGTTTATTCTTTCTTCCTTTTTTTCTGTTTGTTTATGCAGGTACTTCAATTCTATTTACTGTCCCACAGGGTCTTGGTCATGATGGAGAATGGGCTTTATACCAGCTGCCTACCTTTTATCTATGTAAGCTATTGTTGAGCACCACACTTACTCACACGCTATGGTAATTAAATTGGCATCATATAATTTTAGAGGCCTGAATTCGCCTCAAAGACGCTCTCTGTTTTGGTCTGAGGTGAAAAACTTGCAATGTGACATAGTTTGTGTTGAGGAATCTCATATTATTAAGTCGGATGCCCATAGGATCAAACATCCTTTATTTCCTATCATTTACCATTCCCACTATACTAGTAAACGCAGGTTTTTTTTTATAGCCTTTAGAAACACACTAGCTGTACAAATACACAACTAGATATCAGACCCTAATGGCAGGTACGTTATAATCAATCAACAACTCGGATTTTACCCTATGCTCCCTGTATGCCCCAAAAGAAGGCCAACTCAACTTCATTCACAAAGTGCATCATCTGGTTAATAAGCATAAAAAGGGTCACGTACTCTACACTGGAGACTTTAACCTAGTCCCTGATCTCGCTAGAGATTCCACGCATAAACCACCCAGATCTCGCCCATCACTGGATCAATTTATACATCAAGTGGAGTTGTACGACGCATGGCGCGCGCAGCATAGCACTGAAGCTGATTATTCATATTATTCCCCTTCTGCAAATACGTACTCTAGAATAGACTTAGTGTTAGTAGATTTCTCACTATTATTATTAACGGACACAACATCAATAGAAACCAGAACATGGTCAGACCATAGTCCCATAACAATCAGCATCAGGGAAGCCCACAATGTACCCCTGACTTATATTTGGCGTTGCAACTCACACATAATTTCCCATTCCGAACATGGCCTCACTGTTCGTAACGCTTTAACTAATTATTTTAAGGAAAATGACGTTGAAGATGTTAACATCAATACACTATGGAGCGCCCACAAGGCTGTTATCAGGGGAACATGCATGAAATTAGGTTACCAAGTCAAAAAAGCTAGAACAGAAGCCATTAAGAAAACACTAGAAGAGATTGAATCTCTAGAAAAGCAACACAAAACCCGCCAGTCCTCCCCCCTATTAGCCAAAATAGTGGCGGCTAGGAATCAGCTTCGCCTACTCCTATTGCACAACTATGAAAAGAAACTTAATAAGACGAAATCCCTCTACTATGCTGAAGGGGACAAAGCAGGAAAAACATTAGCTGCTAAACTAAAAGCACAACATATAAAATCACACATTGCTCACATAATTGATGAAACCTCAAATGGCAAGCTTACTGACCCTCGTCAGTAAGGACGATCCCTCCACCCCCCAACCCGTTCAGTCAGAGATTGACTCTTATCTTAGTAAACTTAACCTTCCTACACTGTCTCCTAGCCAATTAGAATCCCTTAACTCACCTTTCACTGTCCAAGAAATCATGGATCAAATTAAATCCTTACCTATAGGGAAATCCATAAATTCGGCTTCTCCGGCTCAATCCTGGATAGCATAAAGGCCCTTTACTCAGCACCATCAGCTCGGGTATACACAAATGGGGTCCTGTCTAACTCATTTAAGATCACGAATGGCACCAGACAGGGGTGCCCTTTATCCCCACTGGTGTTTGTAGCGTCTATTGAACCACTGGCCCATACCTTCAGAGCCGCTTCTACTGTCCAAGGCATCAAAATTGGCAAAGATGTTCACAAAGTCTCGCTTTACGCTGATGATGTTATACTGACTATGAGCAACCCGTGCAAATCCCTACCTGAGGCTCTGAACATATTAAACATGTTTGGAAAGGTCTCATACTATAAATTGAATCAGACCAAGTCTGAGGCCTTGCCATTTCACATGCCTGAAGCAACAGTAGCCGAACTGAAAGAAAACTTTAAATTAGACTGGAAGCAACACTCTTTAAAATATTTGGGTGCGCATATGGTGGCTGACTTGTCAGCACTGTATCAATCCAATTACCTGCCCCTTTTAAATGAGATACAAGTAGAAGCAGATAGATTGACTACACTAGACATATCCTGGGTGGGTAGGGTGGCATCTTTTAAAATGCTACTTCTCCCACGGCTCATGTATATGTTTTGTGTATTACCTATAGTTGTTCCGCTGGCATTCTTCCAGAGAGCTCGCTCCATGCTTACAAGGTTTGTGTGGCAAGGCAAAAAACCTCGCATAGCATATCAGACCATCACAAAACCACTTTTATTGGGTGGACGGGGAGTCCCTGACTTGTTTTATTACTAGCAAGCCACAATTCTTTCACAACTTAAAGATTGGTGGAGCTCCTCGACGCCTTGCAAGCCTTGGATCCAAATTGAGCAATCTCTCTGTGATGAGGACCTCCCAGGTCTACTGTACTCCCACCTATGGCTCGCAAAAATTAACTACTTAACTCTAACCCCACCTATGGTAGCAAGCCTCAAATTTTGGCATAAAGCCCACGCACTATGTGGCTCACCTCGGCCACTAGCCATGTTGTCAATTCCCCTCTCAGCCCTATCTGGAGCGCTGCCTAGCTCCTCTCGCAGAGCGTTACAACTTTGGATGGCTAGGGGTATATACAGAGTTAAGAATTTGCATAGAGAGGGTGACCTTTATGACTTTCAATATTTCAGGAGGAACTTCAATATTCGCTCCAACGACTTTTTCCTCTATCTACAAATTAGGCACTGCCTATCCTCTGCTCCTCTTCCCAATCCTCTTTGGAGCAACGAACTCCACAACACCTTAGTGGGCCGACTGAAAGGCCTTCGCCCTATATACAACATTCTAGGCGATTTTTTTAATTGTGTGAAGAACTCAGCATTAGTTAAGTGGGAAACCTCCTTGTGCAAATCCTACTCTGTTGAGGAATGGTCTCAGGCATACAAGTGGTCCCTTAAAGCAGCCATGGCTACCCACATAGGGAGAACGTTTTGAAGACTAGACTCCAGTGGTACTTCACCCCACAAAAGCTACATCACATCTACCCCACCTCTTCTCCCTTATGCTGGCGCAACTGCGGACATATTGGCTACTTACTCCACATTTTGTGGGAATGCCCTTGCCTTACTATATTTTGGAAGTCGATAAATAACCTGCTATCTAGTGTTTTAGGATTGCAATGTGCCTAAACTCCGGCGCAAGCGTTGTTGCTCCTAGACCTCCACGACATCCCTGCTCCTGTCAAAATCCTGTTCTGTAAAATTGTTACTGTTGCTAGATTAGTTATTACGCGGCACTGGAAGTCGCCTGATGCACCGACACTTCAAGAGGTAGTGGATAGCATACACTTTTGCTATTCCATGGAAAAGCTCATTTCTTATTCCAGAGCTACTGGTGATTCCTTTAAGGCTATTTGGGACGTGTGGGCTAGGAGCAACTAGTGCAATTCTTAGGCCTTGGTTAACGCAGACAAAGCGGTATTACACGCTATGACAGCCCCTCCATCATGACCTTACCTGATGCTCCATCACTTACTCTGTCATACTATACCTGCTCTGTTGGTTTTATTGTTCTTTTTTTTTCTCTTTCTTCTGGTTTATACATTTATTTGTGTCAAGTTATGATACTTGGCTACTGTTTCTACTGTTTTAGCCTAGCTGTTGTCCTCCACATCTTGAGCCAATTGGCCCTAACTTAAACTTGACTTTTTTTGGCCAGGGGAGGCTTGATAATAAACTTTGACAGACGTTCTTTGCAAGCAGCTTTCTCATTAAACCCCAATGGAATGTATATGCAAATGGACACAATGCGGCCTAGTACCTTCTTTCCTCAGACAACAGTTGATTCTCTGTTTTTACATCCTCATTGTTCTTGCATGTCTTATATGTACATGTTTCTGTGTTATGTAACGTGTTTGTTAATTAATATGAAAAAACTTTCAATAAAAAATATTGAAACATTAAGGGGAAATTGCCAGGAGCCCTATATATCCCTTTAGACGCTATATACCCTGACAGCAGGGGCGTAGCTAGGATTCATGGGGCCCCACAGCAAAAAACTGTACGGGACCCCATGAATCCTGTACCCCCCCACCCCCCCCACACACTGCCAAACACAGACAATGACGCACATATATACTCACAGAGGCACCATTAAGATATATACAGATACGCCACTGACATACACATATATACACTGTAATGTGATTACACTAGTGCTGATGTATACACCATGAGTAGACTATACACAGTGTAATAAGAAATACTCAACCAGAAATAAAAGAAAATGCAGCAGATATTAATGGTGGGTTCTTTTATTAGAGCCCAGCATTATTAGAAGCTGCTGCAGAACATCTTTGGGAACAAACCTGCCAATCACTTGAGACACTACTGACATACACAAACACACACACACACACACACACACACGTGTTACAGACAATACTGACACACACAAACACACACATATACACCAGTGTTACAGACACTACTGACTGACATACACACACACACACCTAGCCACAGATACATACACATACTGACATATACATATATACACAGATACATATATACACACACTGACATATACATTTATACCCACAGATACATACATACACTCTCTAAAACACATACACAGCACTTACAGCTCCCAAGCTTTCCCCCTCCTCCTCCTGTAGTCCGGGCTGATCTTCACATAGAAGTATTCAGGACCTTTGAGTCATGTGATCATAAGGTCCTTCATCCCTCTCCTGTGCCGTGCAGGACCTGGCAGGTCCTGCGTCTCTGTTCCTCTCCTTTTCATGTTCAGCCCGCTCACCCGTCACTACAGTGAGGGGGCTGAACAGTGCAGTGGCAGGTCCCTCTTCCTCTCTGGACCCCTGGGAGAGCGGGGTACAGTAGTCGGCTGTCAGTGGCATACAGTACCTACCATGAAGACAGAGCAGGCTTCCTCGGGCCCCCTTCCTGCAGGGGCCCCATAGCAGTCGCCTTCCTTGCCTTCATGGTAGCTACGCCACTGCCTGACAGTTCTGCACTGTTTATGTAAATTGTAGGTTAGAAATAAACTAAAGACTTTAAACATCCTAAATACCTAATATCCAAACTGAAATGTCATCATGTGATCAGACTGTATACAGAGCCTGGTTATATACAACATTGTCAGTTTTATATACAGAGCCTGGTTATTTACAACATTGTCAGTGTTATATACAGCCTGGTTATATGCAACATTGACAGTGTAATATACAGCCTGGTTATATGCAACATTGGCAGTGTTATACAGTCTGGTATACAACATTAACAGTGTTATACTGAGCCTGGTTATATACAACATTGGCAGTGTTATATACAGCCTGGTTATATATAACATTGGCAGTGTTATATACAGCCTGGTTATTTAAAACATTGGTAGTGTTATACAAAGCCTGGTTATATACAACATTGGTAGTATTATGCTCAGCCTGGTTATATGCAACATTGGCAGTGTTACATACAGCCTGGTTATATCCAACAATGGCAGTGTTATATACAGCTTGGTTATATCCAACATTGGCAGTGTTATATACAGCCTGGGTATATACAACATTAGCAGTGTTATATACAGCCTAGTTATGTACAACATTGGTAGTGTTATGCCGAGCCTGGTTATATGCAACATTGACAGTGTTAGTGGAGGTCCTGTATACCTGTATATAGTTGGTGGAGGTCCTGTATACCTGTAGTGTATAGTTCTGGGGTGCTGTATACCTGTAGTGTGTAGTTTGTGGGTCCCCCCCTGCAGACTGCAGACCATAAGTAAAGTGTGTGTGCTGAAAACCTGTAGCTTATAATAAGTGCATACACAATCCTGCATCATCATAATCTGGCCCACTTAGGCACTACCTTTCATCCTTGGTGAGGACAACACAGAAGAGGTTTCAAAGTTTCTAATACTGTATACACTCCCCCCCCCCCCGCAGGTATCCTCTGTACTGTATAATTGCCCCTCCCCCCCTTGGAGGTACTCCTATACCAGATGTGTCAAACTCAGGCCCTCCAGTTGTTTAAAAAACAACAAATCCCATCATGCCTGGACAGCCAAAGCTTTTGCTACACTGTACACTGTTAGGGTGCCTTCACACTTACCGGATCCACAGCGGATTCAGTGTCATTCAACCCTATGATTCTACATACTCGCAGCGAGGTTGACATCCCGCTGCGAGTATGTAAATTAACCCTCTTGGCATGGTTGTGCTGCTGCCGGGCACAGCTCTCTCCTCACGGCTCTGGATGCTGCACACACCGCTTGCTTCGGGGGGGGGGACGTCCAGAGCCGTGAGGAGAGAGCTGTGCCTGGCAGCAGCAGCACAGCACTGAACACACTGGAGGGGACCCTGCATGATCTAACAGCGGTCTGTGTGGGCGGGATGATGGTTGCCTCTGTTAGTGTAACTTACGCTCCGGCCACCGAGGGGGTTAATTTACATACTCGCAGCGGGATGTCAATCTTGCTGCGAGTATGTAGTGTCATAGGGTTGAATGACACTGGATCCACAGTGGATTTCGCTGCGAATTCGCAGCGTGAAATCCGCTGCGGATCCGGTAGGTGTGAAGGCACCCTTACTATATTTATTTCTGTGGATCTGTTGAGAGGCAGCTGGCCCTAGCAACCAATCAGATTCCAGCTCCCTCTGAAAATTAAAGTAGTAATCCTATTGGTTGCTAAGGCTTCCAACTGCTGTTTTTGCTGGAGAGCTGCAGCACTAATTACATCACCTGTACATGCAGTGTGGAGATTTTCCCCTTCATCTCTATGGGGCGCTCTCCCCCCCTCCCCTCCTTTACATCTGGAAAGGACAGGACCTTCGCGCTAACCTTCCAGGGCATCCAATGTATCTGTGTGCCAAATTTGGGGTCAAACGGTTCAGGCGTTTGGAAGTCTATACGGGACAGACAGACTTTCATTTTTATGATATAGATTTGTATTTTATGTGCTTTTCCCTGGTACTTTAGGGTGCTATCTTTGTTTCTAACTTACAATAATCTGCATTGTTTATACCCCTCTGCCTCTCCCCCTCCTTCCCTTCCACTCCATTGCTTATCGTTCTCCCCACCTTCAGTTTATTTCCTATACCCTTATTTTCCTATTTTCCTTATATTTTCTTGACTTGCATAATGGCTAATTCTGTACATCTCAATTTGCATTATTCAAACATTGTACCTGTTGTATGATTTGAGAAAATGTTAATAAAAACTGAATGTGTTGAAAAACTATAGTTACAATATATATTAGCAGTTTAAATTTTAATTAACATTATTATTATTATTATTATTATAATGTATTGGCTTTAAAGCTGATTTATCCTATTACTATGCTATAATTAAAATCAGTACAGCTCAATATTTGTTTACCAGGTAGAATTGCTAAGCACTAAAAGTATAAAATCTGCCCATTGTTGAGTTTGTTTAATACTCTAATTAGAAGCATATTGAAAAAGACAAGTGATTTTTCAATATGTCAACATGTCAAAAGAAAAACACAAAATGTTTCTAATTGTTTCACAATTGTGTGTTTACAGATTATGCCCCTAGGTGCAATCGTACTCCACTCATATATAAGTTAATCAAATACAATATAGCCCCAATGGTACTCAAGATATTACTGTATCAACTGCAATCTCTTCATAAGTTAATAGGGAATAGATTTTGTAATTAGTAAACAAAGGAAAACATCTATTCAGGGGCTTTGGGAAGATGAAGTGCTAGTTTGTGCTGAGGTTGGTGTTTACTATGTGGGCATTTATGATAAAGCTTTTCATAGCTGTTGTAGCTACATCTACCTATATTTCATATACCATTCATAATTGTATCATGTGAATATTTAGAAAATGAAGTCAACCAATCAGCCTTTATGGCTTTCTATAAATCTAGAGCCAATTTGTATACAGGTAAATTAATCTTATTTAGGAAGAAGGTATTGAGGTTTTTAATTTGTGGAATATATTGCTCCTTTAAGTTACAATATAGTTTTTCCGACTATGTTCACATGACATTTTTTCTGTCCTTTTTTTTCCCTCCAAAATGACGTATGTCATTTTGAGTACCAAATGACATACTCAGCGGAATTTATCATATTTCTCATGGAAAAGGATAATGAAACCCACGCCAGGTCTGAGCTGGCGTAGGCTTTATTTTATGCACACCCTGATGTGCACGGGATGTATGTAGAGGCTGTCACAGTCCCTCATCATTCTGTTCTCCCAACTCCCGGACTTGCCAGTGACAACACTCGTGCGGTGGTCTGGGAGAATAGAATGCCGTGGGACTCTGTCAGCTGCCGGGTCTTCTGCATTGTGGGGGGTTTAGGGGCTTACAGGATTTATGGTGCCCTGTAGAATTTGTTGCTATGGGGCCCCATAAATCCTCCCAGTTTAAATTGCTTCAAATAGAAAAAAAATGATGTGTTACATTTTAAAATTTGCCAGGGCTTAAATTCTACCTGGTGGCTTCACATAAAAACTCTTAAAGTGCCATACCCTACTAATGCATGACCTGCATCCATTTCTTTCACATCACAGATTATCAAACTGCCCTCAACTGGTCCCATGCAGCAATGAATAGCAATCAATCTTTTAGATGTATATTTTCTTGGTAAGCATAATTTATTAAGATTGATAACAATGCAGGAGTTTGGCTCATTGACCCATAACTGATGCTCATATTTATGTATTATATTAAAATCAATGAATATGCAGATAAAATGTCTTCATTTATAGGTTCAACAACTTTCAGTGATTCAATGGGATTGCCGATTGTACCACTAGCATAAAAAAGGTTAAATTCTATCTTTACAATATGACAATACAGGTTTATCTCATTTTAAAACAACTCGTTTTCAATATAAAATATGGTCTTGCTGAAATTATGTATCATGTACTGCAAAATGCATTATATTTAATGACCAGTATTTCTGCAGGTGATAAAGAGAATGTGCATGAAGCAAAATCCAGTTTACAGAATAGGATTTTCTGTTGATCAGTGTTTAGGTCACATGAATCAGACATGTCAATAGTCCTATTGGAATGGGGTTGGTATTGATCTCAAATGAATCCTAGCTCTGACTTTTATGAAGAAATTATCATGCATGTGAATTACTTGTCTGAGTCAATATGATAGACCAGTTATACAGAAAAAAAAATGATGAAAAGCAAATATGAATAATTAATAATTTCCATTAATAATGTCCAAAATAACATCAAAAGGCAGCTATAGCACATAGCTAGCTATATAAGTCTTTAGGCAGCCATCAATGTCAAATCCTGTATTTTCTATACATAGTACCTGTACTTTAACAGAGAAGAACTTACTAGACACGTTTATAAACTAAGAACAAATGCAGAAATATAGACCTGGTTCAGTAGGCCTATTAAACACAATGGTAACCACTAATGTTATCAAATGGAAGATGCCGAAATATTTAAAGACATTGACCAAAAAAACTATAACCAAAAACATTTGACAAAGAAATAATTTGCCTGCAATGACAGGGAAAGGGATGTGCAGCCCTCATCTCAACTCGTACCCCAGTCCCTGCCTACCTGGAGGCCTTGCCCTTATACCAATAGTGACGGTCCCTTCTTAGCCAAGTGTATGAGGGCACTAATTGGTAGAACAGTCTAGCTGGGTCAATATCTGGAGGTTGCGCAGTAGCAGGACAGGATGGGTGTGGGATGCCACTGATTGTCTGAGCAGGCCTGCAACATTTTAAAATAAGTTTTATATGGGCTCGTGGTCCCCTAGTGTGATAAAAAATTATTACACTGGGGGTTGGTGGACTTCATGCCGGGCCGATGCCTGTGAATAAACTGGTGCCTTGTGTGGGAACAGGGCCAATGATCAAAGAAAGGACTGTGGCACCGGCATGTCCACTGGTCTATTCATGGGAAAAAAAAAAACACAAAACGATGTACTTAGTGGTACATTCGCTTTAAGGGTATGTTGACATGTATCATATCGCAGTGGATTTCATATTGCAAGTTTCAGTGAAATCTTCTGATTACCATTAAAATCTATGGCACTCCCTTCTCACAGCAAATTTTCATTCCACTCTGAGAATGGAGTGCCATAGCATTGTAAAACTTCAGTTATTGTGCTGCTGTTAAATTGCTGGTCTCTGAGTCCCGCCTGCTCACTGACAGTCCACACAGCCAATCACTGGCTGAGAAGGATTAGCGCCAGCTGCTTGACTGAGCGGGCTGTCACTGCAGGTGGTCATTAAGGGTAGTGTGGAAAGGTAAGAATGGCTTCTTTATTATTTTTTAATATATCAGCAGCACAATATCTGAAGTTGTACAATGCTATGGCACACCATCTTACAATTGATTAAAAATCTGTTGCTGGAGTGCCATAGACTTTATTAAATTTACAGTGGATTTCAGTACAAAAATCTTGCAGCGTTAAATCCAAAAAATGCCAATATCATCAAAAAAGTAATATGTGACACCAAACTAGTTTCTGCTTTTTTTCTTCTTCAGATTTTAAAACAGAAGAAACGTTTTAGACAATGGTTTTGTGTTTGTATCTGGGATTAAATAAAACTGTGTTTGTATTTCCTTTAATCTATCACATAAACTATTTTTAAGCATTTTTTTTTAATTAAGTCAAAGTTTTATTCATCTTGGGGACGCTGGATAACATCTCTTCTTTTCCATCAAGTCTTAGGCTATGTTCACATGCCGGAACAGACCGGCCATTTCGTGACCCGGCACGGAACGGCCGGTCTTTGCAAAGATTATCCTGGCCGGTACTACAGTACCGGCCAGATGATCTTTCCGGCCGCAGTGTTCTGATGCGGGCGCATCAGCGCGCGCCCGCATCAGAACTCTCATAGCACACAATGAAGCAAGCGGGCGGAGCCACTCACTTCATTGTGTGAATTGATAGGTCTTTCTGCGGCCGCAATTCACTGAATGGGATCCAGCCAGGATCCCATAAAATGTTCATGCAGCGTTCCAACCGCACAAAGTACGTCCGTTGTTGCCGATGGCAACAACGGCCGTACTTTTACGCTGTGTGAACATAGCCTTATATGTGAATTAGCTATACAGGTAACCTTTGCACCTTCAACTACACGGCCAACCATTTCATGGTTTATTACACTGCACATAAAAAAATAGCCATTGACTAGAAACACAAATCAGGCTAGAAATAACACAAGAGTGGTGTCAGCTTTTGTTGTTCCAAGTTATGGGCATCATTTTTCTGCTGATAAAATCAGCTGAAATAGCTTCTTTCTAGTTACTACAATACAGGCAAGAAATATGTATAGGATTATACAAGGGAAGCTATTTTTCAATAGAAGCGGCACCAAAAATAGCATTATTTAATAAAACAGTAATAATCAGCTATATTCAACAATATTGTAGTCCGTATATCAAAAACAGCTTTGTTATGGAAAAAAAAATGCTTAAATTGCTGAAAAACACTAATGTTTTTTTCAGTGATAAAAGACCAATTATTGCTGCACAGGCTAAGATGCATGTCTACTGTCTTAACCTGGTCTTTAGAGATTATATATTGTCTCACATTTAAGGCTTTGTACAATTCTATTTATGATTTCAAATGTTCAGGATGTTTTACGAGAACCACTATATAATAAAAATTATGGCTTTTTCTTGTGAAAATATACTTTATTCAAATAATAAAAAAACATGCATTATAGAATCATAATAATAACAACAACAGCAATAACAACAAGAAGAATAATTATAAATTACCATGTTGGCACTGTAAAACAGGGAATCAATAACTGCATGGAGACAATTGTAAGGACTGCAATTCTTTTTTCTTTTAATATTTGTAAATGGTAGTGGGCCCCTGTTATCTATGATGTTGTACATATGTCCACCTATTATTTAAAATAAAATAGGTTTTATTTTACTTATGTATATTAAAGAACATTTCTACTATATTATATTAATTTTTATATCTATCTACTGTATCTATCTATCTATCTATCTATCTATCTATCTACTCCGATTACTAATACGGTGGTACCTCGGTTTTAGAGTAACTTGGATTAAGAGCGCGTTGCAAGAAGAGCTCACAGGTTTTTTTTTAATTATAACTTGCTTTAAAAGAGTTGCTGTACTGGATGGGACAGGAAGTGGGGGAGGGGCATGGTCTGCATAATGAGGTCCACAGCACTGTACTCTGACCAGGAAGTCTCCCTCACCCTTCAAATGATAGCAGATCCACTTCAGGCTGGAGCTTGCACTAGGGGACAGGACTGTGGAGTTAATCTCTTCATAGCTGTAACCCCTCTCTCCTTAGATAGAGAGTGTTGCCTTTATGCGCTCACATCTGCCCTGCTCATACCTTCTGGCTCCCTGCAGTCTCTGTCAGTCCTTGAGTTTCCCCTCCTCTCCATTCCTGCTATAATGTGCCTGCACTTACACTCAGCTACACACACTGCTGCTATAATGTGTCTGCTCTTACACTCAACCATTCACACTGCTGTATAGAAAAGTTTCTGTCTAGAGATGAGCGAACCGGGTTCGGGTTCGAGTCGATCCGAACCCAAACGTTCGGTATTTGATTAGCTGAGGCTGCTGAACTTGGATAAAGCTCTAAGGTTGTCTGGAAAACATGGATACAGCCAATGACTATATCCATGATTTCCACATAGCCTCAGGGCTTTATCCAAGTTCAGCAGCCACCGCTAATCAAATGCCAAAAGTTCGGGTTCGGATCGACTCAAGCATGCTCGAGGTTCGCTCATCTCTATTTCTGTCACTGTCCTCCTGCACAGTTCTGTGATTCTCACTTCCTGATTGGTCCATGCTGAACACCTCCCCCCCTTCCCCATTGTGATCATTTAACAACACAGACCTCTGACAGCAGCCCTGCTTCTCTATTGTAGCCTGTTGTACTACACTACTGCATTATGGGGATCTGCAGTTCCATCCTGTATCTACAAACTGCTGCTATCAGGTTTATGCACTAACTATACATCATACACCACATGCTGATTTCTATACTTTACAGTAACTTATAAAATGAGATATCAAGCTTTCTATATGTTTGTTTCATTTGTTTTACCTGTTATTCAGAATAATAAAATCATTATTTTTGGGGTGCAGAACCATTTGTCTGCATTTCAGTGATTTCAATTTGCTTTGGTTTAACAGTGATTTGGTTTACAAGCATGGTCCTTAAACGAATAATGTTAGTAATCCACGGACCACTGTACTTTATTTTGCTTAAGATGATACCTTGATGGTACCTAAGAGCAGCATATCCTGCCAATAAAGGAACCTATCAGCATGATTGTGCTGATAAGGTTCCCAGCCGCACCCTAAAGATCTACCATGCAGCTCCACCCGCATAACAGACACGTCTGCAGCAGTAGCTTTACATTGAGGAAAAGTAGTTTTATTGCAGTGCGCAAGGCCAGAAGAGGGGCAGCAACTAGTTATGTAGAGAGCTGCCCATGACTAGTCATGGCTTTCTGCCTCTCAGCGTACTCTGCGGGGATGATTGACAGGCTGAGAGACCTGTTAGTGGCTTCTGAGACAATGCATTGGAAGAGGACTTGCTCACTTGGCCAATTATTGGCTGAGGTGGGAAACTGATGTGATCAGTGATGGGCTAAGTGGGCAGGTCCTCTTCTGACCTGGTATCTTGTAAGCAAGCAAAAAGGACACACAGTAGGTGACTGGTTTCTATTTATTGTACAAACCATGACACAATGCAAAATCCATTGTACAATATATACTACAGGTACCCATTACATCCCACATAATTATAATATGTGGTAAGTTGTGGTGCTCTTCAAGTGTTGTTCAAGGGTGTTTGACAAGAAGAATATTCATAAAATACTGTATTCATATTTCACTTGTGCAGCCTGTTCAGCTGCACAGGGACCCAGGCTAATAGAGGGGCCCGCCAGGCTAAGACTCTAAAGTGTCAGCTCAGCATGGCACATGTCTGTAGTGGGCCCCCCAGGGGGCAACTCAAGGGGTTGTCCTCTCGGAAACTACAACTCCCAGCATTCTCTGAGAGCTTCATAAGTGTAAGGCAATCTGGGAGTTGTAGTTATTGTTATTTAGGCAGCTGTGGTCACAGATACATCAGTCCAAGATGGGACAGAACAAGGTCTGCATGTTGCTTCTGACAGGTTCTTTATTTGGGTGTCCCCATGATCAGTTCTATTGGTGGCCACAGGAACCCCAGTCCCACACTGGGGCCGGCACAGACTACAGTACAGTCCTTTAGTGGGCCCTGGCATCTGTACTTTAGGGCCCTCCCGAGAAACCAGGACACATGTACCAGATATCTGTGCGTATATATGTGTGCGCCTTCAAGGCAGAAAGGTGGAGAAACGAATGGGTTATGGGGGCCCAAACACATTTTTTGCACAGGGGCCCTTTGCAGTCTGTGTCCGCCCCTGTAATCACTTGTCATATCACCGGGTGCGAGACACTCTGGAGTTAGTTACCCATAGTCGTACATCTGCTTTCTGCCTTAGATTTTGAGCCTGTAATCTGGTTAATATTGTTTTGTCTATTGAAAATACCCAGAGATATGTTACTAAACTTCCCACAACTGGATTGTAGAAAACTTTACTAGGGTTAGTTGTTTTTATTTTCTTTTGCATTATAGTATTTCATATAAGCCAAAAAGAAAGAAATTTTTCAATGTAAGGCTATGTTCACACGTCAAAAATATTAAAAAGGCGGCCGATTTTCATATTTAAAAATAACGTTTTGCCGAGATTTAACTGACTGCAATGAAGTCAATGGGAAGACAGACGTCAAATGCACACAGCATATTGAATAACGGACGGGCGTCAAAATAATGAACATGATCATTATTTTCAGACGTTTTTTATTTGTAGTTCACACACAGTTTCCCTTTTGTCACTGTTCTGTCTCCGTTTTTGCTATTAAATTCAATGGACTTTTCAATTGAGCCCCATCCAACGGCCGATTAGTAATCAAACTAGAATAATGTGCAAACACCCATCAGTGCACTAAGGGGAGGTCAGGCAGCTAAATAACGTCCGTTATTTTAGACTCAAAATGACGGACGTCATTTTAAACAGAGATGAAAAGACGTGTGAACATAGCCTAACACAGCTGCTGAAATTAACTTTTTGGCATCTTCTGTGGTAAGCTCACTTTGTCGGGGTACCAGGTGGGGCCCATGTGGAAACAGGTGTGGTGAGCTGGGATTTCCCTTTTTGTTTCATAGTATTTCATAGAGTTTTGTAACTTTTTTCTATTCTTTTAAATAAATGACTTTCTAATTCCCTTTCATAGAACATAAAATTTTAACCACATAGACAAGATAAATGGATGCATCAAGTCAAGCGTACTATGCAAATGATCTTTTTATGAACTTACTGTAGTGTCAGAATTGCAGTCTCAGTGTAACCAGTTCATCTCGATCTTGTGTTTGTAATACATTATTTAAATCTACATGCTGTTATCATAATCTGCTTTTCTAATGAGATGTCATCTATACATGCATGCACTGCCTCCAGCCCTCTTTGTTTAGTAGCAGTAACCATGACAGCTAAACATCACCACAGCAAGAAACAGATATGATATATCAAAGCCTGATAATGTTTTTATTATTTTTTTTTATATTAAGGCCCCATGTGCAATAGAAGTTTTATTATGTCACCTTTGCTTTTTCTTAAAATTAAAGTATTGTATTGACCCCCTCCAGTTATACAAACCAATATACACTTATTATGGGAAATGCTTATAAAGTGCTTTTTTCCCTGCACTTACTATTGCATCAAGGCTTCACTTCCTGGATAAAATGGTGATGTCACGACCTGACTCCCAGAGCTGTGCAGGCTGTGGCTGCTGGAGAGAATGATGGCAGGGGGACACTGAAGGACACAGGGAATGGGAGGGACATTGAGCATCCCTCTGCCATCATCCTCTCCAGCAGCCACAGCCCGCACAGCTCTGGGAGTCGGGTCGTGACATCACCATTTTATCCAGGAAGTGAAGCCTTGATGCAGTAGTAAGTGCAGGGAAAAAAAGCACTTTATATGCATTTCCCGTAATAAGTGTATATTGGTGATTTGTATAGCTTCCGGGATCACCATGATCATCTAATTTATGGTTCATTGTCTGAAAAGAGAAATTAAGTGTTTTTTTGGTGTGTTTAAACAGAGAGATTTATCTGGCAGATTTTGGAAGCCAAAGCCAGGAATGGAGTTATGTAGTGGTGAAATCTCAGTCTTTCCTTTATGACCTGTTCTTAGTTTACAGTCTACAGTTTACAGAGGTTTCTTGTGTGTCGATATGGGACGAGAACACAGTGAGCATTAGAATGGCAATTGACACTTTTTTTTTTTTTTTTTTAAACCAGACTGCTCCTTAAGAAAAAAATAATAACCCAGACAAGGGGCTATCCAGGATTAGAAAAAGCACAGCTCCTTGTGTGGAGTCTTACACATGATACATCCAACACAAAGTAACACTATTCCAGAGATTACTCTGCACATTGAGTATGTATTATACAGGTGCAGTAAATCATTGAAAGGTCCTTACTTCCTGTAAGGATTGCTGGTTAATAATCTAGCAGAAGCTTCCATCACTGAGTTATTAATGCATTAAAATACCGATACATAAACTCTGCTAGAAATTCTTTTAGCCCATAATAGGACAAGATTAATGGCTAGCATTATCTCAATTACTCATAAAAACTCCAGAAGACAATATACCATGATTTCGTGCCAGAGCTATAGATTCCGAAATTCATGGAAGTATTTGACTTTCTTTTTTTTTTAAACTGGAATAAAATTATGAGAGTAGCCTTATAATAGAAAGGAAAATTAAAGGGGTTCTCTGTCTTCATGTAGTTTATAGCATTCTTATTATGAATGGCAACTAGCCAGGCTTGCCTGCTGACAAAGCTTCTGTCAGCAAAGTGCCAATCCAGCTGTAAGCCAAGAAGTCTGGTTTTCTTAACAACTGACATTTAAAGTGACACTGTCACAATTGGTTAACAGCATCTCCTGCCTATATTTGCAGACAGCAGCAGAAGATACAACGTCAGACAGGGTAGCCTAGTATGATGCCCAAAGCCACTCCTGCACAGTTTTGTTTTAAACCGCATTGACTACTGCTAAATGCAAATTTGCTGTATGCTCTGCAGGAAGTGGTATATTCTTTCTAGTTTGACATGATGCCCTCTGCTGCCTCCTCGGTCCATGACAGGAACTATCCAGCAAATCCCCATAGAAAACCTTTTTGGACACTTCCTGTCACAGACAGAGGTGACAGCAGAGAGCACTGTGGCAGACTGGAAAGAATTGATTGCTTCCTTTGGGGCATACAGCAGCTGATAAGTACTGGAAGGCTTGAAATGTTTAAATTGAAGTAATCTACTAATATGCATAACTTTCTGACACCCGTTAATTTCCACCGGGCTACCCCTTTAAGAATAACTTAAAGGTGAAGAGGTAGAGATCGCGCTGGGCCCACCTCCTGTGCTTCACCCCAGCTCATTTGCATATCTGTTCGGCGGGGAAATTAATGGTGACTGGGCATGGAAAAGAAAAATGCTCCACACTAGCATAATGTACATGTCAGCGCCGACAGATTGGTATGTATATTACAATATTAGAGATCAGATGGTACATCCTCTTTAAGTACATACTATGCTTTTACTATAGTAACAATCCATTATACTCTGTTTACAGTACTGACTTTAACGCTACATCTCCATATAGTTAAATGTAGAACCATAATCTAATACACCTTTGAAGTTAATACATTTTGGTCCAGTATTCAGCATTTACTCCTCCTAGGACTGAATAATTACTTTTTAATTACATCCTAATCCATGTTAATGAAGTAACTAGTATAATATTCTGCTAATCACTTTTTCAACATAATGTACATTTTAGAATTTGTTTAGGAACATTGATACTTGATACAATGATACTAAGGGCCATGCAAAAAAATTGTTATATTGTTGAAATTTGAACGTTAATCATTCCATGTAATTGCAGGCAATGATCAAAAAAATCATTTGTGTGTTGTTGATTGTTTATTTAGATCTGACCCTAAAATCGTTGTTAATCGTTCGCTAATCTTTGCTGTAATTCCACAATCGTTGGCTGTAATTCCGCATTTGTTTGCTAATTGTTCAGTGTAAATCCAAATCATTCCTTCTTTTGCTGGGATCAGATGGAATAAACGATCATAGTAACTAACGACTATTGTTCTGTGCAATATGGTGAACGATTTCAAGATAACAATAGACAATGACGTTTGTGATTGTTTAGCCTTAATCGCTAATTGTTAAAAATCGCTTCATCTAATAGGACCTAGAGAGATCTAACTATTGACATTTAATGACAAGCAAAAAGGGCTGTGGAGGAGAAGGAGTAGATACCTCTACTGATATTTCTGTGTAGCAATGTGTTAATATGATTCACACTAAATGTAATTGTAATTTACTGTGCAGGGGGACAAATAGAAGTATTATGTTAATGGGTGTATAAGGAGAGAGATCTTTTCCAGTACATACCTACAATGTGTAAGAGCCGGGAATAAGTAGGCAGTTCTTCTAGGTTTGTTGGTTGAACACAGTATTGAAACAGCAGCTAAGGGTGATGTTAGGCAAGGTTTATAAGCTTAACATAAAATGAATATTTTTAGAAACAGTTTGGAAACTGGCAGATGGCTTGAGGAAGGGGATTGCAAAGAGGAGACAAAAGAGTAGTTTTCCATCTGAAAGCATAAAGGGGTGATTATGGTAATAGAGAAAGATGATAGCATGGGGCAGATCTACACAGCTGTATAGGTAAATCTACGGCTGATTGTGGAGAGATTATTAAGGAAATATAGTTGGACAAAGGTTTTTAATTCAGTTAGTTTTCCTCTCAAACTCTCAACATGCTCTAATGGCTCAAAGTGTACCTGTCATATAAAAAAATAAATAAATTAAAAAAAGTTTTGACAGGCCATAGACATGTGAAAAATTTAGATCAGCCTGAGTGTGGGAATCAACCCTGGTCCAATACAGACAGTTACTAGGACCCAGAGCGACCAGCAAAACCATGGTGCATGATACTATAGCTGACCCAGCAGTGTTATGTCACACAGTGATAACACTATTACTATTACACGGTGATAGTAATAACACTATAACTGTGTCAGCAGAAGAACTTTGTGTGCAGCACTCTATTGGTTGTCCAACTGAAACTACTGCATTGCTGCACACAATTTATGTATATCATAGATTTGTGGCGCCAGTGGCCCAGTGACTGACAATCTAACCAGCCCACCAAGAATCTGCCTAGACTACAGATTATCAGTCCAGGCCTGACTGGCTTTTTTGGAAGATTTGGAAGTTGATGCTAATACAATATTGGGGATACAAAGAATATAATTGGAGAGAGGGGTATACAGTACTGTATGTAAGGACGAAAGGTTTCTAAATGTTTTTCGTGGCAAGTAAAATTACAGTTTTCTAGCCTGCATCTGGTTTACCATTAAGAATATTGGAGACATAGGAGACATGGGCTAACAATGCATTGTTCATTATATTAACTGTTATATTATTCCCATGTGCCTAATGTACAGTATACTGCTCTGATTATTTCTTGCTGTTTAGGGCCACTGCACATAGATAAATTATGTATCATGTACTGTACAAAATATTGTCAAAACTAAAAACGCAACTTTATCTTTTGCTTACTTTTATCACTCATCCCTAGGTTTAGTGTTACACTTGGCAAAGACATTGACCTGTAGATACTACCTATAGTTATCTCTATAAACTAATGTATAGCGCACAGTAGAATTTGGACCGCTTTGCAAAAACTAAATCTAAGTAGTGCATATAATGGAAAAGGTGTGGAAAAATGCTGCAAAGTAAAAATGATTAACAAAAAAAATAGAAATGTTAATAGTTGATTTGTATCAAAGGCAAAGTGAAAAACAGAAGAGAAAATAAATAAATAACGTCAAACCAGCATGAGTTCTGCACATTGTGATTAGCCTAAGGAGGGAGCCTAAAATGACCTTAAAGGGGTTATCCAGCGCTACAAAAACATGGCCACTTTCCCCCTACTGTTGTCTCCAGTTTGGGTGGGGTTTTGGAACTCAGTTCCATTGAAGTAAATAGAGCTTAATGGCAAACCGCACCTGAACTGGAGACAACAGTAGGGGGGAAAGTGGCCATGTTTTTGTAGCGCTGGAGAACCCTTTTAAGGATCGCGACAACTTTCATTTTTGCATTTTTGTTTTTTTCCTCTTCATTTTTTAAGAGCTATAATGCTTTTATTTTTCCATCTACAGGGCCATGTTAGGGCTTGTTTTTTTCAGGAACAGGTATATTTTTCTTTCAATTTACCATAAAATTAATGTTGGAACCCCCAAAATATCATTTATAGGGTGAATTTGGGACAAAAAATACAATTCTGCAAACTTTGGGGATTTCAGTGTTTACGTAATGCACTTGACTGTAGGTTAGATTAAATGGCCCTATTGTGACAATTTTATTTTTTCACCACAATCTCTAGTTTTTATAGTATTATATTTGTGTAGATCAGACATAATGATCACTTTTTATTCATTTTTGTTTATATATAAAATACAATAAAAAAAAATCAGCAAACCTGGCTTTTTTATCGCTTTATGTTTATGCCATATACTGTGCAGGGACAATATTGTTTTATATTAATTGATTGGACAAGTACGCATGTTACCGTATACGATATTTATTTTATTATTTTAGGCTGCGTTCACACTATGTATATTTCAGTCAGTATATTTCAGTCAGTATTGCAACCAAAACCAGGAGTGGATTAAAAACACAGAAAGGATCTGTTCACACAATGATGAAATTGAGTGGATGGCCGCCATATAACAGTAAATAACAGCCATTATTTCAATATAACAGCCGTTGTTTTATAATAACAGCAAATATTTGCCATTATATGGCGGCCATCCACTCAATTTCAACATTGTGTGAACAGATCCTTTCTGTGTTTTTAATCCACTCCTGGTTTTGGTTGCAATACTGACTGAAATATACATATACTGACTGAAATATACGTAGTGTGAACGCAGCCTTAATGTGTTTTATTTATAAAATGGGAAGGGGGTGATTTTGACTTTTAATGGGGGAGGGGCCTTGGAACATTTATTTTTATTATTATTATTATTATTATTATTATTATTATTATACTTTTCAAGTCCCCCTAGGGGACTTTTACATACATACATTAGATTGTATGCACATTAAGTTTTATGCACTGATCCCTGCTATGCCATAGCACAGTAGTGATCAATAGTACTTCTGTTTGTGTTAAGGCACAGGCAACGGAGGCGTACATGTACGCCTGCTGTCATTAGGGGTTAAAGAAACTCAACAGACAGGTTGTTCCAAACATTTTGGATAACTAACCACAGATCTTCTGTGGATGTACAGTAGGCTTACCCAAAACCTTCTGTTGGTGCATGTATCCTCAGACTCAATGATGATGCTTTGTGGGGGCCATATCCCCACTTCCAGGACTCCTTGTTCCTCTTTAAGCTGAACTCAATTCCTTATTATATTGGCTGTATGTTTGGGGCCTTTGTCTTGCTGCAGAAGAAACATTATGAGGCAATCAGACACCTCCTTGTTTGAAAAGGAGGAGTACATTTGAAAAAGTAAGCCCTCACACAGCTCTGTACATCTAAAATTAAAAAAGTTATTGCTTTTATAAAGCTAGGAGGGAAAAAACTAAAATGGAAAAATAAAAATTGGCTGCGTCCACAAAAGCTGTTTATTAAGGGGTTAATTATTATTGTAAAGACTTAGAAAAACATATAATGTACCATTACATGCTAATGCTGTATTGTCTAGTAGATTTAGTAGATTAAAGAAAGAAAATATTTTTCTTTCAAACCGGTACTAGAGATTTGTTATTTACTTCTATATAAAAAATGTCAAGTCCTCAAGTGCTTATCAGCTGCTGTATGTCCTGCAGAAGTGGTGTATCATTTTCAGTCTGATACAGTGCTCTCTGCTGCCACCTCTGTCCATGTCAGGATTTATCCAGAGCTGGAGAGGTTTCAGACTGAGGCTATGTTCGCACTACGTAAAACTACGGCCGTAGTTCTCGCTGCAGAACTTGCGGGGTGGGACATAGCTTTATTTTTAATGGGATCCTGGCCGGAACGTACACACATCGTATGCGCTACGGCCAGTATCCCTTGCGGCGCTGGAAAAATCTGACATGTCAGTTTTCTGCGGACGGAATTCAGTGAATTCCGGCCGCAGAAAGACCTGTCAGTTCACACAGTGAAGCAAGCGGCTCCGGCTGCTCGCTTCACTGTGGGCTATGGGAAACTCTGATGCGGGCGCGCGCTAATGCGCCCGCATCAGAGCTCTGTGGCCAGACGGATCATCCGGGCACAGACCGGCCGTTCCATGACCCGGCCGGGGTCACGGAACGGCCGGTCTGTTACGTAGTGTGAACATAGCCTGAAAAGAATCCACCACTTCCTGCAGGACATACAGCAGCTGATAAGTATTGGAAGACTAGAGATTTTTTTAAATGGAAGTAATTTACAAATCACTATAGCTTTCTGACACCAGTTGATTTGAAAGAAAAAAAAAAAAACTAGCTGAAATACCCTAGAGAAATACAGGTTTCAAAATAAGCACACCAATACATACCAAAAATAAATGACAGCTCTGCCCCCTTGCTGGAAGAAACACTCAGACTAATTCCCCAGTATAGCTTAGAATTACTTTAGATTTTCCGAGTGTTGTTAACAAAAGCTTAAGTACAGTTTTCAATTCAGATTATAGCTAAACAAATGGTAATTGGACATAGCAGATGACATGTTATTAAAACAAAAGACTAAGTTAGCCTTTGTCAATTTAGTCATTACGAAAAAAAAAAAAATACTATCATTGTGCCAAATAAATGTAAATCACAAATGGCAACCAAAGAATTTAGTCACAGCTGTTTTAAAGATGCATTTCCATCTTAATTTACTGCATATCCACAGGTTATATCATGAATGTCTGATGATATGCAGATTTCACACAGGTGCCACATATCTCCAAACAAGAGTTTCTTAGCTCTGTACGGTGTTTTGGTTGGAAAGGTGTAAACAGTCAAATGACTTATTATGCACTTTAGGTAACACCCATAGGAGTTAATGGGATTTGCCTTAATATTATGGCAGCTCCTGGGGGAACTCTTATTCTCGAGCTCTGTCTCTATCATGTATTTCTGGCATATTCTTTGGATATGCCACACATGTCAAGATAGGGAGTGAAGATGGTTCAATAGGAAATGAGGCCACTAGGATGACCGATGCTTTGTGGTCCTCATATCAAACAGGATCTGTGTCACACTGGTCACAATGGCTTTGGGGTTTCCAAAGGGATTTCCCTCAATTGTAATTTGGCACAGTGAGGACTGGGCTGATACATGTAGTTCCCTGGGGGACACCCTTTATAGTGTCTGGACTGGTGGTTGGAGTTCCCTTAATGTCGATGAAGTGCAGTAAGAAAACCAGATGGCATAATAACGTAATTCAAAGCTATTAACTGAAGAAATTGGTTCTTCCACAAAATGAGTTTCAGTCTTTTGAACCATTAACAGGAAGGTTATGGCTTGAGCAACATGTCCCAATAAAAGGAATGTGTGCTAGGGTACCTGGAGCTTGTTCTATTTACTCCAGTGCTCAGGTTGTTGCCAGTCTCTGTCTTTTTCTCTGGAGTAAATCCTGTCTGGCTCACAGCTTATACAATAAGTTTTTACTCATAGCTGGTTGTGCAGTTTCTAATAGCAGTGTGCAGGTCTTGAGAGTTTGTATCTTGGCAGCCACTTGGTACTTAGCTTGTCTTGTAGCCTACTGAGGCCCTAATATCTTGCTATGGACACAGCTTTCCTCCTTTTCCTTTCCTTCACTTTTTTTGCTCTCAGGTGGGGGAAGGTTCTAATAATGTCCACGATATGTATCTTAGTAGGAGCTGGTTCTACCCAAGCTGTCCTGGACATTGGATAAAGTCTCAAAGTGAGAGACTAGTGTGCTCCTCTCTCATCCACACTCTACACTAGACTACTTAAATAAAACAAAAGTTTTGTTTTTCCCTCTATCCAAAGAATCTGAGAAATGGTACCAACTCTCTTAAGTGTCATGGGATGGCAAACCTCTCTGTCCCCTCTCTTTTCTCCACCCCAGCTCTGTATTGACTAAACGCACCTGCCCACACTGTAACACCACGCTCATTGTTAGAAAACAGCAAGTTCTGCAAAATAGTACTGAAACAGTACTGAAACATTGCATAGTTCCAGTTAAAAGTTTAGAAAAGGTGCATTTTAGATTCATCCTGAAATTTCACACAGAAGCCAAATTAACCCTTTGAGGACCAGGCCCAAAATGACCCAGTGGACCGCGCAAATTTTGATCTTAGTGTTTCCGTTTTTCCCTCCTCCCCTTCTAAGAGCTCTAGCACTCTCAGTTTTCTATCTACAAGCCATGTAAGTGCTTGTTTTTTACAGGAATAGTTGTACTGTGTAATGGCGTCATTCATTTTACCATAACATGTACGATGGAATTCCAAATATATTATTTATGAAGATATAAATAGGTGAAATCGTAAAAAAGAATGCAATATGGTAATGTTTGAGGGGTTCCTGTGTCTACGTAATGCACTATATGGTAACAGCGACATGATACTATTATTCTATAGGTCAGCCCGAACACAACCATATGCAGGTTACACAGATTCTCTAATGTTATATATATTTTTTTTTATGAAATCCTTTTTTTTGCCAATTAAATATTAATAAAATGGGCTTATTGTGACGCTTATAACGGTTTTATTTTTTCACCTACGGGGCTGTATGTGGTGTCATTTTTTTCCGCCATGATCTCTAGTTTTTATTAATACCATATTTGTGAAGATCGGACGTTTTGATCACTTTTTATTGATTTTTTTTAATATATAATGTAACATAAAATCGGTAATCTGCGCACTTTTTCCCCTCTTTTCGTGTACGCCGTTTACCGATCGCAATGACGCTTGTTATATTTTAATAGATCGGACAATTACGCACGCTACGGTATATTATGTTTATCTATTTATTTATTTTTATATGTTTTATTTATATAATGGGAAAGGGGGGTGATTTAGACTTTTATTGGGGGAGGGGCTTTGGGGTAGTGTGTTAGTGTTTTGAACTTTTTTTTTTTACACTTTTGAAGTCCCTTTGGGGGACTTGTACATACAATACTTAGATTTCTACACTGATGAATGCTATGCCATAGGCATAGCATTGATCAGTGTTATCGGCGATCTGCTCATTGAGCCTGCCTGTGCAGGCTCAGTGTAGCAGATCGCCGATTGGACCGCACGGAGGCAGGTGAGAGACCTCCGGCAGTCCGTTTCAACGATCGGGACCCCCGCAGTCACACTGCGGGGGTCCCGATCGGTAAGTGACAGGGGACTTCCCCTGTCACTTACACTTAAACGCCGCGGTCGCGCCGTGATCGCGGCGTTTAAGGGGTTAATGACACGCGGCAGCGCGATCGCTGCAGCGTGTCATTGCCGGTGAGGTCCCGGCTGCTGATTGCAGCCGGCCCCCACCTGCTATGAAGCGCGCTCCGCTCCGGAGCACGCTTCATAGCGGGAGAAACACCCAGGACGTAAGGTTACGTCATGGGTCGTCTGGGGACAGACTTCCATGACGTAACCCTACGTCCAGGGTCGTCTAAGGGTTAAAGAGTCACTGTCTTATTTTTTTTTCTGCAGAAATCAATAGTCCAGGCAATTTTAAGAAGCTTTGTAATTGGGTTTATTAGGCAAATATGCCATTATCTGCATTCAAAAAGACTTTTCCCAGGTCCTGCTCCTCCTCCCTCCTCTTTTCCATTCACTGCAAAATATCAGGAAATTGTGACTTGTTGCATCAGACACAACCCTGTCTGTTCTATAGAGAGGGGAGGGGGGAGGAGGGAGTTAGTCGGCAGCAGAGAGCAGAGAACAAAGGATTACACAACACGGAGGTGGGTGACAGCTGTATTCAAAGGTCTGATAGGTCAGTGCTGTCTGTCAGAGGAGATATCCAGGTGTTTAACTGTAGATTAACTCTGTTGTCCTGTTTTGATGCCTCATCTCTCTCCACCCCTCCCCTCTCCATAAGCAAGCCATGAAGACAGGGGGAAGAGCTTCAAACTATTTTTTCATGATAAAAATGCTTTTTTCGGCTAATAAACCCAATTACAAAGTTTCTTAAAATCGCCTGTACTATTGATTTCTGAAAATAAATAAAATAAACGACAGTGACACTTTAACTTTTTGTGATTAGTGTATTTTTTCTATTCTTTTTTACATACCAGTGTACAAGCTTCCACAGTAATAGAATGTAGGTTATAAGAAGAAGTCAATTAACTATCCCATGACACACTTCATATGGCATATGTAGATATATAAACACTAACACATATGGCAAATAAAAACAATGTCATCATCATGGACCACAAAATGCAAACCTTCAGCCTTCATCTGACAATAATTAAATAAAGCATCTCTCTATTAAGAAAGAAATTACTTTTGAGGGTACAAACACACACACACACACCGTATACGCAGCAGATACGCAGCAGATCTGCAGCAGATTTGATGATGCAGATTTGATGCTGTGTTCAGTTATTTAGATCTAATCTGCTGCGTATCTGCAGCGTATCTGCTGCGTATCGCAGCAGAAAATATGTTGTGTATACGGTGTGTGTGTTTGTACCCTTAAAGGAGAAAAGTCAGGTCTAAGTCAGTTCTTTAGTATTCTCAGTTACCAGTTACCATATGTGGTTACCAGTTACATATACATTACTGCATATGTTACAATTTCAATCACAGTTCTGAGGTTAAAGAGCACTGGTCTTCACAGTGTATTGTACAAACTGTATACAGTGCTTGGGTATATGCAGGTATATTATGATCTAGAATACTCTAAGAGTTAGGATGGCAGAAATATGAATTTTAAAATAGGTTTTAAATAGCTCAATTGTGTGAAATGAAGATCACCCTGACAGTTCTGCAGTACTGGTTGGGATGATCTAACTGACTCTGGCCATTCTGTGACACTGCTGGGTCACAGAACGGCCAGTGTCATATGATGTGTGATCATGGCCTAAGGGTGTGTGCACACTGAGGAAAATAAGTGGAAATCCCAAATGGAATCCCCTCCGTGGACTCAGAAATTCCTGCAAATGGTTATAAGCACAAACAGGTATTGAAGAAGAAACATATATATATTTTTTTAAAGTAGCAACAGATTTTGTGTCTGGAAAGTGAAGAAGCTTTTTATGAGCTTTTACAAGCTAAGTATCCTTTTTTAGGAAGTAGCAACAGGATTTTACAGCTATGTTCACACAACTTCCAAAAAAGGAAAAAGGCATCTGCTTTTTGTGTTTAAAAAAATGTCCATTATTGCATCGATTTAATTGGCTTGACTATAATGCATTGAAGTCTGTGGAATAACGGACGTCTTTTTCACACATTGTATTAAATGCTTCCGCCTCAAAAGATGTCAGTCATTCAATACAATGTGTGAAAAAGATGTCCGTTATTCCATAGACTTCAATGCATTTTAGTCAAGCCAATTAAATTGATGCAATAACGGATGTCTTTTTTAACACAAAAAGCGGACGCTTTTTTCCTTGTTTGGACGTTGTGTGAACATAGCCATACACTGACAGAAGAAATGCAAAACACTCTCTGCAGTGTTGCTTTAAGTACAATTAATGGCCCAGATTTTTTATAGCAAGCAACATAAGAACTGGTGTAAAAGGCCCATAGCAATAACTGCTCAGTTATTAGTACTGGTATAAAAAAAAAAAATTGCAAACTGCAAAAAATGTGAGCAATTGTGTTTGCGTATACTTCTTTTAAAAATAGTATTGAAGTTTTTCTACACCTGTGTTCTTCACTGTCCCACACAAAGATGTTCACCTATGACCTACTGTTCCTAACACCTGCTGTGATCCTTTTTTATTCTCCTTTCTGTCATGTGGCTGGCACATTGTTAGCAGGTTCAGCCCTAATAATCTGGCCATGGCTTGAATTCAGACTTGGGTTCTATGGGTTCAGTTCACTCATTACCACTAATGATATACATGCTAAATGTGTCTATAGGGTTCCATTAGCCTCATGGAAAACAAAAGATTGTTGTTTTAACCTCTGGCAAATATAGATAAATGAACTGCATTTAGGTTACAAACCCACTTGCCGGATCTGCAGCGAGTCTCCTTGCTGCGTTTTTGCAGCGAGACTCGCTGCAGATCCTGGCCCTATACTTTCAATAGCAGAGAAACTCGCAGCAGGGATGTACATCCCTGCTGCGATTTTGTCTGCAGCCCGCCCCATTAACCCCCTGGCCGCCAGACATTATACATTACCCGGTCCCCGTTCCTGCTTGCTTCGGGCCTCCCGGTGTCTTCACGGCCCGCCCGGCCAATCAGTGCGCTGCGGCGGGGCAGCGCACTGATTGGCCGGGCGGAACGTGCCGGGAGCCGCTGAAGCAAGCAGGAGCCGGGATCAGGTAATGTATATCGCCCCCAGCCCCCGGCCGCACGATCGCCCCCAGCCCCGCAGCCCCCAACCGCACCATCGCTCGCAGCCCCCGGCCGCACGATCGCCCCCAGCCCTGCAGCCCCCGACCTCACGATCGCCCCCAGCATCGCAGCCCCCGGCCGCACGATCGCCCCCAGCCCTGCAGCCCCCGACCTCACGATCGCCCCCAGCATCGCAGCCGGGGGCTGCGGGCGATCATGCGGCCGGGGGCTGCGGAGCTGCGGGCGATCGTGCGACCGGGGGCTGGGGGGCTGCAGGCGATCGTGCGGCCGGGGGCTGGGGGCGATCGTGCGGCCGGGGGCTGCGGGGCTGCAGGGGGGCGGGCAGGGTATACATTACCAGGTCCCCGCTCCTGCTTGCTTCGGCGGCTCCCGGCATGTTCCGCCCGGCCAATCAGTGCGCTGCCCCGCCGCAGCGCACTGATTGGCCGGGCCGTGAAGACACCGGGAGCCCCGAAGCAAGCAGGAACGGGGACCCGGTAATGTATAATGTCCGGCGGCTGGGGGGTTAATGGGGCGGGCTGCAGACAAAATCGCAGCAGGGATGTACATCCCTGCTGCGAGTTTCTCTGCTATTGAAAGTATAGGGCTGGGATCTGCAGCGAGTCTCGCTGCAAAAACGCAGCAAGGAGACTCGCTGCAGATCCGGCAAGTGGGTTTGTAACCTAAAAGGTTATTTTTCTAAAATAATATATATGCTAAACCTATATACAATGGGACCCTACACGTGACCGATGCCAAAATCAGATGCTTCTGTCTGAAAATTATGTTATAAACATGATGTGATTAGAGTCTTCATGGCGCTGTTACTGGTTACTCTGGTTACTACTTCTTCTTAGCTGCTCAACAATCCGTAGCACAAGCTTGGATGCAGCAGACTCTTTAGTTCACTGAAATCCGGTAGAGACAAAATTGTCAGATGATCAATAAAACCTTGCTGCCCTGTTATGGCTAAACCTAAAAGCCCTCAAGGACAGTTATTGCCTTCTTACTAGCCCAAAACAAATAACTGGCCCAGTGTTATGCACAATTATATGCCGACTCCTCTACACTTCCATTAGACACTCTTCTTAAGAAAGTTTCTCTCCCACGCATATCCCCGAAGCAGTTAGAACTACCTATTGCCCCAATCTCCCCTCAGATCGTTATCAGTGCAACTAAAACCCTTAAGACCTCCTGGGCCAGATGGGTATACTAGGGAGTTTTGTAAAATTATGAGCAATCTAACTTCTGAGCTGTTTAACAGGGTGCTAACAGATAAGGGCCTACCCTGCTCAGCGGAAATGTCTTATGTAAAGCTCCTGCCAAAGCCAGGAGGATCTCCTGCTGCTGGGATCATATCGTCCCATCTCTCGCATAAATGTTGACACCAAGTTATTCTGGCTACAAAGTCAACATGGGTAAGTCAGAAATGCTTCCCCTTTTCCACCCTTTAAGCACCCTTTGGAGCAACTAGGTCTTAAGGCGGCAAAATCCACCGTAAAATACCTACTGTAGGTATTAGAGATCTGTAAAACCCTGGATTCTATCTTTTTCCTCAACTATCCCCCCCCCCCCCATTTGCTAAGATCCAGGAAGACCTCCATGGGTGGCGGTCTTTTCTGCTTTCACGCCTAGCTCCTAGGCAGGTGTCATTTAGTCAAAATGTCTATTTTTTTCCAGACTCCTATACCCCTTGCAAACTATACCCATGCTCATGAAACAGACAAAGTTTCCAAACATTCGTGGCTATAACATAGTGTGCCTCTTTACACATGTGCTAGATTGGCAACATAACACATCGGCCCACTCAAACACCCCTCTGGAGAGGCAACTGGTTAAGTCTTGGAATCTGTTGGCCATTAACCACGGTCCTCTCTCTGCGCTCCCCCTGACTGTTAGACATTATAATTTGTGATACAGACTTGACTTGGAAGCTGATTTGTCAGCAGTATAACAGATCCTTTAAGTATACTAAACACTTTCCCTTGTGGAAAGTTCCTGACTTTTCACCGGGTAATTCCAGCCGGCTACTATCCCTTTGGAGGAATTTGGGGGGTGTTAAAGGACACCTGTCACCCCCCGTGCCGGGGTTAGATCCCCCTATACTTACGTGATTCCGCCGGGTCCCACTTCCTGAGCCGTCCGGGTCCCGGAGATTTCAGCGCCCGAAGCCCGGCGCGCGCGCTGACAGCAGAGTCAGACGCCCATAGAGAATGAATGGGGAGTCCGATGCTCCTTCATTCTCTATGGGCATCGGACTCATCTCTCAGCGCTCCGGGCTTCGGGCGCTGAAATCTCCGGGACCCGGCCAGCTCAGGAAGCGGGACCCGGCGGGATCACGTAAGTATAGGGGGATCTAACAGGGGGTCGGGAGCCTGTCACCCCGGCACGGGGAGTGACAGGTCCTCTTTAAGGTCTTGAGGAACTTGCTTCATTCATTGGAAAGTCTGAAATAGCTAAATCTTTTCATGCCCCATCTACTGATTTCCTTTCCTACCAAGTCAAATCATAAAGGGCAAAAATAGAGTTTTACCGCTACAACCATAAAGTGCTGTGTGAACAGTGGCGTAGCCCGATCAATCACTCTTGTGACCGCAAGCATTGTTTTGCTTGCGGTCACAAGAGTCCGGCTCCGTCTTCCCCCGGCTGCTGCGCGGCTGCCGGGGGTGTCGCGTCTCATCCCCGGCAGCGTGCACATCCCAGATCTCCCTGCGCGCCTTGGGCCCTGACTTCCGGTTCCGGCGCGCAGGGGGCTATGGGATGCGCGCGCTGCCGGGGATAAGACGTGACACCCCCGGCAGCCACGCAGCAGCCGGGGACAGACCGAACGAGTGAGGATCAACGTGGGAGAGCGTTGTCAGGTGAGTTAAGTTTTTTTTTGTTTTTTATCAGCCTGCAAAGTGGGGGGAAAGAGGGGGGCATCTATGAGGGTGGGGGGAAAAAGCACCATCTATGAGGGTGGGGGGAAGAGGGGGGCATCTATGAGGGTGGGGGGAAGAGGGGACCATCTATGAGGGAGGGGGGCATCTATGAGGGTGGGGGGAAAAAGGGGGGCATCTATGAGGGTGGGGGAAAAGAGGGGGACATCTATGAGGGTGGGAGGAAAGAGAGGGGCATCTATGAGGGTGGGGGAAAGAGGGGGGCATCTATGAGGGTGGGGGGAAAGAGGGGGGTCATCTATGAGGGTGGGGGGAAAGAGGGGGTATATGAGGGTGGGGGGAAAGAGGGGGGCATCTATGAGGGGGGGAGAGAGGGACCATCTATAATGGGGGGGGGGAAGGGGACCATCTATAAGGGAGGGTGGGTGGAGAGGGGGACATCTATGAGGGTGGGAGGAAAGAGAGGGGCATCTATGAGGGTGGGGGAAAGAGGGGGGCATCTATGAGGGTGGGGGGAAAGAGCGGGGGCATCTATGAGGGTGGGGGGAAAGAGGGGGTATATGAGGGTGGGGGGAAAGAGGGGGGCATCTATGAGGGGGGGAGAGAGGGACCATCTATAATGGGGGGGGGGAAGGGGACCATCTATAAGGGAGGGTGGGGGGAGAGGGGGCCATCTATAAGGGAGGGTTGGGGGAGAGGGGGCCATCTATAAGGGAGGGTGGGGGGAGAGGGGGCCATTTATAAGGGAGGGTGGGGGAGAGGGGGGCATCTATAAGGGAGGTTGGAGGGAGAGGGGGCCATCCAGTGTGTATATAGATGAGGATGGTGACAGAGTGAGGAGACTAATATGTCTGTCTGGAAGATTCTGTGGATTCGTGGCTCAGAGAAGTTCTCATAACGGCCCAGGACGGGTGGAGAAGATGAAAAGGAAAGAACTCCGATCAGAAAAGACGTCTCCTGTGAGTCATCTGATATAACTGCACTGTAATGTATATGGTGTATAGAACCTGTGTAGAGCTGGGGCCACCTCTATATGACTGGATGAGGTGATTTAGTATACTGGATTTGGTCAGTAACAATATGGTGGTGATGGTAGTGGTTGTGGTGTGGCAGTAATGTTTCCGTCCTATATACTGGTATTACTGGTAATATTGGTCTCAGTATACAGGATTTGGTCGGTAACGGTATGGCGGTAATATGTACGGTGATAATACTTTCTCTTCCAATATGCTGGTGTTATTGGTAATATCTGTCTTGGTGTGTATATATATATATATATATATATATATATACATACACACACCAATAGCATCACTTGGTCGTGAAAGGAGGGGGGGGCAAGTTGACCTCTCGCACCAGGGCCTAGGAGACATTAGCTACGCCCCTGTGTGTGAATATATACTGGAGCTTGTTAGTCAGAGGCTGTTGGTGCAAAGTGCAAGGAATTCACCTTGAGACTAGCGAGAACCAAATCAAGTAAAAATAAGAGATAATCCAGCATGACATCCATAAAAGCCTTCCTTTATTTAGCAAAAATCCAATAAATAAAAAACATGGTGATTGCTCATCCAGTCTGGATGCGTTTGGCCAGAAGCATTGATCACACCATGTTGTGATAAAGAAGTCTGGCCGAAAAGCGTCTAGCGCAGGTGAGCGATCACTGTGTTTGTTATTTATTGGATTTTTCGCTAAGTAAAGGAAGGCTTTTATGGATGTAGTGCTGGATTATCCTCTTTAACCTGAACCCACGGATCGAACGGTGCCGGCACAGGGAGGCAGGTGCCGCGGTCCGTTTTTCGGACCGAGGCCCGGTTCCCGTGCACCGCGCCGTTCTATGCACCAGAACCGGCCGGTGCTCAAGCACTGGTGGTAGGCTGGGCCTCCCCCAGTGGGAGGACGCGGCTCCATTCATTCTAATGGAAAAACGGACCGCGGCATCGGCTTCCCCGTGCCGGCGCCATTCGATCCGTGGGTTCAGGTTAAAGAGGATGTATCTGGTGGTACATCCTCTTTAAGTCAAATCATACTCCAGTCTAACAGACATACCTCCGGAAACCCCCCAAATGAGTTTGACACATTGCTGTTGAATCCCCTAGGTAACTCTATATCTCTCTTATACAGAAAGGCACTTCTTCGACTCTTACCTACGTCTAGGTCTCCCTCAGAAAATATTGAGAGAGGCTGTAAAACATCCTGCATCCCACAAAACATATCCATAAAGGTATGTCTGCCTTCCGGAAAAAAATTATTAAGGAGAAGTGGAGGAAAACGCAGCTTGAGCTCATATATAAAGCAATATATGCATTCACGTTCCTGCCTTCTGTCATGTGCCACACTTCTGGACTGCAGAACAGCTTGCCCAAAATGCCACCCACCTACGTCTCCTATGTCTACTATTTTATTCCTTAAGACTCGTTCCTGACATCAAGAGACCAGCGAAAGAGCATTTATTGTCGTTGGTCTGTATTGCTTCTATCCAGAAGCCATGTCGATGGGACTTAAATGATGGTTAATATTTGTTTTTCCTTTTTTCTGCAATGTTATACTATGTGACAATTCATCGATCTGTTTGCACCAGCTGGATATAGTATTAGGAGGTAAGAGTCTCTGACCCCAAGCAAATGGAGATGTCCTGAGTCAACACCCTTCTTACAATTGTTCCTCCCCCTTATCTGACGTATCTCACGGTTGTTAATAAAATCACTCATCACCTGAGAGACTATATCCTTAATGACTGAGCCAATTTTCATTTTTTTGTTTTTGTTTTTTCCTCCTCGTGTTTAAAAGGCCATAGCACTTGTATTTTTCCCTTACAGACCCACACAAGCCTTATTTTTTGTGCCACTAAGTTTACTTTGCAATGGCAGGCTTAATTTTCGCATAAAATATGCCGCAAAACCAGAAAAAATTATATGTGCAGTGAAATTGAAAAAAACAAAAAAACGCTATTCTTTTTATTTGGGGGGCTTCGTTTTTACACGGTTCGTCCTATGGTAAAACTGAAATGTCATCTATTTAATCGGTACTATTAAAAAGATATGAAACTTGCATAACTTTTATATTATTTAATGGCTTTAAAATTTTTTTTACCTTTTACAGAAAATAAACGTTTCTTAAAACTGCTCTTAACGCTTTTATTCTTTGGTCCATGTGGCTTTGTGAGATGTCATTTTTTGCGCCATGATCTGTACTTTCTATCGGTACCTTCATTGCATATATGTGACTTTTTGATCCCTTTATTTGATGCGACCAAGAATGCGCAATAGTGCTCTTTGGCGGGTTTTTGTGCTTACACCGTTTACCGCGCAAGATCAGAAATGGGATAGTTTAATAGCCATTATGCACGCGGCAATACCAAATATGTTTGTTTATTTATTTTTTTATTTATAAAATGGGAAAAGGGTGGTGATTCAAACTTTTATTAGGGAGGGGATTTTTTTATTAATAAAAACATTTAAAAAAATCTTATATAGAGATCAATGAAGTATGCTTTATACAGCACCCATCAATGAAATCAGTGCTCTATTGGTCTGGTCTGCAGCCAGGATCAGCACCACTCTGACGCTGAGTCCCAAGCCGGAAAGATGAAGGGATCCCTTCCGTGATCGCATCCCACTAGGGATCCCCCCACTAGACACCAGGGAAAGCCACAAAGAAGACTTTTAAATGCAGCTGTTATATTTCACAGTTGCATTTAACGGTCTTAATTAGCGGGTGCGGCAATCAGCCGCGGTCCCAGGCTGCAGATGGCAGTTGGGATCATGACAGTTCAGAGCGGGCCGCACCACGAACTCCCTTAAATGTACAACATCCTTTGGTAAGGGGTTAAAGAGACTTTCCATTGTCTACCTAGAGACTGTCTTCCTTTCTTGACATTCAACTACTAGTACAGTATATACTCACTTCACTAATGTCCAGTTTGTATTGTATTTTATTAAAAATGCTGAATAAAATATTGTAAAAAAAAAAAAAAAACTTGTTGAAAGGCTGCTTGTTGAGAAGCCATTCAACGAGCTTTATGGTTGTAGAAATGCATAATGCCTTTACTGTCCTGGGCTACCAGTGTGTGGCATCTCCTCCTTCATCTGCAGTCAGCCATTTAATTGCTCAGCCAATTAGCGGCTGTAGTGGTGTCCTGCCTAAGCCGCTGATTGCAGATGAAGGAGCTGAAGATAGAAGATGCTGTGGGGAGTTCAGAAAGCCTCACAACAGAGCATAGTCTGGCCTCCAGGGGGTTAAGTGGAGATGCACATAACCTCCTGGGAGCTAGACTGTAACTTTCTGAGGTTTTCAGGTGAACCACACACCCTGCCCTCTGCCAAGCACGGGAACCGTATTCAGTGCTTGAGTCTCCCACTGACTTTAAAAAGGTTTGTTACTCAACTTGAGCACTTGAGAATTGAAAGATACTCAACTCAAGCATTTTAGTGCTTGCTCAACACTAAGTCTAAGCAGTCATATATTCTAAAATATTATAGAGTTGTATAATTCACAAAAGAGTTTGGACGCTAAACTTAAAAAAAAGAAAATATATAAATATAAAACCAACAATTTTACTGAAATCTCACAGACCTAGGTCTTCTTTACACAACCGTAAGTGCTTTGCAGGCTGAAAAAATGCTGATCCATATCCACATTTTTTCTCCTGTGAACTGCAAACGCCCCCCCCCCCCCATCCCTATTGAATCTGTAGTCTATTTGAATTCTCTGAATTACAAAAAAAAGGGTCCTGTGCGTAAATAAAAATGGAATGCTTGAAGTGATGTCACAACCCCAGGCTTGCCAGCAGAAAGATCCGCAGATATAGACAGCTGAAATAATCTACACACTGTGAACATTTGTCACTGACCCATTGACTTCGATAAGCGAGTTACTTTTGTAAAATAGATTGTATACATGCATGTCCTATTTTTATATAGAGTGAACTTTCTGAAAATATACAAAACCTGAAAAAAATGGTAACGTGTCCCATAGAGATCAATAGGTTCTATTCTGTCTGTAAATAAGGATTTCTTATTACGGACAGCATACAAGTAGAGATGAGCGAACTGCACGGACTTTTGGTCTGAAAGCAGTTCACTCTCTCATCATGTCTTTGATCCCGGCCGCATAGTTGCGCTCACGGGAATATGCGGCCAGGATGTTCAAGGGAATCACTGTTGAATTTCCTGGAATATCCTGGCCGCATATTCACGGGATCGCAACTATGCGTCTGGGATCAAAGGCATGATAATAGAGCGCTGATGCCATCGGACCAAAAGTCCGACGGTCCGCTCATCCCTACATACAAGTTCTCCAGGTATTTTGGCTGTGCTTGTGGGGAACATCTATATATTTCATAAATTTTTCTCCTCTTTGCCTTACTTTCTGGGGGCATCTTACTTTAAGGGAGCGCCCTAGTTTAAGGTAGGGGGTGCCTTATTTTCGGGTAGGGGTGTGTGTGCCTTACTTTACACTATAGGGGAGATTAGTGGCAGTTTCTTATTTTCGGAGGGCGTCTTGTTTTCGGGGAAACACGGTAGCTTCACCTTATGAATGTTCTTAGAGTGTGGCTGGAACTAGGATGTTTTCATTCACAGTCAGCAAGTAGAGATGTTAACCTACACTACACTCCGTAGCAAACAGATGACCAATACGCAGCACATACTGTGTTTCTCCGGAAATAAGAAAGTGCCTTATATAATTTTTTCAAAATAGGCCCTGTTTCTTATTTTCGGGGTATGTTTTTTCTCTCCTGGCGTTGGGACGTGCATGTGTCGTGCATCGGGATGTGCATGCAGCACCGTGCATTAGGACATTGGGGCCATGGACCAAGCTGCCTGCGGCGCCAGCGGTGAGGCTCCACAAGAGGATTAGGTGAGTCGTGGGTGGCCTTACTTTCAGGGGGTGCCCTAGTTTAGTGTAGGGGGTGCTTTATTTTTTTGGGGGGGTCTTACTTTACACTATAGGGTAGATTAGTAGGGGTGTCATATTTTCGGAAGGCGTCTTATTTTTGGAGAAACACGGTAGCTACACTTTGGGCGCATCAGCTCTGCTACATCATCAGCTAATATGGATATCTGGGTAATGTGATGCAAACTCAGTGAAAAAAACTGTCCTGTGTGTACTGTGCAATATTTATAACAGCAGTGGACAGGAAAGGAGCTAAGGGGGCGAGTACACAAATGGACCAATCAGGGTAATGCCTGATGGAAAATGTAGAGTACTATCTTGGTTATAGATCGGCTTTTAGAAAAACTTGTAATTCAGGAATGGCAGCAGCTGGAAAGACAGAAGATGGTTGAAAATACTCAGGGGGGCTTAGTGAGTAGGACTAGTTAGCACTTAATTTTTTCGCTATTAGATGGCCAACCGCTTTAATAAAAAAAAAATCTTTACATGCCTGATGCATTCTCCAAGAACTGCCAGATTTTTCCAAAGCAACCAATCATTGTTAAAGGCATCCACCTGGATGCCTTGAAAGATTTTCAATGTAAATGGCAATGTTAGCTAGTACCACGATTAAATGGGAAATAAGTGGGCATGTGCATATCTGCTGTGACTGCAATGCAAAATGAAGCAGCAAACAAGATGAAGCAGCAATGGTATGGTATATGCAAATTAATAAGATGTTTATTATTTCAAATTGCATTACCGCTTAATTTACTATACATAAAGGTGTATGATTCTTAGCACACATTTAGACCAAAATGTTGAGCCCACCTCTACATGGACTCTATCTTCATAGTTCACTGAACATTTTTGTGAGCCTGGATGGTGGGTTGTACCTGGTGAGTTTGGCACTGGTATGGCTTCACATACAGTACAGTGCTGTATAAGACTGCTGGAGTGCATATACAGTACAGTAGTAGTAAAGTCAGTGCACCACCATCTCTCATACTTTACAGTGCTGTGATGGAGGGGGGGACTCTACACAGTAAAGGATGAGTAAGGATTTAGTGACTACTGTACTATAATTGCTGGTTTTGTTGAATGTTTAAAATGTACTGTACAGTATAGTGCTGTTTTATAAAGTACTGTACAGTATATAGTGCTGTTCTATAAAGTACTGTACGGTATAGTGCTGTTGTGTACTGTACTGTAGGGATTACACTGGGCACTTTTCAATGTAATAAATAAGTATTGTAGGTAATTATTGGTGGGTGCTGGAACCAATCAAACACATTTACATTATTTCCTATGGCAAAACACTGCTCGGTTCTCTGACTGCTTGGTTCTCAAACTGCCTACCAGAACTAATTAAGTTTGAGCTTTGAGGTACCACTGTATAAACTGTAAATATTTTTTTTCCTACCTACTTTGCAATATTTTCACACATTTACATGTAGCTTTTCTTGTCTTCCACTTTCTGAATTGATACTTGGCTTCATACTTGTTGACCATGTTTGGGATTTACCTTACGTTTGTTTATATTTAAATTAAAAAGCAAGCACTGGTATTCAAATCAATGATATTGGGAATTAATTATAAGAGCTTTCACTGTTATCACTTACTATTGCATTTGGAATGGTTCCTTTGGCACAATGTAGCTGAAATTCTGCAGGTGAGTGATAATAGATGCATAGATATTTAGAATTTGCCAATAGGAACTTAGCTTCTGACAGCATTTCTTGTTTCCTTTAGGGTCTCAGAGAAAGTGTAATTATAAAAGGAGGAACATATTTTGTTATATTGTACAATGAAATGAGTAATTTTTTTCTGCTTGTTTCTAGACTTGCATATCTTGCATTATTCTATGCCAGAGCTGAGTGCTGAGCTCTCACAATTTCTGTATAGTCATAAAACTGTATTACTGTATTTTTGTACCAATAATCTTAATCTATCAGATTTCTGTTGTTAAAAAAAGAAAAAGAAAGAAAAGTCACAATTGATCTTTTGAAAGCTGTAAAAGTATACTGTACATATGCAAAGGTGCAGATGGAAGACAACAAGGCACTCAACAGATCTTCAGGCTCCCTATACTTTATTCAGATTGGCAGGGTTGTATTAAGATCTGCTGCTGCCCTACAAAAAATGTTGTTTCCTTCCCCCTGCTCCCTGGTGCTGCCCCCTGTGAGGTGCTGCTCTAGGCACCGGACCACGGGTGCCTAGTGGTAAATATAGTCCTGCAGATTGGCACATCGGGGAGAGTAGGGAGGACAGGTGGACACCACTTCCTGCTTCCTCCTCTTCCCTCTTACTATTTCATATTAAATGGCTTTTTTGCTGTGTAAATAGATTTCCCACCATCTAAAGAGAGTCCACCGCAGAGAAAAGGGTAACTTTTGGCAGATATGTTTTGAAGTTTAATTGAATACTATAACGTGACTCCAAAGGTGTGAATGCTAAGTTCATTTTGTGAAACGCAAGGACGTCAAAATAATGATCATAACAATTATTCAAGGACGTCTTTTGCAAACAACGGACATTTTTTAGTTGTTTACACACAGGTTTTTTTTTTTTCTTCCCGCTGTCCTTTCACTTTTCAAAAAGCACCTGAACTACAGTGCACCTGAACTACAATAATGTAACAACAGCCGTCATTGTAATGACGGGCGTCCAAAAAACAAAATTACTGACCTCATTTTAAACTAAAAATGAAGAACGTCATTAAAAAAAAAAAAAAAGAAACAAAAGGGAAACCATAGCCTGAATGTGTAAGTAATCAAATGCATTAAAAAATCAGACTGAACAGTAAAAAATATGCAAAATTAAGCTATATATTATGATTTTACTTATTACTACATCTCTTTGAAAAATCACGGGTGGCACGAAGAACATTGTGACTTTTATAGGCACAGTATGAGTAGAGAAGATAAAAAAAACCCTCAGGCAACTATCCAAACAATGTCTAGGAAGAATCATTGATCACAATACAAAATTTAGTCATGTCAAAACTAGCTCTATTTATCTTGCGAGCTGTAAAGCATAAAGTGAATAATGAACATTCACTCACAGAGTTGTTTCATATGTTATAAGTACTGAGCTCTTCAGTATGGTAATTTGTGCCAACAAAAAAAAAAAACCTGATACTCTTGATACACAAAAAGTTGGAACACAAAATTAAATAGTGTAATTTATAATGTAAACCAGTAGTTCTTAAACTTTTTTTTACTGGTGCCTCAACCAACAGAACAAAGTGATGCCTTAGCCAGACTGACCAAGAGGATGCTGGACTCTCACTATCTGTAAGTGATCTTATATAAGTATGCATAAGTCCATGCATAAAAAAAAAAGTATTGTTCAGTCTATCTTTAATTTGTTTTAGAGAAAGGATTGTCCAGCTTATTATCACTGCCTCTCCAGCTGTGCCACACCAACAACTAGAGGATGTCTCAATGGTGAGGACCATCTCATAGTTTGAGAAGCACAGATGTAGACTAGAATCATCTGCAAAAAGCCAAAGTAATGTTTAAGATCAACACTCTAGAGAATAGGCTTCTACCATTTGCCTCATCTGTTATGATGGAGCATATGAGAGATATCTCCCGGATTCAGGGATAAAAACTTGCAAGGGAAAAACATCAAAGACTCTCCAGCTACCTAGCAATAATTTCTCTGTTATATCTTGTAGGAAACTGACACTAACTTGCCCTTATTCATGTTTTGGAAGATTTCCATGTTCTATAAACATGTAAACGATTATAAATGTCTATAAACATTTTCTCTTTCCCTCACATCAATTTATGCAATGTGAGACCCTGAAGCTTGGAGAAAGCATATTATATATATAGAACATGAATATCTATAAGAACAATGAATAAGGGCAAGTTAGCCCAAAACATGTTGGTTTCCTACATGGTATAATAAAGAAATTACTGCTAAGGAGCTGGAGATCTTTAATGTTTTTCCCTTGCCAGAATCCTCTCCTATTGATGTTTCAGTGACAACACAGGAGGATGGGTGGGGATTCTAATATAAAACTTGGCATGTTCCATAAAAATCTGTTACTTCACCTCAAGTTTTTTTTCCAGAATTTCCAAATTAAGAACTGTCCATATCTTTGGTAGAGGCATCTTCTAGTTGTTCATAATTAGCTACAGATATTGCCACAGTATGATTATTCCCATGTGTGTTTAACCAACACAATTATAACCATATCTTTTTACAGTTTCTTGATAAATCCTCCTGTTACTGAGATATGTTGGTTTATAGTTTGACAAATCAGTTAATATTCAGATGGACATAAACTTAACTTCAATTATGGGAGTGAGTATTAGGTAATGGACATACTTGTACAGTCAGGGGGTGTGAATGTTTAGCTCTTTTTTACACCTTCAGCAGCCACAAACTGGCTGAAGGGATCGGGAAGCAATCTTTACGTAATAGGATTACCCATTTATCTGATTTGACAGAAAAATTATAAACCCACATATCTCAGAAATGGGGAAGCATGTAGAGAAACCACTCGTAACAGTTTATATCTTAAAATATAGATGGACACATTAACTTTGATGGACTTATGAGACATTACTGAACTGCAATATGATACCTAAAGGACAATACTGTGAAAAGCATTTGCCAAGCTTTGATGAATCATGAGAAACTGGGAATAAATTATTCCTTTTGCTGTAAAGTTTCAGAGCTACCATAGAAGGAGATTTTTTTAGTACTTTTAATACTATACTTAAATGATTTCCTTAATGGTAGACAATTAGTTGGAAATCAATGTGAGTATAAAGGATATTGCCTGTGACCTGGTCAGTTCTTCTTACAGATCCAATGACAGGGACCCAATAATGAAAGTGTGGGATTCATACTGTATAATACTTATGGGTGAATTCTATGATCATTACAAAAAAAAATATTTGCAAGCTATTTCAGACTTACTAAGAAACACACAAAGTGCTTAAATACACACCCAATGTGGAAATTTCAAATTCAACAATCTAGAATTATTATGGTTTTGTTTCACACACAGTGCTCTAAAAGGTTTTGTATTATTTTCAAATGCAACAGAGAAGTGGGCAATTCCCCCCAAATTTTCTGCACAACACTGCCATTACATATTTGTTATGGAAAAAATCTCTATAGTTACATTAAAATATAAGATTTCTTTATAAATATTATACATGCTAAATGGAATGGGTACTAATTTTTATTAATACACACAGTTATAATGTAGTTCATAAATCATTACATAAAACTATTTATAATTCATTAAAACTAGGTAAAACAAGGTAAAATATTGGGTAACTCAGATGACAATACAACATCTTTATACAAGAGCTAAGAACTACAATGAAAAATGATAATGGAGGAAGGAGTTACTCTGGACAATTAATAATGCACTTTCTCTCTCATGCAGAAATGTTTCCTAACACTATTGCATGGAGGCCTGAGGCACTTTGTACAGTACAAAACTGCACTGTCAGCTCAATATTAAAAAGAGGAATATTAATGCTAGGGTGTTTTATTGATCAGGTGCTATTAGCACAATGAATACTATACCTGCATTGCCCAGGAAAAACAGTAAGCACAATTTTTGAGCAGGTGTCAACTATTACACACTGCATATTCTTGTTTTCCTTGTGCAGAATATACTATTATATACAATTCACTATACATGCATAAATATTGTTGTGCAATTTTTGCCGAATACAGCTTGACTAAAAGTATGTTCACAGTAGCAGTGCAGTACTGCTGCACTTTTGTTTGCAGAAAAATAAAAAAAATTGCACATGAAACCAGGCCCCCTCCTAGCATAGAAACCTAGCTAATTTGCCTTGATAAATGTTGTACAAAAAATACACTAGGCGTAAAAGCCCAGTATCAGCCAAAAAAATAAAAGTGCAAACAGTGCAAGCATATGACCCTAAGAGTATATGAATTTATTAACCATACTAGTGTTAGATCTCCAAACTTGTCAACAAATAAATCCCTTAGAGCTTGTGCATGCACACCAACAGTAATAATATATACAATATGGTCAAGATAGTTTGACTGAAACTCATAAAATCATACATTTACTATATAAAATAAGCAAATTATTGCTAGTCTATCCAAATCCACTTCTAGGGCTATTTATTGACATATAAATTAGCTGCTAATTTTTACACACTGGTTATTATAGCCATAATAAACTCTGTGATACACCAATAAGAAATAATCATACTATTGAGTATTGATCTGTATGACCTTCGACACTCAGTTTTATTACCAAAATAATGTATGTTATAAATATTGGATTAAGAGACCTGTTCATATTCCCTTCAAGAAAAGTATATAATTCAAAGAGATCAATCAATCAATACATCTATACAGTCATTGATGTACCAAATCCCTCTTCATAATGCATTTAGGACCTTCCTCCACTTTTTATGAGCATGTACTATATTTCCACTAAACTATTCATGCACAGCTAATGAAGCAGATCAAATCCGACCAAGTTTCAGCACCATAGACAGCAACCCTGCAGGGAGACCATATACATTATACTGTAGCCTTCACAAAGTCATGGCCTCAAATTCACTATTAAAAAAAATACTTAAAGGTAAATTCCATACTCTATTTCCTTTTTCTTATCCTAACAAAGTTAATTGAAGATAAAAGGTGGATAAGGACCCCCACAACATCCCAGCACTATATACTTATGTCACAAACTTTTGGCAACACACACAGAGATCATGAGTCAGCAAAAAAAAAAAGAAGCCATTATGATTGGTATGAGCTTACCATGTTAACTTCAGACACCATGTCAATGCTGGCAATGTCTATATTCATTCCAACAGCTACTGGGGAACCTGGAAAAAAACAAGTGGGTATTCTCTCTATGAAAAGTTTACTTATCAGGTCATCCTGAACACAGACAAGCTGCACACAAGCTTACAAAGCTATATGGCTAACAACAAATGCATCCAGCCAGCCATAAAGACAAGGAAGGAAATGTTACATGTATTACAAGTGAAGCACTGTTTACCTCCAAAGTCTGGTCTTAGACGGATGTCATAGCCTTTGAGCAGTTTGTCCACTGTTTCCTTCACAAAAGACATGTTACCAGGATCATTGACACTGTGGAGATAGAAAGTGGAGGTGGCTTAGGGGCAAAGTTTTGTATGAAATAATGCTTTTACAACAAGTTTATGTATCATTTGTTCACTTGATTCAATGTCAATCATTTTAGGATGGTTAGAAGGTTTATTGCAGCTACAAACACCAACTCAGGAGGCATCATAAGTACTATAAGCCTAAGAAAACCATTAGGTCACCCCTTATTGCATGCAATAGGCTAACTTACCTTTGGGCACAGCAGACAACTGCAACCAGAACTGGAGCAGAGATAAACCCAAAGAGACGTCCTCCAAGAGAGCTCCACATGCCTCCACTCGTCCTGTGCACCATGAGAAACAGCCACTGGGGGCAGATCCACCACCTGCACCAAGCTTCTGGGTGGACAGGATGGAACCTCACAACTTACATCCAGAGAGGCTCTAGAGACCCAAGCAATCCTCAGCCAGTAGCATTAGGCACCGACTATGGGCTCTTCTCAGCAGTGCCATCAGTGGAATCTTGTCAGTGTGTGGGGGTGGAGATAGTTCTGCCAAGAGGAGGGCAATTGGGGTCTGTATGTGGACAAGGAAGGATGAGTACTAAGGGACTAGAGCAGAAAACTACAATGGTGCTTTCCTCTTAGCAAAGGGACTCTAGGCTGAGCTCTTCCTTTCATCTGCTTCCTATCACTGGATGATGTTAGCTAAGGAAATCACTCCAGTAAGAATCCTCCTGACGATGTACTTGTGTATAGCATGTGTGTCTTGCGTTTTCTTAAGCTCTGCTGTCATGATGAAGAAGAGAGGTAGAGCTGCCAGCTAGAGGGACAATGATCCTGCCAGGGCTGGAGAGGGCACCATGGGTGGTCGATCATCTAAAGAGTGTCACCAGGCTAGACAGGTGCAGAGTGTCCCTAAGCATGAGGAGCCCCATTGCCACATTGCAATCTCCCATAGATACAAGTGACAGTCCCCAGAAGGAAGAGAGCACTCAGCAGTGCAGCATTGCTCCTGTGCAGCAGTGTCCGCAGCTGAAGCCAGATATAGCTCTGGTATTTCCCTTCCTCAGCACAGGCTGGAGGAGACAACACGTGTGTGAGTGACGGGAGGAGATCCTGGGATTCCCTCCCCCAACAGCACAGCCTGGGAATCTGTATGGATAAGACACAAAGCATGACTACTAGACTACAGGGAGCAAGCTGGAAGTGCAAGCCTCCTTGCTGCAGACTGCATGACTATTGTTGCCTGGGTCGTGCTCTGGTAATGACAGTGTTAACATTCGGAATCCTGCCTGACTGTGACAGCAGTTATTTAGGAGGAGGCTTTCACCAGTCTGTCATTTTTAACCCTCTCTTCTTCTGAACACTGGGTACAGTTGGCAAAAGCAACACAATTATTCCCTGTGTGGTGATGAATCCTCAGCAGATCTGTGCCATTTGCTGCTAATGTAATAATGCTAAGAAGCCATCTGGCATCCTAGGAGAGCTCTGGACTTGCACTTAGCATGGCATTTACAGATGTAAGAGAGGAATTTTGTCATTTAACTCTTTTTGATTTTATTGTTTGTTAATTGTGCTTGTTAGGTTGGTTTACCTACAGTGTCTGGCATACTCATGCCTGCTATAATGGCACTATAGTAGTGCCAGCACAGTACACATGTAATATACAGTAGTTCTCAAGTAGGGCCCACCAGTCCAACTGCAGGTCTAACAAAACATACAGATCTATCATGGTGATTTTACTGGTTAATATGGAAACAGAGAGCTCTGCACATATATTATTTCCTTTATTACTATTATATATATAACAATGGATTCACAGACAGACATTTTTCTATACACTTTATTGTAGCACATTATTTGATAAGATATTTGTGAACATAGCCTAAACCCACAGTTTGGGCAGGACATCTTTTCATAATACGTATGCAGACGTGGCATATTACACTGGCATGAGTTTGATTAACTAGATGGTATTAAGATGTATATACAAATAATTTGGGAAGTGCAAAAATAATAAATAAAATGCTCTTCTTCCTCAGTAAGAGTTTGCCATTAAGTTCTACAATCCGATCGGCACTGTAATTGACATATTCCAAGCATCACGGCACTTTGTAAGTGCTGCACTTAAAACCCTGCCGCTTGCATCAAATAGGATTTTACTAATTGAAGCTGGCTAATCTTCCTATATTCTATAGTACGACTGACCTCAGCACAGTCTGCTTCCAGAAGCACTTTACTGTACAGCATGACATTAGTAAGACGACTGACTGCATAGGGTTTTTTTTTTTTTTTTTTTTTTTACTCGTATGAGAATAGAAATATTACTGGCCTATGGCCTAATAACTTCATTCTATTGGCTGGATTTCAAGCACAATGTGAAGGAAAAAAAACACTAATTTATATTTTTTTATTTATTTATTTTGTGTGGCTTATGTCCTGGCGCTGCTGTAGACAACACATCAGGAGAATGCATAGATAACAATTCCACAATATTTTATCAACAAAAAAAATCTCTTTTCAACCATTGGAGCCATCCAATGACACCTGCAGACCGGCAAAGCTTCAGTGCCCAGAGAGAATAAACTGGAAGCATAATCTGTCATAGTCTACAGAACAATTAGGGCCAGGGCTCCATGGCATTATTTCATAAGGGGCATGGCACATAATGTACCACTAGGAAGCTGCCTGATATTGCATTTTTACATGACTACAACAGTGTGCTAGATTATATTACAAAACATTGTATATCAGCATTTGGTTTATTAGGTGGAGTTTTGCAATAAACAAAAACACACGGAAGAAGACACTTAGAGGAACATTTATGAAGGGCTTTGAGCCTATGTTTTGGTGAATAAATGTTGGTTGCACCCATTTGTTGGCCTAGGCTGGTTTCACACACTGTATTTTTGCTCAGTATTTTGGTCCTCATATTGCAGTCAAAACCAGGAGTGGATTGAAAACACAGAAAGTCTATGTTCCTACACTGCTGAAATTTAGTGGATGGCCGCCATTTAAAGGCAAATAATTAGCATTATTTTAAAACATAACACTGTTGTTATGAAATAACGGCCATTATTTGACATAAAATGATGGTCATCCACTAAATTTCAAGTGTGTGAACATAGCCTATTTGTGTTTTCAATCCACACCTGGTTTTGGTTGCAATATGAGGACCAAAATACTGAGCAAAAATACTGTGTGAACATAGCCCTAAGGCTATGTGCACACTGCGTATATGACAGGCCGTTCTGTGACCCGGACGGGTCACGGAACAGCCAGTCTCTGCAAAGATCATACCGGCCGGTACTGCAGTGCTGTCAGTTGCAGTACTGCAGTACTGTCAGTTGTTTGCGGCATGGGATCCCGGCCGGAGCATATGCTAAGTGTATACGCTCCGTCTGGGATCCCATAGAAGAATAGGCAGTGTTCCACTCAGTACAAAGTACGGCGGTTGTTGCCGATGGCAACAACGGCCGTACTTTTACGTAGTGTGAACATAGCCTTAGTGGAATTTATGAACCAGTATTCGACATGCAAATAATTATTAGATGTGATTTCTTTTATGTCTGTTTTGTGTTTTTGTCTAAAAATTAGCATAATCCGGGATCTGCGCTTTATTTAACATGTGCGCAAAAATTCACACTTACTGGAGCAGTCCTACATCCAGACCAGGTGAATACATTTCACTTGTTTGTGAGACAAAAAATATGCTGTGTGCAGTTGTATGAAGCCATGTGCAATTCTTTCAGGACGTGTGCAATTTTTTCCGAACATTTTTTATAAATTCACCAAGCAAAAGGAGAAATACAAAGGGCTAAAGCAAGTTAAAAAAAATCACAGCTATTAGACTCAGCTGTAAATTTCCCCCTTAATGCTCAAATGTAAAACAATATACTACTTATATGACCACAACTAACACAACTCTAGAATGACCACAATAACAAAGGATACAATTGTTCAATTATTAAAGGGAACCAATCCGCACAATTGTTCTGATTAAACTACTCATCTTCAGTAACTTCATATTCTGGAAAAAAAAACCTTTTAACGCCTCTTTGTCTGGCTGACAGGCAGAGATCCATGACTAGTTATGGGCCGGACACCACCCAGATGACTAGTTCATACATAAATATAATACAAGGCTCAATATATACTGACTCTAGCCCCAATAACAATACAATGTAGGTTTAAAGGGGTAGTGCGGCGGTAAGCAATTATTCACTAAATAACACACATTACAAAGTTATACAACTTTGTAATGTATGTTATCTTAGTGAATGGCCCCCTTCCCCGTGTTTCCCCCCACCCACGCCACCCCTGGAAGTGTAGGTCTCTATACTCACCTGATTCGTGTCGACCCCCGTCCGCCATCTTGTGACAATTATGTCATCTTCAGGCGGCCAGCCCAACCGCTCCGAACGTCCCTCGTGCCGGTTGCCCTCTGCCGCGTCATCAGCTGCTCAGCCGCGATTGGCTGAGCATAACTGTGCTCTCACCCACAGCCTCTGTCCTTACCTACTTTGAAAATCCACCTTAAATGGTGGCCCCAACTGGCAATGGGCCCTACACTGAACTACATGCAGAAGCAGGGTATAAGGACACAGGTCAGGACAGAAATAGACAAATAAGCTGAACACAATGAAGAGTAGCCAGACAAACCTAGGGTCAAAACTTAGATTGCAGCACTTTTTCCAAAATGACAATCCAGCCCAGAGTGGTCACAACAAGCAAGGGTCACCACCAGGATAGCATATAAAGGGCAAATAAGGAGGCAGAAACTAGGTCAGAATGAACGCATTGAGCTACGACACTATGTACTGGCTAGGACTTCCTGTGTTTGGTCTCTTTTCTTTAACCAGCACAATACTGAAAAGCTGCCTTCGGGAGACTGGGTCTGGATTTCAGATAATTATAGCTTTGTTTTAAAGCATGATAACTAAATAAAATAGTGAATATAAAGACAATGACACTTTAACACTTAATGACTGATTATGTCCCCATATGTCATTGCACCCTTAAGGAAGTTCAGAGAAGGGTCACACCGTAATCGACATGCCAACCACCATGCCAGGCTAGTTAGACATTTAAATGCAGCTGTCAAAACTGATGGCTGCATTTAAATCCTATTAAAACCTGATCCATGGTGGTCTAGTAGATGCGATTGCAATTATGCTGATCCAGGCTCGGGGCTTGATTACTATGGGCTCCAGCAGTCCATAGTAATTGAGCAATGATGTCAGCGATGAATGTTGTACATATGTACTAAATTGATCTCTTTGAGTAATCAGTGCAGTTATCATAGAAGTCTGCCGGGGGGGGGGGGGGGGGGACTTCAAATTCATCTCCTAATAAATCAACCCCTGTCCCATTTTATAAATAAAAATAAATAAACAAACATATTTGGTATTGCTGTGTGCGCAATCAAACTATTAAATCAGGGCATTCCTAATTTCACATGGTAAACTATGTTAGCACAAAAAAAAGGCCAAAGCACAAAATTGATGACATTTGGTGACAGCAAATTCAGAAAAATTGTAATAATATATAGAAAGTACAGATCATGGTGCAAAAAATGACACCTCACACAGCCCCATAGACAAAGAAAAAAAGCAATATAAGGATCAGAATAGAGCAATAAGAACATTTAGGTTTTTTTTTAATCATTTTTAAAAGCAGTCAAATAAAATAAAAGTGATATATGTTGCCTTTCGTTGTAATTGCACTGACTTGAGGAACATAGATAACATGTCAGTTTTACCATAGGGTGGATGGCGTAAACATGAAACCTCCAAACTCCAAATTTTTTTTGTTTTGCAGCGTATTTTATGGAAACATTAAGTCTGTCATTGCGAAGTACAATTGGTATATAAAAAAATAATGGGCTCATGTGGGTCTGTAGGAAAAACAGGAAAATACAAAAATTGGCTCATTCCTTAAGGGGTTTATGGGACATGATGTCATAGGTAAACAGTTTTACCCATAAAACTATATTGTTAATCATTATGAAAACTACACTAAAAAGCAATGTGGCCACATCTAACCCACCTGGTTTCCGCTATGTGTGTCCATACCCTTAAACCATGCACATCTACTCTGGCCTGGAATCCTACTGGCAATATGAGACAATTAGGTCAGGCATATGTCAACATTATTACATGCTCCAATTAGAACAGTTGCATTTTTAATTTGGCTCCATTTAAAGATTTGGCTCCAATATTTAACTTCATTTTTGCTCCATATTTTTACATGTTACTAATTGAGTCTTTTATATGCTTAATATGATTCTAAACACATACGATGTAAAAAATGTTTCTATGAATGTAATTTTTGAAATATCTATGTTGCTGTAAACGTACATCAATTCAGTGGTCCATATTTAAAGCATGACATTTGTTCATCACTTTCAACTTTATGTATTGGCATCCCAGTATTGTAAAACCATGCTTGCATGCTATCTCTACAGTTACCTATCTGTTATTATGCTATACACATAATTATGCACCTATAGACATGGTAAGTAACTTTCTCCATACATTCTATGTACCCGGGGTCTGCAGGGCCTTCACCAGAGTTAGCACTCTGCAGGGGTTAGAGAAATACAGTGAGACAGTGCCATTTCCTTCCACTCGAGTAAACTTTACTCAGAATTTAATGAAGTCAGTAAGAAAATGTTATTGATAAGAAGAGGATTGCAAAAGGCATCATTGCAGTTTCAAGAAAACTTTGTTGGCCGTTATGATGTGGGATATAGGCATTAGCTCTGGGTTAAAGTGAATGCACATTACTGTGGGACAAATCTACATGGTCAGTATCATATGTACTAAACGAACTAAAACATAAAAGTAGTAATCATCCAATCTTATGGCTAATGTCGCATGACTACTACTTTTCAGTAGTGTTAGTGTCTGTTAGTTATCATTCACTTTAGTCCAGTTTAATTCTACTATGCGTTCACTCCAGTACTAAGCTATTCTGTTGCTTAGCATTATTGCGGGTGGTCTGCTGTGTGGAAGCAAGCTACTACATGCCAACACTGTGTAGGGAAATCTGCTATGTGTCAGTACTGTGTGGGGACAATCTGTTCTGTTCAACAGTTGTGCGGGGAAAATCTCCTGTCTGATACATACTGTTATGCATCTCTTAGTTACTAATCATTTCAAGTGTAACTATCATTAAAAAATAACTTCTGACATGTCATAGCGATATGTCAGAAGTTTGCATCTGTCGGGGTCCGGGTGCTGAGACCCCTGACGATCACTAGAATAAAGGGGCAGACGCGCTCAGCAGTGTGGGCTCTTCCCCTTCTTCTCTGCTATAGACTTGTAATATGAGTGATCTGCATTATGATGGGAGCCGATAGAACTTCTGTTATACAGAATTGCTGGAAGATCCTTAGGCTCCCATTGTAATTCCATAGACTGCTTATATTAGCAGAGAAGAAGGGGCAGTGCATGTGCTGCTGAGCGCGTCTGCCGCTTCCTTCTAGTGATCAGCGGGTCTCAGCACCTGGATCCCGACCAATGCAAACCTCTGACATGTCGCCATATTGTTAAATGATAGTTACACTAATAACACAGAGCTGCCGTTTCTCAAGTAGTGCAGGTTGCAGAGAGGACAAAAGTTTGCACATTTTTTGTGCACACCCTCATAATTGCTCAAAACTGTTTGCCCCCCCCCCCTCTACCGTTTACACCAGAGAGCATGGCCAAGATCACACACAAAGAGGGCATGACCTCTGTGTGTGCCACATCTATTACAATTAATCCTGGCTCGCCAGCATAGATTTCTCTGACAGCGAATGGGGAGCTTCGATGGATTTACATAGAGGTTTATGCCTCTTAATAACTCTTGCATGCCTGTGCCCATGCCAGGGGATTGTTCTAGCCTGGCACGTGAGATGCTGGTCTTGATTAGAGACGAGCAAACTTAAAGTAAGTTTGGCTGAACCTGAAGCTGAGTGTTCGGCTATTGAATCCCGCTGCCTGGAAAAGATGGATAACACAATAAGGATCCTTAAAGGACTTTTAGATCTTCTAAAGTGCAAAGCGCAGGTATATACACTAGAATAGGGTAGTTAGTGGTATATTACCGCATTCGCGGTTACCAATAGTATAACACCCCAAATACTAGCATGAAAAGTAAAAAGTGATTTATTGATAGTAGCGACGCGTTTCGGCACTAGTAGCGATGCGTTTCGGCACTAACATCCATATGTGCCTTTCTCAAGCCTAGTATAACACCCCAAATACTAGCATGAAAAGTAAAAAGTGGTTTATTGATAGTAGCGACGCGTTTCGGCACTAACATCCATATGTGCCTTTCTCAAGCCTAAGGTTAGGTTTGAAAAAGGCACATATGGATGTAAGTGCCGAAATGCGTCACTACTATCAATAAACCACTTTTTACTTTTAATGCTAGTATTTGGGGTGTTATACTATTGGTAACCGCGAATGCGGTAATATACCACTAACTACCCTATTCTAGTGTATATACCTGCGCTTTGCACTTTAGAAGATCGCTGTTGGATCCTAAAGTCCTTTAAGGATCCTTATTGTGTTATGTACCTACTCCACACGCTGTGTGGATGATCCCGTCTGAAGCTGCGCTATTAGATCTATGCTTGATATAGTGTTGTGCCTATGTTTTGCACAACACAATAAGGTGAGTGCATTGAGAAAGCACCTCTGCACGATAATTCTACTTATTACTATAATATTGCACTAGGAAGCGCCTTTTTTCTTTCTTTCTTTTTTGTAAAAGATGGATGCAGCCCTAGGGCTGTCTAAAAAACACAGATATAGCCATAAGTCTCCTAGGGCTGTATCTATGTTTTCAAGGAAGCCCTAAGGCTACATCTATCTTTTCCAGGCAGTGGAATTCCCCCGTCGAGCAATCAGGTTAGAGTACGGCCAAATTTACTGTAAATTCACTTATCTCTAATCCTGGCTGTTTGTTTTTTGTTTTTGCTCATCACTGTATTTCAAGAGCTATAATGATGTAGCCTATAGATGGAAAGGGGCTTGATTTTTGCAGGAGGAGTTGTATTGACACTATTTTGGGTACATATAGTGTTCTAGAAGTTTTGGTGGGGGTGGAAAAGGTTGAAGGACCATTCACTATACTGTATAATTACCATGTAAGATTTATTCTGTGGTGATTATAGTAATACTGAATTTATATAGTTTTTTTTACTACTTTTGAACAATAAAAACACAATTGAAGAGAAATAAATCGTTTTTTTTTTTTTTTTTTTTTTTTTTTTTGGGGGGGGGGGGGGGGCACTGTATTCATAAAGCTTTAATCTTTTCTATTGAGCTTGTTTTGTTCTATGGGGCAGGCTGTAGTTGCCTTACTACCACTTATATCAGATTTAGGCTCCTGTCACTTACAGCAGTTTTTCAGAACACTGCCATGAAGTTTTTGAATCAGAATCAGTTCATTCAAAAGGAATTAGAAACACAAAGGAAATACTTTTACCTCTGATTTCTGCTATTTCAACTTCTGGCTTTGGCTTAAAAACTGCAGTGGTACTTTTCCAAAGCTACGTTTGTGTGTGACTTATTGATTAACTTCTATTTCTTTTTGTTCATGAGGTTGATTAAAAAATCATCTTTTCCTTTCTAGTTTTTCATTTGTATGTTCATTCACCACACCTTGTGGGATCAACAATGCATTAGCTTTATAGCATGATTAGATTTGATATAACATAATGAGATTAGATATAGCAATAATTTGATAATAGCAATGATTTATTAAGGCATTTTGGAAAGGAATAACTTTTTTACTTTTAAAAATTTTTTAACATTTTTTTTTTTACTTTTTATATTTCATTTTATTCAGCCCATGGGATTACTTAATTGATGTAATACATAACTGCATTGCTTCTTAAAGGGGTACTCCAGCGGGGGGGCAATTTTTTGCTGGGAGAGGGAAAAGACGTCCACTCACCTCCCCGGTTCCAGCGGCGTGTTCCGCATCACGGCGCTCCTGTGCCCGGTTCCCGGCCGCTTCCTGGTGTCTGACGCGGGCCCGAGACGTGACGTCACAAGTCCGCTCAACCAGTCAGTGACGGAGGTGGGATCTGTTTCAAATCCGCTAAGATCCCGCCTCTGTCACTGACTGGCTGAGCGGAACTGAGACGTATTGTCTCTGGCCCGTGTCAGACACCATGAAGCAGCCGGGCACCAGGGACTGGAGCGTTGCGATGCGGGACCCGCCGATGGAACCAGCAAAAAAGTGCCCCCCCGCTGGAGTACCCCTTTAAAGACAGTGTACGCTGCCTATCAGTGTTAGGCTACGTTCACACACAGTATTTTTGCTCAGTATATTTCAACCAAAACCAGGAGTAGATTAAAAAAAAAGAAAGGCTATGTTCACACTGTTGAAATTTAGTGGATGGCCATAATTTAATGGCAAATAATTGCTGTTATCTTAAAACAATGGCTCTGAGTGGCAGGTTACCACCCCCCCCCCACCACCACCCCCGTACAAGCCTCTAATTTTTTCTATAGAACAAATCAATTTTATTATAGTCTTCAATGAGGCCCATATTAATTGACTACATAAGGCTATTAAAGGGAAACTTTCTTCTTTATAAAGTAAAGGCATGTTGGTAGGGTGTACAGAAACACCTGAAACAACTGAATGTCAGCACTCCACTTGATCTGATAACTTGATCTATGTTGGAAATCAGGAGCCCTGTGCTTGTTCCCTGATGCTATATACAGTATATGTAGACTAATGTATAATTCCCATTATTAAAGTAGAAGGCTTACCAATAATTACAGCAGTGTGTGCTCTTTATAATATATTATGATTGCCTGAAATTGTTGTATTTTTTATAATATTGTTTTTTTTCTGATTTGGCTTTTGATGGGTTTTCTTCAGTCTGATAAAGGGTATAAGCCAGACAAATTGCTTCATTGTATAAGAAGCACAGTGCTCCTGATTCCCAGCATAGATTATCAAAGATCTACACTTTTTCAGATCAAGAGGTGTGCTGACATTTAGTTGTGTTTCTGTATACCCTACCAATAGGCCTTTACATTATTTGAATTTTAAAAAAAAGTTTCCCTTTAGTAGATTTTTGTAGTTCGTTAAAATGGGCCTCATTGCAGACTATAGTATAATTGGTTAGTTCTATAGAAAAAAATAAAAGCTTCAACCGGGGGAATTAAATCCTGCCACTCAGAGGTTAACAATTTCAAATAACAAGGATTCTATACTGATCATTTTTAGTTTTAAAAATGTACAAAAGAATTACTATGTAAGCTGTTCTCTAATAACTGGTGAGAAGTATAACTACACTTTAATATAAACCCTTGAGGAAACTGAGGCGCTGTATTATGAAAGGTAATTACATTGGATTTTATTAGCCACTGAAAGTCACACAGCCATAATCTTGCCTTCTATAAGAATTCAGGTTGTTTTTTTCTGTGTTATATTACAATTATTTGACAAACATTATGATAAAAAAGTAAAGGAATCCTAATAAGGATGGGCTGATTTTTTTTTTTTTTTTTTTTAAAATGCTACGTCAATCTCTCTGGGTGATAAAATGGATTACAAAGGCAAGAGATTTTCTTGAGATTCAGAGTGTTAAAAACTCTTAAGGTTTTAGAAGTTCACATTGAGGCTAAGAATGTATACTTTTACATGTTATATAAGTAATGATTAACGTGCATGGACATAACAGATGTCATAGTTTAACAGTAAAATACTTTTTTCATACTATGTTGTACAACATTTATTTTTTAAGGTTATTAAATACTTTAGTTTAAAAAATATAATTTATGTGCCTTCAAATACATATGTGTGTTTCTCCTACTTGCTGAATAGAATGGAAGATTTGAATGCCTATTGATACATACCTAAGAGAAATTAACAAGTGGGGACTTTGAATAGATTGAAAATAAAGAGAGCAGCTGATACAGCCATAGGCAATTTCCATGTTTTCCAGTACGCCCTAGTTCTGCATCCAACAAATACCACTTGCTCGCTTTAGGGTGAATCTGAGCATGCTCAATGTTTGCTCATCTCATATTTAAGGGCTCCTATAGGGGGTATATACCAATTGGGGGATTACCTGCCTAATAGAAGGACCTGCCTAATGGGGAGTATCTACCTAGTGAGGGATTCTACCTAATAAGATTATTTACATGCTGCAGGCTTCTACCTAACTGGAAGGGGGATTATGAGTCTACTGTTGCATTTACCCAATAGAGGGGAAATGATCTATCCACAGTGCTGTCCACTTACTTAACTAAGGAGTAATTACATATTTACTGTGGCTCCTATCTAATGGGGGAGGGAAATAACCTACCAAAAGCAACTTGCTAACTGGGGGAAATATACTACCTACTGGGGATTCTACCTAAGGGGGGTACTGAATGCCTTCTGGGGGCTTCTGCCGAATGGAGTATCTACCAACTGAGAGTTACTACTCAATAAGGATTCTATCTACTGGGGGCTTCTACCTAATACGTGATAGGGGGATTATCTATGTACAGGGTGCTTCCACCTTATTGCCTAACTTTTGCAAGCATCTACCTAATCTGAGGACATTTCCTATCAACTACTATTTTAAAAACATTAAAATAATGTTTTTATTAAAAAGGACAGTGTCCTGTAGGCATCACCAGTCTATTATATTTTTCTACTCTAAACCACGGATTAATATCTCTTTGAATAATAATGATAAATATTTCTACCTATCTAAGGAAATCCTACCTTAAGGATGACCACAACATCAGAGATAATCTACAAATAGTGTCGTTTGCACTGGAGCACTTTACCTATCAATTGATTCTTTTATGGACATCAAGTAATAGTGGCGCTGTCTTATTCTCTCAGAAATTATAATGTATTGCCTGTGGTCCCAGCATCAAACATGAGCTAAACGGCTTATTTTTTATGAAAACCCTTTTAACAAAGAGAAAAGTAATTGTTTCTATATTACTAGAAAATGGCCAGCTAAATGCTCTAATATGTTGTATACAAACAACAACAAAAGCAAAAATGTGTGCGTATATGTCCTAGAAGTCAAACAAATAAACAAATGCTGTCAAATACATTATTTAAATTAACCACAATAGACTGCTTAGCAGTGATTTTTTTTTTACTAACTTAAGACAAAAAAGCTTTATTTAACTGTCAAGGGTAAATATGCTTAATTAAAAACAGTCACTTTTTATTGTGTGTTGTTTTGTTAGATACTGTAAATTAAAGTTGCTATCCGTGCTAGAAGTAAATGGCTAAATAAAATGTAGAGTAGTCTTGGGGTAGTTTTCCCTTTTTCTTATCTCTTTACGGTGTTAAGTTGGTTACTTTCCAGAAGGGAAAGCTATTTACATTGTAAGGCTATGTTCACACTATGTATATTTTCGTAAAACTACGGCCATTGTTGCCGATTGCAACAACAGCCATGATTATTAAGAAAATATACGTTACATTGCCGTCTATGGCCAGGATCCCTAGCGGTGCCGCGAGCAACCAACATGTGAGTTTTCTGAGGCCGCTATTCATTGAATAGTGGCCGCAGAAAACCCTGTCGGTGCACACTATAAAGCGAGCGGCTCCGGACGCATGCTCCATAGTGTCTAGTGAAAAGTTCTGATGCGAGCTCGCACGGATGCCCGCATAAGAACTCCGCGGCGCTATAGATCGTCTGGCTGGTACTGCAGTACCGGCTGGGGCAATCTTTTCTGAGACCGGCCGTGACGGAATGGCCGGTCTCTTACAATGTATGAACATAGCCTAATAGTAATCTATATGTCATATATCTATTAGTATTGCTTATATTAAGAATCATAATATAGAAAGAACAATATGCAATGGGACGAATTTCATATGATTTAAAATTCTAGACAATCTAAAATGCACCAGATTTAATATAGTGATAAATTCGCGTCATTTTGAGACAGTCTAGTTTAAAATTAGACCACTTATTAGTGCCTTCTTTTTTTTTTTACACACACTTTACTACATGTTTTGGCACATGAATCACACACAAGCTCCCTTTCTCACTAAGACAAGCAGTTTGCCATAAAGCCCTTCCCCTTGTCAAGTAAGGTGCCAGAATGTCTAAAAAAAATATTTAAAATGCATCATAAATTTTCAATTTGAATTTTAATCTTGTAAAATTGGAACCCTTAAATAAATGAAAGGTTACGGTGAAAACAAATGGGTTAAACCAATTAACTAATTTCTTAGCATGGGTAAAGGCTTGTTTTGACTCTACACAATGTACAAGTACAAGGCGAAAGACCCAGTATAACTCTTCCATAGGACATCATTGTTATCATACCAAGAGCTGATATAATTGGCATGTTATATAAATTTGATATATTTATCCCAGTGTCCTCCAACTTCCAATCACATCTCAATATCACATATTAAAATTGTTTTGGCTGTTCACCTCTCATACCATGTTGGCCATGTTGAACTTACTTTTAATTAACTTTAAATGATACTTCTGTATGATTCTTAGCCCAGTAGTTCCTTTGCATCAATGATCATTACTTTTACATTAAGGATTAATATGTTTATTCACAAGTAATGAGAATTATTTTCACTTTACAAAAATAAATGTAAGAGTGCCATACCTCGTATCATAAATTGCGTAGAGTCTTTTATTTTCTTCAACTGCATTCCTGCAAAAGAAAGACAGTTACTTGACAAGAACCCTCATAGTAAAATGTATCCATATATAGATTATAAGAAGGAATAGTATTGCTACAGTAAGCTTTTTTTTTTTTACTTTTTTTTTTTCATTTGAAACCAGTCATTACAGGTATGTGAGTGCTATGAAGAAGCACATTGCTTAAACTAAATATGTTAACAAATGGTAGTAAAGGCTGTCACTCCTATGAACACATTGTGGGAGATTTATGAAAGGGTGTAAATATATACCTGGTGTAAACTGCCCACTGCAACCAATCACAGTTCCACTTTTGGTCTACCAGAGCTGAAAGTTGAGCTGTGATTGGTTGCCGTTGGCAGTTTACACTAGGTGTATATTTACACCCTTTCATAAATCTCCCCCATAGTTTCTGCCGCTGCCAGTACATTTTTAGTTGAGTATTGGTGAACATATAAATGGAAAGCCTGCTGAACCTATTCTATCTGTGGCAAAAACTCTTTCATTTAACATGTCCAGCTGTATCCTCAGCATAAAACTACATTTTATGACTGCTCATTGAACAGAACATGTTAACTTTGGGTGAGTCCATTGTGTGCTAGATAAGGGTACATGGTTTTTCTGAGCCCCAAATTCTATTGTTGTGGCAATTGACCTTCCACATTGGGTTGAAAGGTAGCCTCATCTCCAAGAACCAGTCTTTATTATTCTCTTTTCTTTTTTGTCCCTGCAAATCAGTGCAAAAGTCATGTTGTTCCTGTTTGTCATCTGGTTCCACCTCCTGCAGATGTACTCTTTACGGCTTACAATGCAGATATTACAATACAATACCATGGTTTGTGGCTCCTTAAAACAACGGCTGTTGTATTGAAATAATGGCAGTTATTTACCGTTATATGGCTACCATTCACTCAATTTCAACATTGTGTGAACAGAGCCTTTCTGTGTTTTTAATCCACTCCTGGTTTTGGTTGCTATGAGGACCTGACATGAGGACCAAATACTGCCTGAAATATACTGTGTGTGAACCCACCCTATATGTGTCTACTACTGTTAATGAGGAAACTGTGAAACAGACCTTCCTGTGTATTGCACTGTATGGCTAAGTTCACACATTCTTCTTTAGAAAAGAACAGACAATGATTGAAATGAAATCAGTGTGTATTCTTTTCTGCAGTAGTGGCAGTGCATTGAATTCATTGTTCCAACATTGCTACTTTAACATCCATTCTTTGGAACGAGTGTTAAAATAATGAACATGCCTATTATTTCCGGACTCTGTTTGCCATCCGGAAACAATAGCTGTTCATACAATGTAAAGTACAGTCAGCGGGCGTACTTTATATTGTAGTCAATGGTTAATTGAATTGCGGGCACGCCCAACGGTACCCACGATCAGCTGCAGGAACATCCCGAACGCCAACCGGCATAACAACAGTAGAACAATGGACGGTGTTATACTATGTGTGAACATCAACAGCCTATTACAGAGAAGACTCTGTATTATATACTGCACAACAAAAAGATTCTTACACAAAACCGTTGTTCCTGTTTAACTTTTTTTTTTAAGGTTTTATTTATTGCTTTTAATATTTAACAGTAAAAGGCATAAATTAATAGCAACAGAGACAAAACATACATACTAGTGAGCAAAAGGGTACAGCAGTAGTACAATTCAACCCTCAGATTAAAGGAAAATATGCAGGTCAACCTAACTATTATACAGCGGCCTATGCAACAGAGTGTCTAAGGGTGCTCAGTATGTGGCAGCAAGGTATAAACTAAGTCAAAGTCCTCAACATTGTATAGGGCCTGTTCTACAATCAGAGAAAACACATGTACTATTCATTCGCTCACTCCATTCACACATTGCTCGGGAGCTGTGCCTCATCCCTCAACCCAGCTAAAGTTGTTTTAGCAGATAACCAAGGTTCCCAAATGTGATAGAACCTTTTAGGGGTGCCTCTAGCCAAATATGTAACATTATACATTTCCAAATCGTCATCTACCAGTTTCAGCCAGTGGGACAAAGTAGGACGCTTAGGTTTCCAATTCAGTAGAATTGTTTTACGGGCATAATATAGCAGGAACCTATACAGAATACGGCTATATTTAGTAGGTACCAAATAATTTACCAGACCAAGCAGACTATTTTCAGGTGCGCATACTCCCGGAAGCCCCAACTCCGCATTCAGTAAGTGATGCACTTTGGATCAGAAGTTTTGAATGACTAGACAAAGCCAAATCATATGGATCCATGTACCCTTCCCCCCACCACACCTAGAGCAAGTGTACACTGAAAGGCTGCCCATCCGCACTAATTTAACTGGGGTAAGGTACACAGTGTGGAGCCACTTAACCTGGATCAGTTGGTCTCTAGCACATATTACAGATTTTTTTCCAATAGCTTACCAATTCTTTAAGATGATGGTCTTCAAGAGAGGGAATATCAGCCTGCCCTTTGGCAAATGAACTGTCATTTGGGGCACTCTGCATGGACATTAACGTTGAGTATAATGATGATATCGGTTTCTGCAGAGGGTCCCTACATATCACCCCTTCAATGGGGCCACAATCCAATATAATGCGTTCCCCCCCAAACTGTACTCTGCAAGTGTGCCTTAACTGAAAGTATCGGAATAAGGCAGACTGAGGGAGATTAAACCTTTGCTTAAGGTCTGCGAATGTGGAGAAGACACTTTCGGGGTACAACTGAGCCAAATATTTAAGTCCCCGCTGGGCCCAAAAGGTGAAATCTGGAAGACTAAATAGTTCTGGCAGATGCCATTCATCCATAAGCGAATATAGGGCGACCAAGAATTCTCCTCACCATTCCTGGGGTAAGGTTCAGCTAGTTTATTCCACACCTGAAGTGTGATGGCCATATTAGTAGTAGGGTACGGAATATACGCAGTGCCCTTTCTGTAAATAAGGTTTGTGAGCGCCTCATATGAACCAGTTAAGGCCACTTCTAGTACCACTGCAGGGTTGTTTGCATCTACCCTGACCCACCATGCTGCATATGACAACTGGGCAGCCATGTAGTATGCATACATATCGGGCAAGGCTAAGCCACCCTTTTGCCATGGGGCCTTTAATGTGGCTCTGGCTAGTCTGGGTGGGCGCCCACTCCACAGGAATGGTGTCAGGAGTCTGTCCAGGGCTACAAAGTGGGCTTTTGGCAAAGGAATCGGTGTTGCCCTGTAGAGATACAACAACTTGGGTAGCAGAATCATTTTGAAAATATTGATACGACCTATCAGGGATAATGGGAGAGTATCCCAAGCTTTTAATTTACATGTGACCACCTGCATTGTAGGGGTGATATTCAGGGAGGCGAATAAATGTACATCTTTGTGTATTAGAATACCAAGATACACAAACTTATCAACAACCATAAGGGAGGAGGATGTTGTGATGGAGGTGGGATCTACAGAGTCTACCGGGTATAGGACAGATATGGACCAATTCACTTAAAGCCCAGAGTAGGAGCCAAACTCATCAACCGTCTGTAGCAGTGCTTCCAGTGAAGGGCCCGGATCTGCCAAGTATACCAGCATGTCGTCGGCATAAACAGACAATTTTTAAGTGATGCCAGCAATATTCCAACCCTCAATCGCCATGCTGCTATTGATCAGACTCGACAATGGCTCCATAATTAAAGCAAACAGCAGTGGCGAAAGAGGGCACCCCTGCCTGGTGCCACAACCCAGTGGAAAGGGATTTGACAGGTATCCATTAACCAGCACTTTGGCCCTTGGGCTTTTGTATAGTACCTGAAGCCACTTAAGGAAATTTTTAGGAATACCCATCCGCTTCAGTGTTAGCCACATAAACTTCAAAGGCTTTTTCATTGTCTAGAGAAGCGATCACTCTCTTGCCAGCATTGTCGTGGCTCAATTGGAGGTTGGTATAAAGCCGCCTAATGTTGATATCAGTCATTCCCTGGCATGAATCCAGATTGGTCTGTTCCCACTATGGACAAGATCACTGCGCCCAATCTTATCGCTAGAACCTTTGCCAGAATTTTGCCATCCAGATTTATAAGAGAGATCGGACGGTATGAGCTGCATTGGTCCGGTGGCTTTTCAGCTTTATAGATCACCACAATAGTGGCCTCGTAGAACGAGTCCGGTAGGGTGGACTACTCAAGGGCATGTGTGAACAATGTCAACAGTCTAGGGCTGTGTTGCTCCACATATTGTTTATACCACTCTGTTGGGAAGCCGTCCGGGCCAGGAGCCTTGTGGGGTGCTAGTTGAGTGATAGCTCTCTGTATCTCCGCCTCTGTGATAGGGGCATTAAGGTCTAACCGGTCAGAAATAGACAGAGAGGGTAGAGCAACCCTGTCCAAGTAGGCAAGCAAGCTCTCCCTCGAGGCTCTAGAGCGCAAGGCATATAGCTGGGAATAATATTGTACAAATTGGTTACAAATAACTTGTGGCTCAGTCACAACTGTACCATCTTCCAAGCATAATGCTGCCATTAATGTTTGTGCTGTCTCGATTCTGGCCAGGAACGCCAACGCTCTCCCATTTTTGTCTCTCCCTGCAAACACAGATTGTGTGCTAACAGCCGTTTCTGAGTATACTCAGTAAGGTGGATATTATATGTTTTTTGTGCCTGTAGCCAGTGTGCCTGATTTTCCAACGTGGGGTCCCGAATATATGCTGCCTCTGCTGTCACCAGTTTAGATTCAAGTGCGGTGCGTTTAAAAGACAGTTCTTTCCTATGAGTTGCTATTGCATTAATCAGAACACCCCGTATTACAGATTTGAGAGCGTCCCATTCAATGAGTGGATTAGAAGACCCCTCATTGTCTCTCCAGTAATTATCAATTGCTTTGGACGTGTCCTGAGCAATGCGGTTCCTGTTTAACTTACCTAAGACTCTTTGGTTACTACGCACCTACACTTGCACTACAGACTATTCTATTCCAGAAGTGTGTATTGGTATACCACTCCTGGCCACCGTGACAAGTGCTTCAGGGGTACACCACCATCTTTTCCAGCTATTGAACACCACTTTACTCCCCTGGGTCTCCACATTAGCACAAGAGTGGAAAGAGATAGGAGACAGTAATGACTGTATAGTCTATAAAGATTGTGGTGTGTTGATGGCGCGTAGGCTTCTGTATGTGTATGAGATCAGGGTGTAAAGATAAATTGCATTGCATTGTTACATTTGACTGGTATGCATGAATTGCAAAAATGCACCAAAACATAACAGACACATTGGTTTGATTTATTATAATTGAGTTTATGAGTCTAAATAGAACACAAAACGCCACAAATGCTGCAAGTGAAATTTTTGAAAAATAAAATGGTATCCTGCCCTAAAAACAAAGACATAAGCAAAAATGTATGGTGTGAACCAAAATTCATATTTTTCATTCATTCAAAGCTAATATCTAGAAGCTTTGTTTTTACACAGAAACATCTAAACTGCCAAGTGTGAAACTGGGCTGAGACTGCTAATTAGACAGAGAATAGAGTACAACAATCACTGCCATGGAAACATGTAACCATGTATAATGAATGTTCAGCCTTTCATTACAAAATGATAAGGATATTTGTTTGGCCATCTAAAGCATTGAAATACCAAACTCAAAGGTCAAGTGCTTAGTTAAGGATAATGGTTTAGTTCTTATCATATATTCTGATACATTTGTAACATATATATATATATATATATATATATATATATATATATATATATCATTTTCTTCCGAAAGAAGCTTTGTAAATGATATTGATGGGTTATGTTCTGTTGCCCAAGCACTGTAGCAATAGCTATCAGCCTCACAATGAAAAAAGTACAGTGGTTGCAGTTTTCAAGCTGTTTACACTTTTTCATAATAATTTAATGTGAATTGGGATGTTTAGTAAAGGGGACTAAAACAACTACAAATAGAATAAATAAATGCACTCAGTCTTATATTGGTAACGGCAGAAAAATAGCCTGCACAGTATTTCTTCTTGTAGACATTTTGCAAACCTGCATCAAAGTTATTTTCTAGTAGTAGTCTAAAAACTTAGGAATCAAATAAACTACATAATCAGAATTATGGCAGTAAAGCATTGTGGTTTGGGAAAAAGTGTCATGAATTGAGCACTAGCAATTTTTGAGCTGCTGAGATGTGCACCTGGCAAAGCACATATTGTGCTACATGCTGTAGTAATATACAGCATATAGGCATTTTTAACAGCTGCAGTATGTTCTAGCAGTTGCAAAGCAATTATGCAGGTTAATTTATTGCGGTTTTAAGGAATACTATAAGTAGATGTAAAAAATACTGTACCAAGGGTGTAGCAATAGTGGGTTGAGAAGTAGCTCTACTGCATCCTAGGAAATTATGTGATCCAAAGGATACTAAGAAGACACTAGTATTGTGAATAGCACATGGCAGGTGTTCCTGTTACATATCTTATGTTATGCCCTTGCACAATCGATCTTTACAGATCACGAATCACAGACAATGCTAATTCTATCATTGTAGGTTTAATTAAAGAACAAATTTACACATATCATGTCCGTAGGGGAACTAAGTCCTGTACTAAACCCTCCAAACTTTCCCTGCCCTAGATGGCAGTCCCTCTCTGGGCGGTGTTCCCTACTAAGTGCAGGGCCCATCAGGGGTAGAATGGTCAAAAATTGGGGTGAGAAACCAGTCAATCACAGATAAGCCATGAGCACAAAACTTAAGTAGTCCCAATGACAAGTCGGGGGTCAAAAACCAAGAGAACAATGTCAGGAACAAAATCAGCATTAAAGACAAAACCAATAGACAATCAGAGCACATTCAAATACAGTAGAGCAGTACAAAGTTAGGATCTGGGGGTGTAGTTAGAAGAAAAGGCCATACATCATAAATACAGGAGAACAAGTGGGGAAACTCTGGTGAACCAGGTAAATCTGAACAATTAAGGGTAGCTATGCCCATTTAAATCTCTTTGCCTCCTGTGATTGGTTCAATGCCCCGGAGCACCTTAAAGGCTACCCAGCCAGTCTAGAATGCCGCAAGGGGATTATAAGATGCTCAGCCTCCGGGTATCCTTGACAGTTTGTTCCCATGAAGAGGACGATGCGGGAGTGTGGGTAGGTAAGTCCCTGACAATACATGATTAAAAAAAAAAAAAAATATCCATATTGCTATGTAAGGGTATTATTACGGCATGGTGGCACAGGGGTCATTATTACCATATGGAGACACAGGGGGCATTATTACAGTATGGGGGCACTGTGACTGTATGAGGCACATGGTGCACAATTACTGTTTCTGGACACAGGGGGCACTATTATAGTATTTGGCACAAGGAGCATCATAACAGTATCAGGCATCAGGCACTTGACACCATGGTAGCATAGGGGGAAATATTACCATATGGGGGCACAGTAGGCATTATTACCGCATACAGGTAATGGAAGTATTATTCCTGCCCTTATGGCACAACATGACAGTTTCACAGAATGGTGAGAATGTATCACATGTAATATGGCTGCAATAAAATATCTATACTTTAACACCAATCTTCCTCATTGGTACTTATAGCCCACCACTATACCAAATGAATGAAATGAGAATGTGATCCCAGCACAAACTATTTACATTTTTTTGTATAAATATCTACCCAGTTACCCAGATGTTTTAGCCATTAGTGTCCTGCTTTTTGTACATGCTCTATATGGTCATATATTACCAGAAAGACAAGTTGCCACTGTCAATATATCAAAGGTGAATGCTAGTGAACATGCATATAACAATGCCCTGCCTGCTATGTGTAATGGCCCTTCTGTGCTGTAGCAAGCTGAAGGCAACTTGATAGGAAATAGACCACTTTATTCAAGCAATTAGTGGACAGTGTTCACATAAATAATTCAGCTAATGTGGCGCTTTAGGAAGTGCAATGTGCATGTCTCAGCAAAACAAAAGATAATAATGTGTACTAAGGCAGAAAGACTATATAGTTTAGATAATGTGCTCTATATGAAAACATATGCAGAGCAGCAGGACAATACAACTTGTAACATACAAGTGGTCTTTTATTTTGAAAATCATATTAAGTCACTTCCCCCAATTTTAATGAAGAAAGAAGGATAACGTCTTACTACTAGAGACCTTTATTTGCAACCCCCACATAATAAACAATCTTTTACATTTCAACTGTGATCATGCTACAGCACGGTGAAGTTTCTACTAAGAACCCAACTTATGAAATTACCCAGTACAAAAGTGTAACTAAAACATGGGTTGGAGGCACCTAGCACATGACAATACCCTGCCCCCGCACCACAAATCTAGCCTATGACTCAAATTACCACTAGTCACATATTATCACTGACTAATTTTGCTAAAAAAAAAAAAAAAAAAAACACACAAAGAGCAATATCCCTAATAATACCACTATACAAGGGTCACATAATTCCACCACATATTAACCCCCCACATACAGAATAAATAATACAATCAAACCACTACTGTATAGCAACCAGTATTCATAGGTCAATATTCCCCCACCTCATACAGTCCAGGTTAAGGGGATCCCAGCTGTACACAGTTGCAGTGCAGGCTGCATAACTAATTACAGTACAATCACATCCAGTTAATCTCATGTAATGTCTTCATCAAGTTGTTTTCAAGTTGTTATTTTTCCCTTTTCTTCTCTATCTGGCTCAAACTTTCAGTAGTCAGTAGGTAAGTGGGCTGGGGGAAAGGGATATTTGGTAGAGGCAGGTAGGTGGCCTGCCAGTATGTTCTCCAGTGGGTAGGTAATCCCCCTCATCAGGTAGATTTCCCCCATTATGTAGATGCACCTAGTTGGTAGATAATCCCCCCTTGGGTCAATGCCCCCAGGAGATAGATAATCCCCCAGTCATTAGGCAGAGGCTCCTAGTAGGTATATAATTTCCTCAATAAACTAGATAGCCTCAGTAGGTAAATAATTTTCCCTTTTAGGGTGCCTCCACAAGTTTGCAGCGACATCTGCTGCAAATCCATGTAATGTGAAGTTCAATGGGATTACATACCCGCAGCAGAATATTTATTCCACTGCGAGTATGTAACCTGGCTGCAGCTTTGTGTAAGGCTTGTGGCTCCCCTCGGTCCCCATCAGCCCGTGCACTGATTGGCTAATGGGGACTGACGGTAGCCGGGAGCCTCACATGTAGCCGTGGCGCCGAGCAGGTAATGTATGTTCTGGGCCATGGGCTGCGGGTGGGGGCGGGGGTTAAAGGGGCTGGGTTACATACCCATAGCAGAATGAATATTCTGCTGCTGGTATGTAACCCCATTGAACTTCACACTACCTGGGTTCGCAGCTGATTTTGCCGCAAACTCGCATTGTAAAAGTCTGCTGCGAATCCTGTATGTGTGAAGGCACGCTTAAGGTAGATACTTTCAGTAGGTAAATAACCCCCACCCCAAATTTGGTAAATGCCCACAGTACGCTGGTAATTTCTCCCCTATAGGTGGGTGCCCCAGTAGGTAAGTAATTTTGACTAGTAGGTAGAATATTTACCCCATTAAGTAGGTCCCTTCAGTAAGTAATTGAACAGCAACTCACAGGGACCTATCACCACCTATTACAGCTATTGGTTCGTCTTTACCAATCATAGTGAGAATGACAGAAGGCAGCTTCTGGCAGCCTTCCTGGCCCTTATCTCCTGTGTGACAGGAGTTCAGAGTTGGGAAAGAAAAACAACAGTGAAACGGTAAATGTAAGCACCAACACACATTAAACTCTTCCTGTCATGATTGTTGGCCCTGTCCTGTTGCTGTATCTAATAGGCACCCCTTACTTCTTTTGCTTTATAATATCCCTGTTGCTGTAACTAACAGCTGTCCCTGTTCACTGTTGTTTTAAATAGTCATCCTTTGTTGCTGTACCTGATAATTTATGCTGTCCCCTCCTGCTGTACCTGATGTTCTCCATTGTCCTCAATTATTGTAACTATAGTCAACCATTACTGTAGCTGATATTTGTCCCTGCCCCCTGTTGCTGTACCTGATCTTTGCTCCTGTTAATGCATCTCATCACCCCTGTTAGTGTACCTTGTAGTTGCTGCTGTAAGTGTACGCGATCACCAATCTTGCTATTGCACATAATCATGGCTCTTGTTACTATACAAGTATGTCGCTGCTGTTACATTACGGGAAAATTTGCTGCTAAACTTTTAAGCCCTATAGCATCCTAAAAAGTAAAATGACCTTTACTAAATAAGGGCAACATAGAGTAGACATATTGTAACTGTGGAAAATTATATCATTTATGTTGCGTGACTATCCTTGTTGCATGCAGAGAATTCTAAACCTAAAGAAATGCAAATTTTTCATTTTTATATTTTGGAGTTTTTTTTTTTTTTTTTTTACAAACAAAAGGTTAATGTATTGATTAAAATTAGAGAGGAGCAAATCTTAAAAAAATCAGTTCATATTTTTTTACAGCAAAGTTTGTGAACTTCTTGAACCAAACCTTAATGAATTTATACTTACCTGTCCATGTTACCTCAGTGTCCTCTTCCATGGCTTTAGCCTCCCCCCCCCCCCCCCTCCCCATCCAGCTCAGGCAATCACTAACTAAAAGACAACGCTGTAGCCGGTGATTGGCTGAATGGGCTGTCCCTCAGTCAGTGATTGCCTGAGCAGGCTGGAGGTGGCTTAAGACACGATAAGAAGACAGCGGGGGAGCATAGACATGTAAGCATGTAAATTCGCTGTAAATCGCTGTAAGTTATTAGCACATAATACAAGACCAGTCAGATTAGCTCCTGGTCCTCAAAGGCCAATTTTTTAAATAATGCTGCCCTATCAGAAAACCTAGTAAACATGTTATGTTTACCTCTCCGTGCTCCCCCAATGTATTGGTGAAGTGTCTTTTGTGTCCCCCGCTGACTGCAGCCCCCTACTTCTGAGACAAACTCTGAAGTGACAGCCTGCTCAGCCAATCAGTGGCCTCAGCGCTTTTCTGTCTCAGTTAGTGATTGTCCCGTCTTAGTCAGTGATTGGCTGACTGAGCTGTTACTGCTGAGACAAATCTCAAAAGTGGTTGAGCTGCAGTTAGTGCGGGCAACCGAAGACACCAGAGAAGCGCGTAGAGGTAAGCATAATAAGTTTAATATGTTTTCTAATAGTGCAGCATTATATAAAAAACACTGGATAACACCTTTAAAGCCAAAAGTGACTGCAAAAGGTTATCCCTATTAATGCCCCAACCCTTGCTAACATAAAAACATAAAATTAACTAAGAAACTCTTCTTTTCCACACTGCCATGTAAAGTCAGGTCCATCTTCCTCTTCTGCTCCTTGCCCTCGTTACCTGTGGAACCATGGCTTCCACAAACAATTATTAGAACTTTGTAAAACCAATTTTTTAAATATCCGTATGTGAACTCTGCAACCAAGGCAGAAGAAGGGCAAGATCCATATTTCATTTGCGAGGACCTACTCCTCCATTAGTCCAAAAGTTAGTAAAGAAAGTAAAGGGAATTAGACCCCTTACCAATAGTTAGTCAGCTTTTTTATGTAGACAATCATGTGATGCTACAGAGTGTTCCATGCTGTATATACAATTAATTGAGCAATTAAATAACCTTTTAGTTTGGAGAACACTAGACTTCTAGTTCTTGGCTATTCCTGTTTTTGCAGGAGCATGTGGAACAAAACAATGTGGTCTACTTTTGAAAAATCAGCTATTCCCATATTTAACTGATTTATCGACCAGAAGGGCATCAGATTAGAACAGGACCAAAATATATGAGAAATGGTACCAACTTCTAATTTGCACCTCCAGCACAAGTTGGATATATTAGGGTAAATGAATGCTACTCTAGAGGGTGTATAATACCAGTAAAGAATTTTGTGGGAGGCTTCTAGGTGTGAAGAACATTTAGATAGTAGAGGAGGTACAGCATATGAACAAACCCAGTCTAACCCAGATATATAACGATCCAGAGCTCTCTCCCTTTGGTCCCTAGCCTTGGAAATCCCATGTTTTGTGCTGAGTTCATTGAATGTAAGGAGATACCCTTCACAACAAAGATCAGAGACTTTTTGGTTCCAAGAGGAGAGATCTAGATTTGAAATATTTTGTATTAATTAGTTGATTTGTTTCTTTTTATCTACTTTTGAGGGTTTACAAAATAGCAAATCGACTGAACCCCCACCCCCCCTGAAAAAAGCAAACTAGCCTTAAAAATGCCATTGCAAAAAATGTCCCATGGGTTTTGTGTTTCATTCCCAACTGACTCTCAACTCACATTGGGCTGCAGTGTTTTTGACCCTCAAAAAATAGAATGCACCAATTTTGGCATTTTTAGTCCATCCCTAAAAATGCTTTAGGCTGCTGTCACACATGGCAGTTTTCCCAACTTTTCCCAACAGATTTATCATGTTTTTACAAGGGTTTTCCTACAGTTTCTGGTGCATCCACCACAGTTTTTGGTGCATTTAGCTAATCAACTTTAAAGCGTTCAGTTTTTACATTAATGGAGTGTTTGGTGCAATTTAATACAATGAGGTGCACAGAGTTACATGTGTAAAGCCAGTTAGATACACTAAGGGCAATTAGACACATAAACTAAACCAGACATCCTATGCAAGCTCCTGAGTGGCTCCTGACAGTGCTTCTCAGTTATCAGTCAACGGCGCTGATTTTTAGTATGGCTATTTGCCATGAAATGCTTGAATGTTCGATGATCACGCTTCAAAATTTTGGCAATTTCAAGACTGCTGCATCCCTCTGCAAGACATCTCACAATTTTTGACTTTTCAGAGCCCGTCAAATCTCTCTTCTGATCTATTTTGCCAAAGGAAAGGAAGTTGCCTAATAATTAAGCACACCTTATATAGGGTGATGGTGTCATTAGACCACACCCCTCCTCATTACAGAGATCACCTGATTTACTTAATTGGTAGTTGGCTTTCAAGCCTATGCAGCTGGGAATAGTACAATATGTAGAAAAAGGATGACGTGATCCAGGGGCGTAGCTAGGGGTTAGGTCTAGGGTGGACGAGTGAGTCTCAGTGGGCCCCCAACCAATTATGTTACCCATAGGGAACCTCAGTAGATGACAATGCTTCATAAAGGGTATTTCCTACTACATTATTCATAGTGAACAGGGACTGTAAACTGTGGAATATACTTTCTACATTTCACATATATAACTATATAAAAATTAAAGGGGTTATCCAGCATTGCAAAAACATAGCTGCCTTTTTCCAGAAACAGAGCCACTCTCATCTAAAGCTTGGATGCAGTGCAGCTCAGTTCCACTAAAAGAGAATGGAACCAAGTTGTAATACCACAAAAAAACACTGTTTCTGTTTTCTAATTGGCCATCCATCCTATTTTCTATCTCTTTATCTCATATCTTCTGTGTAATATCTATTGGGCAGCATGAGGACTACACCATAGCTGATGGTCAATGACAAAATAGGCAACATCCAAAGGGTATACCCTCAATACTAATACAGCAAATGAATCGTACAAATGCTGGGTAATAACAATAAATAGTCCCATGCAGTTCAAGGCAACTATACTAAATAACCTATATACAAAAAAAAGCCAGACTGCTGCAATATAACTAAATGGAATAATTACTTAACTAATTCATAGAAACAATAAATGACAATACATTAAAATGTAGGAGAAATCAGCCCCAATAATCATGGTGTACATTATGCCTCCATGTAGTATTTAGACCCAATTTTAGCCCTCATATCTTTTGCAGGGTCCCTCTATGTTCTCATATAGTAAAAAAGGCCACCATCTATACCCTAACATAGTAGACTATCCCCCCTTGTACCTCCATATGGAAGATAGACCCTCCCTGTGCACACCCATATAGTAGTCAGGCCCCCCTGTACCTTCATATTGAAGTTCAGCTTCTCTGTGCATCCATATAGTAGTTAGACCTTCTGCGCCCCAATATAATTATTATTTCCCTCTGTTTCCATGTAGTAGTAGATAGGGCCCTCTGTGCCCTCATATAGAAGTTAGACTCCCCTCTGTGCATCTATCTAGTATTTAGACCTCTCTGTGTAGGACCCCCCCCCCCCCCTCCAAATGGTAGTATACTCCATGTAGGCATCTCCTCCAGCACCATCTCATGAAGGTAATCCCCCTTGTATGTATTCCCCCTGGTAATCCTCCTGGTGGGCACCACCACCACTGTGAGTAGACTGTACCTCCAAATTAGGTACCCCCTAAATAGCCAGCACATCCCATACCCTAACCTCCCTAGATAACATGCTTCCCAAGAGTTAGTCCCACCCACCCCCATAGAAAACATCCTTCCCAGGAGTTAGCCCCATCCACCAACATAGGTCTCCTCTTCTATAACTAAGGGAGAAAAAAAGACATACTTACCTGCTGTGCGGTTGCAGCACTGTAGTCTTCTGATGTCAACTCTCTCCTTGCAATGTGAGCGCAATAGTGACATCACTCATGTCCCACAGCTCTAAGGGAGGAAACGGCCTCTTGTGGACACAACAGTGAATGGCAGGGTGGAGAGCCAATGCTCTCCTTGCCTTGTCAATCACCCTGCTGCATTCAACTGTATGTTCTCCTCGCATACAAGTGCATACAGCTAAATGGTCAGACACAACAGACACTGGTTGCTGGCCAGGGGGCACCTACAGCCAATAGACATTTGTTAAGTCTGTCTGCAAAACCAATAGCTTTTGCGGGCACCATTAACTGGCAAAATCTTCAGTGGGCCCCTTGCCTGTGTGGGCCCGAGCGCGGCCGCCCCCTCTGCCCCCATCAAATTACACTACTGACGTGAACGAAATAGTAATTTGCCTAATAATTCTGCACACAGTGTAGTCTGTTATATATGCCCAACTTAGCAGAACTCAACATTTTTTAGGAAATAATATTAATATATGGTAGTACACCCCCCCCATCTTGCTCTCAAAAATGTGGCATAAAGATGTTTTGCTTTTGCTTTTATTAAAATAGTCTATGTAACAACTACTAAGGTATTCATGGATTCTGAATATTCATTTGATTCTAACCACGCCAGAACTGCCTGTGTGCCACACTTTGCCAGATTAAACAACTGATTGGGAAAAGTTGGAGGGGGAAGCAAGTGGAAAAAGACAATACTATGGTAAATCATGTGGTCATCTATGCAAGCTTTGGCCTTTTCCCCAAATAGTTTCTCTTTAAACCAATCCTACAGTATGTCAGGAATTGCAACACAACTGCATTCATGTGGGGCAAGATGTAGTATGGATAAAGATTTCAAGAAGGTATGACTACAGGATCAGACCACTGTGGGTTTGTTTGTAGTCTGTAACACTGAAAACACATAGCCTGTATGCACAACACCATAGGACATGTTTGATCAAGCATTTGCAATGTTGCTTTATTTTTTATTGTAGATGAATTATACAAAGTCTGGATGCAACACATAAAAGATTGTACCAAAATTGTACCAAATATACAATAACTGGACATTTTTAAAACAATGCAAATACTACAGCTGGATGTACCATGACTCCAAACCCCTAACACCATTCCTAGTTCTATGTGAGGACTATATACTATATTATGATTTCCATATTGCTGATTTAGTTTTAGGAGTACTGCTTGTTTTACATTTTCACACCTCTACATTATTCCCCTATATGCATTTCCAGCAATCTCCTAGGAGCAACATAATGATTTTCTCCCTATTTCCATCAGCATGCAGTCAATCCACATCACATATGAACTGTTTTTACAGGCCAATTGTTTCATACAGCACTATGTTAATGCCATGCTGTGTTAAATATGTTTCCAAGAAATTAAGAACTTGTGCCAACAATATATTTCCCTACGGCCCTGGTCAGTTAATAGAAAGTCAATGCATGGTATTTCACAGCCCCTTTGTTAGGCAGTGGGATATGGCACAAGTCAGATTGTGCATTTTATAGGATAACTGCTCCACTCACAGATGAGATGAAGAAATGTCACACACCATTATTATCGCTCTAACCAGTTTTCCTTGTGGGAACATAGTGACCTCTATTGATGTAAAATCACATTGCATGGCCAAGTTCCCTAGTTACAAAATGCTGACACAAAATCCTAAATGGAATCATTTTCAAGTCTGCATTCAACTTAAATGATACAGAGAGAATGTATCCCTCTATATAGGGACTTCATATCTAGCCAGATAGCTATCACATCTGACTACCAATATTTTGTATCTTTTATGTACTGTATGTATTTATTTGTATATCCATTATTTATAAATACCACTGGATAACATACATGCTTTATATGAATCAGTTTCCTGTGTCCATTCTAATTCAGACAATTGATCTGATCTGTATATAGGAGTGGGGATCTTATATAGATGACAAATACAATTAGATCAGTTAGAATAATAATAATTCAGTAGAATAATAGTTATACTACTGGTAAGAACTATGCAGTATCCACAGGCAGAATTATTTTGTGCAGGGCTCAATACACTGCAGTTACCTAAAAGTACGATCTATAGGGAGCAATAAAGCAGCTTGTTTCCCTCATGCAGCCAAGGACAAAGCTATAAATCTAAGAGAGCCATGCACAGGGAATACGATTCTCTTAGGGAAATGAGAAAGAAGCACAATCCAAATCTGGAAGCTGGATCAGATGACATATATGATGCAAAGGGTGATGACAGGAGACCAGACACATAGAGATGATAGTCTATGCTGATGATAGTCTATGCTAATACAAAAGTCTATCATGATCCAATGTCACACAATACTACCATGCCCCCCCCCCCCATTCAGATGCACTGAACACTAGAGAGATCAATGAGCATTGTGTTCTAGCAGACAAAGCAGTTGTTGCTATGAATGGGAAAAGGCATCATATTTACATTAGAGAAGAGCCCGGAGTTGTGCTTCATGCTGGTGAGGTGGCTGCTTCCTGCATAGCACAATATAAGTGGCCACTTCATTTTCTGAACTTGTGGATTTCTCTGGGGACCTCACTATGAGACTCTGGGATCCAGTCCTCTAAAGAGATCCCAGTAGGTACTGGGAGGGTACAGTCCATGGGCTTGGGGAGGACAAGGGCAGATGAAAAGTAAAGAGGAGATATAGATCATAGCGAGAAGACTTGTTCATTAATAGAGGTACTGGGAAGCTGTACATCCCTGAGGGAGGAGCTGAGCACTATCAGGACTGTAGGGGACACCAGCAGCAACAGCAGCAGCAGCAGCCAGCAGCCCCAGCACCGAGCACAGCCAAGGTGTCAGCCAGATCATGAGCTGATAGCAAAGACTCGGAGATGAGGAGGAACATCTGACCCGACCTCAGGCCCCAGCACAGCGGTCATCACAGCTCACAAGGTAAATCACTGCTTTTCTGTCAGTCTGGGTGCTTGTCATGCATGCAATAGCAGTGCCAGCAAGAGTGGGATGTGTAATGTCTGCGATAAGAAGTACCTACCACCTGCTGAGGGACCCGTGTGAAAGGACAAGGAGAGAGAAGCAGCGTGAGCCCCCCTGCATCAGCGCCCAGCCAGATGCCACAGAACGGATGGGAGAACTGCAGACATCGCTCTACTATGGTGCAAACGCAACAGTGCATGCCTGCCCAGGACAAGTGCTAGGCACATGGGCCAGGATGTGTGCCAATGGACAAGCATCGTGTTCTCAGAGACAGCTTTTACATGGGGGATGTGTGCTGGTCTGCAACTGACCTTTGTGTAACTGAAGCTGCAGCTCCACTTAGGGAAAGGAGAACACTGCAATGATGATGATGATGATGATGAGCTCTATTGTGGATAGAAAACGCTGTACTAGCATGAGCAGACTAGGAAGATTTATGAGTTTTGTGTGGTGATGGTGGTGAGACTGGTGCAATATTTGTTATACAGGTAATGTAGATGAATATGACAGCATGAAGAAGGAAAAAGTAGAATGCAGAGGGCAGCAAGATACTGTGTGATGTAAACTAAAACATAACCTTTATTTATACTTGATTAAAACAGCTTTTGTGTTTCCAGTAATATTGTTACTTAAAGGAGCAGAGATCTCCTGCTTGGAGGTACAGTATGTTGTACAAAGGACCATGAGAGAAAGTGGAGTAGCTCTCCGGCAGATGTGGTACCTATTATTCACGTAGTAGGTGAATTAAATATATATTATTAAAGTAAACCAGCTCTCAAGGTCACCACTAAATTATATGTGTTTTAATTTCATTAAAAAAAAATCAAAACCATAAAATTGTGAAAGCAACAGATTACAGTCAAAGTGGTACCCTAATACTCATATTATCTGATGTATTCCTGTCAGAGTCCTGGTAAAGTTGAGTGGCACTTGTATCAATATTATAAATAAAGCCATGTCATGATAAGCAGCTGAATTGCTACCTAGATGTTTGGTAAATAGACTGCAATAATATGTCCCACACAAATTCAAGTTATTAAACAATGAAAAGCGTACAATCCTTTCAGAATCCCGGTAGAGCTGAGTTGTGTGTGTTGATTGGAATAACACTACTGTTCACTGATATAGTCTTCTAGAGTCATGGTAAAGTTAGGCAGCAGGTCTCACTAATAGGCATTAGGCAATGTCATGACGTGTAGCTGTTGCCTTCATCATTAGTAAATTGATTGAAGCCAATGGTAATAACAGCTAATGTTAGGGTCCGTTTACACGGGACGATAATTCGCCCAATCAATCGTTTTACGATTTTGAAGCAACAATTTTGTTTTTTAACGATCAGCGTTTAGACAAAGAGATAAATCGTTAGAAAAATCGTTATTGCGATCATTTTTAAGATCGCTTAAGCCCATCTCACACATAGGGTGAATCTTTGAAAGACTGTTTACACAAAGTGATCTGCAAATTTTTAGCGAACGATCAACGACAATTTGAGAACATGTTGAAAGATTCCAATGAAGGATTTCTTGCTCGTTGCTTGATCGATCGCTGTGTTTACACAAGCCGATTATCGCGAAAATTCGAACGATAATCGTTTCGTGTAAACCCACTATTTGGTTAGTGAGTAAAATCCAACTTACCTGATATCCCAAACATAATGACCAAGATTTATCAAACTTTGTATAAACTGCCCATAACAACCATTCACAGCTCAGCTTTCAACCTTGGTAAAATGAAAGCTGAGCTGTGATTGGTTGCTGTGCACAGTTTGCTCCAGTTTCTATTTTACAAATTTTAGTAAATCTGGGTCAGTTTTCTGTCTAGCGTACTCATGGTGACTTTTCTTTGGTGCATCTGGAATAAACCAAGGCTACCCATGTGCTGCAGAAGCTTCCTCTAGTTGAGATCTGAACACAGCAAAGGCCCAGTCTCTGTGCAGCTATGGTGCAAAGAAGGTTTGTGGGATAAGCTACAAGGTAACCTTGTTTTTACTCACTTAGGCCATGTTCACACAAAGTTCCGCTGTAAACACGGTCGTTGTTGCAACAGCCGTGATTAGTACGGAAGTTACGTTGTGCTGCAGGCTGAGGGAACCTTAGTGGGGCTGCGAAAAACTGACATGTCAGTTTTCTGATGCCACTATTCAATGAATAGCGGCCGCAGAAGACCCTGCCAGTTCACACAATGGAGCAAGCGGCTCCGGCCACATGCTCCATTGTGTGCAGTGAAGAGATCGGATGTAAATGCGCCTGCATCAGAACTCTGTGGCGCTAAAGATCGTCCTGGCCGGGTCACGGAATGGCCGGTTTCTTACAGCATCTAAACATAGCCTAATGGTGCGTTTACACAGATAGATTTATCTGACAGATTTTTAAAGCCAAATCAAGCAATGAAAGAGAAGAAATCTTAGGCTTTCCGTTGTTTATAGTCTGTTTCTGGCTTTGGCTTCAAAGATTTGTCAGATATCTGTGTAAATGCACCATTAGACAATGACAGGTAGAAATGTAGCCATTTCTTTATGTATATTAGTGAAACAAGTACCGCCTAACTTTACCAGGAGTCTTACTAGACAGAATCAGTGAATACTAGTGTTTTGAAAGACTTTTAGGTATTTAACTATTGTTTTTTTTTTTTTTTGTGACATTAAGGCGATATTCACACCCTGTACAAAGGCCGTTCCACCGTGAGTGGCCGTTGTTTGATGATGTTAATCATGATCATTAATTTCGGCCAGAGGTAGTGTTAAACAACGGCCTTTCATAGCTTCTGGAGGGGAAATGGGGGAGGATCTATAGAGTCAACACAATGATTGAGGTTGTCCTACAGATGCTGAGTTGGTTTCAAGTCTGAAGAGTAGCACTTGAAAGACTTGGTTATTTTCTTCCAACCAATGTCCGACAGTTGTCTTTGTTCTCTGCTGTTTCTCACTACATATATGAACGTCCATCTATATGATGAAGCAGAAAATATGAATGGAGAAGGCAACCTTTCGCCAATCAGCGAAGGTCCAATGCCGAAAAAAGTAAAGCTTTCTCTGCCAATTTAACTTTGTCAGCAGAGGTGCAGTGACTATCCATCGGCTTTAGAGTTCCACATGGAGTAGGATTCACTAAATTGTTGTTTTAGATACACATCTGGTAAGTACCTGGTTCATGTTGACAGTGACCTACTCCACTGTAGAGTGTTGGCCTTTCTTTGTGCACCTTCAAAGTCAAAGCTCACCTCTCATGTCAATTGCACATGGCGCTCCATAGTTTTTTGGGTCAATTATTTTTGACAGTTCTGTTTTTCCACTCACAATACGCTTTCTTAGAAATAGAATAGAAATAGAATAGAAATACTGCCCCCCTTGGCCCAAAATCCAAAAATCATCACTTTATGTAATTCAGATATATGGCCATTTACAGTACCTATGACAGCAACGAGGGATATATGTGCAGACAGCCTATCATACACTTCATATTCCCATGAAGACAGCTTGCAACATACGGCTTCTTTAATGAGATACTGTACATGCTGCCAGCGTCGAAAGTAGGAAGTGGTCATAATAATGTGACTCGACTGTGGATATTCAATGGATAATTATTGCTGTCTGCACTACACTTTACTCAGACTATTCAGATGTGCATCAGTCTGGCTGATAACAGACAGCACACAACCCTATTCTGTTGTGCTGCCTTGTAAGTTCTGTTGTCCTCTTGTCCTTGCAAGCCACTATTTTACATATATTTTTGAATTCTTAATCTATTTAGCACCAAATTATAACTTTTTTTTTCCAGAGTTCTTTTTACACTTGATGCTGCCCTTTAAGCATCCCCTTTAAGCACAGCATATTTGTAGTGGATTTTGGGGGAGATTTATCAAACATGGTGTAAAGTAAAACTGGCTCAGTTGCCCCTAGCAACCAATCAGATTCCACCTTTCATTCCTCACAGACTCGTTGGAAAATGAAAGGTGGAATCTGATTGGTTGCTAGGGGCAACTGAGCCAGTTTCACCTTACACCATGTTTGATAAATCTCCTCCATAATGTGTAAATTCCATACTTAAAGAAGAAGTCTGTCCGGGACGTAAAAAATAATTACTGGCAGGGGGTGGTGGAATAAAACACAAATTAAAGTCATCTGTCCTGGTGCCCGCACAGAGCCATGTCCAGCTTCTGGACCCTGCCTACTGTCTTCTGAGCTCCCCCCGATAGGGAGCTCTGTGGTACGCCCCCCCACCCCCACGCAAGTAACAAATTTATAGTAGAATGCTAGCGAATGGGTTTAAAAAAAAACAAAACATTTATATAATGCAGAAATGAAACATCCAGATGGTGATGTAGCATACCCTATATAATGCAGATGTTAGTGATGAAATGCATGGGAGCGCACGCCCTTTCATTCATCGCCGCAGAATTCATTCCCAGCCACAAAATTCTGCCATACTTACTCAGTGTGAACATACCCAAAGGGTGCGTTTACACGTACAGGATTTGCTGCAGATCCTGTACGTGTAAATGCACCCTTACAGTGTCACTGTCTTTAAAATTTTTTGCAGAAATCAATAGTCCAGGCGATTTTAAGCATCGTAATTGGGTTTATTAGCCAAATATGCCATTATCTGCATGTAAAAAGCCTTTTCCCAGGTCCCCCCTCCTCTCCTTTCTGTCATCCACTCCTCAGAATCAAAAAATCTCGACTGTTTTTTCATCAGTCGGATCTGTCTGGTCTATGAAGAGGGGAGGGCAGCGGGCAGCTGAGAGACGAGAACAAAGGATTGCTCAGCGGGGGAGCTATTCAGAGCCCTAATTATTGGTCAGAGAGGTGGGGGCTGACTGTCAAAGGAGAGAGCCCGGGATGTGAATGTAAATTTACTCTTTGTTGTCCTGTTTTGCTGCTTTTACTTTTTCTCTCCATAGGAAAACCATGAAGACAGGGGGGGGAGAGCTTCAAACTGCTTTTTCATGATCAAAATGCATTTTTCAGCTAATAAAAACCAATTACAAAGTTTCTTAAAATCGCCAGTACTATTGATTTCTGCAATAAAAATTTTAATGACAGTAACACTTTAAGGTTCAAAGTAAAGTCACTAAGAGACCTGTCAACTTGCCAACTTTTCTGAAAATATGTAAAGTTTTAATATTTTTTTATGGGCACTGGTTCTGGAGCCTTTGCTTTCCTCATCAGGATATCTTGCTGATTTTTTTATATTTTGTTCTTTGAGCAAGCACTGTCCCCCAAAAGCTGCCATCCTAGTCCCTGGCCCTTCAGGCCTAGTGGAAAACATAGTTCAAATTTTTTATGTCTTTTGTTTTTAACATGCACCAATGTGCACTATCTTTTGGCTTGTTTCACTTTTTTTTTTTTGGCCTTAAAATTCTGTAATCAATCCTGGTGGGATAATTTCAATATAACTGGCTTCAGACCACAATATGAACTTTAAGCCTCTATTAAGGCATGGATTTTTACAGACTGTACTGTACCTCACACTTTATACATGAATACAGTTACATTTGATGTAAAGAGCTTTCTCTGTGATCTAGAATGTTACAATGCAGTCTCTGATTGAAAGCCTACTGCATTGCAGACTGAGAGCTTTGCTGTCACTATGATTGGCTATAGGCAATATGTACTTTAGCATGCTATTCCCCTGTTGTTGTGGCCACACTTTTGTTAGTCTGGTTGGTGTCAGCCAAGCTTAAAGTCAGTGGCAAGGCGCCATGCAGTGCACCTGATTGCCACTCTCTGCTGCTGATGCGAGGTATAATAGGGCTGTTATCTTAGTATCCCGTGGTTAAACTTTTGTACAAATGTCAGTGCTAGCGTTCCCACTCAGACACTTCCCCGCCTATCACATGATCACTATTGTGTCAGGCTGATGTCAATGTCATATGCCATATCCTTGCATTGACATGTAAATCAATTAAAATAAGGAGTCAGTAGAATTTGGATGTTAACTCCTATCCTTATAGCAGTCCATTTTCCGGTTCAAAAGGATATTGGAATTATGGTGCTGAGATGAACACGAAGCTACCCATCACTGATGATAATGGTTCCTAATCTATGCTTTATTCCTTTACCTTTTCCATGTAGAACAGGAAAACAACCACTAAGTAGCCCCTTCTTTTTCCCCCTATGACAACATGTTGGCTGTACAATTGTGGAGGAAAAGAAATAATTTTTACATAGCAAAGAAGAGATATATTTGGTTAAAGAACATCCAAATTGGACATCAAATAGGGTAGGGTTCTGCTTAGAATAGACATGCAACAAGTTTCATATGGGGAAAACAAAATTAGAACACAATGAATATCTAGCAAGGCTTGTGATGCAGTTCCATGGGGGGGGATAGAAAAGAGTTTCGGGGATAGGCCATATTTCGAATATGTCTGGATATAAGAGGGGGAGATGATCTAAAAACAGATGGCTTTTTTTTGCATAAATGCCGCCAGCACCCATGGTGTGAATCACAATTTTTATTTTCTATATAAATCTATGGTTTGGTTCCTTAATATTTACACATATGTGGTTCTGTGAGAAAAGTAGGGCCAACAAAAGTAAAAAAAAAAAAAAAAAAAAAAATCAACAGAAAATAAACCACTGGAATAAAAAAAAAAAAAAAGCAAAAGTATAGATAACTCTAAGAACCATTTTCACCAGAAATGGACAGCACCATGAACCTCTCAGCATTGTAGTTCAAATATCCTCTTAAATTATAAAACAAATTAATATAGAGATAGGCATAAACATCCAAATTCTACTAAAACCTTCTTTTAATGGATTGGAAGGTCAAGGCAATGATATGTCATATGACACTGACAAAGAGAAAGAAATTAAAAATCACTCATCAGTCTGATCAAATTGCAAGATGTCACTTCCCTGAAATGGGACAAATATGTTAGAAGTACAGGAGGAACTTGAAAGTGTCCTAGCTGTCTGTTACCCAAATCTCTCTAAATTGGTAGGCTGAATAAGCTGTCAGTCCAGTCTAGACTATCAATTAAATAATAAACCATAAAAACCATGAAAGTTGGGTGGGATGTCTCCCTAGAAGTCAATCTGACTGACAAAACTTGTGTCGATACATAAGCAGAGAAGCTCTCGGTGTGTATTAATATATATATACATATATATATGCAGTTCAATGTAAGCATCAGTATTGATGGACACAGTAGCCGATCAAAGCAGAAATAGGATTGGGGTGCTAAAATAAAAGTTATATCTATCTCACTGTGGCAGAAGAAGGCAGCTATCAAGCTAATGCCCACAAGACTTACTTGAGGGTGGCCACAAGATTGAGGTTATAGGCTGTTAAAATGATTACAGACTGTAAAAATGTGGAGTCTAGGCATCATAGAAAAAGCAAAGCTCTCATTCTGCAATGTAGTAGCCTTTCAAACACAAGCTGCATTGTAGCACAGAGAGACATTTTGTTTCAACTAAAACCACCACCAGGATTGATCATTTAATTCTCAGCCTAGCAGAATATCTGGAGTGGTGAGATTAGCTACAAGGCAGTATAATAAGTATGTATTAGACAGCTTGGTTCACATTGAATACAAAAGGCACAGGACAAAATATACCTACTGTAAGTACCTAACTTTAAAGTATGTAAAAGAAAGGCTAAGAGATTACAGGGTTTACAAGGCAACATAATAGGATAAGGCTGTGTTCTCACTTTGGGAACATATTGGGCAAAGGCGGCTTTCTCGTTATAGAGATGGCCTCTTATAATGATCATGTTCTTTATTAGCAACCAAAGTGAAAACATAAGGGCTTTTACACAGCTGTTATGGGGCAGTGCAGGGATGCAAGAAGTGCTTGTTTGCAGGGCCTTTAGAAGGCACGATTAATCATGCAACTAGGCCACACGAACAATCCCTGTATCGTTTGTATTGCTAATTAAATGTATTGCTATCAGCCGCACATCTCCTGTTTACACTGTCAATAGCGATACATTTTACCACCTGCACAAAGGATTCGATCAGGTGATCAGATTCACTTTTACACGAGCTGATTATCATCCAAAGGAGGGTTTCTAGGAACACTCTTTGCTGATAATTGGCTTGTGTAAAAGGGCCTTAAGATTGCATGCTCTCCATTATCAGCTGGCACATCTCATCTGAATATCCTGTAGACACTCAGTATTATTCGTCCATTGTACAGCACAAATTCTATCAGGAGATCTCGACCCTTTCTAGTATTTTTATATCATTGTAAACACAAATCCTATTTTATAAATAAATGATGGCTATGTTTAAATCTGTACTTCATTTTACTGTTCTCTAAATTCTACTTTCTCCTTCTTCCGGCTGTCCTATAAGTTACCGTAAGGTGAGGTTCACCAAGATCTGATGTTTTAAATTTAATTTAATCAATCAATCAATCAATATATTATTAATATATACTAAGTAGTAGCTCTGTAATAATAGAACAATGTTTAGCAATGTGGACAGCCCTTGCTGGTGCTACAAGCTCCTGTCTGTGCAGGTCACAGTAAAGAAGAAAGTTTCAGCACTAACCAAGTGAACAGCTCACTGTTGCTATAAGCTGTTAGATATTGAGGTGAAAGTGATAAAACAAGGTTCGGTACTAGCCAAGTGTTCAGCTTCCTTTACTATTACAACCTGCTCATGAGTGTACAGTCGCAATGGTGGTTCAGGTCCTGTTTCGCATTTATGGCCTTCAGCTTAGTGAACCTTCTAGAGAAGTGAAGCAAGATTCTGCTCTACCACAATGAGCAGCAAATGTTACTGGCATCAATTACTGCATATTGTATAGGACACAGTCGAACAGTAGGCTAGGTCATTCTAGGATGAAGGGACAGGCCAGGTTATAATGATCATTTGAGCAGTAGAATAGATACTTATTGTCTGTTATCAAACTTGTGCTGATTGGCTGCCACATTCCGGCCACATTAGGCTGAGAGCTTTTAAGTTTTCACTCTTAGGCCATGTTCACACAACGTACGTTCAGTAGTAAACACAGCCCTCGTTGCCATGATTTTCAACAATGGCCGTGATTAATACTGAGATTACAGTGGTGCCTCTAGAGGGAACCCTGACCAGAGTGTATACACATAGTATACACTCTGTCCGGGATCACTAGCCGCCCCGCAAGAAACTGACATGTCAGTTTTCTGCGGCTGCTATTCACTGAATAGCAGCCGCAGAGAACTTTTCAGTTCTCACAATGGAGTGTGTGGCTCCGACCGCACGCTCCATTGTGTGCTGCAGGGAATTTGCATGTGGGTGCGCCTGCATCCGACTTCAGCAGGAATGAAGATCATCTGGCCAGTACTGCGGTACCTGCCGGGATGATCGTCAGTAACACCGCCCATTCTGTGAGCTAACCATTAAAAATTACAGTGTATACTAGAAAAACATATAATTTACAATTGATAGGCTTGTTAATTGATATATTAGTTATACTGTCTTTGAATACAAAAATATTTGTATCACATATATTCTAAAATCTTTTTCCAAATTTAGTGAAGGCGTGGACAACATCATTGACATCTACATACAAGGCACTCCGTTGACCTTTATATTGGAGATGGACTGTGCAGTCAAGTCATCTTTCACTTTTACCGAAAATATACTTGTGTCCTGTTTTATTTTTAGCTTGCAAATAATACACAGGTAAGCCACATTTCCAGCTTTGTTTTTTTTACCTGCAGTCAATGCAAACTGTGAATGATTCAATCAATGAACCTGCGCTTAAATTAAAAAAAGAGGAAGTAAAAATAGTCATAACAGATATTTTTGACTAAGTTGGAACACAGTATATGTTAAAGGAGAACTCCAAGTAGGGGCGATTTTTGGCAGAGGGCTGGGAGGGGGGATGGAAGAAATAGGATGTTATCACCCCCACCCCCGCTCAAGAACTGGGGCCTGTATCCTGCAGCTCTGGTCCCCTGGTTCCGGCCACTTCTGGGTCTCAGTGGGGACCTGGGACATGACGTATTAGGACCGCTTAGCCAGTCAGCGCCCAGACCCGGTATCGGAGCTGCAGGATACTGGTACGAGCGCTAAAGTGGGTGGGGTGAGAGCATGTTACTACTTCCATTCTCCCCCTCCCCATAACTCTGTCAAAGATCATCCCAGCTCGGGGTTCTCCTTTAACTAAAAGGCAGCAATATGATAATCTTACAGCAGTGGCTATTGAAATCTATTAGATGATTGTATCATTGATCTAGTGGACTACAGACACAAACTCAATAAAGAGGTAAGATTCATATTTGATAATTGCTGTGAGATTGTCATTTTTAGACCTTGTGAAATTGCATCACCTTGTTATACAGGATTATAGCAGACCAAGCGATATGTTCAAAGTTTACTATTCTGAAAGTTTAATATAATTTCCCTGAACCGGCCAACCATGTGATTCAAGAGGGTCCCATCATTTCCACTGCTCACATTATTAGCCAAGATGTTTTACATAATATGTTTGAAATCTGAAGGATTTTATTACTTGCTTAGTCAGAAGAAGCAAGGAATGAGCCAATAACATTTTCTTTCAGCTGTGAATTATCATTCACATAATAGGTAGCCACATCTTTGCAATATATGAATATAACATCAAAGTGTTTTTAAGTTTATTACCTGTGAATAATATGCTCTGTAAAGTTTATCGATTCAGTTGGTTCAGGGTATGTTCACACAGTGTCTTTTGAGGTGAAAACATGTCCATATTTTGATAGTTCTGGCCGTAAATAATTATCGTGATCAATACTTACAGCCATAATTTTCAGAAAACTACTCTATTTCCTGCTTTGTGAACATTACCTTAATCTCAGTTAGAATTTTTTACTTTTTTAAAAAAATAAGCAGGTACCCACTAGGGATTGTCCAAACCTGACGAGGTTCGGGTTCGTCCGAACCCGAACTCTCGGCAATGATTCCAGCTGTCTGCCCGCTCCGTGGAGAGGGTGGATACAGCGGGAGGACCGCCTGGAAAACTGGGATACAGCCTATGGCTGTATCCACCCGCTGCACTGAGAGGCCAGACAGCGGGAATCTGGTGCAGAGTGTTCGGGTTCATACGAACCTGAACCTCGGCAGGTTCGGACCATGCTTACAAACACCATATATCCAAAATTGGATATTCCCACAAGCAAGGCATGCCATACTTTTGGGTTTTACTAACTTTTTTTTTTATTATATAAATGTCAAGCATAGTATAGTAAATGATAGTAGTATATTTCCTGACAACTACAAGTTAAAACTCTTTATTATAAATGGTGACTACAGAAGCCACGGGAGTAATAGGGCAAAACTGTAACCTTAATTTGTTGTAAACGTTGAGACATACAGAAGCATATGTTGTATAAGTAAGAATTCAGTTTCTGCACGCTTGTGACCTAGAAGTGAGATATAGTATTACTGGAGTCACAGAGCTCTTCTGTTGCTAATGTTCCCTATTAAAGTAGAACAACGTGTAATAATATTATTGAGGGAATCAGAGTAGCATCGAATATTTCTATGAATAACTGTGATTTTAATGAAGAACAGTGGACTTTGCACATGATAAGAAGTAAATTAAGATCTGAGGAAATCTGAGGAGAGTGATTTACACTATTTAAAATGTACCTATTGTTTTTTTAATATATATTTTTAAAGCTGCATGGTTTTGTTAGATTCAGAGCAGTAACTTTAGTGGTAATTTTAGTGCTCTCACCGTTACTGATCAGAGTCTTTATTTACATAGGGGAAACATGCCCTCATCTTATAGGGATTAGAGACAGTAGAGAAGCCTTGATGTACATTGGTGGATCATCTTCCGTAGGTAGACAGAATCAGCTTGCAGATACACAGCCCAACTCTTTTTCAGACTCTCCCCTTGTCTTGCACAAAATAGTAGCTAACCCCAATGCCTCCTTCCTTCCTTCTGTCCTTCCTTGGTTTCTCTATTACTAGAGACAGAAATTCCCTGGCAACAAGCAGTAAAAAGTAGATAGCAAAAAGAAAAAAAAAAGAAAAAAGGGGACAGACTTACTGGCCAAAACTTGACAGCTGTTTTTCTATGGTAAGTAGTCATTTTTAGTAAAAGTAATTTTTGTAAAAGTCATTTGCAACTATGTTAGGAATCTCATAGGCCATCAAATGGAGGGAAGATTTTTAAAATGACAGGGCCCATTTAAGTTCTACCTTTCCTTAATGTTGCTGTTAAAGGCAGAGACTATTAGATTCCTTTGTTACATTACTTTTATTATTTTCTCTAATGCTAAAACCATCAGCAGGCGATCTGCTAACCCTCCACCATTTCCACCCCATGTCATTAATGGTACATCATGACACATGGGTTGTTCCCACAGACTAGCCTACCACCCCTTCATTGTTATGGAAAGGATACTGTGAGCAAGAACTGTGTTGACACCATCACCAGTCAGAACCGGCTTTAAATACAGTACTACCCAACATTGTGTCATATCTTGCATCCTGACTGTTTAACCCCTTAGGTGCTGTGATTAACAGCTACCACAGCATCCAACAATCAATCTAGAAAAATCTGTAACCTTAATCTTCAAATTGCAAACAATTTCTGTTGTCAGCAAAGTTTCTTCAGAAACATACTGCCTGTCAGTATATATATAATGAAGTTAAAATAAAAATTCAAATTGTTTTCTGAAACTTATTTTCCTTTGGTTAGGCAAAGTTCAAACTGCATTTTTGCATCCATTTTACTGCATTTGCTTTAGCACATTAAATTTTAATGTACAGAAAAGCGTCTTTTTGTATCAGCATTTTTTTTTTCCAAAACCAGGAATGGGTTGAAAATAGTTCAAAAAGAGACTTAAATTATGACAGAGAAACTGACCAAAATATCATGTGTGAATATAGCCTAAATGTATGTGTAAGCGGAAAGCAAAAACAAACTGTGAACCTAGCCTTAGCAATGCAAATGAACTTAAGTATCCTAACAACATTGTTTTAAAATGCAGAAGGGGACTACAAAGCCGAGCAAATAATTCTAAAGAAGCATAAAATATTTGCCTGCAATGCATATAGAATTCATTGAGTTGAAAGCAAGTTGAGATTAAATGATTTGTTCAAGGTCATATAGAGCTGGTTTAAAAAAAAACTGCTCTAACTTTTGCACTTCAAAGCTACATGTTGTTTTGCTTTGCTGTAAAATGTGTATCAAAGCAAAATGCTGTCTAATTTTTGCAATCCTTAGCAGTTTTTTTTAATGAAGACGCTGGAGTGATGTAGTTAGAATTAATGAAGTGGGTGTAAAATGTTTTGTTTTTACCCTTCAAACATAACTGCATTGATTTAGTAAATTATGTGTAATCAGATGTCAATAAGCACTTAATACAGTCTTAACTTGGGTTTGACATAAGAGACTATTTATCAAAATATCTAACTTAAAGCGTACCTTTCATCAGGTGTCTTTAAAGGGGAACTATCAGCAGGTTAGAAGCATCTAACCTACTGATGGCCCCTATTTGTCACAGGGCGCCGAGGAGGAAGGTATGTCTCATATTTTTCCTCTGCGCCGTTCCCTTGCTAGTAACCAAGTAATCCTTGGTGCAGAACACTGTTGGGAGCACTGCCCACCTTCATTGTGTGAGTTGACTGGCTCCTTGTAATGATAATGGAATGGGCAGGACACACACACACAGATTACTTGGACATTGTCTGTAATCTTTCCTAGACCTTTTTTAACCCCTTTGGGACCAGGCAAATTTTCGTTTTTGCGTTTTCGTTTTTTCCTCCTTGTGCCTAAAAGGCCATAGCACTTGCATTTTTACACCAACAGACCCACATGAGCCCTTATTTTTTGCGTCACTAACTGTACTTTGCAAAGACATGCTGAATTTTTGCATAAAGTATACTGCAAAACCAGAAAAAAATTCAAAGTGTGGTGAAATTGAAAAAAAAAAAACGCATTTCTTTTATTTGGGGGGAATGTGTTTTTACGCCATTCGCCCTGGGGTAAAACCGACTTGTTATCCATGTTCCTCAAGTCGTTATGATTAAAACGATATGTAACATGTATAACTTTTCTTGTATCTGATGGCCGGTAAAAAATTCAAACCATTGTTAACAAATATAAGTTCCTTAAAATCGCTGCATTTCCATACTTATAGCGCTTTTATCCTTTGGTCTATGGGGCTTTGTGAGGTGTCATTTTTTGCGCCATGATGTTTACTTTCTATCGGTACCTTTATTGTGCATATAAGACTTTTTGATCGCTTTTTATTAAATTTTTCTGGATTTGATGCGACCAAAAATGCGCAATTTTGCACTTTGGGATTTTATTGCGCTTACGCCGTTTACCGTGCGAGATCAGGAATGTGATTCATTAATAGTTCGGGCGATTACGCACGCGGCGATAGCAAACATGTTTATTTATTTATTTACTTTTATTTAAAACCTGGGAAAAGGGGGGTGAATCAAACTTTTATTAGGGGAGGGGGCTTTTTACTAATAAGAATACTTTTTTTTTTTTACACATATACTAGAAGCCCCCCTGGGGGACTTCTAGTATACACACTTTGATGTCTCATTGAGATCTTTGCTGTATAGTTATACAGCAAAGATCAATGAGATCGGCACTCGTTTGCTTTCGGCTGCTGCAGCCGAAAACAAACGAGTGCCGAGCTGGGGACGGAGCCATCTTGGAGCGGTCCCCCTCCGGGACAACGTCCGGTAATCGGATGCAGCTGTCATGTTTGACAGCTGCATCTGATTACTGTATTAGCGGACATGGCGATCGGACCGTGCCCGCTAATACCCGCTGTCCCAGGCTACAAGCGGCACCCGGGACCGCGACGCGCAGCGACCCCGCTCTTAACGCCCGCACCCGCGCTAAGACGTACAGTTACGTCCTCGTGCGGGAAAGGGTTAAAAAAAATCTTTTGTTTAAACAGCAATGAGCTTCAATAATATACAATCTGGCAGACCCAGCTCATTCATGTTAAACATGGTTAACCATTCTTTTTGATCCCGCCATGCTCAGTGTCTCGCTGTGAGTGAATGAGAGGGCCCGTGCTCCTCTGCTGACGCCGCTCTTTTCTCAAAGAAGTGACATGCCACTTTTCTGAGCGGAGAGCGGCGGCTGCAGAGGAGTGCTCGGTCTCCCATAGATTGGCTAAAGGACTATGAGACAGGCGGGATTCAGCCTGTTTTACTCAGTGTGAACATACCCTAACCTCAGATAGTGCCCCCTTGTTCTTATGTTTTTTATTTATTTTTTTTAAATAAAAAAAAAACTAGGACCTTATTACCATGGATGAACCCACCGTAACCCTTAACCCTACCCCCTCCTTCCGGTGACTATCCGGATGTCGATCCCGTTGTTGATAAATTGCATCTTCCTGCTCATTATGCTAATGATCAGAGATGAGTCCGATATCCATTGGAAATCACGGAACACTGCAAAGATAAGCTGTGTTGATTTCTCTGTGACAGGACTGGCATCTGGATAGTCACTGGGAGGAGGGGGTAAGTATCTGCCACTCTATTAAGGAGTAGGGTGAGTTAGACCTCGGTTTCCTGGCTGACAGGTTCACTTTAAGAAACCAGTGTATCCACATATAAATTATAGAAATTTATAAGTAATCAGTATGTAAAGTTATAAACTACAGGCACACTAAAGGTAAAATAATGTATGCTTAAACCCTTATTTGTCTCAACACATGCAGTTTAACATTCTTGTTTCTCTTTCCAATCTCATGCCTTAAAGAAGTTATCCAGATATAGAAAAAATTACGCATAGATGCCTCGAAAAAACAGCACTATACTTGTTCACAGTTTGTGTGTGACATTACAGCTCTTTCCTAAGGACTTTAATGGATTTGAGTTGTAATACCAGATTTGGAGTTTTATCCCATCTCTCATCCTGTACTTGAATCATTTTCCCTCTATCCTTCATATTGTTTATGCTGATCATTACTTTTTCTTGTTCAGTGAACAGCATACCCATAACCCGCTTTTCCTCTGCTGCTTCCTATGCTTTTCTAATACCTTTCCAAAATTAGAAACTACCCAAACATGAAGGTCGTATCTTGTCTTAAATTAGTCATTACTTTTTCTCCATTCACTTTTACTTGCTACCTTGTTAATTCTAAACACACAATAATAATATCATTCAGCATCTTCAGTCACTTTATTTCCTCAAGGAGGAAGAAAAACTGTTGGTAAGCAAAAACAAAAAACAAAACAAAAGCTATACATGTTGTATAAGTGACGTGATAACTTATGTTTCCTGGACTATCCTTCTGCACCCAATGTAATCCAAACACTTCCTGTCCATGTCAGTCAGCGATTGGCTGAGCGGGCTTTTGTCACTCATGTCTTGGGAGACGGGACAACACCACGGCCAGTGATTGGCTTAGCGAGCTGTTGTCAAGCAGAATGTAACAAGATTTGAAGAGTATTTTTTTCAAATCATGTATAGTTACAGCTGTTGTCCTTCTGGTTTTGGAGCAGATCCAGTGTTTTGATCAGTCACAGACCTACTTATGTAGAATGAGTGGAACATGCTGTGGAAGCCAAGGATAACTGGGCAGGAACTGTGGTTTCTATTCTCACTGCATTAAAGCAAAATTAGCTTGATAATTACAAATACAAGTATATATGGAATGTTATGTCTTCTTCCCAAAGACAGCGCTGTGTCCAGTGGTTGACTGAGTGGGTTGTCACTATCATTTCAGGAGTGACAGCACACTGGCCGTGGCGCTATCCCATCTAAGTCAGTGAGTGCCTAAACAGAGTGAGAGATCGAAAGTGACAGCCCGCTCAGCCAATCACTGGCCATGGCGCTGTCTTGTCTCAGTCAGTGATTGGCTGATTAGGCTAGAGGTGGCTGGAGACACCTGGGTCTCATAGGAGGACAGATAAGCATTTGTTTCCTATGTGTATTCAATTCTGTGGCTGACATCTTTCCAAACAGGTTCGTTACAAATCTCGGTTTGTAAGATTTGCTTTATTTACTCATCTCTACTTGCAATGATCATGTGCAGAGTTTTTTCTATAAAAAAACAATGACAGAGTGCGATGGTTACAGTACCATAAAGCTATGATCTAAAACACAGGTATTGGTAAATTACAGAAAGAGTTGTGTTAAATGACACAGAAAAGTGGATGGTTTCTTTTTATATGATTATTGACTTAATAGACCTGAATATGTTAAGATATCCTCAGAAATAAACCACAAGGACATATGCAAAATAACATTCACATGTCTGTTAAATATGGATGATGTTTTATGGATTTGCTCTTGTTAAAAAATCTAAAACGCAGCAATAGATCCCCAAAGGGGGTAATATATCAAACTCAATTACACACGCTAACATTCCATTTCTGTCAGGAAGTTATTGCCTGGAACAGCTGTGTTCTCCTGTAACAGAGTTTGAAGGTTCACTACAGTGTGTTGGTGATATTTATCTGGATCATACTTCAGTTACAGATGCTGAACTAGCATCAGCAAATGATTCCATTAGGTTTTATCTGCTCACACATTCGGTAAGGCAGTGCTTTTCGATAAAATTAAATTGCATTTTCAGATAGGCTTTAGCATTAAAAATGGTAATGCTTAATCCATGTACTTTACTAACATTATGAAGCCTGTAAATGTACACAAATACAGTACTGCTACATGCTGTACATTTTATAGCTTTCCGTGAACTTAACATACTTATAACACTAAAACAGGTATTACAATAGATTAGTATATAAGATAGGGCAGATAAAAGATACACTGGGATAACATGGCTTAGAGTATTACTATTGAAGTATTATGTGACAGTCATAAAAAGTGAAAAGTGACTGCTTTTAAGTGGCTCTCTACTCTGGCTTATAGTGTGCCCCAAGTTGGTGACTGCCTCTTAAGGCATCTTTTTTCAACCAAAACTAAATGTAGTTTTCTTTTCAGTCTGACACAGTGCTCTCTGCGGACATCTCTGTCCGAGACAGGAACTGTCCAGAGCGGGAAAAGGTTTTCTATGGGGTTTTGCTGCTGCTCTGGATAGTTCCTGTCTCAGACAGAGATGTCAGCAGAGAGCACTGTGTGAGCACAGAGAGCCCAGAAAAACTACCAACCTCCTGAATTAGGCCTTTGACCCTCAAGACCCCCAATTCTGGATCTCTGATGAACAAGAAAAGGTCATCGGCATAGAGTGACACCCTGTCCCCCTAACCCCTTGCTCCAAACCCAACTAATTCTGGATCTGTTCTAATCAAATTGGCCAAAGGCTTAATGCTAAGGGCGAAGAATAAACCATTTACAATTATTGTGGCCTTCGCGTTCCTATATAGCAACTGTACCATTTGTATGAAGTTTACCCCCAGGTCTATCTCTTCTATTACCATCCAAAGGTACTCCCTCTCCACCTTATCGAAGGCTTTAGTGACATCCAAGGACAGGATGGAGTGGGTTCCCAAATCCCCTGCCAGTTGGAGGTTCTAATAAAGTCTTTTGACATTATTCTTGGTGTTACGACTGAGTACAAAGCCTGTCTGGTCCTCAGAGATTAATTCTTTCATCACTTTGCATAGTCTATTCGCCAGCACTTTCGCAAATACCTTCACATTTTTATTTCTCTAGGAAATCAGTCTATATAATTCCGTCTTCAGTGGGTCTTTCCCTATTTTGGGTATCAAAATTATTTTCCCCATTCCCCATTGAAGTAGAATGAGACATTTTTTTATTATAAATAATTTTATCTGGCGGGGAACAGTAACACATATTTAATATTTGCGTTCTTTTCTTTACATGAATGTATGCACCCCTGTGATTATCCATACAAGCTGCTATATAAGTGTACTAATGTACAGACAGCATTAACGATAATTTAAAGAGGAAGTAATGTAAGTTCTATCTATGACATTAGGGGATTAGGCAATTTTTAGATGTATTGCTCAAAGATTCAGAATTTTCATGATAGATGTCCTGTAATTACACTAATTATACTCTAATTACATTATGCTGTTATTTTCCATCTGCTCTAACATGAGGAGCTGTAGAGTACCATGAAGTCTATAGTGCTACTGATATATTTTACAATTATAATGAGGGATCATGCATGTCTGATATCATTTTTTTCACTTGTTGGAATAAATGGTCCACACAATAGACACAGAGAGACAAATTAAAGCTGACATTGACAGCTTAGCAGAGAAGTGCCTGTACTTCTCTACAATATATAATTGCTTTTTTGGGATTTTGAGATAAAATTCTAAATCAAATGCTTTTTATGGGAGAAAACAACTAAGTTCTAATTCATTAGTAAATTCTGGCTCTTTTAAAATGATATTCTCATCTATGTTAAAACAGTACTCCGCAGATGACTACTGCTTCAATCAAGGAGGACACAAATGATAATATCACCATATTTACCAGAATACTTGATGGTTTGCTGGATGGTTACGACAATAGACTACGGCCTGGGCTTGGAGGTAAAGATTTACTATTTACAACGTACTTACAATATGCCACTGCCTTTAAAAATATTTCTTGACATGTCATGAGGCAAGTCAAAAGTTAGTGATTGCAGTGGATTTCACTGTGTTCACTGTGATCAGTAGATATAGCTCGGGAGATAAAACAGAAACAGGCTGTTCCACTCCCTAGCAGATCACCAGTTCCATCAAAGTAGCCTCAAAGACTTACATTGTAGGACTAAAGTTGCAAAAAATGGACTCCAAAAAGCTGTGTGAACCTAACCTAAGCAAATCAGGAGATACAGCCAGGGATGGGGTGGGGTGGATTGTGCTGTCCTGGCTCATCACAGCAGGTCTGAGTAATGAAACCCACTGTAATCAGTAACTTTTGACATGCCTGATGACATAAATAGAGAAATGTTGCAGCAAACAGCAAGTGTCATGAGTCACAGCATATACTCCCTTCAGCGAACACACGATAAAAACCTGTTCTAAAGTGTTTTTTTTTTAAATAAAAAATGAAGTTCTTAGCAAAGAATTTGATCAAATAGAATAGAACACACCACGTTAAGGTCTTCAAGGGAGTTGGATCCTATACTTAGCTGATGGTCTCTCTTAGTCTGTACAAACCTGGGCACACAGGAACAACTAAACTTGTTTGCTTTAGGCCTGAACGACATATCAAAAGTTCTTTTAATGTTAGGCCTACTTTTACCAGTATATTAAAAAAAAAACACAAAAAAACAATTACTTTAAAGCCTGTTGTACATGTGCATTACATGTTGTGCTGCCAGAAGTTACATGCACACATACCATAACTGAGGGAGACATACTACTCTCCTCTCTTAACTTATAAAATAATATTCACTCTGAGGTTATGTTCACACACATTTTGAGGGAAATTAAACCAATGTGCAAACAGGTGGGAAAAAACTGCAGTTTATAGCTAGGATCACAGCATGTAAAAATTACTTCTGTCTTTCATAATAACTGTGTCATTGTGCAAAGAATGTCAAATAACGACCATTATTTGCCGTTTATTGACCAATAAATGTCCAATAAAAACGGCTGTCATTTTGACAGTGTGTGAACATATCCACAATCTACACATAGCAAATGTTAGATTATAAAGAACTTTATTATAGTACTGATTTATGTAAAAAAAAACATAACTATAGATATGATTCAGCTTTGCAACATCATATTTTAGCACCGTTTGTATGGTGTAATTTCCAACAGGTAATGATAGCATATCGTATAGTTGTGGATGGTATAACAAACTGTCATCCTCTATTATTAAATCATAAATTTCCAGAGTCAACTTAAAATATTTCAATGTATATTTTAAACTTTAAAGTGATATTGTCACCCCCTTTCCATATTAGGAGCTCTCAGCACCATTCATAAGCTTATATTCTGGACATTTCATATGCTACTGTATAAGGTATTTCTTGATGGCCTCTCACCTCAAAAATGCATGTAGTTCTTGGTTGAGAGTGCCGTAGGGACAAGGTTAAATGGATGTCATGCCCCATATCCTTGCCCACATCAGCACCATAGGCCATGCCCCTCTGTGACATCATCAAAACTTAGGCCTCTCCCTTATCAGAATGAGCCAACCTTGAGACGAGACATAGCCCTTGCCTGTTCTGTGACAGCCGAATCAGAGGGGGCCTCTAGGTCGGCCAATTCCAATTATGCTGTGGAGGGGCTTGGACGCCGATGACATAATGAAGTGGGTGAGGCCTATGGCACCAATGGTTGCGGAGATACTGAGCAAAACTGTTGTTAAGGCCTGCCCCTATGGCACTGTCTACCAACAATAACTTGCATTTTTAAGGAAAGAGACAAAGAAACCCTTTATATGGTAAGATATGAAATGTCCAGGAAATGTACTCCTTCTATTAAAAAGGGTGGAAAAAAACGATTTGATTTTTTTTTTTACAATGACAGTGTTTAGAAACAAACTATATAGTATATAATTTAGATTTAAAAAAGAAAAACAACTGTCACTAAACAGCTTCAAATTACAATATTTTCAACATACAATGGTTCTTTCTGGACCATCGTACCATTGTAACTTGAGACCAGACTCAACATAAAATGCTACCGACAGTTTGAGGCTATGTGCACACTTTGTAAGAGACAGGCCGTTCCATGACCCGGCCGGGTCATGGAACGGCCGGTCTCTGAAAAGATCTTTCGGGGCACAGAGTCCCCGCAGCACACAATAGAGCGAGCGGCTGGAGACGCTCGCTCTATTGTGTGAACTGACGGGTTTTCTGTGGCCGCTATTCACTGAATAATGGCCGTAGAAAACTGACATGTCAGTTTTCTACGGCGCCGTGAGGGATCCCGCCCGGAGTGTATACTAGGTGTATACAATCTGACTGGAATTTCCACAGAAGGCAGGACAACGGGAGTCCCGTGGGAATCATGGCCGTTGTAACATAGCCTGTCTACATATTCAGTTGTTTTTTTTTTCTGGGGCCCTATATGATCTGTAAATGCTCTAGTCCTCTACATAGAAATATCTCATTAATAAACATTAAAAAGTGGCCCCAATACTGAGCCCTGCAGTACCCCACCATTAACTGTCACCCAATCAGAGTATGTTCCATTAATTACCACCCTCTGTTTTTATCACTCAGCCAGTTACTTACCCATTTACATATATTTTCCCCTTGTCCCAGCATCCTCATTTTATAGACCAACCTTTCATGCAGCACAGTATCAAATGCCTTTGAAAAGTCCAGATACACAACATCCACAGCCTCCCCCAAGTCAGCTCTACAACTGACCTGCTTAAAGAAGCTGATCAGATTAGTCAGGCAGGATTGATACCTCATTAACCCATGTTGGTGTTGTGTTATACGATTACTTTAATTAGCATACTCTAGTAAAGCATCTTTTACAGAACCCTCAAATACTTTACCCACTATAGATGTCAGACTTACAGGACTATAGTTTCCGGGATCTCTTTTTGACCCTTTCTTGAATATTGGTACCACATTAGCTATGCACCAGTCTTGTTGAACAATCCCTGTTATTATAGAATCTATAAATATTAGGAACAAGGGTGTTTCTAACACAGTACTTAATTCCTGCAAAACTCTGGGATGGATACCTTCTGGGATGACATTTTGGTGCTTTAAAACCAATTATCAGTTTTCCATAGTATTTTGGTCTGAAACCAATTAATATTGTGACTTGGGGGACCACTGTTTATGGTCAGTGTCACCTATACAATTATTATTATTATAATACCTTAAATAATTTTGGGATTGAGTGAATGGTGACAACTCTACAGCATGCTAAATACATAAACATGTATATAAAATGTGACTAATAAGAATGAAAGCAAAACAAAAACGCAATATATTTTTATTGTAATATGTCAAGTACACCAGTCTTTAACACTTCAGTTATTTAGTTGCTGTGGTTACACAAAGGTCAGGGTTGCTTTTAATTAAGCTGTAAAGGCTAATTTTCTCAACAGTGGCAGATTTGCATGATTACTTAGGCTCTGGATAGGTAATGTAACAAAAAGATTGACACCAAACTAATGCTATTATCTGGACATTCGAAAAACAAATACTATAAATAAGACTGTCAGATCTAATAAAATTTTTAATACAAGCAATCAGAAATCCTAGAGTGATAATTATACGGGCAGGAAAGTCCTGCTGAGAATATAGAAGAGCTTGTTCAGGAGGCCCTTATTTCTTGGACCTGGTTTATTGGAGTGTTGTGGACAGATGTGACAGTACATAATTCAAGCATCTCTTCTCATCTGAAAAATTCATGTTTACTAAGCATTTCTGACTAAAGTGTATAAGGGGGGAAAAATCATTATTCCAAATTAGATATTACCCATGCTAGAACAATACCAGACAATTATAATATATATATATATATATTATATATATATATATATATATATACATATATTGTCTGATATATATATATATATATATATATATATATATATAAATTAAAATGTAATTTTTTTTTAATTACCGTAATTAAAAACTTCTGACAGTTGACTATTTGGACCGTACAATACTGTATTAACCCCTTAAGGTCAAAGCCTATTTTCGTTTTTGCGCCTTTGCTTATTCCATTTTAAGTTTAAAAGTCCATAGCGCTTGCATTTTTTCACCTAGAGACGTATATGAGCGCTTATTTATTGCGAAACCAATTGTACTTTGCAATGACTGGCATTATTTTTCCATAACATATGCTGCGAAACCGGAAAAAAATCATTTGCGCTGTCAAATTGAAAAAAAAAAACGAATTTGTTTTGATTTCGGGGAGTTTTGCATTTACGCCGTCCATCCTATGGTAAAACTGACTTGTTATGCATGTTCCTCAAGTCGTTACAATTACTATGATATATAACATGTACAACTAAAAAAATTCAAACCATTGTTAACAAATATACGTTCCTTAAAATCGCTCCATTCCCAGGCTTATAGCGCTTTTATCCTTTGGTCTATGGGGCTGTGTGAGGTGTAAGTTTTTGCGCAATGATGTGTTCTTTCTATCGGTACCTTGATTGCGCATATACGACTTTTTGTTCGTTTTTTATTACATTTTTTCTGGATTTGATGCCACCAAAAATGCGTAATTTTGCACTTTGGAATTTTTTTGCGCTGACGCCGTTTACCGTGTGAGATCAGGAATGTGATTAATTAATAGTTCGGGCGATTACGCGCGCGGCGATACTAAATATGTTTATTTATTTATTTATTTATTAATTTATATTTATAAAATGGGAAAAGGGGGGTGATTTGGACTTTTATTAAGGGGAGGGGATTTTTTATTAATAAAAACACTTTTTTACTTTTTTTTTTTTTACTGTAACTAGAAGCCCCCCTGGGGGACTTGTATATAGACAGCACTGATCTCTCATAGAGATCAATGCTGTGTATATACACAGCAAAGATCGATTAGATCGGTCATAGATTACTATGGCCTGCTGCAGGCCATAGCAATCTATTGCCGAGCCGGGATCAGCGTCATTCCGACGCTGAGGCCCGGCACGGGCAGAAGAACGGATCTGACCCACTAGACACCAGGGATGTGTTTACCTGAGCCTCTAAGTGCAGCTGTCAGGTTTGACAGCTGCACTTAGAGGCTTAATTAGCCGGCGCGGCAACGGGACCCGCGCCGGCTAATAGAGGCACTGCCCGGCTGCACGTGTCAGCCGGGATCAGCGCCGTTCAGAGCGGGGTCCCGGCGGGACCCCGCTCTGAACACCCCGAGCGGCACCATGACGTATCAGATACGTCATGGGTCGCTAAGGGGTTAAAGGGGAAGCAGTAACTTAATGTAGAAACCTATATTATAATATTGTTTATCATTAACAAATAGTTTGTTATTCCTATTTCATGAATGCTTAAAGAGGACCTGTCACCCCCGATGCCGGGGTGATAGGCTCCCAACCCCCGCTAGAGCCCCTTACACTTACTTGAGCGCACCAAGATGAGTCCAACGTTTATAGAGAATGAATGGAGCGTCGGACTCACCATTCACTCTATGAGCGTCGGTCTCATCTCAGCGGCGTGCAGGGCTTCCCGCGGGGATATCTCCGTCCCGGGACCGGCCAAAGAAGCGGGACCTGGCGCGATCAAGTAAGTATCAGGGGCTTTAGCGGGGGTCGGGAGCCTGTCACCCAGGCACCGGGGGTGACAGGTCCTCTTTAATATGCCTTTTTGTACACTGTACAATTAAGTTTATTGGAGCTTTGAAAATATTACTTACCTCACTTGAATGCAGTGACTACACAGCAGGTAGTCTTCGTGATTGCCAAAATTTTTTCTGCTTAAGGCTATGTTCACACAATGTCAAAAATAAAGAAAAGACGGGCAATTTTGATATTTTAAAAAACTTCTGTTTAACTGACTGTAATGGCAATGCATTGAAGTCAATAGGAAGACGGATGTCCAATGCACACAAAGCATTAAATATCGGATGTTTTTACTGCGGACGGCAAAATAATGAACATGATCATTATTTTTGGAAGTCTTTTGCAAACAGTGGACGTTTTTTGTTAGTTGTTCACACAGTTTTTCTTTTGTCATCGTTCTTTCTCAGTTTTTACTATTAACCTCTTAAGGACATAGGACGTACCGGTACGTCCTATGTCCTCACTTGCACTTCAAAGCGGGGCCGCGCGGCGGCCCCGCTTTGAAGTGCCGCGATCCCGGGTGCCGCGTGTAGCCCGGGACCGCCGCTATTAGCGGGCACGGTCTGATCGCCGTGCCCGCTAATTAGCTAATCGGAGGCAGCTGTCAAAGTTGACAGCTGCCTCCGATTACCGGAGGCAACGTTTCCCTGGTGTCTAGTGGGGGAGATCGCTCCTCCGGGACCTTGTCCCGGAGGAGCGATCTCCGTTACTGATGCCGGCCGGGGACGCGTCCAAGATGGCGCCGTCCTCGGCTCGGCACTCGTTCGTTTTCGGCTGCAGCAGCCGAAAGCAAACGAGTGCCGATCTCATGGATCTCTGCAGCATATCTATGCTGCAGAGATCTCAATGAGAGATCACAGTGTATATACTAGAAGTCCCCCAGGGGGGCTTCTAGTATATGTGTAAAAAAAAAAAAAAAAAGTGTTGTTAATAGTAAAAAGCCCCCTCCCCTAATAAAAGTCTGAATCACCCCCCTTTTCCCAGGTTTTAAATAAAAGTAAACAAATAAATAAATAAATAAACATGTTTGCTATTGCCGCGTGCGTAATCGCCCGAACTATTAATTAATCACATTCCTGATCTCGTACGGTAAACGGCGTCAGCGCAAAAAAATCCCAAAGTGCAAAATTGCGCATTTTTGGTCGCATCAAATCCAGAAAAAATTTAATAAAAAGCGATCAAAAAGACGTATATGGGCAATCAAGGTACCGATAGAAAGATCAAATCATGGCGCAAAAAATGACACCTCGCACAGCCCCATAGACCAAAGGATAAAAGCGCTATAAGCCTGGGAATGGAGCAATTTTAAGGAACGTATATTGGTTAACAACGGTTTGAATTTTTTACAGGCCATCAGATACAATATAAGTTATACATGTTATATATCGTTTTAATCGTAACGACTTGAGGAACATGCATAACAAGTCAGTTTTACCCCAGGGTGAATGGCGTAAAAACACATTTCCCCCAAATAAAAGAAATGCGTTTTTATTTTCAATTTCACCACACTTCGAATTTTTTTCTGGTTTCGCAGTATACTTTATGCAAAAATTCAGCCTGTAATTGCAAAGTACAATTAGTGACGCAAAAAATAAGGGGTCATGTGGGTTTCTAGGTGGAAAAATGCAAGTGCTATGACCTTTTAAACACAAGGAGGAAAAACCGAAAACGTAAAAACGAAAATGGGCCATGTCCTTAAAGGGTTAAATTCAATGGACTTTTCAATTAAGACACACATAAAGGGCAATTAGTAATCTCAAACTAGAATAATGTACCAACAGCCATCATTGCACTAAGGGGAGGCCAGGCTGCTAAATGACGTTCGTTATTTTACACTTTAAACGGAGCTGAAAAAATGTGAACATAGCCTACGCCCATCACATTCTGCTCGGGCTGCAGTTGGAAACTCCTATTTTAAGATAAGTTTGGGCTTGGAAAGACATTTAAAGTGTAATCACCCTGCCATGCTTTACCTGGGGTTTGAGGTACAAGTCACAGGGACATATCCAAAGTTTTGTTTGGTCGGGGCTTTCAGCACTGAAAACCCTCCACATCTCAGAAGAACAAGTGGGGAGAAGTGGATGTTAGCATGTTTCACTTCCCTTCCATTAGTCATCTGTGTCCAATTGAGCAGTAGGACGACGAACAGGAGCTACTGCAAGCTTCTCTCAGGTCATTCTGATTGGTTGGTAAATCAGCAGTGAGACCCTGATCAACATAACTTTTGACATGTCTCTAGGACATTAAAGAGCAAGAGAGTCCAGCACCATCCAAGTGTGTGCAAAAAAAATTCAAGCCTTTATTGCATAACCGAGCATACAACAGCAACATTTTGACCCAATAGGTCTTTGTCAAGCATGACATTGTATTTTGTATGGTGACATTACACTATTTAGTATCCCACCACTGTAACAACCCTGTAGTAAGATATCATTGTCTGGATTAACAATTTTGATAGGCTACAGTAATTTTTTTTTGTAAGAGGCATACTGTATGTATACATGATGAAGTGGTTGCAGGCAGTAACTGACACCAGAGGCAGCCCAAAAGTTTCTCTGCAACATAAGAACATACCAGTACTATACAGTTAAAGAAGAACTCCGGTGGTCCAAAAAAAAAAAAAAAAAAAAAAGACTGACACTTAGGATTTAGGAGTGGATTCTGGCAGGACAGCTAATTAACACACATTAAAAATACAGCATTGCCATGCTGTAAAGCTTGTAAGCTGTGTTACAAAGTTTGAATCATAGCCCAGGAACAGAGTAGATATCAGCAGTTGTTTATACCAGCAATGCTATTTTTATACTTATCAAACATAACTTATTATAAATGCTATTTTCAATATGTTATTATGCCTACATTTCATTAGTTGTCTTTGTATATCCTCCCCATGTATTTTATTATACATATGAACATTCATGAACTGTAAGGCTATGTTTACACTGCCAGCCTCCGGGCTGCATTCAGCACATTCCTGCAGCCGATACCTTTGTATCGGCTACAGGAACATTCTTTTTTTACAATTGACTTGCAGTCAATTAACCATGCACTTCAATGTAAAGCGCGTCCGCCGGCTGACTTTACATTGCGTGAACAGCTATTATTTCCGGACGCTGTTCGGTGGACAGCATCTAGAAATAATAGGCATGTACATGTTTTACAACGGGTGTTAAAATAAAGATTTGTGAACACAGCGGATGTGATTGCATTGACGTCAATGCAATGACCCCCCTGCAGTAAAGAACTGACGCTAATTCCATTGCAATCATCATCAGTTCTTCACTGAAATATAACGTTGTGTGAACATAGCCTTATAGTGATACATATTAGTTTCTTTTTTTTTCTTTTTTTTAAGAGATGCAAATTGTAAGGTCTATTTCCTTCCTTCCTTTAAGGCCTTGCATTCCCTTTTGTTTTTGGTCATTTTCCACTAACCTACTAGGGTCGCCTAGAGCTTGTTTCTCTTGTATTAATTATGTAATAGGAAAGTTAAAAGTTTCTACTGAGAATATAGACCTCCTACTGCATCACTGGATGCCTCATGCATATTCATGAGTTTCTATATGAAAGGTTTGCTTACAGTGGAGTTACTGAACAAGGAAATTTTTTGTTATTATTCAATAAAAAAAAAAAAAAACAGTGCTCTGCCAGGGTAGTTATTGCACATTTTTAACTATTACATTGGCTCTTTTTAGTAATCGGTAAGAATTGTGAGCATTTTTTCAGTGTTGTTCTCCTTATAATACACACACAAGATTTAGATTTATGGCTTATCCAGGAACCAATATTTGTGCATTTGCTATGCAGCTGATTTTAATAGATTGTGTTATGTGACACTGTGGGCTAAAGCTTTAGGAAATTGCACTATGACTGATTTTCTAATATATTTCTCAACACTGAAATTGCAACACCAAGAAGGAAAAGTTGTGGAATTATGGAAATCACAGGATTGATAGACACGTCATTGATATGAAAAAAAAAAATGGATACAAAATATTCAAAACATCTTAATTTATTCTGTATCAAGCATAAGTACCATGTGTAGAAATAAATGCACTTACATACCTTAGCATGCTATCAATGAGGATATTAATGGATGTCAGATAAATGTTCTGCCAGACTGAATACACTCTGGTACACAAATCATCAAGATCGTCTGAAGGGAGCTTCCTTTACAATTTACAACAAATGACATCCTAGAGATGCTTGATGGAACACAAATCCAAAAGAAGGTCACTGTAGCACGTTTAGGCCATGCAGCTGCTCACAGTAAACAGAGTAACATGTGGCCTGGCTTTGTTGAGTTAAAAAACAGCTCTTGGCACAGTTCAAAAAAGTGGCCAGGCTACTGGTTCCATGACCAAATCAATGTAAAGCTGAGCTCTCAGTGTGCCTAGAATGAAGATTAGAGGAGCTGGCTATCATATATTATACCATACCCAGTAGAGCGATTTAACATTCCCTCTGCAACATTAAGATTTCAACACCGAAAGGACAAATGGTTAGGGTGCAGAGTAAGACAGCAATGGAGCCTTTAATGGTTGTCTTTTTTTAAACGTGTTCCACTTTTGTCTTGGATGCAATAATACCCAGAGATTAGTCTGACTACATTAGCAACACCATGAAGAGTCATTCATGAAGTACTGTAACTGTACACCGGTCCTACTCCTGGGATAATGGTATGGGGTGATATAATGCACAGTAGCCAGACACCTCTAGTTTTTTTTCCAGGTACTGTATACTAACAGCTTAGCATTATATTGATTGTGTCATGGAGCCAGTAGTAGGGCCATTTCTCTGAAGTGTCCCAAGAACCATTTTTTAACATGACGATGCCAGGCTGCATAATGCTTCTTTTACTGTGAGCAGCCTGTGTAGCCTTAACATGCTAACATGGCCTACAGTCATCTCTGGACTTCTGGAAAGTCATTTTTGGCAATTGCAAAAGTAGCTGCCAGCAGATGATCTCAATGGTTCACATGCCTGAGTGCATTAAGCCAGGAAGAGCATTCCTCATATAGCCATTAATAACCCCAACCTCAGAATGCCAATGTATGTAACTGCTGTATTTCCGTGCCAGCCGCTCATGCTCAATACTAAGTAAATTGAGATGTTTTGAATATTTTGCTGATCAGTGATGTCCTGGGATTTCCATCATCCCATGGCTTGGGACTTGGTGTGTCTGTCTAATAGATGGCTGACATGGAGGACCATGTGACCATTCCTTGCCCTCACTTTCCTCCATAGGCATAAAGAGGCTCAGTGGTGGACACTGGGGGCGGGACATGGTCACATGCTTCTCCATGTCCTCCATCTAACGAACAGACTCACCACAGAGCAGGGCAGCCCAGGCTAGAGAAGAGTCTGATTTTAGCATTATTAGGTACAAAAGGAGCTGCTATCAGTAAGTGCAGTGACTACACTTACTTATACTGTACATTGAACAATTTTACTCTAAATTGGCCAACCCCTTTAAGTAGGAATCGTCTCATTACAATGACGTCTCCTGCTTTAAGTTATTCAAATACGTTGGGTACCAGAAAACAAGCTCTCATTTCCATGCAGAACATTAAACTGCAATGGTAGACCTTTCATACAATTACATTTTAAAAACTGTTTAGTAGTAACAGTATAACCCACTTGATGTCTGATTGTTACTATAAACTTCATAAGATTTCAACTCCATTGCATACAGAGCATCAACTGCAACTGTAAACTCTTCATATATTTAGAAAGCGATTAACCTTATTTTTCCTAACTTTTTTCAAAATTGATGTGGGGTATACTTTATTAAAAAAAAGTCTCTGGAGTACAACTCTCAAGAACTATTTTGGTATTCTACTTACAGGCACCAAATATATCAGAGCATCAAAGGGGCATCCATATTGACCATCTTATTAATAACTCAGGATAGATTTTATGTCCACTAGAGAAATAAAAAAGTAGATTTTATCCTAATTGCAACATAGCACCATCCTGAAACAGCAGAGTGATTGAGCTGCTCATCACTTGCTGCATCTTCCCGGTTCTATACTCCAGGGAGAGGGACCCCAGCTCCGCTCCTGAAATATGCCTCTCACACCTCTAACTCCAGGTCATCAGCAGTCGAAGCCACTAGGAAAATCATAAGGCACAGTATCCCTGTAGAGCAGGGCCATGATGCAACCCTACCAGGAACCAAAAAGCATTGTGCTGATGTCAAGTTTAGCTAGGGAAAAAGTAACATCAAGTGACATAGGGAGTGGAGTAGAATGCCACAACAATAAGGCAAAGGCTTCTCATACAGTATGCTCAGCACCCTTCAATGACTAGGTATACACATGAAAATGCCCTTTCATAAATATCCCTTCTAGGCATGTGTGAATTAAATATTACCCATATGTAATCACAGATTTATCATTATTATTATTATTATTATTATTATTATTATTTTATTTTTTTTAGAAAGAATTACTCAAGTGAAAACAGACATTTATGTAACAAGCTTTGGACCGGTGTCAGATACAGAAATGGTAAGATGTATTAGAGAAAAGAAAGAATTCACTCTCTGATAGCTATAATAGTAATTAAAGGGAATCTGTAACTAGGTTTATGATGCCTTAAATCAGGGCACTGTAGTCTAGTCACAGGAATGGTGAACAGATCTGTCTATTACTTGTATAATTCTGTTCAACCGTTCTCCTAATATGCAGAATAGGATTCTAGCCCCTCCCCTCGTCCTCCACCTCCTTATTGACAGTTGACTGCCTATATACAGAATGGATAGATAACTGCCAATGAGCAGCTGGTGGGCGGAGTTTTCTGCTTCTCATGACTATTCAGGACTACTGGGCTCATGCACATAATGGAAAGGACTACTTATGGTCCATGTTATTCAGGAGGATATCTCTGAATCAGCTGCACAGAACAATGTAAGTGATACATCGTTCTGTTCAGCTTCTCTGTCACTAGTTTACGCTACCCTTAGATAGGACAGCATAAACCTGCTGACAGTCTCTTTAAGCTGTTTTCTATACTCCTCATAATTGAAATTGCAATACCAAGAAGGAAAAGTCATGGAGCTATGGAAATTGCAGGACATCAATGGTCGTATCTTTATGATTGGCGTGTCCAGGTTGATTTAGTGCAGCACAATTACTCAGACAATTAATAACTTCATTGATAGCATGCCAAGATGTGCAAGTGTGTATGGCACACATACTCGATACTGAATAAATCAAGATGTTTGGAAGATTATTTCTTTTTTTATGACTTGCATATCATTAATTTGTCTATTGATCATGAGATTTCCATAATTTCATGACTTTTTCTTTTTGGTTTTGCAATTTTAATGAGTGAAAAATACTGTATTAGGCTATGTTCACACAACGTATATTTTCGTAGAATTAAATGATTATTACGAAAATATACGTTACTTCTCCGTCTATGGGATCTATATGGTAGCCAAATTTTAGAGACCAGAACTGATTAAGGTTTGCTCATCTACAGAGAAAGGCTATGTTCACACAATGTCAAAAATGGAGAAAAAACGTCCGATTTCGCTATTTTAAAAAAACGTCCGTTTTTGCAGCAATTTAACTGACTTCAATGCATTAGTTGTTCACACACAGTTCTTCTTTTGTCACTGTTCTTTCTCCGTTTTTACTATTAAATTCAATGGATTTTATTAATTAAGCCACAACCAAAGGCCAATTAGTAACCCCAAACTAAAATATTGTGCAAACACCCGTCATTGCACTAAGGGGATGCCTGGCTTCAAAAAACGTATGCTATTTCAGACTAAAAATAACGGGCGTCATTTTAAACGGAGCTGAAAAAAAACGTTGTGGGAACATAGCCAAACAGTACTATACTATTTTGGGAAAAAATACCTCTTTAAAAAAAAAACTGTCAACATCTTATGACACATTAAACAGTACCTATTATTAAAAATAACTTCTGACATGCCATCAGGCATGTCCAAAGTTATTGATCACAGCCAGGTCTCACTGCTGTGATCTGGAGTCACAGAGAGAACAAGGCAGCCCTGTCATTCACTCTCGACAATATCTCTGTAGCGGCCAATTCCGACAATGTGAGTCTATGAGGCTTCATTGTCGGAATTAGTGGCTGGTCAGGGAGTGGATTGTGCTGCCTTTGTGCTCTCTCCCCGGCTATAACCCCTGATCACAGCGGGTCTCAGCAGTGAGACCCACTGTGATCAATAATGTTTGACATGTCTGATGACATGTCAAAAGTCATTTTTTATGACAGGAACTCTTTAAAGCACTTTCAAAAGAATGTATATAAACTAACATTGATTACATAAAAAGAGTGATTAATTGTGCCTTCGTTTTTCAGGAATATACCATTGATGTATTTTTCCGCCAGAGCTGGAAGGATGAAAGACTTAGCTTTCAAGGACCAATGCAACGTCTTCCTCTTAACAACCTATTGGCTAGTAAAATCTGGACACCAGATACCTTTTTCCATAATGGTAAAAAATCTATTGCTCACAACATAACAACCCCCAACAAACTACTACGCCTTGAAGATGATGGCACACTTCTCTATACAATGAGGTAAGATGAATATTGGTTTGAATACTGGACCCAACCTACTGGGATAATTACCTAATGTAATAACCCATGGTGCACCAATATTAATTCTCTTGGAATCCACAAAAGTAAATATTTTTATACTGTTTATTATTTGATTTACTACATAAAACCCTGTGTTTAAATATGTATTTTTCTGTTAAATCATTTTGAGGACAGTAATCTTGCCTGAGCTTGTACTCTTCTCTTTTACCAGCTATTCAGAGATGTGCTTTACAGCAGTCATGTAGATGTAGAAAAGTGGTGCATGGAGAGGAGTAACAGTGTACCTGACATCATAAAAAGCTTTTGACATGTCATAGAGACATGTCAAAAATTTTGATCAGTCTGAGTTTTCAGACCCATAACAATTGTTTTAACAAACCAAGAAAAGACCGTGCTAAGTGCGGTCCTTTCCTGGCTCTGTATAATGCAGGAGTCTTGCTCATAATAAAGGTCTATGGAGCCTGACCCTTTTCACTGACAGCGGCGAGCAGACCAAGCTGCAGTGCGGTCCTCTCCTCGCTCGTTCTCATGGCTGGTACAGGTCTGAACACTCCGATCTCGGACCAATCAAAACTTTTGACATGTCTCTATGATATCAAAGCAAGTTCAAGCCAGAGAATGCAGCAACAGACAGCACTTCAAATCAAGCAGTGAAAGGCTGCTATTGTTGATCCGAAACGTTGCACTCTGGTGAAAATAAAAACACTACTTGATTTGAAGTGCTGTCTGTTGCTGCATTCTCTGGATTGACACGAACCTGGGTCCGGTTTAGTGAGGCGAGCACTACATCAATTTCTTTGCATTTGTCCTGTGCTGCTGTTGTTGCTATACTTGGAAAGCAAGTTCAAGCAGCACTGTTGTAGTCAAAGGGTCCACAGAGACAATAGGATGGGGGATTCACGCCAGCAGGTTAGCAATCCAAGCGAGCAACACTTATATAACCAACCGAAAAGAGAACGTCTGACAGCATCCAGAGATGAATCTCAAGTTTCTTTTATTGCATATCCAGTTACATGAATAAAAATGAAATGTTTTGACTTGTTCTGGTCTTTATCAAGCATGATAAATCAAGCATCAAGTTAATCTCTGGATGCTGTTGGACGTTCTCTTTCTGATATGTCTCTATGATAAATCAGCAACAGTAATCCTACCTGTGGTAATAGTTAACTGCTGAGTTAACTGCTGAGATGTAACCTATGCAGAACATGAACTGTCATCTAATTTTTTTCATCTTAGTGGTCTGTAGCAAGAGTTGCTGCAAAAATTTTATGTAGGCTTCTTGGCCACATACATTAGGCTCAGTTGCCTGTGAGAACTCAATTAGATTTAGGCTATGTTCACACTACATAAAAGTATGGCCATTTTTGCCATCGGCAACAACGGCCATACTTTGTATGGGTGAACAATGCCTATTGTTCCATGGGATCCTGGCCGGAGCGTATACACATTGTGATCCCGGCTGGGATCCTGCACGGGGCCGCAAATAACTGACATGTCAGTTTTCTGCGGCCGCAATTCAATGTTACGCGCTGATGCGCCCGCATCAGAACCCTGCGGCCCGGATGATCCAGGCAGAGACCGGCCGTTTTGCGACCCGACCGGATCACGGAACGGCCGGTCTCTATACGTTGTGTGAACATAGCCCTAACATGAATTCCTCTTTGGTGATGGGGCTAGCTGGGGAGAGAGACACACGCAAATTGGTGTAAAGTAATATCTTGGTTCCCGAATACCTTGGTGTTTGTACAGTTTGCTATTGGAACAAAATCTCCCCCGGAAGTGTTACTCGGTACTTGAAGTTTTTTTTCGGTATCTGAACAAAATCAGGGGAGATAACTGTCAGCTTATCTATTGTCCAGCTGACAGTTATTGAGGTGTTTGGAAACAGGAGTGGAGATTCCCATCATAACGCCAGGAATCCCTGCTCTGTGTTCCCCTCAACAGGGACAGAGGCAGGAGTTGGTGACTGTTTAAACTTGACACCGTTCTCCTACTTCTCTCAGCTGCGGGGGCACCCTGTTAAGAAGCGGGGATTCCTCTCATTATGATGGGAATCTCTGCTTCTTTACAGGGTGTTTCCCGCAGCTGAGAGAAGCAGGACAGCAAATTTAGACAGCTACTCACTGCTGCCTCTCTCTGGGGAACACCCTGTAAAGAAGGGTTGACTTTTTGTTACTGTTGTATGTAAATGAAGATCAAGTGCCCAGGGGGTGTTCCCCTCACATAGCAACAGCCCAGAGATAGCCAGCCCATTTTTTCTTATTCACCAGCTCTGTGCTTGCTTGCATATGGCCCTATTTGACTGATTGCCACTAGGCTAATTTACTGCATGGATGTGGTGAATAAGAGAAGATGGTCTGAATCTATGTTGGGAAACGTCCCCATGACACTTAATTTACATACTGCCAAAAGGCTTGTAACTTGACAGAACTGGAAGAAACTATTGTTTTTTTTACCCCTATATAGCTGCTGAAAGGTCTGCTTTAACTTTCAATTTTATTTTTACAATAAAACAAAACACAGTGTATATTTAAAAAGCAATGTCAAGTACAGTGATTCTAAAATGAGCAGTCATGTGATGGTCAGCTTCTGCATATTCATTTATCTTCCATTAGACATAATTTACCACTGATTTCCTCTTAGGTGACAATTTAGAGTAAACACATGTCCAGTGGATGCTTTACAATTAGAACATCATTGCTAATCTAGGGCAATAGTAAGGACATTTACAATGCGGTTGTGGCAATTACTAAGCAGTAAAATTAACAAGCTACAACCACAAATAGCTTCAAAGGATGATCAACTGTAAAATGAGTGACATAAAGGAAATTAAATGTGCTGAACAATTTGTGAGATTGCTCTATAATGATGTGTTTCATTTAGCCTCTAATAGTAATATAGCTTAGACACTACATGCACGCTGACCACTTGCTTATTTTAGTGGGCCTGACATGTAAAATATTGTATTTGCAGTAAAAGTAGTTTATAGTTTATAACTAGAGATGAGCGAACCGGGTTCGGGTTAGAATCGATCCGAACCCGAACGATCGGAATTTGATTAGCGGTGGCTGCTGATGTTGGATAAAGCTGTAAGGTTGTCTGGGAAACATGGATACAGCCAATGACTATATCCATGTTTTCCACATAGCCTTAGGGCTTTATCCAACTTCAGCAGCCACCAGAAATCAAATGCCGAAAGTTCGGGTTCGGATCGACTCGAGAATGCTCGAGGTTCGCTCATCTCTATTTATAACCCTTGTCTAACACCTAAGAACAACAAGAGAATCCCTTAACATACATCATTCTTCAGGTATCATATAAAGCCCCCTCCCTTCCGGCCCACACACACAATCTACTGTACATATTTTGACTGAAGAATGAAGAAGGATGTCATGGTGTTACTTCTACTTTACAGCAACAAGAGAGTTAATAAGAGTTTACGATGAAATGCTGTTGTCCACCCATTTGGCCATAAGCCCTTGTCATACACCTTGCTCTCTCTGAGCCTTGCACTAGCCATGACATTAGTACGACAATAGGGCGACAATTGTGTCCAAAGTGTTTCTTTATGACTAAGGGTAGAAAACTTGAACATGAGTAGAACATATAGTAGAATGTAACTATGCACAGGTATATAAATAGTATTTATATGGTCATATTGATGTATCTACCCCTACCTTTCTTGGGATTTAAATATTCCATTTTCTTATGATACAAATTTAATACAATATCACATGCCAGCAATAATAATAGGCTTCAAATCATAACTCAGCATGTTTTGTATTTATTGTTGTAAAGATTATAAATAGTGAGAAGACCCCGGGTCCGTACTACAAGGTATGGGTCTGTACCTGGACTTGAACATGCATTTTAATGCCAAAATCCGTGTTCGGAACGGGCATTTGTCACAGCAATAAAGTTTGTTGAAAGACTGCAAACTTTATGGCTGCGGACAATGCATATTCCACTACAGCCATGCTCAGTATGCTGGCTGTGATGGGACATATGACCCCGCTGTATAACAGCCCTGATCACATGTATTGCCACCATTTGGCTCCTCATTAGTCTAAGGACAGGGTACTGCTGCTTGGCAGGAACAAAAAGGCAGGGATATAGTATTTTACTAAATGTTCTTCGTGGGCGAAAAAAAAAAGTTTTGCTGCAGTTGGGCCATCATTGGCTAATATATACAAGTGTTGCTGCAGATAGGCAATGAGTGTGTGGCTAATATATACAGGTGTTGCTGAAAATAAGTAATTAACCCCTTCACATCAGCAATCTGTATATATACATTCCTATTGCACATACCCCGTGCAGTAGGAATGTATATATACATTCCTTTACTGACGGGGGCTTTGTGATAAGAGTGAGATCACTGCAGGGAGTGCGATCCCGCTCTCATCTGTGACCAGTGCCGGAGGTAATGAAAGTCAGCTGCGATCCAGCAGCCGACTCTCATTAACCCCTTAAACACTGCGATCTACAGCGATCACAGCGTTTAAGGTGCTCAGTGACAGATCAAGCATCTGTCACTGAGTGATTGGGACCCCCGCAGCCATGCTTCGGGAGTCCCGATCGCATGCACTGACAGGTGGAGGTAAGCTCCTTACCTCCGTCCTGTTGGATCGGCGATCTATGTGTAAAGTCTGCTCTCAGGCAGGCTCTATACATAGATCGCCTATAACACTGATCTATGCTATGCTTTGGCATAGCATAGACCAGTATATGCAATCTAATTATTGCATATTTTACAGTAAATAAAAGTGTTAAAAAAGTGTAATAATAAATTTTGAAAAGTATTAAAAAAAAACCTATAAACCCCCTCCCAATAAAAGTTTAAAAGACCCTCTTGCCCATTATAAAGGTAAAAAAATAAATAAATAAACATATTATATATCGTAGCATGCGGAATTGTCCGATCTATTAAAATATAACATTATTGTTCCTGCATGGTGAACAGTGTAAGCAGAAACAAATAAAAACCCCACTAAATTTGCTGATTTTATTAAATTATATATCACAAAAAAAAATTAATAAAGAGCAATCAAAATTTTTCTGTTACACCAATATGATATTAATAAAAACTAGAGATCATGTCTCAAAAAAAGACACCTCAACCAGCCCTGTAGGTGGAAAAATAAAAGCGCCATGTCTCTTAGAAGGCAGGGAGGAACATTGCATTAAAGGGCTCTGTCTTGAAGGGGTTAGTGTCACTGAACCTAGAGCCCCACCAGGTGTTCACATCTTGTCCCCACTTCTTATATGAAAGAGCAAAAAGAACATGGGGATTTGTATTTGGACCCCTACTAATCTAACATTGTGGATAGGTGAACACATGAAACACTCCTTTAATTTATACTTTCTTAGATAACATTCTTAAATAGTAACAATATAAAAACTTTTATGAACACGCACCTTTATTGTAAAGAAACTTTCTTATTCAAAATATATTGATTATATCTTTATCATTTTCTACTTTAATGCAGATTTCATATAAAACCAATGCATGTATTGTGTGACTTTGTACTGTTGTACTCAAAGTGGAACGCTTTATTTTCAGAAAATCTCTGCTTGTTACATAAATACTAAAAAAGATTTAGCTTAAGTAACTAAATTTGCAAATCAATGGAAACAACAGTTGAATGTTTCCAAATGTAAACAAAAGGACTTGAGGAGAATAAATCTTCCATCTGAGTATATTATTGGCAGTTCTGTGTTGAAAAAAGACTTCAGAAGAGAAGGATTTAGGGGTAATGATTTCTTACCATCTTGAAATGAGTCACCAGTGCAACCAGGCAATAGAGAAAGCTAATTGTATGCTGGGCTGTATAGCTAGAGGTATAACCAGTAGGAAGAGGGAGATTATGATCCCGCTGTATAGAGCTCTAGTGAGACCACTTCTGAAATACTGTGTCCAGTTATGGTGACCGCATGGGGGAAAATAACAAAGGGTATTAACTCACCTCTCCCTGTGCTTCTTTAGCGATGGATTGCCAGGTTCTCCAGCGCTGCGGATGTTACAACCCAGCTGATGGACTGGCCACACAGCCAGTCAGTGACAAGGGTGGGACGAGCATTTCCCCGCTCATCACAACTTTGGGAAAAATGCCTTCCGGCAGGGGTCCTGGGGCTAGGCCGATGGCGCATTGTGGGCACAGGGAGAAATAAACAATGCTTTATTGTTACTCTCTCCCATGCTACCTGAGAAAAAATAACTGAGGCTGGACTTCTCCTTTAACCCGTTAAGGTCAAAGCCAATTTTCGTTTTTGCGCTTTTGCTTATTCCATTTTAAGTTTAAAAGTCAACAGCGCTTGCATTTTTTCACCTAGAGACGTATATGAGCGCTTATTTTTTGCGAAACCAATTGTACTTTGCAATGACAGGCATTATTTTTCCATAACATATGCTGCGAAACCGGAAAAAAATCATTTGCGCTGTCAAATTGAAAAAAGAAATAATTTGTTTTGATTTCGGGGAGTTTTGCATTTACGCCGTTCGTCCCATGGTAAAACTGACTTGTTATGCATGTTCCTCAAGTCGTTACGATTACTATGATATATAACATGTATAACTTTTATTGTATCTGATGGCCTGTAAAAAATTCAAACCGTTGTTAACAAATATACGTTCCTTAAAATCGCTCCATTCCCAGGCTTATAGCTCTTTTATCCTTTGGTCTATGGGGCTGTGTGAGGTGTCATTTTTTGCGCCATGATGCGTTCTTTCTATCGGTACCTTGATTGCGCATATACGACTTTTTGATCACTTTTTATTACATTTTTTCTGGATTTGATGCGACCAAAAATGCGCAATTTTGCACTTTGGAATTTTTTTGCGCTGACGCCGTTTACCGTGCGAGATCAGGAATGTAATTAATTAATAGTTCGGGTGATTACGTGTGCGGCGATACTAAATATGTTTATTTATTTGTTTATTTATTAATTTATATTTATAAAATGGGAAAAGGGGGGTGATTTGGACTTTTATTAGGGGAGGGGATTTTTTATTAATAAAAACACTTTTTTACTTTTTTTTTTACATGGACTAGAAGCCCCCCTGGGGGGCTTGTATATACATAGCACTGATCTCTCATAGAGATCAATGCTGTGTATATACACAGCAAAGATCCATCAGATCGGTCATAGATTGCTATGGCCTGCTGCAGGCCATAGCAATCTATTGCCGAGCCGGGATCAGCGTCATTGAGACGCTGAGGCCCGGCACGGGCAGAAGAACGGATCTCCCCCCCGCGATCGCATCGCGGGGGGGAGATCCGACCCACTAGACACCAGGGATAGTGTGCATAAAGCACTTCAATGCAGCTGTCAGAAAATTTAATTAAAAAAATAGCACAAGAACAAGGGGGCAAAATCTGAGATTGGATGGGGGGGAAAAATCTGAAACAACATAAAAAAATATTACTGTACTGTAACATCCCTGGGATAAATATATATCTATCCTAAGATAATAAGAAAGAAAATATAGTACTAAAAGGGCAGGCTAGATGGACCAAGAAGTCTTTCTTCTATGTTTCTAATTGAAAATTGTGCATTTGTCCTCAGATAAAATTTTTGCTTACATCTATAAAACGATGATATACAAATGCATTAGAGTTAAATTTCTGGGTTATATATATATATATATATTTATATAAAAACAGGCTGCTCCAGATATACAGGCCATTACTGTGATTGATAACTTTGCTATATCTATATCGTTATAGTGTTTAACAGTTCTGTTATGGTCCAGATGAACAGATATATATTTTAACTCTTCAAAGGTCCTAATACCAGTGATTGTAGTGGATTATGACTTCTCTTTTCTTCAAAACGCTAAGATGACCGGGGCACATGTTACACCTTTTCTGCTATAATATCTAGTTTCTGCACTATACATTCTAATTAAACATCTTTAAAGCATTCCTACCATTTGGCCAGTGCGGCAGGATAGGTTGAAAAGCTCCTGCAGGTACATTGTTGTCTTCTGAAACATGCGGTGGACTGAACACCCAGAAGCTCCTTAGACTGCGTTATAAGCATTTAAAGTGCTTTAAGGAATTCCATCCACTGCCTGCTTCAGAAGAGGACAGTGTACCTGCCGGAGTTTTTAAACGTATCCCTCGCACTGGGCAAATAATAGGAATGCTTTATGGATATTTCTTTGAAATATATAGTGAAGAAACAAATAAGTTGATTTATTACTGTGTTTATTCAAGGCTTCTGGTTTACATTGAAAAAATATTGTGTATGTGCCTATTGCTATGTTTATGATGCTCCTGGGCATCACTGAATATTTCAGAAAAGATGGTGAAGCCATTTGACTCATTCAATAAAGAGACTGATAGTGCTGGACTGGTGATAGTAAAATCATTACTACCATACCTAAAAATCCTGCATTCATTTCCTATTATTATCTGCTGTATTACTATTATTGCTTTGGAGGTGGGCCTAGAGTTCCCTCAGCAGATGTAACTGAGCCTTTTACAAATCTCACAGAGTGTCACACAGTATTGACCAACAGGCAGGTAAGTGGACTGTGGGATTGAGCAACTATTTGAGATTTCTAAAGGACTTGATAATGTCAACTGAGCCATAGGCATTGAGAGAATGCAAAATGGTAAAGCATAGACAGGCCTTTAAGTGGCAGAATACAACACCCGGCCTGACCTCTTGTCTTGATTTTTTTTGTAGCCCATGCTATTTTTATTAATAATAATAATAATAATAATAATAATAATAATAACAACAACAACAACAACAACAGATTATAACTACTTTTTATTGATATAGAGCTCCATATACCCTGCTTAGACTTTCAGATTAGATTGGACTTTAGGCAGCCAGAAGGTTAACTAAGGTTATATGAGTGTGAAAAGTCTGGGTCTGGGTTTTCAGACCGCGACTGATTGCTAAAATGGGCCAGGAGAGGAGGACGGATAAGAGCTCTCCTGGTCTCAGTGCAGGAGAAAATCTCCATAGACTATGAAATATACCTGAAAAGCAAGGCTCTTCTCCTGGCTCATTACAATAGATGGAGGTCTTAACAGCCAAACCAAAAACAATCAAAACTGCTAACATGTCTCTAGGATACTTTAACTCTGTAACGCCTGGAGTAGTGGATCCACTGGACCGTCACCAGCGATGGCACTAACCTCACCAGGGAGCGGAGTCTAAGGGGCCGATGTTATTCACCAGAGCCCGCCGCAAGGCGGGATGGACTTGCTGCGGCAGGCGACCCCCAGGTCGCTACCCCTGGCTTGGTTGCTAGTGACGGCAGGCGAGGCGTGGCAGGAGCAGTAGGCAGGAGATAGTGCTGGCAGAGGTCTGTAGGCGTAACCGCAGGTGACAGGCTGAACACAGGAGCAATGGAGTGACAGGGGAGCAGGAACCAGGAACAAGGACTAGGGACCAGGTAGCGGATAGGTATCAGGAACAAGGACTTGGGACCAGGTAGCGGATAGGAATGAGGAACAACAGGGGGCTGGGCAAAACGCTATGGGAAGCATGTAGAGGCTCCAACACAAGGGACAGGGCATGCTGGGATTTATAGGGAGTGATTGGTGCAACTAACCAATTAAGGGCGGACTGGCCCTTTAAACCTGAGACAGCCGGCGCGCGCGCGTCCCCGCCTCCTAGGGACGGCACGGACGGAGACAGGAGCGGAGGAGAGGTGAGGCGCCCCCAGGGGCCGAACTAGTCCCTGCACAAGGACCCCGGCGGCTGCATGGGGCAGGAGGAGGTCGCGGCGGCGGCCCGGAACATGGGACGCCGCCGCGGCCGTGACAAACTCTAGGGATACTTTAACTCTATATTTTTATTTTTATTGAGGGATTTAGGATTCTGCATCAAAAAAATAATAAGCACAGAATTTTGGACCTAATGAATTATAAATGGTGGCAAATATTTAATTTTTTGCTCTCTGTATTATTCCTTTGTACAGTTTCACCATCTTTTTAAAACCCAAGTTATTTGTCTTGGTATTTTAAGCAGATTCAAATAAGTAATTTCATTCAGTTCACTGTCAAATCCTTTGATCTTTAGCTAAAGAACAGGTATGGGGTCCAGAGCCTAAGGGGCCAGTACATGTCATAGGGATCAAAAGAACACAAAAGAGAGTATCCATGTGTTACGTTACACCCCCTCAGACCTTCTACTAGGCATAAGACAATATATCAGTCTAGACTAAAGAAGTCTTTTATTTTTAAATCTTACTGCTCCCATCATCAATGCAGCATCCAGAATAGTTCATCTCTCTGATATTTATACTATTTTACTTTGTACCTCAGTTTTAAGGGGTTCTCCAGGAAATAAAGAAAATGAAATACAAAAGAAAAAAAAACAATGCAAGAAGATGTTCTTACATGCCTTTTATAATTTTTGCCTGTTTATCTTATCTAAGGGATAATGTACACATTATACAAAATAGACCTTGTGACATTACTACACATACAACCTATCATAGCACAAAGAAGGACAGGTGGTGTCATGACACAAAGCATGGAACTAATGTAAGCCACCCTCTCATCTCAGCCTGATCACAAGAAGATTATGCTTTATTATATTGGGATACATGTAGGTTGCTAAATGTTGCTTACATTTACCCCAGTATTATACTATATACAATATGGCCAAAACTGTGCTGCCTTCTATGTCCTTGTGCCTTGGAGCTGCACACAAACATAGCTAAAAGAAAGGAATGACCAGGTGCAGGCTCGTTCTTCTTGAGGAGAGTAACATAAAGACGTGTAGAACTATACCTGGCTCCACTTAAAATTCTGGGAAGAAAGGATAAGCAAAAGAGCTCTCTTACACCACCTTGGTGGCTTTACCTTCAAGTCAGTGTTTGGCTCCAACTGCATAGCCCCCAAAGCATACGGACAGATGAAGTAAGGAGGGATAAGGTATAGGCTTTTGTGGGGAATGTAGTTTTCTGACAGTGTGTACTCTCTTTCTCTTTTAGCTGTGTCTGTGCCTTTCAAGATATGCAAGAACAGGGCCAGGGGCGTAGCTAGGATTCACGGGGCCCCATAGCAAAATTTTTTAAGGCCCCCCCCCATATTTTTCGCTTTATAGGACGCGCCTTTTGATAAGACGCACCCCTGATTTTAGGGGGGAAAATAGAAAAAAAATATTTTGCTTATTGTCACAGTTTGGAGATAGCAGCAGTGTAATTGGTGCCAATCCCCCCATATAGTGCCCCACATAGTAGCCAATGCCCTCATAATATAGTGCTCCCCATATAGTAGCCAATGCCCCCACATAGTGCCCCTACATAGTAGCCAATGCCCCCACATAGTAGCCAATGCCTCCATATAGTAGCCAATACCCCCACATAGTAGCCAATGCCCCCATATAGTGCCCCCCATATAGTAGCCAATGCCCCCATATAGTGCCCACCATATAGTAGCCAATGCCCCCATATAGTGCCCCCCATATAGTAGCCAATGCCCCCATATAGTAGCCAATACCCCCACATAGTAGCCAATGCCCCCATATAGTGCCCCCCATATAGTAGCCAATGCCCCCATATAGTGCCCCCCATATAGTAGCCAATGCCCCCATATAGTGCCCCCCATATAGTAGCCAATGCCCCCATATAGTAGCCAATACCCCCACATAGTAGCCAATGCCCCCATATAGTGCCCCCCATATAGTAGCCAATGCCCCCATACAGTAGCCAATGCCGCCATATAGTAGCCAATGCCCCTATACAGTGCCCCCATAGAAGACAGTGCCCCCCATAGTAGCCAATGCCCCCATACAGTGCCCCCATAGAAGACAGTGCCCCCATAGTAGCCAATGCCCCCAGACAGTAGCCAATGCCCCATATAGTGCCCCCATAGTAGCCCCCCTGTGACCAGAAAAACAACAAACAGGCTACTCACCTGTCCGCCGGCCCCAGCAGCTCCTCTCCCGACACTCCGGTCTCCCGTCATCCTCATCTGCCGCTGCAGAACACTTCCGGGACACAGGCAGCGTCTCTGTACCCCGCTGCCTGTGCCGGAGGATGACGGGAGACCGGAGTGTCGGGAGAGGAGCTGCTGGGGCCGGCAAACAGGTGAGTGGGACAGCGATCCCCTCCGCCTGCCCAGCCCGCCCCCTCCATCGCCGCTTAGCCAATCAGGAGCCCAGGAAAGTGCTGCTCATTGCACTTTCCTGGGCTTCTGATCGGCTCAGCTGAGCGGCGATAGAAGGGGCGGGCGGGGCGGGCGGGGGGATGGCTCAGGGCCGCTCACTATGCATATGCATAGTGAGCGGCAATACAGGGGGCGGGGGCATGTTTTAACGCAGGGGCCCAGGCCCCCTGAACCCCCGGGCCCCATAGCGACGGCGTACCCTGCCCCCATGGTAGCTACGCCAGTGAACAGGGCCCTATACAGATACAGCTGAAGTAAGAACAGCCTGAACTTGTGTCTGTAATAATGTGACAGGGACCATTATAAAAAAACAAAAAAACAAAACAAAAACAAAACTGTACTTTGTGCCTTAGACATGCTGAGCAGATAGAAAGTTTAATATAATCAAGCACTCCTATAATGAGATGAGCAGTCCCATATACCAAACTCTACCAGGTTCAGTATTAGCAACACTTAAAGCGACTCTGTACCCACAATCTGACCCCCCCAAACCACTTGTACCTTTGGATAGCTGCTTTTAATCCAAGATCTGTCCTGCGGTCCGTTTGGCAGGTGACGCAGTTATTGTCATAAAAAAGTAATTTTAAAATTGCAGCCCCATGCCCTATGGGCGTATCTGATTCAGCCCATGTGCTGTAGTAACACAGGTGGGGAATAGGAAGCAATCTGTCTGGAGCATTCCTAATGATGAGGAGGGACGGAGGGGTGGTGCAATGTTAGGGCACAAATACACCCGTAGGGCATGGAGCTGCAATTTTAAAAGTAATTTTTTATGACAATAACGGCATCACCTGCCAAATGGACCGCAGGACAGATCTTGGATTAAAAGCAGCTATCCAAAGGTACAAGTGGTTTGGGGGGTCAGATTGTGGGTACAGAGTCGCTTTAATATGATACAAATGGGGATAACGCTCCAACACTCTTCAGGTATATAACACACTTGTAAAGCAATCCACTACCTCTCAGTAACGAGGCTGTACAAGATATTTTCTTTTATTGCTATCCATGTCAGAGTTTATGCATAGGCCTCAGATATCATGTCCAAACACCCAGACATGCCATTCTGCTGTGGACATTTCAGAGGGCATGCCTCCGTCCTCATGCACAGAGACACATCTGTGCACTCAGAAGACATACATAAACAACCAATCACATTATACATTTATAAATTATTTGTTTCATTACTATAATCGTAAATATCCACACATGATCATGACTATATAGAGGAGAATGAACACAACGACACACTCTGCACAGTGGTGATGTATGTAAAGAATCGACAGATAAAGCAAAAAACAAGTGGCAAAAACAAAGTGATTGAAAAACTTAAATGAAAATAAACACACATTTGGGAAATTCACATTTATGTCTCCTATTTGAGGGATTTTTTTTTCTTTTTTCTGATTAAGCTGTTAAAACTAAGATCAGCATAGAAAGATTTATGTTATGCCTATTTCTCACCACTAGAGGTCAGAATTAGTCTATCTTTTGCAATACACAGTGATTGAAAACCTGTTTAAAATACACAGGGGGACTAAAACATTGTTAGTATGTAAAGAAATGATTTCACCTGTTACAAGTCACTGGTAAATGAAAGCTGGTTGCACATAAGGTAAAATGAGGCTTAGTTTCACTTTAAACTCCTGCATGCACAATAGTGCAATGAAAAACTGAGCCACATGTAAAATTTATGTGCCACTTTTCTTTTCCATCTGAAGTACCTGTTATTCCACCAGTTCGTTGTAGGCGCAGCATTTGGCAAACTTTAGTGAAAAGTGTTTTTTAATGCCTTGTTTTAGGTTCATGCTCCCCCAACCCCCATTTAGCTTAAAGGGGTTATCCAGCACTACAAAAACATGGCCACTTTTCCCCCTCTCTTGTCTCCAGTTCAGCTTTGGATTGCAATTAAGCTCCATTTACTTCAATGGAACTGATGGAACGGTTTTAACCAGTCAGAGGATTATTGGCCATATGCCTATTGGTTACTGCATGAGGGTCTGGTTTCGGCTGCATGTGGTGACATACAGTAAATGTGGGAACACGGCCTTAGGCTATGTTCACACTACGGATGAGACTGGCCGTTCCGTGACTCCAGCCGGGTCACGGAACGGCCGGTCTCAGCCCAGATGATCGCTTGATCGCTTGATCTCAGCCCGGAGCCGCTCGCTTCACTGTGTGAACTGCCAGGTCCTTCTGCGGACGGAATTCATTGAATTCCATCCGCAAATAATGGACCTGTCAGTTGTTTTCGGCACCGCATGGGAACCGGCCGGAGCGTATACGATGTGTGTACGCTCCGGCTGGGATCCCATAGCAAACAATGCTATGTTCCACCCCGCAAATCTACGGCTGTAGTTCTGCAGCGAGAACTACAGCCGTAGATTTACGTAGTGTGAACATAGCCTTAGACTGATCAGATATTAATATGATGTTCAGAAACTAGAAAATCATGATGCTAATTGGTGAGTAAAGATGGGGCGTCTTCAGGTTCGGTGCTTAGGGCAGCAGTAGCTGTTGATACGGTCCTGGATAGATGCTGTAACTTTTGAAGAAATAAAACACAGTAGAAATAGGTAGGTAGGCAGATGTGTAACCTAAAGCTCTTATGTACAATGTATGGTAGCATAGGTACAACTGTTATCTCTGAATCCGCTATAGCTACATCCCTGGATGGATCTTCTTATGTAAACTAAAATAGAACATTAAGCTACATGCAGTTCTCCCATTTAACACTAGATGGCAGTAAAGCATTTCTATTGACCATAATGTCACAACACTATCAAGTCTTTGCCTTCATTTTTAATGTGATTAATCTGTTTCTAATCTAATCTACTTTCCACCAAATCGACGTAGCATGACTTAATAAATATACCACATCAGGAGGGTTGAGTTAAATAAAATAAATTGGTAAATAATAATAATCAACAATAACAATAACAGCCAAAAGGTAGGCACATAGGAGTTGATGTAACGGGCTGTATATGAGATTGCAACCACTTTAGCAGTGGCTATTTTTAGCTTGAAAGATTACAGCATCAGATGTTCTATACAACTGACTACTTTACACCAGCAGCGGGCATCTGAGTCTCATCTCCTCATTTAGCATATAGCAAGGGACAGAATACAACAGGCAGGGCAAGATAAGGATTCTGTGCAGTAAGTCTGCAGTGATCCACTGTTCAAACCTCTTGTTGCTACTCCCTAAAAAGGGGGTTCATTTTTAACGCTATATAAACTTTCACTTAAAAAGAGTTCTAAAGCACTTCAAAACACTCTAAGACTACCTAAAAGTGTGTTGCAGGGCTTTTTAGAGTCCAAAGAACATTTAAACACAACTTTTAGGCCATTTAACCCCCCCCCCCCAAAAAAAAAAAATATAAACAAGTACCCCCTAGCCAAACAAACAACTACCACCCACAGCCATATAAACAACTACAGCCCTCCTAACAACTACAGCCCCCCTTAGCCCCCCCATCTACAGCCTCCACACAGTTCTTACCAGAGTGGTGGTTGTTGCATGACATCACCCAGGCCGCTGATTGGCTCGACTTGCGTTCCAAGTCACGTTATGCTACGGCGCCATGCAGGAGAGTGGAGGAGAGGAACTAACCACTGCGATAGAGGGCGTCCAGGGGCGCTCCGTTAGGCAGCTGCACAATTAACTTAAAAATAGAAGTTATATGCGCTGTCTGTCTGCCGGAGCACCCCGAACGAACCACCATGGGAGGAGGGCGGGCAGGTGGCCAGCTGGGGGGCAGTAAGGGCTCGGGCGCGCTCCAGCAGACAGACAGCACATCTAGCTCATCTAACTTCTATTTCTTAGTTAGGTGTGTAGCTGTCTGCCGGAGCGCTCCCCCCCACACGATTAGTCGAGAGTGCGGCGCCCTGTGCACACCCCAAAGGCTGGCCCTGCACCATTACCATGTCAGTGGTTCACTATTGGGCTCCTGGCAGCATTACATAGTTTGTACAGATTATCATCCTCTACATAGATTGGTCGACTACACCTATGTCACTACACATCATGTCAATCAATGTTTTACTTTGGAATGGACTGAGCACATGTTGAGACAAAGGGTGCACAGAGGAATTCATTCAGCACTGCGATGTTGATCTGGGAGTGGGCTCAGAGAGATGGTAAAAATGAAAGATCACTCGTATTACAGGACCTCTAGTTGGGTGGGTAATTTAATTAAGTAGGAAAATTTACTTTCTTAAACAACAGAATATTGAGGATTTATATAACTTTTAATTTTAGTTTTTTGGGCACCAGAATCCCCCTTTATAAATCTCCCTTTCTGTTCTCATCCCTGCCCATGTGATACTATTTTTATCTATAGCTACAGTATATCTGGATATCTGTAGGAAGAGATTTCAAAATGATTTTCAAGATACTCTATGGAGAAAAAAAGGAGATATTATCCTTAGAAATTGCCTGGAAATCCTGGCATGTGGTGACTGAGAAAAGATATCACTACTGACCTTACAGCATTGATCCCAAAGTAATTTTCAAGCTATTCATTGCATTCCTATAGACAGTGAGATCACAGAAAGTTTTGTTGTAAGGTAAAAAAAAATCTAAATAAGTTAACTTTTTGGCTCAACAAGAAATTTAATCTTTATCTAATGCAAACTACAGCACTCATCAAAATGTTATTTATTTTGTCAATAAAATTTTGCTATTTAGGATAAATAGTAACATGGTTTCCTGAACATGTGCCACAGACATATCTTTTAGGCTGATGTCACACACAGTGTTTTTGTAGCAGCTATACCTTAAAGGTCCCTTGTCACACTCCTGCTTGAGTCTTCTGGTCCTTGCTCACTGACAGCCTGCTCAGCCAATCAGTGCACTGTCCTGCTGCAGCCAGTGATTGGCTGAGTGAGCCATCAGTGACCAGGGACCAGGAGACTCAAGCAGGAGCGTAATGAGAGAGCACGGAAAGTTGAGCATGAGCTGTTTATTATTTTTACCGACATGGCAGCTAAATAGTTAAACATAGCTGTCACTACATTCTTTCAGAAAAACCTGCAAACCTGTTACGTGTGAATCAACAATAAAAGCGCATCTGTCACCTGCATCTGTCAAAAGCGTTACCAAGCTACCAACAGTGTTACAGAAGTCTTAATAAAAGGATACTAGTAATATCTTCTCATTTGCATTCCATGTCTTTAATCTTGTCGGAAAGGCTCTTTTTCTGCATTGAATTATCAAAGAGGCTTGGCCTGGGGTCTTTATTGAAGTGTTAAATAGGCTACTTTTTCATAACACTTCAGCTTTTTTTTTTTAAATAAAAAAGTTAAAATAATTAAACCTGTATATGTTCCCCCTTTTTTTTTTTTTTAAACAGCCGGTGCCTTTCAGTGGTTAGTAAGTGCCATTTTTATGCTTACGAAATCCAACTGTTACCTTTATTTATTCTTCTCTTAGTCTCTAAAATGGCAATGAATGTCTGTCATCTGCTTCTAATGTTATGTTTTCTATGTTTTGCCAACTAAGTTATCCAAATGAGTTTTTTATTCCCGTGTTTGGGGCTTCCATAATTGCTAGACTGTAAGCCAGCTGTTAAGAGGCAATATTTCACTCACATTTGTCCTTCATTTTATTGCCTCCTACATATGTCCTTACTTCACTGTTTATAATTCTAGAACATCATTAATTTTTTCATAAATTGAAATAATTAATGAAAATCATGTCAGATTGTACACTATATGCAGCATACATGGTGATTTCTTAGTGTTACATTAAAAGTGATGCATGAACTCTCTAGTTGGTATCTGAACAGCTCTCTACACCACTAAAACTTTCTATAGCTTCCTTTTTATCCACTTTCCATCTTATTCTTTGCGAGTAACTGGCTATAGTTTTCTCTTATCACAATTTCCAACTCCTTGGAAATTGCTACTTTAGAAGACCTGAGTATACTTAGAGAGCATACATTAATAAACAGCATTCAGTGCAAATCTGCTGCTTCAAAGCCAGTGGGATAGAAGAAGGCACTGTACTTAAGAGACATGGGCAAAAACTCACTGCTGTCTAGAATATGCAGCTCAAGTCCTGACAGCGGTTTAGAATAGGTTGTTTTTGAGTTAGAAGAAAGCACAATGAAAGGTATAGAGATAAATTAAAATTTTTAAAGAGGTATTTTTTGGGCATACAGAAACATAGACAATTGTTGAATGGAACCACCTGCCCTTATATTATTATTATTATTATTATTATTATTATTATTATATAGATATATGTTTATTGAAGATGAGCAAACCTCAAGCATGCCTCAGGTTCATCCAAATGTGTTGCATTTGATTACTGGGGGCTTGAAAATTTGGATGTAGCCCTAGGGAGTCCTAGAAAACATGCAGACAGCTAAAGGCCACATTGTTCAGGAAGCCCTAGGGCTGCACTTCTTCAGCCACCGCTAATCACATGCAGCTCATCTCTAATGTTTATCCCAGGCAGGCTAAAATTTAGAGAAGAAGACTGATTCTCTTCAGCTGTAAAAAATGTCAATGCTGTATATATGTGTATGTATATATATATATATATATATATATATATATATATATACACACACACACACAAGCAAATATGTGTATGAACAAAGATGTATTTGTTACAAAAGGTCAGTGATATATCATTTGTAGCTGTGCCATTAAAACATATTCCCACAGCTATCTGTCATAATTGCAGAAGCAACTATCTTTATAGGATAATATAGGTCATATATATATATATAGGTTATATACATAACATCACACAAGATTATAGTGGTTTGTATGTATGTAATCACTATACTGTAAGTTCCATAGGGCTCCATTATAATTCCATCCACCAATACTTTAGCAGTGAGACAAAGATGAAGAGGCAGAATGTTCATTGTTGCATGTGTCTGCCCCTTCATTCTAACAATCAGTGAGGTTCTTAGCTCCTTAACCCCAAACGATGTCGACATGACATGTCAGAAGTTTGTTTGAATGATAGGTACCCTTTAAAGAAGACCTGTCACCCCCCGTGCCGGGGTGACAGGCTCCCGACCCCCCGTTAGAGCCCCCTATACTCACGTGATCCCGCCGGGTCCCGCTTCCTGAGCCGGTCGGGTCACGGAGATATCAGCGCCCGAAGCCCGGCGCGCGTGCTGACAGGAGAGTCCGATGCCCATAGAGAATGACGGAGCATCGGAATCCCCATTCATTCTCTATGGGCATCTGATTCTGCTGTCAGCGCGCGCGCCGGTCTTCGGGTGCTGATATCTCCGTGACCCGATCGGCTCAGGAAGCGGGACCCGGCGGGATCACGTGAGTATAGGGGGCTCTAACGGGGGGTCGGGAGCCTGTCACCCCGGCACAGGGGGTGACAGGTCCTCTTTAAGTTCTGTCCACCATTTTTGCAGCCTGTCTTTGGACCTGTTCTATTTTAACAATATGTTTTTGTAGGTGAGGTCTCCAGAACTGGACACAGTATTCCAGATGTGGTCTGACTAGAGCTCTTTAAAGCGGGATCACAATCTCCCTCTTCCGACTGGCGATACCTCTAGCTATACAGCCCAGCATATGATTAGCTTTCCCCACTGACTGGCTGCACTGGTCACTCATTTGTGCTGTCAAGAATTAATACCCTTAAATCCTTCTCTTCTGAAGTCTTTGTCAACAGAGAACTGTCAATATGATACTGGGATAGAGGATTCCTTTTCCTCAAGTGCATTATTTTAAGATGGCTTTTTAAAATACTGTCTACTGATTGCTTACTCCCATTGCTACCCTCCCCTTTTACGTCAATATTTTAATACTCCCAGTATAGGATTTATTACAGTCAGTTTGTATATCAAACCATAAATACTGGTGGTCACTGGAACCTAAATTTTTTCCCACCCTAACTTCAGTCCCCCAATCCCCATTTGTAAATTTTAAATATAATGTTCTCTCCTTTGGTTAGTGATTTTATAAGCTGTTTTAGAGATATCTATGTAAGGCCCTAACTTTTATTTGCAAATGCATAAAGGATGTTTACACCAAACTTATTGGGGGGTGTCAGGATATGGAACAGGACGACCTGATGCTGGCACTTGCCCCGCTTTCCCAGCCTATTTGTCTCAACAGCCCTAGGCAGCAGCGGACAACTGCTCGACGGTCCCTAATCCTGTATATGTGTTAACACAGAACAAAGACGAGACAGACACAACACAATAAATCAGGGTCAGGGGTCTGAGTCAGTAACAAGAGAGTGGCATAGTAAAAAAAAGTGATCCAAAAGATAAGTCAAAAGTCCAAAAGCCATAAAAATCTGAATACCAGGACACAATGCAGGGAAATGCTAGGTCAAGACACACTTGAAAACTAGGCTCTATCACAGGTAGGGAAGATGGGTAAAGGGAGGATACTTACGAGGCCTGGAGTCCCAGCCCCAGGGCACATACTGACTTCTGACTGGTGGTGCCGGGCAGCAGTTAACATTTATCAAGACTGACATACTCATATACCAGTCTTATATAAAGCCCCAGTCTTATATAAAGTCTTATATAAAGCTCCCTTTTTCGTAGTCGAATTTACGAATAAAGAAGCGGGCACCTCGTAGTTCAGCCAGCTTGGCGCCAGGTGCAGGCATTGTGCAAAAATCTATACCTGTTCAGGAGAAGGTGTAGATATTTTTCCTATTTTATGTCTTTTCAGATGTAAACCTTGCTAAATCAAGCGTGAGAGTGGGCCACACCTCCTCCCTGCCTTGCTGTGCCCCTTCTGCTCGCCTTTAGGTGAGAGGAGGTTACGGCTGGCTTTAACCCCTAAATGACAACCCATGCTGCATTAAGCTCATGCCCATGAGCTGAGCTCGCTTCATAGCGGATGAGGATCGGTGGCTCACACGATCATGCTGCAGCCCGTCATCAACTCCTTGAACTGTTGTGTTTAAGTTTAAGTGACAGGAGCAGCTTCTGTCACTTACTGATTGGGACCCCTGCAGTCACAATGTGGTAGGGCCCAGTCGGTTTCTCTGACCACTGGAGGAAAAATACTTACCCCTGTGCAGTCCGATCAATCATCTTCTCATAGAAACACTGTGGGGGAAATTTATTAATCTGGTATGAAGTAGAATTGTCTTAGTTGCCTACCAATCAGATCCCACATGTCATTTCTCACTGAATAATTGAAAAATTAAAAATAAATTCTGATTGGTCGCTTGGGGCCACTAAGACAATTCTACTTGTCACCAGTTTGATAAACCTTTCCTATGACCCCTAGAGGGACTTAAAATTGATAAGAAAAAAAATTAAATGTGCCCATGCCCCAATAAAAGTTTTAAATCACCTCCATTTATACAACTAAAGGCTATGTTCACACTGCGTATGAGTCCGGCCGCATTTCGTACGCCGCCGTACATGTGCGGCTGAAACTACGGGCGTGGGAAAAATAGACATGCGGCCGGATGCGTACGAACTGCGAACATACGTCCGTAGTAGAGTTATGCTTCCCTAGCTTGTTTCAAAGCGATCTGAAACAGGTCACTTACTTGGAAATCTTCGCCCAGCCCCGTAAACAACACAGAACCTTTTGGATCGAAAAATCAAGTTCAATTTGCTGAAATAAGTACTTCGTATGGGACCGCATGTAAATCCACGGCTGTGAGTTTCAACATTTCCGTCCTCAAACAATGGTCTTGTTAATTTTTCACAGCGCCGCATACGATCCGGCCGTAAGCTCATAAGTAGTGTGCATTGTGCGGGCGTATATCGTATACTTTCCAGAGAACGCATCAACCTCAAAACTACGGGCGAATATTCGCGGTTCGCACTACGGCCGGAAACATATGCAGTTTGAACATGGCCAAAACATTTAAAAATAATTAAATAGATAAACATATTTGATATTGTAGGGTGCGCAACTGTCCATTCTATTAAAATATATTGTTCCCAGACAGTGAACAGCCTAAATGAAAAGAGGGGAAAAAAAGCCAGGATTGAGCTACACAACTTTCATACCATTAAAACTAGAGATTAATGCCCCAAACAGCCTTGTAGATGAAAAAATAAAACCATTATAAAAGTTACAATCGGGTCATCTAATTCATTATTTATTTGCAAAAAAAAAAAAAAAAAAAACAGTTTTACTGTAAAAAAAAAAAATAGTCAAACATTAGAAAAGCAATGTAAACATGGATATCGTTGTGTTTGGACTATAGAATAAAGATATCATGTCAGGTGCACGGAAAAGTGCATAACATAGACACAGGAACCCCCCCCCCCCCCCCCACACACACACACACACACACACATGCACACACGCACACATGCACACACGCATACATTTGTGATTTTTTTTTTTTTCAAATGTCGCCACATAAATAATTGTTTTGGGTTTCCTGATACATTTTATGTAAAAAAAAAATAAATAAATAAAAAAAAGGCCTTTCATGGCCTTTTGCATGAAGAAATAAAAGAACTATGGCTGTTAGAAGGCAAGGAGAAAACAAAACCACAAAATTAAAAATTGACCTGGTCATCAAGGCCAAAATCCACTGTGTGATTAAGGAGTTATTAAGGTATTGGGGTATCATCATTTTTGTGAATATGCTATGGATGCAGGACCCTGCTTCCTATCACCTCCCATTTCATCAACTTTTGGTCCTCAACCTGAACAGTGGGCCTGTTCACTTAACCAATCACTGGCCACAGCGGTGCCATACTGTAACTGGCTGGGTGGGCAGGTCCTGCTGAAACATCTGGGGGATGAATGACAAAGTGAACCCCCTGTTAAAGTAAAGCTGGTATCCGCATCATCCTGACCTTCTAATTAATTGTAGAAGTAGGATGTGCTTAGCTTTTTTACACCTGTATGGTTTTGAAAAAATATTGACCCATTGAAACTAGTTATCTCTTTTTGGCATCATCAGAAGTTGTTTACTTTGGTTACATAAGTAGTGAGAACCAGCAATCATATAAGGGTGCCCTATATATTATGGCACAAAGTACAAAGCTGTTTAACACTGCACCCCCAAAATGTATCTTTTAGGATGAAAACACAATGTAGGTTGTTACACATTTTTCATTACACTGGCCAATAATGTGTGCCTCTAAATAATAATAATATCTTGCAATTGAATGACACAATATATAAAATTTCAAAATATGATTCTTTGTCTATTTCATATTTCCTAGATAACTTCTCCAAGTTATCGTGGCAAAAAAAAAAAAAAAAAATAGAAAGTGATAAAAACTCTTAAGATCACCATTTCATAGAGCACAAAAAATTAGCATAAGACCATTTCATGCTGTTTATGCACTAATGTATATCAACTAACTCTCAAGCAATCACTTTTCCTATCAGGCAAAGTGTTTGAATCTAACATCATAGAATCAAATCAGTAGCAGCCATGCAACCAGGAGACCCATTTAGTTTCATGCCACTGAAGAGAAAGTACATTACATTACGAATGGTAAATGGATATCCCCTGGGAAGCCATAGACTGCCTAGAGGATAACACGCCTCGGCTTCAATTTAGTATTTTTAATTCTCTTCGGTCTCTTGCTGCCTGATACATGCCTCTTTGAAGAGTAACATTAACATGCAAACAATACTGCTTGGTATTCTTTACCAGACCTAACGATGGATATTGTATTGAGGAAATAAACAAAGGTATGACATATACTAGCTTAACGTTTACAAGGAAAGATATCAGAGGAGATTAAAGAATAAAATACAGTGTATTAGATTTGACTTCTGCAATCTGGAGGCACTTATTTATTTATAGTCTTTCTTATTGGTTTTTAAGGAGGATAATTAATTTTGTTTTCATTAGTTTATTATGGAAAGGTTATGCCAGCAACTTATGTCTGCAAAAAGGAATCATCCTGGGACATTATGTACATGCATTATGTATGCAATTGTCTGTCTTCATTACTAATAAAAGTACTGATAACACAATGACTGTGTCATATGTATATTTGGGTGGACATTCACATTAAAGAGGTTGTCAACTTTTATTACATCTAAGTATCTGAACACTAAAATTATAAGGATATTTCAAGGAGCCAGCCCATCAGATGGGACAGATAGGAATTATGAAACTATAAATTATGAAGCTTAATTATTCTTATTATTGACTAGAGAGGGAGCCTGATCAACTTCACTCTACTATGTACTGTTTTATGCTGAGGGATAATTTCACGAAGTGCCCTTAGTTCTTCTGGGATCCAAAACTTTTGGCTTATGGCCCGGCCCAGATATCCTTTAAGACTCTTATTCCACTGGATAATGTTTCACTACCAGTATTACAAAGGGAGACTCAATATACGTCCCTTTATAGAGAAGCCCTAGGGGAATGACAAGTACCATCATCACTATAACCTTGATGCAGTTTCTCTCTTTAACCTCTGAGGCAGTATTTACCTCAGGAAGTGGGAGAGAGTTATTACCATTTGGCCTGTGACAGGATATTTCTTCATTAATTATATTATAACCTCTATCCTCCCTGAGTTCCCCATGCCCCAGTCTGCTATATATATATATATATCTATATATCAGAGGGATCTTTGCTTGTGGTTATCTTGCATTGACACAGTCCATGTACAAGTTCAAAGTTAAAGGTCCAAAGACCTTTTTTTTCATTTAGTGAATAAATGTTCAGTAGAAATAGGTATACGTAGCACTGTGGATAAAGAACATAAAATAAATACCTGCCAGGCTGGGCACTACAGGGTTTTCTCTCCTAACTCAAAATAAATGCAATATATCACAGGAATTTAGACAATACGCTACAGCCTCCAGTGGCTTCCAGGCTCTGAGGTGCATTCTGCATTCTCTGCTGACCTCTTTTAACATGAGACAATTATACAGGTGTTCCTCTTGGGTACAACACCCGTACTGAAGCTAGAGTGAATTACAGGTCCCACTACCAACCTACAGTACCTGTCATTCCATTAAAATCCAGGCCCAACACTACTTAATTACAGCAAAGCAACTTTACTGGATTCCACCATCTCATTGCATTTAGCAGTCTTGGACACACATATACTCCTTCTAGCACCTTATCAGTGATATGTCTATTATAGACAGAAAGGTTCCCCTGACGACAGCTGTATGACATTGAAGGACCCCTGTTTGATTTCAATGGATGCTTTATAATACGTTTTCTGGGTTTAGACCATTAAAAAGGACCTGTTGAAAAGCTGATGACCTCTCACGTATTTCTACATACTTAAAAAAAAGGAGGTAAACTATATGGGCAATGTCTTCTAAAGGACCAAATATTGCCGGGGAGGAACACATCCGGACCTACATCAACCTTGCTGGGTTTCATAAGGAGTGTAATATGGACTCCCATGAATTGAGATGGAAAGGGGGTGGAGTACAAGATTGACATTAAAATCTCATGAACAAAGAAAAAAACTCAGCTCACCATAGGTGGTTTGTTGTGTGATGGTGGACAGGCAGGAGCAAGTGGAGTAGTAGCGGGCCGGTAATAATGGTAAAAAGGAGAAGATCCACAGCGTCCAAAAAAAGGGTTTGTTGTCTTTATTGAGGTAGTGATCAAGGGGGTGTGCTTCCCCGAAACATGTAGGCCTACATTTTTATCTTTTGTAACTTTTTATATGCCTCAATAAAGACAACAAACCCTTTTTTTGGACGCTGTGGATCTTCTCCTCCTTTTTACCAAAAGCTGAAAGCATCAAGGGCTCCATGGGGTCCAGGAGAATCTTATAAAACTTGGCATTCAAACCATCAGGTCAGGTCTCTCCTGGGAGCCCTGATATTACACAAATAGGTTTATGAGTGGCAAAATCTTCTTTAAGGTCTGCTATGGCTTCAATGTTAAGACCTTCGGGCACTTGGCAGACCGAGGAGCTGACGCTGCTGGGTGAGGGAGGTGGTATAATGTGAAAAAAGGATAGAATTTCTTGGTTGATATGTATAGTGTTTTTTGTGTTTCTGATACATGGGAAAAGTGTTTGTGCTATTCTATTTTTGGTTGCTCTGTCCCTCATACGACCACACTTTTTACCATTTTCATAAAAATTTACTATGGCAAGTCTGAAGCAAGCAGTCCCAGGATGCATCGAGGAGATGTTTGATCACAGAATAAGCCTCTTGGAGGACCCTAAGGATAGGGAGAGATAGAGCATGCTTATGAGCCAGTTCAAGCAACTAAACTTTAGCAAGGGCACTCTTCAAGGAGGAAGGCATCTCCTTTTTGAGTCTGGATCTGTGTTTGATGAGTATACTGCTCCAAACACATTTCAGTTCTTTCCATTGGATTATGGGGGAGGTGGTGTTAAACAAAAGTGAGTGATGGATTGCTTCAGATGAGAAACACAGACCTGGTCTAGAAGCAATGATTCATTCAGGAGCCAGGTCCTAGTGCAGTGTTTCTCAACTCCAGTCCTCAAGACCCACCAACAGGTCATGTTTTGCAGATATCCCATACAACGAAAAGCTGTGGCAGTTACAACGAACAGCTGTGGCAGTTACTGGTGCACTGACTATAATTATATCACCTATGAAATCCTCAAAACATGAACTGTTGGTGGGTCTTGAGGACTGGAGTTGAGAAACACTGCTTTAGGACCTGGCTCTTGAATGAATCATTGCTTCTAGACCAGGTCTGTGTTGCTTATCTGAAGCAATCCATCACTTACTTTTGTTTAACACCATCCTAGTGATTTTAGAAAAAGGATGGTAAGGAAGTTAAAGACTGGGGCGTGTTCTGACCATAGGATATTACCAATGCAGGTAGATGCTAAAGGCCCTATTCCACCAACAGATCTGATGACAGATTATCTGCCAAAGATTTGAAGCCAAACCCAGGAACAGACTATAAACAGAGATCAGGTCATAAAGGGAAGACTAGATTTCTCCTCTTTTAAATCCACTCCTTGGTTTGGCTTCAAATCTTTGGCAGATAATCTGTCATCAGATCTGTTGGTGCAATAGGGCCTTAAGGTAATGTGTCGTGTTATATCAAGATATGGTAAAAGCATCTGTAAGTCCCATGGGGATTGGAGTAGAAACTGTTATCACAAAGTTGTAACAGTAATATGGCTCATTTGACCCTCTAGTGAAGCATCTTAAGTAATATTAAAATCTCTGCGTAGGATCACAGTCCCCTGGACAAAAGGAATGGCTATATCAATGAGGGCAGTGAGAAAAAAAAACTCATAGTAAAAGTATGAGCACTGATAGAGAGCAATGTATGGTGCTTCCCTATGTATGTGTTCCCTATAAGCAAATTTGAACCTTCCGACAGTGGAAATGGTGAAAATTCTGTGATCTTGTTGTGGGTATGTTTAGTCTCCTCTCGATGTAAGAGGCTATATAAAGTTCTGACTTTTTTTTTTTTTTTTAAAGAAATGAAATAAATTCAAAATACATTTTTTACATTGCTGGAATTAGAATTTAGGTGTAAAAACTTATGATTTTAATTATTTTTTTACAAATGTGCTATTGTTTACCGCATTCTGCCTTGTACAAAGCCATTTCTCTTCTGATTGCTGAAACGTCACATTGGCAAAAATATATAACATAGAAAAACATCTGGCTTCTGGTTACCACCATTTTAAATATATTTGAAGTATCAAATAAAATATAAATGTCTTTCAAAGTGTGTGAAAAAAAAGTTTCTATAGCAACCTTGATTGCTTTACAATTTCCCATTAGTACCATACAAATTGAACTATACATTAGAAATATATTAGGCCTCTACTATTTTGCCTTTGGTGTTACTGTTGGAAAATTGCAGGTCCCCTCTGTTTTAAAGGAAATTCAGAAGAAATGCATTTCATTGCTCAGCATATAAATATGCTAGCAGTGAGATATTTGGCTCAATGATAAGAGAGCTGTCCTTTGAGAAACTGTGCCATGGGAAGAAAGGCTGTACTTTACATGAAGAGATAGACAGATAGGAATATCTCATGTTAATGCAGTTTGACAGGAGTGGGATTTAACAGGTAAAATCTGCCACATTCGCTTTTTTCTGTCTGTATAAATACCTAAAATATTGTGCAGGAGGATGATATACTGTTGCACAGTTTAGCCAGTCCTCAGGTTTCATATACCAGTGCCACAACTGTCATGTGTAAGCAAATGTATAATGATTGGATGCCTGCTGGCAGGATTTTGTGTAATTTGATTTTTTTTCTTTTATCCCTAATGATTTGGACAGATTGACAATTTCAGCTGAATGCCCCATGCAGCTTGAAGACTTTCCTATGGATGCTCATGCATGCCCTCTAAAATTTGGAAGCTGTAAGTTTAATATTTTTTCCCTATTTTTTCCTGCTTCTTAAATTATTGTCTGCTTGTGTTTTTTTAAACATTTTTTTTTATATGGGCAATTTATTACAATTATACAATGCAACAATATATTGGTTTTTGTAGTTTACATTTATACGTATGAACCATGTTACTTACTAAGGTTTTAAACCTTGGACATTTATCCCTCAAGATAAGTTGAACAAACAGCGTCAAACTACTATGGCTACTATCAACCAGATGTAAAATGTTGGGAGAACCATATACTGTACTCAATTTACTTACAATGCTACTTCAAGAGAAATATTTATTCCAGGTGCATTGGAACTCTGTACTTTGCTGTTATTTACCTGGGTGATACTGGAAGACCACATGTATCTGAGTGGTGTTGAGGACTACCTTCTACATGCTCTGCATTGTAATAAATAAAGTTCTTGAAGGGGAGACCCTTCCATTTCCTCAAGTGGATTCAATTTTTAGGGTATTTAAGGTGTTTTTTTTTTTTTTTTTAAATATACCTGTCTGTGCTTCTCTGGTGTTCTCTTCCGTGTCTTTAGCTGCTTCCGGCCTTCTCAGACAATCACTAAGGGACAGTGCCGCTGCCAGTGATTGGATGAGCGGGCTGTCACTTTCTGTCTCAAGAGTGACAGCCCACTCAGCCAATTACTGGCCATGGTGCTGTCCCTTCTCAGTCAGTCAGTGATTGGCTGAATGGAGAATAACAGCTAACTGAGCCAATTACTGACTGACTGAGAAGGGACAGCACTGCGGCCAGTGATTGGCGGAGTGGTCGGCTCTCACTCTCGAGACACAAGAAAGACAGGCCCCTCAGCCAATCACTGGCTGCTGTGCTGTACCTTAGGCAGCTGAAGATACGACAGGGGACACCGGGGGACCGAACCTATATATATATATATATATATATATATATATTTATTTAAATTTTTTTTACAAATTTGGTTGATGAATTTAGCAAAAATTTCCTTTATCAATGGAGTTAATTTTTTGCTAAATTCTCTGCCAATCCAGCATCGCTCATCACTAATCATCAGTAATGTTATGTGGAATGTTTAATTGTAAAAGAAAGAACAAATTAAGGATATGTAGTATTTCCTTACATTAACTTTTCAGCTCAATCCTAAAATATGGAAACACACTATTGCAGCTCACCAATTCTCCCGGGAACTTTAGATGGTGCACAGGATTGCTGTTCGGCAAACAGCCATTCAGGATACGTGAAAAGATGAATGTCCAGCTCCAGACTTAGGGCCCTATTCCACGAACCGATGGGGGCCCAATCAACAATCTAAACAATCTAAACGGCCTATTCCACGGCCCAATGATCATTGAACGAGGGCTGCAGAGACATCGTTACTGATGTCCTTGCAGCCCTTGCAGCGTACATTACCTGTCAGGTCTTCTCTTCCACTCTGTCTTCCTTCTGGGTCCCTCGCGCACTAGCTTCAGAATGGCCTGTCAGCTGACAGGTCACTCAACCAATCACAGGCCGCGGAGGTCCCGGCCTGTGATTGGCTGAACGCTCCGTCAGCTGACAGGCCACTCTGAAGCTAGAGCGTGCGGGACCCAGGGAGGAAAACAGAGCGAAGGAGAAGCCCTGCAGGTAATGTATGCTGCGCTTCTCAAATCGTCGGTCGCCCACCATGCACCGCTATTCCACTGTAGCGATGCGCAGTGGGGAAACGATGATTTTAGGTCTGGCCCTAAATGAATGATCAGCCGATGATCTCTCTATTCCACCGAGCGATAATCGGCCGAATGGGGCAGATTCGGCCGATTATCGTTCCTTTGGAATAGGGCCCTTAGTCCAAAGACTTTGGACTATGAGGTATCGGTTTTTACTTCAATAAAGCATTACAAGGGAACTAAGTCTGGAGCTGGACATTCATCTTTTCACAAATCCTAAAATATGGTGTCTGGTAATACATTTTAACTTCATTTTAATATATGAGATCGTTTTATAGTGTTTTACAACTGAACATTTGTCACTGGCAAAATCTTAAAAGGTTTCAGTACTTTTCGTGACCCATATATATATTTTTTATTTTATTTTTATCCATGCCATCACATGTGCACGATCGTTTTCCAACATCACTCATAGACATTGCTCATACAGTAGAGCAAATTTCATATACAAAGTCCATTACAGTTCATGTAGTGGGATCCACTAATATATAGTGATCATTTGATTCCGATTTGCTGCTAATCACGCTGTTTATTTGCTTTTTTTGCTGAATGAATTCACAGCGATTCCTTAACAAATTTGTTAAACATGGTGGCGGCTATGGAGACCGCACATGTTAGTTTACAGTACAGTCACTTGGCGGGAGCAAGGGATTATCCATGATTCCTTGTGCCCATTCAATCATCTGCAAGCCCCTCTGTGATGTCAGCACCTCCCCCTCTATATATGGTGATTCGCTTCCTGGAGGCGGGCAGTTGGATGTGTGTATAGTGGAGTGCAGGATTGCAGTAGGCAGTTAGTGCAGGGCAGGGAGAGAAATACAGACAGGGACAGAGAGCAGAGAAGGGTGGATTGTGAGTAAATTATGGATAGATTGTGGGTGGTTTTCTGTGTCCAGTACCACAAGTCACTGGGTGCTGGTGAGGCATTATACCATTACTCTAGGTGTGCATTATGCCAAGTCACTGGGTGCTGGCATGGCATTATACCAATCCTATTTGTGTGCATTATACCAAGTCACTGGGTGATGAAATGGCATTATACCAATTCTCTGGGTGTTACTAAAAAAAATTCTTATTATCAGTCAGTGGGTGCAGTGAAAACAGTTGCTATTATCAGTCAGTGGGTGCTGGGAATTCAGTCTCCCTTCAAACTAGTCTGTGGGTGCAGTGCTTGAAGAGAACCCAGTGTTCCTTTTCAGTGGAGTTCCTGCTTAGTCACATTACTGGATAGTGTTGGTTCATGTACAAAAACACATTCAAATGCCCAATAAACCTCTGTACAATAAAGTATTCAACTGCTGCCATTTCCAGTGGAGCCCACCCCCATTAGTTGAAATCTGTGGCCCATCCTGTTTGTTAAGGCACCATTAGTGGCACTATCCCCCACATAAATGAATTACTTGGCTCCTTCAACCATTCAAGTGTGAATGCACACTAAATCACACAAAGTAACCTGCCTTTCAGCAATGAGTTGCTGCTGGTGATATATATCCTATGACGAAACATTTTTATAGCCTTATACCACTCAAGAAACCACAAAATCTATTAAAAACTCACACAATAAGTACCCTTTGTTGAACCATTGTGTGACACATCTAACTATCCTGGTGATATTGTAAAAATTCCAAGAACATTTTTCAGCCAGTCACCATGCGTGTCTGTAAAAATGTGACATGAATGCTACTATTGCTACTATTCCTTGTCACAAGTACCAGTGATTTAATAAGTGTAGCCCATGGGCCGTAAATCTGAAGATGAGGTTCTTAAAAAGTAAGCAAATTGACTATCTGTATTTCCTAGTGGATTATCAAATTATTGGGAGTATAAAGGGGGAATGTTACTTTTAAAAAAATGTAAATACTTATAGTGGGCAAATATTTTTATGGGGACGTTTCTTAACCCCTAGACGACCTAGGACGTACTGGTATGCCCTGGAAGTCTGTGCCCAGACGACCCTGGGCGTACCGGTACGTCCTGAGCTATGAAGAGCGCTCTGGAGCGGAGTGCGCTTCATAGCAGGTGGGGGCCGGATGCAGTGAGCGACTCACCGTTAATGACAGGCTGCAGTGATCGCGCTGCAGTGTGTCATTAACTCCTTAAACACCGCGGCGTTTAAGTGACAGGGGGAGTCCCCTGTCACTTACAGATCGGGACCCCCGATCAGCAATCTGCTCACTGAGCCTGCACAGGCAGGCTCAATGAGCAGATCGCCGATCACACTGATCAATGCTATGCCTATGGCATATCAATGATCAGTGTAGTTAATATAAGTAATGAATGTACAAGTCCCCCAAAGGCACTTAACCCCTTAACGACATCGGGCGTAAACTTACGCCCTCGCGCCCTGGTACTTAGCGCATCAGGGCGTAAATTTACGCCCAATGTTTCCCCGATCGCTGCGTGTTCACACACAGCGGTCGGGGAAGATGGCCTGCTATAAATCATAGCAGGCCATCATAGCTTCTCGGCACGGGGGGTGGTTAACACCCCCCGTGCTTACGATCGCCGCTATAGGCTGATCAATTCAGATCAGCCAATAGCGGCGATCGGAACCTTTCCGGGTCATCGGTGACCCGATGACCCGGAAAAAAATGGCGGTCGGTGCTGTCCGAGGACGGCACCCACCGCCATTACTGTAAAAAGTAATGGTGGTCACCGTGCCACCGGCCCGATCGCCGGTGGCACGGCGATCAGAGTCCAGCAAAATAATAAATACCTGCCCTGGACCCCTCAGCTAGGTAGCGGAGGGGTCCAGAGCAGGTATTTGTACATTACTCACCTGTCCCGGGCTCCTGATCGGCGTCTTCCGGGTTCGCGGCGTCCTCCGTCATTCCGTTCGGTCTTCGGGTCTTTCCGCCGTTCCCCGTCGTCTTCTTTCGGCTATTTTCGGCTCCAGCCTCGTCATTTTCCGGATTTTGCGCTCTGCTGCCCCCTAGCGGCTGATATGTGTAATACACTTATCAGCAGCTACAGGGATATTCAGAATATAGAAAAAGTTTTTTTTTTTTTTCCAAATTTTTTTTTTTCTATTTTCCGCACCCTATCGCCGCTGAGTGTTGATCAGCATCGCACGAAAGTGCGCTGCTAATCAGCAACTCCTCCTTTTTGGCGTAGGGTGTTTTTTTTCTATATTCTACTGCCACGGTCTGCTTATAAGTGCCGCACACTAAATGTGTAGAGCAATTTCCCCTGAGTACGGAAATACCCCACATGTGGACATAAAGCGCCATGCGGGTGCAGGGTAAGCCTCCGAAGGGAAGGAGCGCCATTTCGTTTTTGAAGGCTGGATTTGGATGGAATGGATTTTAAGGGGCCATGTTGCATTCAAAAGGCCTCTGTGTTGCCAAGACAGTTGAAACCCCCCACAAGTGACCCCATTATGGAAACTGCACCCCTCAAGGAATGTAACAAGGGGTGTAGTGAGCATATGGACCCCACTGGTGACGGGCACAAATGTGGCGTGAAAATGAAATATTACATTTTTTACACTATAATGTTGGTTTAGCCTTGAATTTATCATTTTCACAAGGGGTTAAAAGAGAAAAAAACACACAATATGTGTAGAGCAATTTCCCCCGAGTCCGTAAATACCCCACATGTGGACATAAAGCGCCATGTGGGCGCAGGGCAAGCCTCCGAAGGGAAGGAGCGCCATTTGGATTTTGGAGGTTGGATTTGGCTAGAATGGATGATGAACGCCATGTCGCATTTACAGAGCCCTCGTGCTGCCAAAACACTGGAAACCCCCCACAAGTGACCCCATTATGGAAACTGCACCCCTCAAGGAATCTAACAAGGGGGGCAGTGAGGATATGGACCCCTTGATGACGGGCACATTTGTGCCATGAAAGTGAAAAAATGAAATTTTTTACTTTTACGTCACATTGTTCCACATTTGTGCCCGTCACCAGTGGGGTCCATATGCTCACTGTGCCCCTTATTAGATTCCTTGAGGGGTGTAGTTTCCAGAATGGGGTCACTTGTGGGGGGTTTCCAGTGTCTTGGCAGCACGAGGGCTCTGTAAATGCGACATGGCCCTTGAAATCCTTTCCAGTGAAATCCAGCTTCCAAAAGCCAATTGGCGCTCCTTCCCTTTGGAGGCTCGTGCTGCGCCCCCTTGGCACTTTATCGCCACATGTGGGGTATTTCCGTACTCGGGAGAAACTGCGCTACACATTTTGTGTCTTTTTTTTCCTCTTATCCCTTTAAGAAAATGAAAAATTGAAGGCTAGAACAACGTTTTAGTGTAAAAAATAAATTTTTCTTTTTTCACGCCATATTGTTCGGAAAATCTGTGAAGCACCTGTGGGGTCCAAATGCTCACCGCACCCCTTGTTACATTCCTTGAGGGGTGTAGTTTTCTAAATGGTGTCCCTTTAGGGGTGTTTTTTAGGTTTTGGCACCCCAGAGCCTCTGCCAACCTGAAGTGGTACAGTCAGAAATGACCAAATATAACGGAGGCGTTGAAATTCACTAGGCGCTCCTTTGTATCTGAGGCTTGTGGTTGCGTCAAATAGCGCAATAGGGCCACATATGGGGTATTTCTATAAACTGCAGAAACGGGGCAATAATTATTGGGGTGCATTTCTCTGGTAATAGGTTTATAATTATGAAAAATATTGGATTACAATAAAATCTCTGCACAGAAAATTAAAATTTTCAAATTTCTTACACACTTAGCTTTTATTTCTGTGACTCCCCTAAAGGGTTAAAACACTTTCTGGATATGCTTTTGCAGAGTGTGGGGGGTGCAGTTTCTGAAATGGGGTGCTTTGTGGGGCTTTCTAACATACAGGCCCCTCAAATACACTTTAAACCTAAAAATATCTGATTTTGAAATTTTACTGAAAATTTGGAAATTTGCTGCTTATGTTTTAAGCTTCCTATTGTCTAAAAAAAAATTAAAGATCGTTTAATAAATGCCGCCAACATAAAGTAGACATGTTGCTAATGCTATTTAATATATAATTTATGTGGTATAACCACTTTCTGTATACGCAAAGAAGTTTCAAAGTTGGAAAAATGCAGTTTTTCACATTTTTTCACATTATTTGGGTTTTTTTCATAAAGATTTGTTATGATTATCGACTCCAATTTACCAGAAATGTAAAGTACAATATGTCACGAGAAAACAATCTCAGAATCAGCCGGATAGGTAAAAGCATCCCGAAGTTATTAATGAATAAAGTGACACTGGTCATATTCATAAAATTTGTCTCTGTCATTAAGGCCATTTCAGGCTCTGTCCTTAAGGGGTTAAAATGTGTTAAAAAAAAAAAAAAAGTGAAAATCACTAATACACTACCCCAAAGCCCCTCCCCCAATAAAAGTTGAAATAACCCCCCCTTTACTATTATATAAATAAAACATATAAAAATAAATAAACATATAATATACCGTAGCTTGCGTATTTGTCCAATCTATTAAAATATAACAAACGTCATTGCGAATGGTGAACGGCGTAGACGAAAAGAGGGAAAAAAGTGCGCGGATTACCGATTTTATGTTACATTATATATAAAAAAAAATTTATAAAAAGTGATCAGAAACGTCCAATCTTCACACATATGCTATTAATAAAAACTAGAGATCATGGCGAAAAAAATTACATCTCATACAGCCCTGTAGGTGGAAAAATAAAACCGTTATAAGCGTCACAATAGGCCCATTTTATTAATAATTATTTGCCAAAAAAAAAATTTATTCATAAAAAAATATATATATAACAGTAGAGAATCTGTGTAAACCTGCATATGGTTGTGTTCGGGCTGACCTATAGAATAATGATATCATGTCACTTTTACCATATAGTGCATTACGTAGACACAGGAACCCCCCAAAAGTTACCATTTTGCGTTCTTTTTTACAATTTCACCTATTTATATCTTCATAAATAATAACTTTGGGATTCCATCATACATATTATGGTAGAATGAAAGACGCCATTACAAAGTACAACTATTCCTGTAACAAACAAGCCATTACATGGCATTGTAGGTAGAAAACTGAAAGTGCTAGAGCTCTTAAAAGGGGAGGAGGAAAAAATGAAAGTGCAAAGATCAAAATTTGCGCGATCCACTGGGTCATTGTTGGCCTGGTCTTTAAAGGGTTAAAGAGACACAGGCAAGTGCCCAGTAGCTGATTGCTGGCTGATGTTGGCTCAGTAATGAGCACCATAGTCTTGCAGCACTGGGGTCCTAGGCTCAAATCCCACCAACATCTGTCAAGAGTTTATATGTTCTACCCACATTTGTGTGGGTCAATTTAGATTTTGAGCCCTAACTCCTCCTCCACCACCATTTTGTCCCCCTCCAGGCCTAGGATTACATAGTAGATTTTAGCACTGCTCCCCTCGGCGACAGTGTTTGTCAATGCAGTCTCCATGATGTGAAGCAGGGGGATGACAGAATTCACACTGCAGACATTATGCACAATGAAAATGAGCCAGGGAGTTCACATTTCACAGTTATATTAGTTATTATAATATATAATAGAATATTGTAGTTTCTTGTATATAATTCGTTAACCCTTTCCCTATAACTTATCCCAGATAATTTGAGATTGTTGTCTCATGACAATCTGTATTATCCTGTCTTGCAGAGATGCGGCTTTGTGATAGTAACTGTACCTGTTGTTGTTTATGGGCAAGAAGTGGTGTGGGGGTCCAGGTTCCTCCAGGCAGTGGGGTGGTGGCGTGCCTGTAGTAGCAGTGGCAGTGTTTTCCCCCTAGTCCAGATGGAGGAGGCAGAGGTAGATGGGGCTGTGTGATAGTAACTGTAACTCTTGTTTATTGGTAAGAAGTGGATTGGTGGTACAGGTTATTCCAGGCAGTGGGTTGGTGGCGCACCTGTAGTAGCAGAAGTGATGTTTTCCCCCTGGTCCTGACGGAGAAGGCAGAGGTAGATGTGAGGGACCTATTGCTTCCAACCAAGGCTGCATAATCCTGACTTGCAGAGATGGGGGTGTGCAATGGTAGCTGCAGCTGTTGTTGTTTACAGGCAAGAAGTTGCCTGGGTGTCCAGGTTCTTCCAGGTACTGGGGTGGTGGTGTTACATGTGCTGACGCATTGATGTTGTAGCTTATTTTGAACCCTAACCCGACCCACTTTATGGTCACATGCTACAGATAGCATCATGGTCTTTGCGCCACCGACACGGAAAAACTGCCACACTACTGATCCCAGTGGGTGGTTATCTGTAGCAAGCTAGATTGTTGTTGATCCCCACCGCTGCCTTGGGGTACCCCTTGAGTGCCTGTGCCTTCTCAAACACTAGTTTGTCACCTAGCTGACGCTGTACCCCTCCCTCTTTTACCTATTTAATGACAAGCTGAGGATGGGACCTGATACTGGCTCAGTGGAACAAATACATCTTCATCCCCTGATGATAATGATCACATCTGTGGACCGAGATTTCACGTAGGGTCTGCAACATCATCATTGTAGTCTGGAACAAACTTGTCCTCTCCTAACCTCTCTTCTTCCAGTGGCATCCTGTAATTTTGTCAGAGGCTGTAACCCCTTGCTCTCCTGACCTGTTTTAGCCTATAAACCACTGGAATCTCAATGCTGCCTTCCAATCATTGACTGTCCTTACATTCCTCCAAAAGATCTTCAGAGTAGAGCATCTGAGACTCTGGGGGGGAGTACTAAGCTTGATAGGAGCTCTCTTGCTGATGGTCCTTCAAAGCTGACTTGCAGCCGAGACATGACAGAAGATGGGGCAGAGGAAAGTTGGCACTTCTTTGTTGGCACTTCTTTGTTAGGACCCTTCTGATTATTGCTGGCTCTGGGATTGGCTACTGACTACTGGGGAGCTAGAATTGAATGCCTGAATACTGGCCCCAATTCAACCTAGGGGTCCAAAATGGTATGACCCCCTATTCAGCGTTCCTGCTGCTGCACCAAAAGGGGGATGAGGGCTTAGCTTATGCACACTGGACGTTTATAACAAATGAACAATTAAATCACATTAAAATTTTATTAAAAAAAATAAACATTGTATTGAAATTGAATATTTGACCAAATTAAAAATTTTAATTGAATTAAATAGAAATTAAATTAGAAAATTATTGTTAAACTTTGAATTAAATTGAATTTGAATGTAAAAAAAAGAAATTAAATTTCTAATTGAATTAAAGGAGAAGTCCGGCCAAAATTATTTTTTTTATATGTTATTACTTATGGAAAGTTATAAAATTTTCTAATGTACATTAATTATGTGAAATGCTCATATACTGCTATTTCCCTTAATTTAGTGTATCAGGAAGTGTTAGAATTATCTCTGAAGCAGTGACGTCACGACGAAAGGTGTAATTCCTATGGAGTGTCCAGTAGGGGGCGCTCTATATATAGAAGTCAATGAGTACCATTGACTTCTATATATAGTGCGCCCCTGCTGGACACTCCATAGGAATTACAGTGTATGTAATGTAATGTTATGCACTGTACTTTTGTGACTTCATGAATACATTTATGGAATACTTTGGGGAGCAAGTGTCCTTGCTCCCCAAAGTATCCCATAAATGTATTCAATGAATACATTTGCTGGGCACCGAGCAGGGAGGGAGAGAGGTGCCATCTACCTCCCCCCTCCCTGCTCGGTGCTGGGAACATATACAAAGTACTACTCCCCCATTATCTGCTCTCTGCTCTTGCATGCCGGCCGCGTCAGCCCGCCCCCACCCCGGCCGGGAGCATGGCGCTTCCTGGTGTCCCCGGCCATGGTGGGGGCGGGCTGACGCGGCCGGCATGCAAGAGCAGAGAGCGGCGGCCAGATAGTGTGAGGAACGGGGCGGGCAAACGAGCGGGTGGGAGTCAGCGGCCGGCCGGATAGTGAGGAGCGGCGTGGGCGGCGGGGAATTAGCGGCGCGATAGTAAGTTTGATGCCAGGAGGAGGAGGGGGAGCGGCGGGGGGCATGAAAAGCAGCCCCTGTGTGAGCGGCGGCGGTGGTGGCGGCGGCGCGGGCGGTGATAGGGGTAGCACAGGTACTACTCCCCCATTATCTGCAAATAATGGGGGAGTAGTACTTTGTATATGTACCCAGCACCGAGCAGGGAGGGGGGAGGTAGATGGCACCTCTCTCCCTCCCTGCTCGGTGCCCAGCAAATGTATTCATTGAATACATTTATGGGATACTTTGGGGAGCAAGGACACTTGCTCCCCAAAGTATTCCATAAATGTATTCATGAAGTCACAAAAGTACAGTGCATAACATTACATTACATACACTGTAATTCCTATGGAGTGTCCAGCAGGGGCGCACTATATATAGAAGTCAATGGTACTCATTGACTTCTATATATAAAGCACCCCCTGCTGGACACTCCATAGGAATTACACCTTTCGTTGTGACGTCATTGCTTCAGAGATAATTCTAACACTTCCTGATACACTAAATTAAGGGAAATAGCAGTATATGAGCATTTCCCATAATTAATGTACATTAGAAAATTGCATAACTTTCCATAAGTAATAACATATAAAAAAATAATTTTGGCCGGACTTCTCCTTTAAATTAAAATAAATAAAATTAAATTGAAGTTGAAAAAATATTGATTGACACTTAAATTGACTGGGGAGACAAAGGCTACCACACAAGGGGAGGTGAAAGGGTACTTCAACGGGGATTGGAACATGTGCAATGTTTTATTAGAAAGTTTTCAGATTTTATGCTGCTAATACACCAGTGTCCACTGCTGTCCATAGCAGAAATTGAATGATTGACTGTCTGGTTGACATTTTTTTTTTATTGTCATTTTATCAATTTTAGACACTGTAACAACAATATCTGTTGAAAAAATGCTACTCTGTTATAGTCCCACTATTGTAGCTACTGTACTATTGTTTACTGTTATATAGGGTGCGTTCACACCTACAGGATCTACAGCAGATCTGCAGCAGATTTGATGGTGCAGATTTGATTCTGTGTTCAGTTATTTAAATGAAATCTGCTGCAGATCTGCTGCAGATCTGCAGCAGAAAATCAGCTGCAGATCCTGTAGGTGTGAACGCACCAGAAATGAGATTCTTTTGGATTCAATTTGCGAGTATTATACAATCCGCCCCAAAAACCTTGCAAAACGAATTTTCAGCTGCTGTGCTCATCTCTAATTGCTACCTTAGCATGTGCTATACTGTAGAAATTTATATATTTATATATGTTACCAGCTGTTTGAAATACAAGCACAATGGCACAATTTTTAAACAGTTACTGCCCACAGTACCTAGTATCCCCCCTTAGCTGCTTCATGTAGCAATAAAGACATTTTATTATATTCTATGGCTGTGTCAAACTAATATTACATCCCTCTCCAGCAGTGCAAAATACTACAGTGAAAACAAAATACCTCTTCTACAGTGCCACATTATTATTACAGTGCAGCACAAAATCCCTCTCTAGCTATGTCAAATACTACATTGTACACAAAGTACCTCTTCAATAGCGCCAAATAAATATCACAGTGCAGCACAATAAAACCTCTCCAGCAATGTCATATACTACAGTGTACACAAAATACCTCTTCAATAGCGCCAAATAAATATCACAGTGCAGCACAATAAAACCTCTCCAGCAATGTCATATACTACAGTGTACACAAAATACCTCTTCAATAGCGCCAAATAAATATCACAGTGCAGCACAATAAAACCTCTCCAGAAGGGCCAAATAAATATTATAGTGAAGTGAAGAATACCTCCAGCAAAGTGCAATACATACCAAATAAAGCAGCTAATGACATAAAGGGGAGCATACAGTACACCACAGCACATGGTGATTATTGTGTAAAAACAACTGTAATAAACTAACCTTTCTTATAGCCCCCCGACCACCCACCCACAATTATGTTGATTGCCTTTGAAAGCATATACCTTTTTATGTTTTGCTGTCAGGCATGTTTACCTAATGGCTCTATAAATGTCCCCCAAACTAATACAATGCAGTATCAATCAATAAATCAATAAATGAGTTCAATCAATAAAAACTAGTCAGCAAGCAGAATTGTGAATGTATCTTTGATGAATAGAGAAGAGACAGCTATTTTGTCTGAGTTGTTTTGTCCGATATACAGATTCACCATTTTAGAGAATAGTAAAATTTCTCTTACACACACACACTTTATATACTATACCACACTATACCAGTGTTTGTAAGGCAAATGTATGGCAAATGCTCCATTCATAGTAGCCTTTGTTGATTTCAGTCAGATTTGACTGAAAGAAGAGCACAGCATGTTTCCTGCAAAACAACAGACACCACAACAAAACCCAACAGACATCTTAATAAGTCAATAGAAGCTGTTGGTGTCTGGCATTTGACAGATCTGCCACTGCCATCATGATACCCATTATAATAAAAAATCATAATTCCAAAGTAAACGAGCCTAAGCCAAAACCCCAAAGTAAAATTTTCAGAGAGAGAAAACTGTAATATAAGGATTCGCCCCCCCCCCCTCCCCCCTTGTAGAATTGCCCCTGGCTTAGGGTTACAAATAGTGGTGCAAAATACGGGCCAAGCACTGCCATTCCTTTCCAAAGTGACTTTTTGTGCAGTTCAATGTTCTGCCTAGAAGACAGCATTTCACTATAGCAAAACCGATGACATATTATCTGTAATATATCCGTATTACATATATCTGTATTATGAACAATTAATGATGGGCCTATAAAATCACATTTGGAACCTTATAAAATGATTTGTAGAGGCAAAACTTAGATCTGGGATTTATTCTTTTTAGTTGGCACTATAGACAAAACACATCATCTAGTTTACAATAAAAAAAAGGAAATGTTTGCTAAAATGCTAGTTTTACATTACTTTTTAACAATGAAATGCAATTTAATTTGCAATATTTCAGTGCTGCGTAGAATGACAGAAATACGGCTCAATATATTTCTTTAAAATCACTATTTTATATTTGTATTGGTACATCTATCCCTAACACCAAATGCATACAATGTCTATTTTAACTAAATAGGTTTACAAATAAAAGATATCATAGTATAAACGTTTGGTTCTCTGTGGTCTTCATATACTGTATAAGAGGGTATACAGCCTTCATATACTTTAAACCTACATTAAACCCTGTTTCTCTGTAAATCAAACATCCTCTGAAAATACTGCATAGTAGAAGATTTACAGGATAGCTTAAAATAAGGCATTCCCCGAAAAAAAGGCATCCCGCAAATCTAAGACCTCCGCCACCACCAGGGTTATGTCTGGTTATGCTGGCTTGTGATTAGGGCCGTATTGACAGCTTCTGCTGCCCTAGACACTAATTCCAATTTTCATTTCTCGTAGACTCTTTGGAAAATAAAAGGTGGAATCTGATTGGTTGCTAGGAGCAACTGAGCTAGTTTCACTTTACACCATTTTTGATCTCACCCATTGTCTAAATCTCTTTTTTCATGTTTTTTAACTGCTTAAAACATAAACAAGTTTATCGTCACATCTAACACTGCCACACCAGACCTAAACAATACCTCCATACTGTAAATGGATAACACCGCCATACCATACCTGAACAATTCCACCATACCCCATTTGAAAAGACACCAGATTTACTGGCAAGTCTGAATGGGAGGTGGGAGACTAAAAGAATAAAAACAAAAAAAGTAGTTTCTTTTCCCCTGCTCCCTGATGCTGCCCCCCTGCAAAGGCCTGCCGTAGGCACCGCACCACGAGGGCCTAGTGGTAAATACGGCCCTGTTTGTGATGACTACTGTAAAGTATATAATAAATGTTCTTATTTTTGTTCAACAATAGGTGGGAATTCTCCATGGAAAAATAAGACATCCCCTGAAAGTAAGACAAAGTGCCTCTTAGGGAGCAAAAATTAATATAAGACACTGTGTTATTTTCAGGGAAACACGGTATATAAGAAAGCTGTATAACATTTTACCACAGAAGGTTATTTTAAGCACATGTCAAGAGCTATGACAGCAAATTGAGTGGCATGCTTTACAGCACCAGTGGTTTTAATGCAAAATGTACTCTGCAGGGGTGACATTTCATTGGTTGTTGGACCAAAGTCAGCAAGGGTAAAATAGCCCTAAGCAGGCTCGATTCTAAGTTTACACCACATGATCTTTTTCATTGCTTCAATAATCCAGCTTTAATGTTGCTACATGATTGTGGGCAATCTGTACACTTTAGCGCATCCCAATCTGATAAACCTGCAGTGTGACTTAATAATAATTCAGCTGAAATAGTACGTTACATAAAACAGTGCATATGTCATAATCCAGTTGAACCATATGAGATTTAATGAAAACCCGTAATAATAATAATAATAATAATAATAATAATAATAATAATAATAATAACAATAATAAGTACTATTATTAAAGAAGAAAACTATTTTTGCATTTATACATACGTTCATGGTGGTGTAAAAACAGAAGTGAGAAATGTAAAATAAATAAATAATAAAATAACTGAATATATTTATTTCACAGACTACATCTACCATATCAAAATAAACCATTCATTCAATCCTTTAACCCTTCATGTCAGCCATAGCTATAGATACCTTTCTATTGCACATGCCCCATGTAGTAGGAACGTTTATATACTGTCCTATCGCTGGAGGTCATTAACACCTCAAACATGGCAGCCTTTAAGGAAGTAGTGACAGGATAAGCACTAAATCAATGCAGTATATACATACTGCATTGATCTATGAGATCAGTGCTCCATTACTATGGGCTGCTGGAGCCTATAGGATTCAAACACCGAGCCACAATCAGCGTCATTGCAGTGCTGACTGCTGGCTAGGGCAGAAGCATGATTGCCCCTCCCCTCTATCTAATTAGCAGGATACAGCAATTAGCTGCACCCACCAATAGCCGGGTTACAGCATGACCCCTCTCTGACCTCCCCTATGGGTTTGATGACATACAGGTACATCATCGGTGCTTAAGAGGGGTTAGGGGGACACTAAGAGACTCTAGAAGACTTTAACCTGATTTTTTTTTTTTATTATTTTTTTTAAACAATATTTTATTAGTGGCTTATGTAATATTTGAACATACATATCCCAAATTCATTACATATTCAAAAAGAAAGTCGCTCACAGGCAACAAGGGATTGTATGTTTACAATATCATACAGATACAATGAGCCTTTGTAATAACCTTAAAAGATATATTATCATATACAATAAAACATAGTCTTACCAATTTAACCTGATGTTATATCTCCATAGCATTAAGAATACTGATAATGAAAGTAATTTTCTAATCTTCATTGTCAGAGCCATTTTTGCTAAATATTGAGTTCAATCAATATGCAAGCCTGTCCCTGCTCCGGAATATTTATAATGATGAGAGCTGGAATGACGTACAAGTTGCTGGTAGTATGCATAGATCCAATCAGCATAAAGTGCTTAAGGAAACCATTGTTTATATAGTAAGGCTTCTGAGCTACTAGTGATAATCTAAGCAGTGACTATATATAGTGAAAAAGACACTCACAGTTCTGTAGTAGACTTTTATTCCATTCATGGCCGTTCATGGCTGACTTTGGCTGAGTGTACATGTTACTAGAGATTAGGCTGCCTTCTTTCTCCTGCTGCAACCTTTTTAGAGGCGGTGCCAGCATGACTAATATTCACTGCTCAGAATATTACTAGTAACTTGGAAGCCTTAATATATAAGAGTCGGAGTGACGTTACTGCAGAGTTCTACCTTACTAATCAGGCAAATTGGTTTCCCTTTATTAATTTTTTTTTACCAATCATATGTTATTCTTACAAATTGTGACACTTAGCCATTTTCACTAAAACATATAAATAGAGCCAGGTTTGCTATTCCTGTATCCTGTAATTCTTAGACATCAGAGGAGTCTAAGGATTTATCAAAATCACCATGGTGGCTTATGCTATTTGATAAATCTATGCTACAATTTTGGTGCAATTTTGGTAACTTTTATAGCATTTTAAGCCATGAAATGAGTGAAAAGTAAGAACCAATTACATTTTTCAGCACAGGATGTCTACGTGGGGTAAATGGAGGTTCTCATACTCCACACCAAGTCCATATGTTTAGAAAGAAACACAGACCACAATGTACTAAAGTTTTGCCATCAAAACTTTCTTGTTTCATATGCAAAAATGTACAACGAGTATGATACAAATACAAAATATAAAACTTAAGGCTCAAAATGGATACACCAGTGCCCATCAGTGACCTTCACGTCATCCATGCTTTATAAAAGAGACATGGCCCTTGAATATGCAAAAATTAAAAAAATAAATAAAATAAAATAATTTCTCATCGTGGATTCCGCAGCTCGCACCTGCTCGCGTAGTCTGGCGGCCGTGCGCCTCTCGGCTGCTGCCATAGGCTTCATTCTTCAGTTTGCCAGATTCTGCCATCCGCCGGAAGAATGAGCAGGTTCATTGTTTGGGTGGAAAGAAGAATCTGGCAAACCATAGAATGGAGTCTATGGTAGCAGCGGAGATGCACGGCCACCAGAGTCCGCGAGCGGGTGCGAGTTGCGAAATCCACGACGGGTGTTCCGTCTGGATTCCGTACTGTGCACATCGCCCGAACTATTAAATTATCACATTCCTGATCTCGCACGGTAAACAGCGCAAGCACAAAAAATTTCCAAATGGCAAAGTTGCGCATTTTTGATCGCATCAAATCCAGAAAAAATGTCATAAAAAGCGAAAGGTCGCATATGCGCAATCAAGGTACTAATAGAAAGAACACATCATGGCGCAAAAAATGACACCTCACACAGCCCCATAGACCAAAGGATAAAAGCGTTATAAGCCTGGGAATAGAACGATTTTAAGGAACATATATTTGTTAACAATGGTTTGAATTTTTTACAGGCCATCAAATAATATAAAAGTTATACATGTTACATATCATTTTAATCGTAATGACTTGAGGAACATATATAGCAAGTCACTTTTACCCCAGGTTGACGGTGTAAACACGAAACTCCCTGAAATGCAAACAAATTCCTTTTTTTTTCAATTTGACAGCGCAAATGATTTTTTTTACGGTTTCGCAGCATATTCTATGGTAAATAAAGTCTGTCATTGCAAAGTACAATTGGTGTCGTAAAAAATAAGGGCTCAAGTGGGTCTCTAGGTGAAAAAATGCAAGTGCTATGGCCTTTTAAACATAAAGTGGAAAACGCAAAAACGAAAATTGGCATTGACCTTAAGGGGTTAAATATAATAATAATAATAATAAAGATATGAAGACGAACAGTGTGTTTCTTTTATCAGGCTTCTGAAACCCCTAACAAACAGCTGATATTGCCAGGAAATTAGAGCTATGCATTTAAATGAATGGCCAACCATCTAATACATAGGTTGCTTGAATGTGAATAAGCCCTATTGAGACACACCTATAGGGTATGTTCACACTATGTATCTGTGCGGCTGTACTTTTTACGTGGCTGGAAATGTGCGGCTGACACTACGGCCGTGGGAAAAAATAGACATGCGGCTGAAAACATACGGTCATTTACTTGGAAATCTGGTTCAACTAAAAATAACAAATAAAATCTTTAGAAAGTGATGCAAACACCTCTGGATGCATCTGGGAAAGCAGGGAAACAGTATACAGGAATCGCTATTATCGGGGTTTGCGATCCTCTGCAGTAATGCCGATGCCTCTCATGGTTAATATATTTAATTAATAAAACACATTTTGGTTGTAATAAAGTCCCTTTCGTTGTTCAATAATTAAATTTAAATGAATCCATCATTTTGCAATTAAATAAACTGTTAAAATAAATATATATATATATATATATATATATATATATAAATAAATAAATGTATATTTATATATATATTTATTTTTTGACAGTATATTTAATTGCACAATGATGGATTCGTTTAAATTAAATTATTGAACAACGAAACTGATTTTATTACAACAAAAATGTGTTTAATTAATTAAATATTAATTAGTACAGGAAGCTCCATTAAGCCGTTAATTCATATTCCCGGTAAATAGAGCATTCTGTACTAATCAACACTTTACTTTAATGAAAACATCAAATGTTTCTTCTAATTATGTTATCACAATAGCATTATTAGAAGAAACATTTTGAATTATATGTGCGCTCAGCTGATTGGCTGATCGGCTGAGCGCACATATAAAGAGCCGGTCCGCAGTACAGTGACTTCATTGTGCTGCGGACCAGCGAAGAGGACACATCGGGGTGAGTATACAGCTCTCCCCACCCCCTCCCCAGCACTGCACCCATCCCAGCAAGGAAGGGGGGTCACTTAACCCCTTCCTTGCTGGTATGGGTGCAGTCTGACATCAGTCTGGCCCCCAAGGGGTTAAGGGGGATGCAATGCATCCTCCCTTAACCCCTTGGGGGCCAGACTGTAAGCAGCGATCTGTAAAGATGCTGCATACTGTAAGGTGCACAACACCGCTCACAATGATGGGTGTTGTGCTCCTGTTTGTGTATTTTTTGTGTGTTTCTCCCTTTTTGTTTTTCAGATATCAGTATCCTGTGGATTACGTCCTATTCCATGGATTACGACGATGACCAGCGGTTGTTTGGTGTTTTTTTTAATAAAATGTTCAATGAGGGGTGTGGGGGTGTTTTTTATTGAAAATTTCACTTGTGTCTGGTCTTTATTTCTTTACTTTATAGACTTAGTAGTGGAAGCCGTCTAATAGACAGAATCCATTACTAAGTCGGGGCCTAGTGTTAGCCGGTATAAAATGGCTAACACTAACCCCCCATTATTACCCCAGTACCCAATGCCACCAGTGGTTCCGGAGCGTCAAAATTGGCGCTCCTGGAACGGGCGGCAGCAGGCTGGTAAGATGTAGGCTGGGGAGGGCCTAAACCAATGGCTGTTCCCACCCTGGTGTTACCAGGCTGCTGTCGTTTGGTTTTTAACCTGGCTGGTTATAAAAATAGGGGGGACCCTATGCATTTTTTTTTTAAATAAATAAATAATTTAAAAAAACGCATAGGGTCCCCCCTATTTTTATAACCAGCCGGGTTAAAAACCAAACGACAGCAGCCTGGTAAGACCAGGGTGGGAAGAGCCATTGGTTTAGGCCCTCCCCAGCCTAAATCTTACCAGCCTTCTGCCGCCCATTCCAGGAGCGCCAATTTTGACGCTCCGGGACTACTGGCACCCGGCTCTTCCCAGTACCCCTGGTGGCATTGGGTACTGGGGTAATAATGGGGGGTTAGTGTTAGCCATTTTATACCGGCTAACACTAGGCCCCGACTTAGTAATGGATTCCATCTATTAGACGGCTTCCACTACTAAGTCTATAAAGTAAAGAAATAAAGACACAAGTGTCAGGACTGGCAGGCGTAGACAAGACAAAAGACAGTGGGCCCTAGATCTGAACCCACCCACTGTCACCTGCCTACTTGCCTCAGTCGACCCTAAACGGTCGCGGACAACCACGGAGTCGGTCCCTACACTGCGTAGGTGGATACACAAAACGTAGACAGACAAACAAAACACAATGGAGGATAGTCAACTAGCAGGGTCAAAACCAAACAGACAACGCAGTACAAAATCAGAAGGAGAGCGGATAGTCAAAAGTCAAGCAAGAGGTCAGAACACGGGCAGAGCAATAGCAAGGGGATTAGGACAGGGAACGCTGGGAAAGGAGCAGGGGAGCTCGGACTAGTAACAACTAATAACCAGCAGGGAACTGAGGATCTGACTGCTTTTTATCCAGGAAAAAAGACCAGGTCCAGCAGCTGATTGGAGCAGCCCAGATCCCAGCATCAAGCTCAGCTGAACAAACCTAGCAGTGCAGTAACCCCTGCACTGCCAGAAGTCTGACAGGCCAGGCAGGTGTGGTTGAGAAGTGAAACACAATTCAGACACAAAACCAGTGCAACAGCAGACATAAACTCAGCGCTTCCTTGGCCGCCCGACATGGACTGAGGAGCGCAAAGTCACATTCCTAACAGTACCCCCCCTCTTATGAGGGGCCTCAGGACCCTCACCCAAAGGACCCGGCCTGGAAGGGTTACGCATGTGGTATTGTCTAACCAGACGAGGTGCATGCATGTCTTTGCTCGCCACCCAAGTCCGTTCTTCCGGACCAAATCCCTTCCAGTGTACAAGATATTGTAGAGAACTCTGGACCCAACGAGAATCCAGAATTCTCTCCACCTCGTATTCCAGTTCACCTTGGACGACCAAGGGAGCAGGGGAAGTAGACGGCAACACAGGGTTAACATATTTCTTTAACAGTGATTTATGAAAGACATCATGTATTTTCCAACTCTTAGGTAATTGTAACTGATAAGACACAGGGTTAATGATTTTCATAATTACATAAGGACCAATGTATTTTGGAGAAAGTTTACCAGACGGGGCTTTTAACCTTAAGTTTCTAGTAGAGAGCCATACCTTATCCCCCACCATATATTCTGGGCCAGATATACGTTTTTTATCAGATTGTTTTTTAAAACTTTCTTGGGCTTTAACCAGGTTCTGAAGAGCCTGGGCCCAAACTGTGCACAGTTTATTGTAGATTTTTTCAGCAGAAGGGTTAACAGATTCGGCAGCATGTACTGAAGAACATCTAGGATTAAACCCAAAATTACAAAAGAATGGCGACATCTTGAGGGATTGACTTTCTCGGTTATTAAGTGCAAACTCAGCTAGAGGCAAGTACTCTTTCCACTTGTCTTGTGACCCTGCAACAAAACATCTTAAAAATTGTTCCAGTGATTGGTTGACCCTCTCGGTTTGACCATTGGATTGCGGATGAAAGGCGGAGGAAAAAGACAAAGTTATACCTAAGCGACCACAGAATTCCTTCCAGAATTTCGATACGAATTGTACGCCCCTATCGGATACAATATTTTCAGGGACCCCATGCAGACGCAAGATATGGTTAATAAACAGGGAAGCTAGGGTACGAGCGTTAGGGAGTTTACTAAGAGGAATGAGGTGACACATCTTGGAAAATCTGTCAATGACGACCCAAATCACCGTTTTCCCCCTGGAAGGGGGCAAATCGGTGATGAAATCCATAGAGACATGAGTCCAAGGTCTCGCAGGCAGTGGTAAGGGTTGAAGCAGACCCTCGGGGAGTCTGCGAGGTACCTTGGACCTGGCACAGGTCTCACAGGCTTCTACAAACAACTTAGTATCACGAGCCCACGAGGGCCACCAATAATGTCGTGATAACAGATACTGAGTGCCAGCTATGCCCGGATGACCTGCCAACACTGAGCAATGTGTCTCCTCCAGTACTCTTAAACGAAGGTTAGGAGGAACAAAGAGCTTATTCTCAGGGGTGTTCTTAGGGGCCAGGGACTGAGACTCTACCACTTGGGCAGCAAGATCGGGCTGTAGAATGGCTACCACAACCCCGGGAGCTAAAATAGTCTCTGATTCCCCACTAGGGACATTGCTGGTCTCAAAGCTACGGGACAAGGCGTCAGCTCTTACGTTTTTGGAACCAGGTCTGAAAGTTATTTCAAAATCAAAACGTGTGAAGAAGAGAGCCCATCTAGCCTGGCGAGGAGTAAGACGCTTAGCCTTGTCTAGATACACCAGATTTTTGTGATCAGTTAGGACCTTGATTTTGTGCTTAGCCCCCTCTAGAAAATGTCTCCATTCATCAAATGCCCATTTTATGGCAAGGAGCTCCCGGTTGCCTATGTCGTAGTTGCATTCAGTTTTGGAGAATTTCCTAGAGAAGTAAGCAATAGGTCTGAGATTGGTGAGTGTCTCTGGACCCTGTGAAAGAACAGCTCCCACCCCCACCTCCGAGGCATCCACTTCAATCACAAAAGGTTTTTCGAAGTCAGGTTGAGTCAAGACCGGAGCCACCGAAAAACATCCTTTAAGCTTGTCAAATGCCTGAACGGCTTCAGGAGTCCAGTGTACCAAATCAGCCCCTTTCCTAGTTAGATCAGTTAGGGGTTTAGCAATTACAGAAAAACCCTTGATAAATTTTCTATAATAGTTAGCGAACCCCAAGAATCTCTGTAATGCTTTAAGACAATTAGGGCGCTCCCATTTTTCAATAGCTGACACTTTTAGAGGGTCCATACAAAAAGAATTGGGTGTGATTCTGTACCCCAAAAATGAAACCTCCTGAACGCCGAACAGGCACTTTGACAATTTTGCAAATAAATGATTTTGTCTTAAAAGTTCCATAACCTTACGGACATGACAAATGTGTGAGGACCAGTCAGGAGAGAAAATCAATATGTCATCCAAATACACCACTACAAATCGTCCTAGGTATTCACGAAATACATCATTTACCAAGTGTTGAAAGACCGCAGGCGCATTGCATAATCCGAAGGGCATAACAAGGTACTCGAAGTGCCCCTCGGGAGTATTAAAAGCGGTCTTCCACTCATCACCCTCTCTTATCCTGATCAGATTGTAGGCCCCTCGCAGGTCAATTTTGGAGAACCACTTAGCCCCAACAATCTGATTAAACAAATCAGGAATAAGAGGAAGAGGGTGCTGGTTTTTCACTGTAATTTTATTTAGCTCGCGATAGTCAATACAGGGGCGCAGGCCCCCATCTTTTTTTCCCACAAAGAAAAATCCCGCACCCATAGGAGAAGAAGAAGGGCGAATGTGGCCTTTACGTAAACTATCTTTGATGTATTCACGCATTGCCTCTCTCTCAGGCCTAGACAAATTAAAAATTCTTCCCCTCGGATACCTGGACCCTGGAAGCAAATCAACAGCACAATCATATGGGCGATGTGGCGGTAAGACATCTACTGCTTTTTCATCAAACACATCTGCAAAATCTGACAAAAACTCAGGGATCTCTCCTTCAACCGGAGAACAATCTGCAACATTCAGCGCAACACAATGCGAAGCACAGTTAGATCCCCATTTGACCAATTCCCTGGTGGACCAATCAAATGTTGGGTTGTGTTGTGCCAACCAAGGTAACCCCAGAATAATGTCTGAAGACAAATTATCCATAACTAAAAATTCCAATGACTCAAAGTGAATAGAACCCACCCTTACATCAAGAGAGGGAGTTATATATTTCACCTTACCCTGAGCCAATGGGGTAAAATCCGCTCCAGTAATACACAGCGGGCACTTAAGCTGAAGCGGACATACCCCCAGAGAGGACCAGAACCCAGAATTAATAAAATTAGCAGATGCCCCAGAATCCACATGGGCAAACCCAGAAATACATTTTTCACCTAAAAATAGTGAAATGGGCACCATTAATTTATTTTTCATATCGAGCGGTACCTGTGCGCCTGAATGACCCCCTCGACAATCATTCAGGCGCTGGAGTTTTCCGGCGGTGATCCAGGTCTGGATGTACATTCCTGTACACGATGTCCGGCCTTGCCACAGTATAGGCACAGATTGTGCTGTAGTCGATAGGCCCGTCGGGTCTTAGCATCTGTCGCTCCAATTTGCATCGGTTCTTCTTGAGATAGTGACAGGGGAGAAGAAGACTTAGAGAAGGAAGCAACAGATGATGGGGCTTTGAACGAGTCAGAGGTTCCCTTTTCCCTGCGTCTGTCCCGCATACGTCTATCAACCCTTATAGCGAAGGTCATGGTTTCCTCCAAGGTCTCTGGAGGGGGGTAGGCCACTAGCAAGTCCTTCAACTGGTCCGCAAGACCCAGCCGAAACTGATACCGCAAGGCAGAATCATTCCAGGTGGACGGGATACACCACTGCCGGAACTCTGCGCAGTAGTCTTCTACTGGTCTCTTACCCTGACGTAAGGAGGTCAGTTGGCGTTCGGCTACCGCAGTCCGGTCAGGGTCATCATACAACAGCCCTAGGGCTGAAAAAAAATAATCAACTGAAGTCAACTCAATAGCATTGGGAGGTAAGGAGAATGCCCATTCCTGCGGTGGGCCTTGCAGAAGGGACATGATAATTCCCACTTTTTGGCTCTCATCCCCAGAAGAGCGAGGACGGAGCCGAAAAAATAGTCTACACCCCTCTCTGAAGGATCGGAAATCCTTCCTATCTCCCTTGAATTTTTCAGGGAGCTGAACAGGTGGTTCTGGAGGTGTGGGGGTTGTCATGGTCACCTGACGGGGTGTAGCCTCTTGTTCTTGAACCCGCTCAGCAAGTCCCTGAACCAAAGTGTTCAGGTTTTGCATCTGTTCCATCAGCGCTTTCATTGGATCCATGGAAAAAAAAAAAAAATCCCAAATGGTATGGCTGGTTATTCTGTCAGGACTGGCAGGCGTAGACAAGACAAAAGACAGTGGGCCCTAGATCTGAACCCACCCACTGTCACCTGCCTACTTGCCTCAGTCGACCCTAAACGGTCGCGGACAACCACGGAGTCGGTCCCTACACTGCGTAGGTGGATACACAAAACGTAGACAGACAAACAAAACACAATGGAGGATAGTCAACTAGCAGGGTCAAAACCAAACAGACAACGCAGTACAAAATCAGAAGGAGAGCGGATAGTCAAAAGTCAAGCAAGAGGTCAGAACACGGGCAGAGCAATAGCAAGGGGATTAGGACAGGGAACGCTGGGAAAGGAGCAGGGGAGCTGGGACTAGTAACAACTAATAACCAGCAGGGAACTGAGGATCTGACTGCTTTTTATCCAGGAAAAAAGACCAGGTCCAGCAGCTGATTGGAGCAGCCCAGATCCCAGCATCAAGCTCAGCTGAACAAACCTAGCAGTGCAGTAACCCCTGCACTGCCAGAAGTCTGACAGGCCAGGCAGGTGTGGTTGAGAAGTGAAACACAATTCAGACACAAAACCAGTGCAACAGCAGACATAAACTCAGCGCTTCCTTGGCCGCCCGACATGGACTGAGGAGCGCAAAGTCACATTCCTAACAACAAGTGAAAAAATTTTTTTATTCAAATAAAAACACCTCCACATCCCTCATTGACCATTTTATAAAAAAAAAACACCAAACAACCGCTGGTCATCGTCGTAGTCCATGGAATCCGACGTAATCCACAGGATACCGATATCTGAAAAACAAAAAGGGAGAAACACACAAAAAATACACAAACAGGAGCACAACACCCATCATTGTGAGCGGTGTTGTGCTCCTTACAGTATGCAGTATCTTTACAGATCACTGCTTACAGTCTGGCCCCCAAGGGGTTAAGGGAGGATGCATTGCATCCCCCTTAACCCCTTGGGGGCCAGACTGATGTCAGACTGCACCCATACCAGCAAGGAAGGGGTTAAGTGACCCCCCTTCCTTGCTGGGATGGGTGCAGTGCTGGGGAGGGGGTGGGGAGAGCTGTATACTCACCCCGATGTGTCCTCTTCGCTGGTCCGCAGCACAATGAAGTCACTGTGCTGCAGACCGGCTCTTTATATGTGCGCTCAGCCGATCAGCCGAGCGCACATATAATTCAAAATGTTTCTTCTAATAATGCTATTGTGATAACATAATTAGAAGAAACATTTGATGTTTTCATTAAAGTAAAGTGTTGATTAGTACAGAATGCTCTATTTACCGGGAATATGAATTAACAGCTTAATGGAGCTTCCTGTACTAATTAATATTTAATTAATAAAACACATTTTTGTTGTAATAAAATCAGTTTCGTTGTTCAATAACTTAATTATAACGAATCCATCATTTTGCAATTAAATATACTGTCAAAAAATAAATATATATATAAATATACATTTATTTATATATATATTTATTTTAACAGTATATTTAATTGCACAATGATGGATTTGTTAGAATTAAATTATTGAACAACGAAAGGGACTTTATTACAAAGAAAATGTGTTTTATTAATTTATATATTAACTATTTGAGGCATCGGCATTCAGCATTTTTACCGGCTATTTTTTAAGTACTCCGTACGGACCGCCTGTCAATCCACGGCCGTGAATTTGCACAGTTCCGGTCGCAAACAATGGTCTTGTTCATTTTTTACGGGTCCGTTTACGATCGGGCCGTAGGCTCATACATAGTTTGCACTGTGCAGCCATATATCGTTTACTTTCCAGCGTACGCATGAACCTGAAGAATACGGCCGATGATTTACAGCCTGCAATACAGCCGCACAGATACATAGTGTGAACATAGCCTTAACAGTAAACTATTGATGTTTTGGGTCATTCCACAAATGCCTTATATATCTGGCTAAAGGATAAACCCCCACAATAATCTCATCTGTTGAGTTTCAAGTGCTCCCGGTCAACACTGATGTTAACAAAATCTGTAAAGAGTAAAATGAGCACAGCCTGTGGTGTACTTTATAATGTCTATTTCTCAGAAAGAAAACACCAAAGACTTATATGTCAGTCTGCTAAACTTATTACCAGCAATTTAAACAAGCCTTCTATTTCAGCTGTGACCTTGAACAGCATATGTTCCCATATTGCAGTGTTCATGCATCACTTCTGAAGGCTGTTGCAACTGGTGGGAATGCTACAATCTATTTTTAAGAACAACTTGTGTTTCTGCAATTGTTTGAAATAACTCACTTTGGAAATATGACATCCTTCTTGGGCATTTATTACTGACATTGTGGAATTTCCTTATTCCTAATTTAACAAAACATTCACATTTGTTTAACCCCTTCATGCTGCAGCTAGTTTGGGCTCTAATGACAAAACTCAATTTTCAAAATCTCACTTTATGCGGTTATAGCGCCTTAATGCATTAATGTATGCTAGCGATTCTGAGATTGCTTTTTTCGTGACATATTGTACTTTATATTAGTGGCAAACTTTGGTCACTATGTTGTTTTCCCTGAAAAAAAAAAAAAAAGACAACAACTGTCACTGCATTGCAAGATCCATAAAATTCTTATCTGTCATGCAACAGGGCTGGTTTTGGGCTCATTTTTTGCGGGAAGATGTATGGTTTTTATTGGTACCAAGTTTTTTATATACATATCTTTTTTTAATCTCTTTTATGACATATGTTCTGAAATGAATTGATAAAATTTAGCAATTTTGGTACTGTTATTTATTTATTTATTTTTTACAGAGTGTGTTATACGATATAAAAAATTATATAGGTCTATAGATTGGGTTGTTACGGATGTGGTGATACCAAACATGTATAGCTTTTATGTTTTCTATGTGTTTTTATGTAACGGTTTATTATATATAGGGAATATAATGCATTTTTATTATTAGGGAGGGCTGGGGGCTTTTTTGTGTGTTTTGGTGCATTTTTTTTCTTTTACACTAGTATACATTACTGTACACTAATGTACACTAACCAGTGATCTTTTGATCACTGATACAATACTAATACTGAGCTGACAGGCAATCTACACAGCAATTATATGCCGCTGTCATGACTTGGGGTCACTTAGGGGTTAAGGCTGATTCTTTGTGATCTGCTACGAGTTTTGTTGAGTGGTCAGACATGAGCTGTATACCTAGCCCCTCAACCCCAGAGACTTGTAAAAATACTCACCTACTCCCCACTCCTGTCTGCAGCATGGCTTAGTTCAGTGTTGTCCTCTTCATTTTCTAGTGGCCATTTAGTAACCAGGAGAGCACTGCAGTGTTCTCCTAGGTCTCCAGTCATCATACAAGGAGCCCTGGGGGACCCAGTTAGGTAATCGCTATGTTCACACAACGTCAAAAAAAGAGAAGAGGCGGCCAATTTTGATATTTAAAATAACGTCCGTTTTTGCAGCGGAAAGACGGATGTCCAATGCACACAATGTATGGAATAACGGACGTTCTTGCCACGGACGTCAAAATGATGAACATGATTATTATTTTCGGACGTCTTTTGTAAACAGTGGACGTTTTTTATTAGCTGTTCACACACAGTTCTTCTTTTGTCATTGTTCTTTCCCCATTTTTACTATTAAATTCAATGGAGTTTTCAATTACGCCGCACCCAAAGGCCAATTAGTAATCCCAAACTAAAATAATGTACCAACACCAGTCATTGCACTAAGGGGAGGCCAGGATCCTAAATGACGTGCGTCGACGAATGTCATTTTAAATGGAGCTGAAAAAACGTTGTGTGAACGTATCCAACAAAGTTTTTTTCATTATGGCCAAAGCAATATATAAAAAGTAAACTATGTGTTCTATGCACTTTATGATACCTTTAGCTGCAGGAATCAGGTCTCTTATTTGGGTGCATGAGGCAGGGGGAGAGCTGGAAATTAGTCATCTCGGCCATAACTACCCCCTGCTCTCTGCCTGTCAGCATTCTCTGTGCAATAAATTTATCCTGTTGATAGCTGCCTAGTGGGCATTGGGCGCTAAGGATGAAGGTATGTCTCTTACTTTCATTTTCAGCATTGTTCCCGTGCTGTTAGTTGTGCATGGTAAGCTGTTAGGAGCACTGGGGGCGTGGCTACCACCCCTCCAAGCATTGATCCTTGGCCTTGCCCTTGTGCAGCAATCTGCCCCCTAGTGATTATCAATGGAGGGGGCCGGCAGGGGGGGATCACTGTTTGGGGGGTAGGGTAACGACCTCTAGCAATCCCGCTCCCTTTAATGATTATCAATGTTGGGGGGGCAGGCTGGATTGGTTCTCAGATGGGTAGTAGCCAAGTCCCCATTGCCCACAGTGGCTTACTGGGCACAGCTAACAGCATGGGAATGGTCCTGAGGATAAAAGTATATTCTTATAGAGTAATATATTCATCGTTTGCTCTATTAAAACCAATAAAAATAAATATAATTTTCAAAATTCTTCATAAAGTTTTCATTATTTTTACAATGCAATGAGGCTTGGACAATGATGCTACTCGTATTGTAATAAAGAAGTGATCTATGATGACTTTGCAGAGAATGTGGACATTTTCTGGAGGAGAGTGCTGAATAAACGGAAAATATGATAATTCGAAAATGCCATTTTAATGACATCTGGCTCAATAAGAACATCAACGGTTTCTACACACTAATGGTTCTAGTGAGATTTTAATGCCACAGATGAAAGAGGAAGAAACATAAGAAAGAGAAATCACTTGTATAGCCCATTAAAAGTATAGATGTGCCGTCAGAGTTCAATATATTATGCATTTGTGAATATAGAATTTAAAAATAAATAAAATAGTTTTTATGTGTTCACACTAGTTATAGAACAGCAGTTTCAACTGTAGTATCTGTACAAATGTAGACAAAATAAAGAATGTAAAAATACAATGTAGAAACTAGGAAACCTAATGATTTCACCAATTAGCCACAGCATCAGCTATGGGGTAACTATGGGGTACCCTTTATAGATAGGCTTTTGTGTAAGTAAAACTAATTACTAAGTTAGAGAACTGAGGTGATATCTAATATAATGTAACAATTTCATTGTTCCCTTTATATCAATGTTACTTTTATGATAAACCTTTAGGCAGGAATGCCATGTCATTCTCCTACAGGCTTTCATCTGCTTGTAACCATCACTGGATAGGAGCTACAATATGTCTCTAAAGAGAGCCCTATTTACTAGGCAGTTATGAGAAAATTATTTTACTAACATGATCGCCAACGTTTTAACAGACTTTGTCTAAATCAAATTCAAGTACATTAAAAAAAAAAAAAACTGCACTACAAAAACTGCTCAAGTCCATGGTGAAGTGAATCAGTTCACCTTAAAGCCTAAAGCTGCCCATAAAAGTCTATGAATTGGGGAAAGTGTCTGGAGACAGAGGCAGAGTGAGACACAGAGATACCCTAGTAAGCTCTATATCACCTCAATGTTTGATTAACATTTTAGACCACTCTGTACTGTTCTATAATGTCCTCCATGCTGCTGATGCTGCTGGAAGTGTGTAATAGAGGCATACAGGAGCAGGGTGTTCTGTTTTGTGTTTGGAGTGTGTGGGAAAAGTCATAGCAGCTAGTCTCTTCCCAGTTGCGAAGAGCAACTTAAAATTAGACATGTAATTTTAGAAAATGACTATATAATAGTGATATAATATATATAGTAATATAATATAATTGTTGTTTGTTGATAGGCTAGTCCTTTTTCACTATGGAAGCAATAATTATCCTATAAATATTTTCATCAGTGGGATTTTATATTTTTTGGACAGGATGCCAGGATACTCCTTTATATGGTGGTTATTAAGGGTACTATTTCTAGCACTCCATGTTTTAAAGGTGGGTCTAGAATAAAGCTGTGCAAATCTCCTAAGCAGCAATAATGGGAGCTTGACTGTCGTACTGACTTCCAGTGTAACCACCAGGAATGGAGAAACCTTAATTTCTGGTAGATTAACTCTTTACATACCAAGGTCAGATTATCACTGCAACATGTTAGGAATGCTTTTTTACCCAGCAGCTTCCTGGCTACATGATGGCTTGTGGCATAATGCCACAAGCTGTCATAAAAGACTAAATAATGGACTAAGTGGAATAAAGTACTAATGCAGTGTTTTATAGTAGCAATCTGGTGAATTATTACTAAGTGGGAGTGGAGGGAGGAGAACGCTCTGCAAAGTGAAGGAGGTGGTGGTGGGGGGAGGTTTTTGTGTGTTTAGGGCTGTTATCTGATGCTGCTGTCAGAGTCCATACAAAGCTGCTACTCAGGACGGATTTCCAGGGAGGGGCGTGTCAACAGTAATGCACAAATAACACAGAAGCAGACACAGGACTCAGAGCACATTCAGCTTCATGTATTTAAAAAAAAACTGTTCATTTAAGCTTCTTAATGTATATTGCAAAAATTCTTATCATGACCTAAGCTAACTAAAACTAAATGGTCAAAATATTTTATAGTTATGTTTTAAATTTTGTTGCAAATTTATTACTGTGATTATTCTTACATGTAAAGAAAGTCATTCTGATGAATGCATATTATATAAAAGAATTGTCCATAATGCAGGGTTATGAGAATTCCAGTTTAAATCTGATGTGTAAATAAATAAAGTAAGCGTTGTTGCCATGCACACAGTATTGTCCTTACTTACAGCAAGTAAAATATTAGACCCTGATTCCTTATTTAAAATCTGATTAGTGGGTCACTTTCCAAATCTGCACTCAGCGTTTTCTAAAGAATTATGCTCATACGCATTTCAGCATTTTCTATCTAATCCCATTCAAGTAATTTAAGAGGAAGCTTAAGAGCATTTTAGAAGCATTTTTGAAGAGCTTCAAGCATGAGGCCTTCAAGTAAGATAAGGAAGCTTCATTGTTGAGGTAGGCTGGCAATCATTAGGTCTTTTCATCTATAATCTTAAATAGATGTATTGTGTTATTACGCTCTAGAAATGTTCTTTATCATTATCAACACTGTAAGAAGACTTTGCTTTCGTAAAATTATATTTTGTATACGTAAGCTCTGCCTAAATGTAAGGTAAACAGATAAATATCAGACTTGATCTTAAATGCTGCATTATATAGATTTCAATTAAAAAAAAAGATTCTTTTAAGACTTATGTATTTGGGAAATGTCTGCCCATTTCTTTCCTTGTTTGCTCAGTGGAATCTACTAATTACCTAGCTAATCTTTCTGATTGGATTTGGCAATTACGTTAATTACTTACCGCAACATTTGGAGATGGTCACTTTGCAAGAATGTTAGATTTTGTTTTCTTCTTTACTAAACTTACATTAGATGGTGTCAATATTGGGTCAATCAATATAAAATATAACAAAATGGTAATATCAAGGGGACATCTATTAAAAAATGTTAGCTGTACTTTAGTTATATTTAAAGATTTACTAACTAAACTAGCTGAATAAATTGCATAAACTGCATAAAATGTAATACACCTAAAAAGCATTGTTTTGAATAGTAGTAAAATAAATGTAAATTTTCAATATACTATTTTTTCATGTTATAATTCACTATTCCCTTTAGCCCTATACTGTTAACAGACTGTTTTCATGGACAAAGAGGGAATGTTTCTTTTTTGCCTTTAAGTACTACATTATGTAATACTAATTGCTATTTATTTATAACCAAGGTATTCACTAACATATTTCTGTTTGGTAATCCTCTTCTATACAGTCCCAAAGACAATTCTTCCTGTCCTGTGCTCTAGCATAGTATTTCTCAAACTTTTTCTACTGGTGTCTCACCAAACAGACAAAATGATGCCTGGGCCCCACCAGACTGACAAAGAGAATGCTGGGGCCTCACTATCTATGGTGGAAGTCCATGCATATATATATATAAATTATTGCACAGTCTACCCTTCATTTGTCTCCTGATCTCTGTATAACATGAAATAAGTGCAGAATCAGTGAACAATGTTTCATAACCAGAGATCGTTGCAGTCTGGTAAAGGACTGTGCTGCTTATAGTCACTTTTGTAAAATTGGCCTCCCCAACAACTAGGGGCGCCTCATTGATGAAGCCCGCCTCACAGTTTGAGAAGCACTACTCTAGCATACTGCAGGTTTATTCCAATTAAATTTTGACATTTCTTCCTAAATTTTTCCTTTCTTAAAGATGCGTATCCTAACTCAGAATTGAGGTACGAATGGACTAATGTGACCCACAAATCAGTAGTAGTGGCAGAAGATGGCTCTCGTTTGAATCAATATCATTTGATTGGTCAGACTGTCGGGACGGAAAATATCAGCACAAGCACAGGTAAGGAAGATTTATAATGTGATATGTGAATACACTCTCAGCATTCATAGTTAAAAAATGACCTTGTTCAAAAGTAGTCCCGGGCCCTTATACTATATAATCATTGTCTTAATCTGTTGTGGGCAAATAAAACAGTTGCCAGTTGGTCCTCCAGATTGTAATACTGTCGTTTTAGCAGGAGCCACTCTGGTGTTTCGTGACCACCCACATTATGCTGATCATTCCAGTAGAACACTTCAATGTCAGCATAGAAAGGGTATATTCACACATAATAATTGACACGTCAAGTCTTTGGGTGGACAGCGGAATCTGCCGGAGCATATAATGGAGCCTATGGAGTCGGCGGAGAGGGAAGTGATAGTGGGCGGGGACGAGCGGCGGATTCCACATGGAGTTTACCCAAACAATTACTCTGTGTCTATATACCCTAATAGCGTCTCTCCTGGTATGTGGCACATCCTTACCCAACTTCCAACCCCCAGCTGGTCAGTGTAGATCACAGTACCCTCTACATTTTTAACAGTCACAAGATGTGCCCCTGGTTTAGACAACTGAAAACACAAACAAATAATGAGTGCTTCAGACTTGGAGGTCAAAGAGAGGTCTGTTAGCTTAGTGTCATCATCTTCTGACCACTGAAACAAAGGCAATGTTGCATGTAGTAACCACATTACATTTACTGTAGCTATCCAAGTTAGGTTGAATTCACATAAGAATAATATGAGGATTATTCTGAGCCTAGATTAAGGCCTAAGGTTTTCATCCTGACTACAGATCTAATGACCCAAACTGACAACACCATAGATCCTTATAATGCATCTCTATAATAGTTCCATTTGGGATATTAGACCAAAAGAAATGGTAGGACAAGGAGCTATAATACAGAATCTAAAATATTACATTATGCTTGTAAGGAACTGGCCTTTTGAGCTACTATTATTTTTTTTACAAAAATGTCATAGAGACAAGTGAAATGTTCAGGGATTGGGTGCTGAGACTCCCCCTGATCTCTAGAACAAGCAGGGGGAAGTACTCAGCTAAGCACTTCTCTCTCTGCCTTTGTCCTCACTGCAGGAGGAAGGCTCCATAAATGGGCACATTCTTGAGATTGGTGGGAGTATCAGCACCCAAAATCCCGATTAATGTCTCTCTGAAATGTCGTCATTCCACCACAATCATGCCAATGAAACATAAGTTGGTCACTATACCTTTAGTTAGTGGCGTAGCTACCATAGAGGCAGACTATGTGACTGCTATGGGGTCCATGACGCAGGGGGCCCAGGCCCCCATGTTGAAGTGTTGTCTTCCTCTATGGTTGTTAAAGCTTATGGCACACACTGGCAGGGCTCCTTGCCCTGCCAGTCTCTCTTGTGGCTGAAAGCAGCATTGCACCTCCAGCAAACAGGAGCCCCTCACCCCCCACCACTGCAATGCACATACTCAAAGGACCCAGCGACGACCATCGCAGTGCCGTGTCATTCCATTGATGTATTCTTTGGATCACTATGGTTATTTTGATACCACATTTGCATATATTTTTTTTTAATCTATTACCACTTTGGCACAATAGAAACTATGACAGCTGTAAAATAAGTCCCCAGTGCAACCAGGCGGTGGGGAAAGTAAATTGTATGCTGGGCTGTATAGCTAGAGGTATAACCAGTAGGAAGAGGGAGATTGTGATACCACTGTATAGAGCTCTAGTGAGACCACATCTGTAATACTGTGCCCAGTTCTGGAGACCTCACCTACAAAAAGATACTGATAAAATAAAACAGGCCCAAAGATGGGCTACAAAAATGGTGAAGGGTGTCAGGCATATAACATATCAGGAAAGAGTTAAGGATTTGAATCGGTATAGTCTGGAGAAAAGAAGGGAAAGGGGGGACATCATTGGAACCTTTAAAGTGACTGTACCACCAGGCCCAGGCTGAAGCACTGGAGGCGGGCCGACCCACCCTTAGTGGGAGGAAACCCTAGCCCCTCTATGATAAGGTCCCATTGATTCTAATGGAGTCACGTCATGGAGGGGCTGGAGTTTCTTCCCACTAAGGGTGGGTCGGCCCGCCTCTAGTGCTTCAGCCTGGGCCTGGTGGTACAGTCACTTTAAGTATGTGAAAAGGCTAAATAAGGTTCAGGAGGGAAGTGTTTTTAGTAAAAAACTGAGCTCAAGAACAAGTGGACACAGTGAGAGGTTAGTTGGGGGAAAGATCAGAAGTAATGTGAGAAAATATTATTTTACTGAAAGAGTAGTAGATACTTGGAACAAACTTCCAGCAGATGTGGTTGGTAAATCTTCAATAACAGAATTTAAACATGCCTGGGATAAACATAAATCTATCCTAAGATAATAAGAAAGGAAATACTTAAAGGGCAGACTAGATGGACCCAGTGGTCTTCTGCCAACAATCTTCTATGATTCTATGTTTCTATGTTTCTAACACGAAACGATCACGATAATTTTTTTTATGTTCGTGTTTGGAAGCCGAACCTAACATTGGGATGTTCGCTCATCACTAGTTTTCAATCTCCACTCCTGATTTTGGTTAAATTCTAACCAAAAGACTGATGGAAATACAATGTATGAACATAGACCTAAAGTGAATTTGCAGATTTGCTGCAGACCCATTGAAGTTAAAGCGTAACTATAATTTCAGTAGCCAAAAAATGAAATTCCTCAAATAAAAAGCCCACGTGTTACCCTTTAAAAAGAGCCCTAAACTGCGTTGATAGCATGTACGCTCGCTGAGATATCCCCAGTTGTTTGATATCCCCCAGTCCCTGGCTGCGTCCCTCCATTCACTGACCAGCACCTTAGCAGATGTATCACACAAAGTGGGATTAGATACAGCCCCAGCATACAGTATCACAATGTAAGATTAGATTCAGAGCCCCAGCAGATGGTATCACACACAGTGGGATTAGATACAGTCATCTGCTCTCATTACACTGTAGGTTAATGTCAGCTCCAGCTCTTCCTCTGCGCTGCTCCTCTCACACACACAACACCCTCAGGTCTGCTTAGTCACCGCTGTGAGGGGAGGGGGAGGACGTGCTGCTAGGAGGTGGGGGAGGAGGTTTTGTTTATGTTTCTCTCTGTGTCAGGGCTGTTATCTGATCCTCCTGTCACAGTCCGTACACTCAGGACGGATCTGCAGGGAGGAGGCGTGTCCAGCAGGAATGCAGAAATAAGTCACAGCCAGAGAGGGCTATAAGGGCTTAATCAGCCTTATGTATTTAAAAAACTGTTCATTTTAGGTTATCAATGTATATTGGAAAAATTCTTATCATGACCTAAGCTAACTAAAACTGAATGGTCAAAATATTTTATAGTTGCGCTTTAAGGAAGTGGATTTCCCGCAGAAAATCTGTGATGTGAAATTTGCAGCAGACTATTTGTGAATATATCTTCTGAGTGATTTTGGAAACTTTTTTTTTAATAACACTTCATGACAGTACAGAATACCAACCCACACAGAGCTCTACAGCATGCACATTATACACACAAAGCTCAGCGAAGAATGGAGATATTGCTCAATATCATTATATATATATAGCTCAGCTACACATTTACAAACCTCAGCACACACAGATTCACCATTCCTATTCCAGCAGGAAAAGTGAGAGAACAGTACAGCTATGTATGGCTGCACAGTTCTTTCTGTGATCATGCAAAGTGTTAAATCGTTGCTTTACCCAATCACACGTGAAGCAGTCAAAATGGTCTTATTGGTCCACATATCTATATGCCTTAGTAGTTCAGCCAGTTATCCAACCACATGGTGACACAATTTTGGTTACAAAAGAACGATGATTTACCTTAGGGCAGTGGCGGACATATCGCAGATGCAGCTGCACAGGGGTCGCAAGGGGGAGAGAGGTCTGCGGGGGCCTGCTGCCCCCTGGCACCTGCCAGGTAAGATTTGGAAACAGGGGGCCTGGGGCTGCATATGCAGGTGACACATCCCTGCAGCTAAACTTGCATCCCCTGGGGTTGGCTACAGTGCGTAGTCATGCACACTCCACAAGCACTCCGGAGTGCAGACGAAGCAGCCCCACGTGGGACCATGCAGTAGAGCAGCACCTCCCCCCAAACCAGTAGCGTAATTTGGTGGGGGCAGAGGGGGCGGCCGCTCCCGGGCCCACACAGGCAGGGGGCCCACTGAAGATTTTGCTAGTTAATGCTGTCCGCAAAAGCTATTGCTTTTACAAACAGACTTAACAAATGTCTATTGGCTGTAGGTGCCCCCTGGCCAGCAACCAGTGCTCCTGGGGGGCCCGCATGGCTATCGAATGTTGTGTTTGACCATTTAGCTGTATGCACTTGTATGCAAGGAGAACATACAGTTAAATGCAGCAGGGTGATTGACAAGGCAATGAGAGCATTGGCTCTCCACCCTGCTATTCACTGTTGTGTCCACAAGAGGCCGTTTCCTCCCTTAGAGCTATGGAACATGAGTGATGTCACTCCTGCGCTCACAGAGCAGGGAGAGAGTTGACATCAGAAGACTACAGTGCTGCAACCGCACAGCAGGTAAGTATGTCTTTTGTCTCCCTTAGTTATAGAGGAGGAGACCTATGTTGGTGGGTGGGGCTATTTCCTGGAAAGGATTTTATCTATGGGAGTGGGTGGGGATAACTCTTTTTGGAAGCATGATATCTATGGAGGTTAGGGTATGGGATGTGCTGGCTAACTGGGATACCTAATTTGGAGGTATGGTCTACTCACAGTGGTGGTGGTGCCCACCAGGAGGATTACCAGGGGGAATATATACCAGGGGGATTACCTACATGAGATGGTGCTGGAGGGGATGCCTACATGGAGGATACTACCCTTTGGAGGGGGGGGGGGTTCCTACACAGAGAGGTCTAAACATTAGATAGATGCACAGAGGGGAGTGTAACTTCTATATGAGGGCACAGAGGGTCCTAACTACTACTACATGGAAACAGAGGGAAATTATAGTTTAATTTAGTTATGTTGCAGTAGTCTGGCTTTTTTGTATATAGGTTATTTAGTATAGTTGCCTTGAACTGCATGGGACTATTGATTGTTATTACCCAGCATTTGTACTATACATTTACTCTATTGGTGCTGCGGGTATACCCTTCGGATGTTGCTAATTTGGTCATTGACCCTCAGCTATGGTGTAGTCCTCATGCTGCCCAATAGATATTACACAGAAGATATGAGATCAAGAGATAGAAGAATGGATGGATGGCCAATTAGAAAATGGAAACAGCGCCATAGCTTCCTCTATGTTTTTTGTGGTATTACAACTTGGTTCTATTGTCTTTAGAACTGAGCTGCGCTACCACATCCAAGCTTTAGATAAGAGTGGCGCTGTTTCTGGAAAAAGGCAGCTATGTTTTTGCAATGCTGGATAACCCCTTTAATTTTTATATGTTTATATATGTGAAATGTAAAAAGTATATTCCACAGTTTTCACTATGAATAATGTAGTAGGAAATACCCTTTATGAAGCATTGTCATCTACTGAGGTTCCCTATGGGTAACATAATTGGTTGGGGGCCCACTGAGACTCACTCGCCCCCCCTAGGCTTAACCCCTAGCTACGCCCCTGCCCCAAACCCTCACCCGGGATGGAGCATCAGAGTGGGAATGTTCTTGAGTATGTGTTGAGGTAAGTAGTGTGCTGTGCTATGTGTGATGTAAGGAGTGTGCTGTGTGATGTAAGGAGTGTCATGTGCAGTGTGTGATGTAAGGAGTTTGCTGTGTAGTGTGGGATGTAAGGAGTGTGCTTTGCAGTGTGTGATGTAAGGAGTGTGCTGTGCAGTGTGTGCTGTGCTATGTGTTATGAGGTAAAGAGTGTATGATATGTGTGCAGAGGCAAGTGTGCTGTGCTATGTGTGATGTAAGGAGTGTGTTGTGCTATGTGTGATGGGGTAAGTGTGCTGTGCTATGTGTGATGGGGTAAGTGTGCTGTGCTATGTGTGATGGGCTAAGTGTGATGGGGTAAGTGTGCTGTGCTATGTGTGATGGGCTAAGTGTGATGGGGTTTGTGTGCTGTGCTATGTGTGATGGGGTAAGGAGTGCACTATGTGTAATGGGGTAAGGAGTGTAATGGGCTATGTGTAATGGGGTAAGGAGTGTATGATATGGGAAAAGAGGTAAAGAGTGTGCCTTGATATGTGTGATGGGGGATCAGAGCAGCCCACAACCCCTCTCCATGCCCTCCATATCAACCTCCCTCCCCCCAACCTTGGGACAAAGCATCAGAGCGGTGCAAGCGACATCACCAGATGCCACCGGGACAGCAGATAAGAGTGGTCTGCAACCCCCCCCCCCCCACAGGACGGCAGAAGTGTTGCAAGTGAGGGATACTGCCTGAGTAACATCAGTTGCAAATATACATACAGTACATACTGTACATACATACAGTATATCTCTCTTGCGACTGGAGGCAGTATTGTACCTCCAACCACAAGAGCTTTCTCCATACCCATACTCACCATGCCTGATGCAGCGTTCATTCGTTCTTCCAGCTCCCTGGTGTACAAGTGACTCGCAGGGGGACTGTGCTAGGCCAGGTGAGTATGTTAAGGTATGTGGTGGCGTGGTTTGCTTATGGGAGGCTCATGCACATTTTTTGCACAAGGGCCCTCTGCGGTCTGTGTCTGCCCCTGCCTTAGGGAGATCAACCAAAACACCACAGAGACACCATCACGTGTTTCTTAAAGTCAGTAAGCTAGCTAGATCTTCCACTGGGAAGGAACAACCAAACCTAGTAGTAGTCTGGCTAGCTCACTGACGTTAAGACACTGGTGATGGTGTCTCCAGGGCCGGCGTTAGGGGGGGGGGCAAAGAGGGCAGTTGCCCAGGGCCCCCATTCCTCAGGGGCCCCCTGCCACAGTTACATTAGGTGTCAGGGGCTGGACCGCACAGACAGCATCCTGCAGCCTCTGTCAGTGATCCCTGGCTGCAGCTAATAGCTGCTATCAGGGGTCACATAGAGGCTGCAGGACGCTGGGCTCCGGAGTGTAGCTCCCCCTCCCCCTCTTACTGCATCATGTGACCTGCCTCCTGTACCATGTGACCTGTCTCCATCCTGCTGGTGAGACTGCTGTAATGTACCAGCAGTCGGGACGATGAGGAGAGGCTGCAGTGAGAGGATCCCTGCCTGCTGACAAGGACCACTGCACCCAGCAAGCTGCTAGAAGGGAGTAAGTATACTGTACATGTAGTGTGTGTGTGTGTGTGTGTGTGTGTGTGTGTATGAATGTAGGTGTATAATGCATAAATGTAGTGTGTGTTACATGTCATGTGTATAGTGTATGGACTGGATGGTTTAGATCTGTATAATGTGTTTTATGGATGTGTAAGTATGTGTGTGTGTATATGTGTATATGTGTGTATGTGTGTGTGTATATATATATATATATATATATATATATATATATATATATATAGTGTGTGTGTGTGTGTGTATCGGCACTGCTGACTCCACTGTCCAGCAGAAGTGTAGCAGTGAATGTACTGTACACAGGAGCTGCAGCCATTCTCTGGCCTCATCAGTCCTATGTAATTGCTGCAGGTGACTGCTGAGGCCGGTGAGTGGCTGCAGCTCCTATGTATAGTGTATGATGATGTCACTAAGAAAATACTGTGTATTTTATTGAGAAAAGTGTATATAGTGTATATATATAGTGTATATAGTGTATATATAGTCATTATGTGGTGGTCACTCTATGGAGGTAATATTGGTCTGTATGTAGTATATACTGTATATAGTCATTACGTGGTGGTCACTCTATGGCGGTTATATTGGTCTGATGTAGTATATACTGTATATAGTCATTATGTGGTGGTCACTCTATGGCGGTAATATTGGTCTGTATGTAGTATATACTGTATATAGTCATTATGTGGTGGTCACTCTATGGCTGTAATATTGGTCTGTATGTTGTATATATAGTCATTATGTGGTGGTTACTCTATGGCGGTAATATTGGTCTGTATGTACAGTAGTATGTATATATAGTCATTATGTGGTGGTTACTCTATGGCGGTAATATTGGTCTGTATGTACAGTAGTATGTATATATAGTCATTATGTGGTGGTCACTCTATGGCGGTAATATTGGTCTGTATATAGTGTATATAGTATCATTATGCGGTGGTCACTCTTTGGCAATAATATTGGTCTGTATATAGTGTATGTAGTGTCATTATGCGGTGGTCAGTCTATGGCGGTAATATTGGTCAGTATATAGTGTGCATGTAGGGTCATTATGCAGTGGTCCGTTTATGGCGGTAATATTGGTCAGTGTGTAGTGTATATATAGAGTCATTACCACCATAGAGTGACCACCATATAATAACTCTATATATACAATATATACAGACCAATATTACCGCCATAGACTGACCACTACATAATGACCCTACATACACTATATACAGACCAATATTACCACCATAGAGTGACCACCACATAATGACTCTATATACAGACCAATATTACCGCCATAGAGTGACCACCACATAATGACTCTATATACAGACCAATATTACCGCCATAGAGTGACCACCACATAATGACCTACATACACACTCTATACAGACCAATATTACCGCCATAGAGTGACCGCCACATAATATTGGTCTGTATATAGTGTATATAAAGTCATTATAGGGTCGTCAGTCTAAGGCAGTAATATTAGTCTGTATATGGTATCATTATGCGGTGATCAATCTATTGCGGTAATATTGCTCTGTATATAGTGGTCAGTTTATGGCAGTAATATTGGTCTGTATATGATGTGTATATATAGAGTCAATATGTGGCAGTCATGGTGTGGTGCTAATATTGGTCTGTATATGGTGTCATTATGCGGTGGTCTCTCTATGGTGGTAATATTGGCCTATACATAGTATGTTTTCATCAATAACTGTATGGAGGTAATATTTGGTTCTGATATAGTGATTTTTTTATTTTATTTATTAAAACAATGCATATGAATAGTTTTTGTGTTTGCAACACTAACAGCAGTCCTGGCCTGTAGCGGGGGTCCTGACATGTGCGTCGGTCCTGGCCTGTAGCGTTGGTCCTGGCCTGTAGCGGCAGTCCCGGCATGTAACCTTCTGAACTGACTGACTGTGACTAAGGGCCCTAATACACTGAGCGAAAATTGTCCTAATCCGGCCAATATCGCTCTGTGTATAGACAACAGTCAACAGACAACAGCTGTGACAAAGACCAACGGCCAAAACACGTCTAGCGTGTGTATTTTTTCTATTCTGCTATTTGTATTTTACGGATTCAACTTAAATAGAGATTAAGTCTTTTATGGATACGGTGCTGGACTTTCTCCTTTTGCTCTGCTCATTGAGTCTGCCTGTGGCAGATCCCCGATCGGACCGCATGGAGGAAGGTAAGAGACCTCTAGCGGTCCGACACAGCGATCAGGACCCCGCAGTCACACTGCAGGGGTCCTGATCGGTAAGTGATTACACCTAAACGCCTGATTGCGTCATTTAAGCAGTTAGTGACAGGCTGCAGCGCGATCACTGCAGCCTTTCATTAACGCTGAGGGCCCAGCTGCTGAATGCAGGCGGCCCCCACCTGCTGTGAAGCACCTTCCATTCCTTTCACCTGGCTGCAGCTGGCTATTATACGGTCTGCATTACAGATTGTATTACAGATGGTCTGAAAACATATATTTTATGTTCTTACTCTGCTTGACCCTTACACCTAGCTGATATTAGCCGATAGCTGTCTTGTTGTGAATAAATTTATCGAGCACAGAAATATAGAGCCTGCAGCCAAAGAGCTGGCAAGAGTAAGTTACTCTTCCTTATCTATTTGAAAAGAATATAATTCATGTTTGATATTTTGTTGGAATTGGCGGACCACAGTATAGAGCTAATAGGCTGTCTGACCCTAGGAATAGCTGCTAGTCACATGTTTACCTTACTAATTCCTAACTGCACCCATGTTGAAGACCCTTTGGAAAATGAAAGGTGGAATCTGATTGGTTGCTAGGGATAACTGAGTCAGTTTCACTTTACACCATGTTTGATAAATCTCCCCCTATATTTCCCCAATGTAAAAATGCCATTATTAATGATCATAATTAGCGGCTCGAGGAATACAATACATCACAATATATGGGAACGACTGTTTATGCAGTGTCCTAGTATATAAGCGATCTTTGGCTTTAGCTTTAAATTTTTTGGACATTGAAAGTTGTTCCCATTGCGAAAAATATGATTGAATATAACACATAAGGAATAAGCAGCCAACTATGAATTACTTCCCCTGAGGAATCTGGTGTCAGTGTTAATAGTTGTGATACTGCTGCTATTAAACTGATAAATACTGAACACAGGAACCCAGCATGAAATTCGGCTTCTGTTGCTGGTCCTAATCTTGTACATAGAATCTCTCTATCTAAAGCCAACTAATGGTTATTTCAGGTTGATCTGTATCGGAAAAAAAAAATGTTTTACTTCTTTGTGTCATTGAGGACAGACACGTTTGTGGTCAGCAAGGCTGCACAGGGATTGAAGGCAAACATCACATCAAGATAAACGGCATAATAATATAAAACTATTTCCAGCTGAACTATTATCTATAGTATGGTAAGTGTGTACAAAGGGTATTATTTCAGGATTCTTTTCTCTTTATCAGCATGTATTAAAAAGGATTAAACACAGAGGAATTGCGGAGTGAGGAGCTTTTCAGAGATAACAGCTTCATTTTATGACTTTTTGTATATACACGTCAAGCATAATAATTATGAATGTTCTGCAATCTATTTTGTTTCCCTATATTTTTATGCACAATCAGTGTTGTGGGTCTGTAGCACCAAGCTATAGTAAGTACCCATGAAAGTATATAGGGCCATATTGTACTTCTTTACAGCACTGATTTCATGTAGGGGCACACTCAAAAAAATCATGACTCGCTCAACTGGATCCCATGTTATGTAGACATGCTACAGCTACGCGTGAAGTAACTGTGCCTCTTTTTATAGTCTTTTTACAAAACTTGCATCCTGGGCATACACCAGGAAGGAGGTGCAGATTTGCCCCTTCTCCTGGCATACACCTGCCCTATCCCCTGCTCACCTGATGGGCCGGCAGGGGAGTATACACTTAGTATACGCTCTGGCCGGGATCCCATGCAGCACCGCAAAGAACTGACATGTCAGTTTTCTGCGGTCGCAATTAAGCGAATTGCAGCAGCAGAAAGACCTTTCAGTTTACACAATGAAGCGAGCGGCTCCGGTCGCTTACTTCATAGTGTGCTATGAGAGTTCTGATGCTGGCGCACACTGATGCGCCCGCATCAGAACACTGCGGCCAGAAAGATCATAGCCTTAGGGTGTATCATGATATTCTCTGATATTAAATTAGTTTCTGGATTAAATTAGTTTCTGGATTAATTGGACTTTTTGATTATGTTGTGTTTGATTTTTTTTTTTTTTTTTTTTAGAAAACCAAAGTTAATATTAACATTGTTAATATTGTTTATAAGTTGATAAAAGTAAATGACATCAAAAGTACCTAGATTTCACAATGGAACTTTGTAGTATAAAGAAACTCATTAGGCATTACATTACAGTGGCATACTCTTCTACTAAAACATGGCCATCATTTTAAATTAAAATAAAACAGTTGGAAAAAAAAACATCAGTTTTTTTTGCAAAAGTAACATATTCAACATGTGGATGATTGTAATCAATTATGGCTATTATTCTGTACTATGTGTACTGGCAGCTTTTAGAAATTGCAGAAGGGTCTGCATTCTGCATGTTTCCACAGTGTTATTTTACCACAGGGTGAACGGCAGAAACACGACCCAACCTGATGAAAAAATTGCTTTTTTTCAATATTACAGGTCAAATAATGTTTTTATTTTTTTAATTTTTTTATTTTGAAGCATACTTTATGGAATAATAAACTGGCTTCATCCTTACAGGATTAAAGCATGATTCAAGGCTCCCAAATTGATGTGTGCAGATGCAGTTCAGAGAGTTCTGTGAACAAGCCCTAATCTACGTAATAGGGCTTGTGCATGGAGCTCACTGATACTTAGGATATTTCCATGGCAATCCAAACTGCACCTGCTCATGGACGGTCAGGAGCCTGGGACCATAAGTGGTACTCTTTATGGGTAACATATAAACCAGAGCCGTTTATCCTGGGTGACAAATCGCAGCATTGTAATGGGTGGGGGGGGGGGGGGCATTTTAATGTTCACTGTGGTGTTACTTGTCCTCTATATATGCCATTGCAGCATGCTGATGTACTTTCTGTAGAAATGCAAAAAAAAGGTCAAGTGTTCCATCAGATGCCAAATATACAAAGCAATTGATTATATCCTGTAAAAAAGGGTATAACTATATCGGGTGCAGAGAGCATGTTTGCATTTGAGCCTTGGCCTTGCACTTGAGGGGGCCCTTAAAGGGAATCTGTCACTAGGTTTATGCTGCCTTAAATGCGGGCAACATAAATTTGTGATAGAAATGCTGAATAGATTGATGTATTACTTTAGTTTAGCCATTCTCCTAATATGTAGGAGAATAGGATTCTTGCCACACCCATCCCTCTCAGCTGCTGATTGGCAGCTGGCTGTCTATACACAGCATGGATAGATAACTGCCAATCAGCAGCTGCTGGGCAGAGTTCTTTTTGCTTCTCATGACTAATGAGGAATACTAGGCTCATGCACATAATGGAGAGGACTACTTATTGTCCATGTTACTCAGCAGGGTATCTCTGGATCATCTGCACAGAACAATATAAGGGATACATCATTCTGTTCAGCTTCTCTGTTACTACTTTATGCTCCTCCTAGATAGGAAAGAGTCTCTTTAAGTTCTTTTTTTTATTTGTATAATGAGACCAGTGGTGTTAATGAAGCAATATAGCTGGGAACCCTGTTACAAATTTTACATTGGAGCCCAAAGTCCTCAAGTTATACTGACAGTTGTACATCAATGTTATACAATCAAGTTTTCTAACTGGTTGGACTAATTTATACACATTGCCAGTATGCTATTGCTATGACACAGCCATGTGCTTTTTAACGTGCTTATTTGTGCTATATAATATTAGTGCCTAAGTGTTGGAATTGTTATTTAGGCAGTTACAATGGTGGAGTATATACTTTATACACATATAATAATGTAATTGAACTAATATATTCACATAGGCACTTGATCCATGTTATACTGAATGATAATCTGTCTAAGATTTTGTACTTGGTTTGCATAAGTCTTTGCATACAGTACAGTACATCCACATGCTAATGATTTCTGAAGGAATAACTGTTTATCTTTTTTTATTTTTTACCTTAAATTCTTAAAAAAAAAATTACAATCACAATCACTTTATACTACATTGAATCTACAGGCTAGAATGACATGTGTTTGACAGGGAGTGTAAACACATATTCATAGATTTGAATATATGTAGGTTTCAGTGTACATTTACATGTGCTTTATCACCCATACGGATGAGAAAATAAACAGCCCTTCTTTCTCCTGCCTCCAGCACAGGTAGCAAAGATCAGCTATGATATTGCCCAGTCTCGGTTATACAGCATCATTTCAAACTAATTTGGAAAAACTAAAATAAATCAAAAATGGAATCGAGTTGACACTGCACAAACAAAGCCTAAAACACTGCATCAGCAAGCATGTGCACGACATGTGATTTGTTTCTAAGCAATTATATATATATATATATATATATATATATATATATATATATATATATATAAAACTAAATTCTGAATTAAAGCTCAGTCACTTTCATAATCTATGAACATCATCTCTAAAATGATCAGACACGTGTCTGCTGAGGTTCCCATTATTACCTCAGTGTGTGCAGACACAGCTGCCAGATGTGTAAGCATTAGATGAAAAGAAAGGTTTAATCCGGATGGGACACGTGCTGATCGCCTCTTAAAAGCTTGCTGCTCTGGTAGCTCCATGCTTCCCTTGGCTGATCTGATTCTATGCTGGGGGAGAAGGAGGAGTGGGGAATCCTAACATCACGTTGCCTCAGGTCACATAAATGCTTCTTCCTTATATAATGCAGTAAGTATCAACACCTAATGGCATCATTCTTTCCAGTAAGCTTTACACTCTGAAAATAATAGTGTTAAAAATGAAAGATCATGCTGACGGCCAAAGTAGTAACTGAGAATTACATTTCTTCACATATCACATATGAAACCTGACATAGTACGCAATGTAGCATTAGAGGTCACATTCCTGAATAGAAAAAAATATATATAAATGGTCCACAAACAGTATAGCAACATGATAAAAATAAGTACTTCCACGTGACTAGGAGGACATAGAGTAACTACCACAAGAACAGTAACACCATACCATCTGGTATTATGGGTAGTTTAAATTACATGAGTGGTCTCCAACCTGTGGCTCTTCAGCTGTTGGAAACTATACAAGTCTTAGCATGCTTTGGAAGCCACAGTCTGTCAGGGCATGCTGGGAGTTGTAGTTTGGCAACTGCTGGCAAACAAAAATGTTTGTTTGCATTTTTATGAGAATAAAGCCTTGTAGTAAACAAATATATTTGTCTGCATGAAACAATTATTATTGTGTTAAATCGCATGCCAACTCACCAGTTCACCATCATGGCCGCATTGTTTTCTGCAATAAATGGTAATTCTCCTCTGAGTTGTACAAAATGCAGCAAAAAGAGGAGGCAGAGGATGAAGTAAGCCATGTCTTGACAATCCAAGTATAATATATACCAAAAGTTAGGTTTGCACTGTGTAGTTGTTGCGCTGGTGCTGAATCTTGTATCCTGCATTCAAGGCTAGTGAGTGCTGTGTGCCCACCACAATGGGTAGTGCAGCCCACATACAGTCCATCTGGGCAAGGAGGATTCTGATTGCAGGATGCATGACAAAGAGCAGGACACAGATTGTAACCAGGGATTAGTAAGATACAGAAATCCGATTTTGCACAGGGAAAGCATCAGTCATCAATGGATTTTCTAGACTTCATCATGCTCTCAGTAATCACTTTTCTACGTTGTGGCTTCTCATTTGTTGCTGTGTTCTCTGTGCTCGGGATTGTTTACAGTGTATTTTTGTAATATTTGGGACGATGATTTTACAATGTATTTCTTATTCTTTTCAAGGTGAATACACAGTGATGACTGCACATTTCCATTTAAAAAGAAAAATTGGATATTTTGTTATCCAGACTTATCTGCCCTGTATAATGACCGTCATATTATCCCAGGTGTCGTTCTGGTTAAACAGAGAGTCAGTTCCTGCTCGAACAGTATTTGGTAAGTAAAAAGTCTTATTCAGGATGATACAGTGATGTAGAGGAACCTATACTTGTTGCTGAGTGATGGACAGTTTTCTCTGCAACATTGTACTTCAGTGTATTCATTTAACTTCTTGTTTCTGTTTAAAGCAGGCGTATCATAATGGCTCACCATCTGGGGGATCAACTAATACTACAAGGATTATGGTGTTAGAGGAAAAAAGTTTTATTTTAGAAAATACCAGTATTTCTCCATTACACCTTAGAGGAGATAGAGTGTACTATATAAAAATGGTTTTATAGGCAGCTAAAGTCACATGAAAATGTTTGAAATACATTATAATTTGGTGAAGATTTTTAAAGGGGTTATCTATGCTTGGAAAAATGTTTTCCTCCAGAAACAGATACACCCTTACCCATGAGTTGTGTATTATCTTGTAGGTAATTTCTATTGACAAATAGAGCTGCTTTACCACACACAACCTGCTGACAAGTGTGAAGCAGTTTTGCAAAGAAGATGTCTATTCTTTATCCCGCACCAGCTAGTAAATATAAAGCTTTTAAACTAATTGGTGGAACTACTAGCACATATTTACCACATCTAAAAAAATAAATAAAAAAATAAAATAAATAAATAATAATAATAATGATTATATATATATATATATATATATATATATGTGTGGTTTTTTTTTACTACATACTGCAATAAAAGAATAACTGGTCCATGTATTAGAAAAAAATTTGCTCTAAGAAATTGGATTTAGAGAATAAAAAAATCATATACCCATAGGGAATAATTATTCAGGATTAGAAAAATGTCTAGAAACAGCACCAATTTTGTCCATAGTCCTTGTCTGTTGTAAAGACAGATTTTATATAAGTTTTACCAGTCCTAGATATTAAAAGTGCTCATGTTTGGGTACTGTAGTGCTTCTACAGAATAAATAGCTTCATAAGAAGCTTTTTGCAACATACAATGTATACATTCAACATACAATGTATACATTCAACATAAAATATATTGTATGTTGCAAAAAGCTTCTGTATGACATCAGAAGCAGAGGAAGGGGCTGTAGGAACTATAGCAGAGGACATATAAAGCTACTCAAAAAAATAAAGGGAACACATAAGCAACACAATATGACTCCAAGTAAATCAAACTTCTGTGAAATCAAACTGTCCACTTAGGAAGCAACACTGATTGACAATCAATTTCACACGTTGTTGTGCAAATAGAATAGACAACAAGTGGAAATTATTGACAATTAGCAAGACACACTCAATAAAGGAGTAGTTCTACAGGTGGGGACCACAGACCACTTTTCAGTACCTATGCTCTCTGGATGATGTTTCCGTTACTTTTGAATGTTGGTGGTGCTTTTACACTCATGGTAGCATCAGATGGACTCTACAACCTACACAAGTGGCTCAGATCCTCCAGGATGGCTAATCCAGAATGGCACATCAATGTGAGCTGTGGCAAGAAGGTTTGCTGTGTCAGTCAGTGTACTGTCCAGAGGCTGAAAGTGCTACAAGGAAACAGGCCAGTACACTAGGAGACATGGAGGAGGCCGTAGAAGGGCAACAACAAGGTGCAAGGTGGCACATCAGGAGCACTGCCAGAGCCCTGCAAAATGACCTCCAGCAGGCCACAAATGAGCATGTGTCTGCAAAAATGATTAGAAACCGGCTCCATGAGGACAACATTTGCCAGAGAACACCAGGATTGGCAAATTCACCACTTGCGTCCTCTGCTCTTCACAGATGAAAGCAGGTTCACACTGAGAACATGTGACAGACATGAGTCTGGAGACGCCGTGGAGACCAATCTACTGCCTGCAACATCCTTCAGCATGACTGGTTTGGCAGTGGGTCAGTAATGGTGTGGGGTGGCATTTCTTTGGACAGCCACACAGCCCTCTATGTGCTCGCCAGATGTAGCCTGACTGCCATTAGGTACCGAGATGAGATCCTCAGACCCCTTGTAAGACCATATGATGGTGCGGTTGGCCATGGGTTCCTACTAATGTAGGACAATGCTAGACCTCATGTGGCTGGAGTGTGTCAGCAGTTCCTGTAAGATGAAGGCATTGAAGCTATGGACCAGCCCACTGGTTCCCCAGACCTGAATCTTATTGAGTACATCAGCTGGGACATCATGTCTCATTCCATCCACCAACGTCATGTTGCACCACAGAATGTCCAGGATCTAGCGGATGCTTTAGTCCAGGTCTGGGAGGAGATCTCTGAGGAGACCATCCGCCACCTCATCAGGAGCATGCCCAGGCATTGTAGGGAAGTCATACAGGCACGTGGAGGCCACACACAATACTGAGCCTCATTTTGACTTGTTTAAAGGATATTACATCAAAGTTAGATCAGCCTGGAGTGTGTTTTTCCACTTTAATTTTGTGTGTGACTCCAAATCCAGGCTTCCATTGGTTAATACATTTGATTTCTATTGATGATTTTTGTGTGATTTTGTTGTCAGCACAATTAACTTTGTACAGAACAAAGTATTCAATGAGAATATTTCATTCATTCAGATCTAGGATGTGTTATTTGAGTGTTCCCTTTATTTTTTTGAGCAGAGTACAATAGGGAAGAACTGTGCCACTGGCAAAGTTTGTGCAAAAATCTGTGCCTTTTTCTATGGCCTAAGCCAAGCTCGTCTGATGGGCAGGCATGGGAGGGCAATGGCAAGGCAGGTGGAGGCGGGGCCTTCTTCAGCATCTGATTTATCAGGGTTTATGCGCCTAAGCAGGCTTAAACCATGGCAGAAATCTACACCTGCCCCAAAGCAGGTGTATATTTCTGTGCCCACTGTGCGTCAGGTACAGGTCACACCAAATTTACTAAGAGGGGTGTGCCATATGAGTACGCTGGTCTTGATAAATGTCCACATAGTCCCAATGGGTCAGTTTAATTTATTTAGAACAACATCACAACTATTCTTGTTGGAACGAGGCCTTACAACACACAATGTCTTTTCTGCTCTATAATAAATGTAGCTGCTAGTTTTGAAATAAATTCTTCCTTAAATACTAAACCAAATCCCCAAGGTAATAAAGTTATAATCTATCTTCTGCTCTCCTCCTCTGCCTGCTGTAATAAAAGCCTTTCAGAATCACCAGGGTTCGTACAGGCTTGCATAATGCAAGAAGGCCCTGAAATTCTGAAAGTACTGTACCTGTAAGCTAAGTTATTAGTATGCATTGTGGGATTTCCTTTGACAGGCTATGTTCACACACAGTATTTTTCGTCCTTTCGTCCGTTGTTGTCATAAAATGACGGCCATCCACTAAATTTCAACAGTGTGTGAACATTGCCTTCCTGTGTTTTCAATACACTACTGGTTTTGGTTGCAAAATTACCAAAATACTGAGTAAAATACCGTGTGTAAACCTAGCCACATACTGTACAGTTTTCTGCCGACTGATTTCTCCCGGTTATTGCAGCCACAATGATCAGTGTACAGACAAGAAAGCTTGGTGCAAATCAACAACACACTTGGCTGCTGGGGAGGTTTGTGACATATGGCTTGGGATCAGAAACACAGGCCTGTTAATGCCAATGGTGTGATTACTTACAGTATATGGAATGCAAATGTTGTCATGGTTACACAGAGATATTTTATCAGCCTATAGCAGTCCATAATACTGATCTGTAATTCTGTAGATGTTGGATTAATTACAATCACTAAGGCTATGTTCACACACTGTCATTGTTGTGGCTTAAATCAGGGCTGGATTAAGGTTGGTGGAAGCCCTGCGCTACAATTTAGTTGGGGGCCCCTCTTTTCTTTTTCATCACAAATTAAACTATACAGCGATCTATACATATAGTTTGCTTACAGTAAGGGATAGATCACCGGGGGCGGACCCCTGAACCCTCTGGCAATCTTCATATCAGACCCCCCGACTCTGTTATGAATAGAACCTCGGGTCAGCATGCGACTCGCAGCTCTATTCTTTCCTATGGAGCAACAAAAAGAGCTGAGTACAGCGTTTTCCCGCTGTACTTTCTTTCCGTTGCTCCATAGGAATGAATAGAGCTGCTGGTCACATGCCGACCCGGGGCTCTATTCACAACAGAGCCCAGGGCGTCCTATACAAAGATCACTGGAGGGTTCAGGGGTTGGACCCCCCATGATCGCCTACGTTTACCCCTTTAACACCTACCTTCTCGTTCCTGGCTGTAAGGCTCAGCATCTTCCTCTGTTCTCCTTAATGGTCAGTGCACTACATTACTAAACTGACAAAGCTGTGTTAGCTCTGTAAGGTAATGAGGCCAGGACCCAGGCTGTATATCATATGCTGCACAGAAATTGCCTGTTCACCCATTTGGGCTTACATAACAATTCAATTGAAACCCACACCATGCATTAAATTTCAATGGTGGGGTAGGAATCTAATCTCCATGTGTGTCCAACGTGTTTTAAAAAGCAATTCGTTGAGTACATTATACTGCTGAGTTTGGTTGGTTATGGCATACATATGTAGTAGAGCCGGATTTGGTTAGTTAAGGCATACAAATACAGCAGAACTGAATTTCATTACAGATGTAGCAGAGCCAAATTGGTGATATAACTCTAGGTATGGGCTGACACTTTATGTGGAAAATCTGCAACCGATATGACACAAGTGACCCTACCCTAAAACATACCTTTCTACTACTAGCACACATAGGCAAAGACAGCTACATACACATATGCACATACACACCACTAGCATACAGACTCACATACAGTTATACACAAAACACACACATATACATTTATACACAGTCATGAGTCATAATACACTAGCCCTTGTCATGCAGACAATTGTTTCACCTGTCAGATCCCCTCCCTCCAAACAGAGACAGGATTGCAGCTGAAAGGAGGGGGCACAGCCCGGCAACACTGAGCAGGCAGCATGGATCATAACCTACTGTCGGGCCTCTACAGGCTTCCATGTGGTAAGTCCCTCTCCCCCTCCTCTTTGACCCGAGGGTTAGAGAAGGAAGCTCCGCAGGAATGGAGAATATGCAGCATACAACTTTATTTTTGCTCCTCCCTTTCCCCCTGTATACCTAATCTGTCAAACTCAATGAAGAGGTCTCCTGTGCAATACTGTCTCTCTCCCCACTGACAGGTTTACTGTTCCAGGTTCAAGCTGTTGGAGGCCCCTAAACATGGAGCATGTGACCCAGCTGCTCGCCCTTTGAAATTATTCACAGGATAGGGGACATGTATGAGATTGCGAGGGGTCCAGCCTCTGTGTCACCTGGAATTCCCTAGATCAGGGCCCTGGCTCCTTTGTCAAAGGTCTGTTTATGACCCACACCTCTATTCACTCTCTATGGAGCCACCGGAGGGAGATGAGTACACATTACAGCGCATGTATAGTATGCATAAATGTACGGTAGTTACTATTGTTTATAAGAATATGAATAAAAAAATAGTTGGAGATAAATATGCTGTCAGAAACAGACAGTGGCAACTCAGTCAGGGAAAGATAGACAGACACAGAGAAAGCCCTGTACTAGTCCCCACCCACTGTCCCTGCCTACTTGCCACTATAAGCCCTAGGTGGCTGCAGACAACCACAAGGACCGTCCATGTATTGATTAAGATGGCACATTAAACACAGACAGACAGACAGACAAACACAATAAAGCAGGGTGAACAGACCGGGTCAGTGACGGCAGGCAACAAAGGTACAAAATCATAAATCCAAAGAATAAATGCAAAGTTGAGCAAGAGGTCAAGAATTGCAGCAAACAGGGATAGTTGGGTATACAGGCAAAAAGGTCATTAAAAGGTAAATGCAATAGAGTAGACAAAGCTTTACTCAATAACCAGCATAGATATGTTGGACAATGGGTAGTACACAGTATTATATATATATATATATATGTTTGTATATATATATATATATATATATATATATATATATATATATATATATATAACCAGAAGCCCAGTCCATAGATGATTGGACCAGGCCTCTGATTAACACACCACACATCTGAGTAAGTAAACCCTGACTGGCAGAGGCACCTGCCAGTCAAGGGAAACACAACACAGTGCAGCTTACTAACAGCACACCGAAAGCCAGCTGGAGAATTAACTCTGATGTTGCCAGAAGCATTACAGGCAGAGCAGGTGGGGCTGGACAAATCTAAACGGAGATAGATCTGTGTTCAGACAGGGATTAGGATACTGTACAGTAAACACCAAATAAGGAAAATCAGCCCCTTCTCGGCCACACAGCATGAACCAAACAGCACACAGAGTTTCACAAAGACCCAGTCCTGACACATGTCCAGTACAGTGCCTTAAATAAAAATGATTTATGACTTTATACAGCTAAAAAAGGAGGTTTAATAAAAGCAAACTAGATCAGCAGATAGCGACTAAAAAGAAACATTTAAATATTTGCATACTGTATTTCATTGTTGAAAAATGTTTTTGTTGCTTTCACCTCCCCCCATGTCATGTTCATGTTCTTTACTACGTCAGAAATACTTCCTTTTGACATGAAGTTTAAAACACTTGTGATTATAGAACAAAGGCGAATAATTAAAGAACCCCTGTAATGTTCTGTAATTTTCTTCATTCTAAATGTATATAAAATGTGATATGTTTAGCTGAACAAGTTTAAACAAAACATATACAAAGAATATGAAATAGCTTTACCCACTTTGAGTTTATTTAATGAATAAAATCATATCTAGAATTTTCCAGCTATTACATTATTAAAAAATTAATAAAAATGGATCTGTAAAACTAGATAAAAAGGGTCAATATCACTGCAATAAAGTTATACCTGTCCAGAGTCTGGCATAAAGGGGCTGTAAACTGGTTATATCCACCTGCTCTACTGAAAGAAGTCTATTGGGGGATTAATGAGGCCAAAAAGGTTGTATTTTTTGGCATAGAGGGGCCAGATGCAAATAATTTTTTTTTATTTCCTTATTTGCAAATAAATTTTCACAACTGGCCCCTCTACGCCTATTGCGGTAGAGGGGCGGCTTGGGTGGAATGGTGGGGCATGGGATCTGGGTCCACAAAAGTGGCCTTTTAGAGGTTTAGTTGACTATACATTTAATTGCTGAAAGAAGAAAGAGGAAAAAATACAGTACAATGCATTTTTTTTTCAAATAGCAGGCCTATGCAAAATACATACAGCTGCATAACTCTAGTACACACTTTCCATCAAACAATTTTAACAGTCCAGCCAGTGTGCCAAAACACAACATGAATTTCTAAATTGGACACTTGCACAGAGCTTGCCCTCTATGCCTTGTAGGTGCCGTCCTGCCCTGTCCTGCAGAAAGTGTGCTTTATGAATAGGTGTTTAGCATTGCAGGGGGAAGTACCACTCAAAAGATTATCCACTTATCCACAGCCAACATGAACCAGCTGATGTTCATAAAAATGATCCAGGTGTGGATTCCACAGGATTTATTGGTAAAGATGAGCAAACTTTTAAAAAGTTTGGTTTGGCAGGTTCACCAAACTTTGCAGAACAATTTTGATTTGCACAAACTGAACCCTAAACATCTGACACATATCACAGCATTGAAGCTGTCAGTAGCAGTAGTCTAAGTGACCCCAAAGAGGATAAGACACACACTATTATATATATTTAAGGCGGAAGTGTGCCATCGCGGGAAAGTGGGTGTGTGGCTTGTGGATATTATGGATAATACAGTACAAATGTCTAATCTACAGTGTTGGCTTGGACTTCTGTGTACTCTTTCTAAATGATTATTTCATTTAAATTTATTTATTTTATTTGTATTCTATGTTGTTATTATTATACGTACTTTCCCTACCCCATTTATTGCAGGGCAACTGTCCTGCTTTCCCCTCTATTTTCCTTCTCTTTCCAGCTCTCTACCCTTTCTTACATCTATTTTACAGCCATTTTAGACCCCTAAATCGGGGTACCCATTGATATCAATGGGGTTCAGGTCCGAGACTGCAGACTTTTTTTCCCCTCAAGTTCGGCCAAACCCAGCAAAACTAAATTTCCATAGGTCCGCTCAACACTAGTTAAGCCATACGTCCACATTGACGTAAACTGAAATATTGACAAAAATTCCCCATGTTAAACACAGATCATTGTTCTTAGAAAACAATGCAGCTAAATCATTTAAGGTATTAAAATATATATTAGGTGTCCTAGATATTTAAAGTGATATTCTTTATAGAACATATAAGGATACTCACTTTTCCATGCTTTACTTGTTTCTATAAAGATAAAAATGAATGACAATAACCTGGGAATGGTAACCTAGCTTATTGTAAACTCATTGTAATAAGTGAATTGTAATCTAGCACATGCATTCTTATTATTCAGTTTCTTGATTTAACATAAGATCCATTCCCAAATGGATTTTTTAGCGCATATATAGCTAATGGAGTGGTGGTTTATTTCTTGGAAGACAATATGTGTAGCTAATGGGGTGGCGGCCCTTTGCTTCAAAGACAATCTCTTAGAACATTAAGTAAATCGAGAGCCATTTCGGGATATAGCTGTTGGCACTCTTGGTCACTTTGTCTATTGCACACAATAAAGCTCCATACTAGAGGTTTACAGACATATAGATGAGCTGAATTAATGGCTTAAAGCAGTTTTCTGTGCCTTTCTTCTGTATAACTAGACATAATATTTCCCCCTATCATTTCCCAAGATGTGCTTCTAACATTAAGAAGCTGGCCAAAATAAAATCTTCAAAGACAACCTGCTAGCCCTTCTTATATGTCTGTTAATAAATGACAGATTTTTATATAAAATAACAATTCTGCATTTATCAGATGACTGTACTTCTTCAGATAATTTCCATGGTGACCTATGCTTATAAAGCACTAGGGACAGTAAACTAGGGATGCTTTATGCCTTCATATTTTATTGTGAGCAGATTACCAAGGTCAGGACAATCTACTGCCTAAAGCATCCCAAGTTTATTGTAAACAGTGCGTTTCAGGGATTCAATAGGTGAGGCGTAGAACTGCATACATTGCCTACATTAGTTTGGGTTGACACATCACAGTAACAAACTGTAGCGTCAGCACATTCATACCAATCCAAACTACTGTATCTGCAAAGTTCAGAACAAACCTCGGTTGGAAAGTTTGGTTCATCTCTATTTAAAAAAACAAAACAAAAAACACTTTTTTAAGTCATGACGTATGATAGTGAAACACCCATTTTTAGATCTACAAAGAACATTCTGCTGACAAAACCCTTAATAAGGTACAGTGCACATCACAACCACTAGGTGGCCCAATATAGACGCATATAGCATTTACATCTCCCAAAAGATTATTATAAGATACAGGGTTTTTTTTGTTTTGTTTTGTTTTTTGCTTTTTTTTTCTCACACACTTTTGGGTTATGTTGCTTAATCTCACACCAAAATGTTGTAAATTGCCCAGAAATAATCCTGTTTTCACAATGAATTATTAAGTTAGAAAGAAAAAAAATATATATATATTTTAACTTGTACTGAAACTACAAAAGAACTGCTAAAGCAGTTTACATGCTGGTGTTCAGAGGATAGAGGGTAGGCCCATTACACTAGTGCTAAAATCTTAACACAAGACAGAAAGAGGCCTGCAAATTAAAGTTATACTTCAATTTTTATTTCTTATTTTGTCTAATCCTATAAATATCTATCAGTCATCCATCTCATTGTCTATCTACTTGGAACGTAGAACAACACAAAAATCACAAAGAATGTTCTCCCTTTAACAACCTTCTAATGTGTTTCTTCACTTTTATCACCCTGTAATGAACATCTTTTAACACATTTAATAAGCACAATTAGCACTTTGCTGCTTTCTTGTTTTTTGTTTCACAGGTTTTAAAACATTGTACAAACTTCTTCTATTTTTCTTTTTGTCATTTCTTATATCATATATATTTTTTGTTTTACTTTCAATGTATATTGATTAGTTTTTTTTTTTTTTCAATTTACTTTTTTATTGTTTTCAAATAACATTTCTATTGAAAGAACATGTGTCAAGCATATACATGTTACATCACAAGTGAAGATAAGCTTGACACATTGGCAAAAATGAGGTGAAAAAGCCAAACATACATCATACGACCATGCTCAGAACGGTAGTTAAACAGTAAAGGACAATGCCCTGCTGCGGTGTCAGGGGGATTCCATCCCAAGTATAGAACACGGGGACTTATTACAAACAAACAATAATATCCAAAGATACTCTGGCATTAAAGGCTGAGAGGTTTTACCACAATGAGAATATCATATACAGCATTGTAGTTATAGGACAGAGAAAGGGGAAGGAGAGAAGGAAAAAGATAGAGAATAAGGAGGCAGGTGGGAGATAGATAAAGATGAGAGGGTGAGGGGGGTAATGTATATTGATTAGTTTAAAGAGTCACTGTCGTATTTTTATTTTTTATTTTATTTTTTTGCAGAAATCAATAGTCCAGGCGATTTTAAGAAACTTTGTAATTGGGTTTATTAGCCAAATATGCCATTATCTGCATGTAAAAAGCCTTTTCCCAGGTCCCCCCCTCCTTCCTATTTTCCATCCACTGCAAAAAATCTGAAAATTGTGACTTGTTGTGACTGAGTGGTACCCTGTCTGCTCTAGGGAGAGGGGAGGGGGGAGGAGGAAGGAGGGAGTTAGCCAGCAGCAGAAAGCAGATAACAGAGGATTACAGGCACAGAGCTGGGTGACAGCTGTAATCCGAGCTCAGACAGGTCAGTGGTGACTGTCCCAGGAGATAACGGGTGAGGTATTTGTAGATTAACTCCTTGTTGTCCTGTTTTGGTCTTTTCTTAAGCTCTCTCCATAGGAGAACAATGAAGACAGGGGAGAGAGCTTCAAACTGCTTTTTCATGATAAAAATGCATTTTTTGGCTAATAAACCTAAATACAAAGTTTCTTAAAATCGCCTAGACTATTGATTTCTGCAAAAAAAAATTCACGACAGTGACATTTTAATGTTCTTGATTCAGGCTGCAAAAATAAAATGCATATATTAGTTTATTATATGCATAATATCCAAATAATTATTTGTGATATTATGTTCATCATGCTATTGAATCTTTTAAAAAATGACTATGATCAATTTTATTACCAGTTTAAACCAAATGTATTACCAGGTACATTGCTATGAGCTTTTTACAATTACAGACTGGCGCTAAAACAGGGATACTGGTGGCGCAGTCCTTTTTTTTTTGGTGTTTTTTTTTTTTTTTTCCTTTATTTATGCCGTTCACTGTGCAGGAACAATAATGTTATATTTTAATAGATCGGACAATTCCGCACGCTACAATATATAATATGTTTATTTAGTTATTTTTATTTTTATAATGGGCAAGGGGGTATTATAAACTTTTATTTGGGGGGGTATAAGTTTTTTTTTTAATAATCATTAATTAATTGGTGATCTATGTATAGAGCCTGCCTGAGAGCAGACTCTATGCATGGATGGCAGATCCGACAGGACGAAGGTAAGTAGATTACCCCCACCTGTCGGTAAAAGCGATCCGATCACTCAGTGACAGGAACTTGTCCTGTCAATGAGTACCTTAAACACTGCATTTGCTATAGATTGAAGCTGTTAAGGGATTATTGAAAGGCAGCTGCGGGATCACAGCTGCCTCTCATTATCCTCAGCTCCCGGGACACTGATGTGTGTGGGGCCACTCTTACTGCAGCGGTCCCGCACACATCTACAACCCCTTCACAGTCAGAAATGTATATTTACATTCCTACTGCACAGGGTTTGTGCAGTAGGAACGTATAAACACAGATTGCTGACATGAAGGAGTTAATGTACTGCTGCTTTTAGAAACCTTACCTAAACCAAACTGCTCCCTAAAAATAGCGCTGTGAACTGCTTGTCAAAAAGTTATTGCTTCGCTCAGTAACACTGTTTGTGAATCAAAACCTTTCAAGTATTTTACCTCAAAAAAGTATAAGTTTAGGACTATATATATATATATATATATATGTATATATATATATATATATATATATATATATATGTCAGGGCCCCCGGGAACAAAGACACATAGGACAAGTGGGCCCTATAGCTAAGACCCCCCACATTCTCCCTATCTACTTGCAGTGCAGGTCCTAAACAACCAGTCCGCAACTGGGCGACGATCCCTGCACTCAAATAAGTGTGAACACAGACAAGACACAGTACAGACGAACAAGGTACAATGACAGCAGACAAAGCAAAGTCACAGACACACAGAAGGACAGGACCAATAAAGCACCAAGGAACAGAGGACCAAACGAACGGAGGACGAAAGCCAGAGATGCAACCAGGTAACGGTGAAGCCAAAGCCAGAACAGTGAAGCCAAAGCCAGAGATAAAGCAAGAAGAACTGAGCACTAAACAAGGTAAACTGAGGACTAAGGAGAACACTGAAACCAAAAGACAAAGGCAAGAAACAAGCAAAGGGATCAGGAACTAGGAATACAGACGAAATCACAAAGGCAGGGATCTAGCAGACAGACAAGCTGCAAAACTATCAAGAGTCCTGAGTGAAGGGAGAGGCACAGGTATAAGGGATCAGAAGTGCCGGACTCCAAGCTGATAGGCTAAGTAGAAGAAACACACCAGAGAATAACAGAAAACCAGAGGAGAAGAGACCTGTCAATCACAACACAGCAGACACAATTAGTGAACAGACCACAGCAAGGAAGGTGCAGGGAGAACTAAGAAAACATGGACCGGACCACCGAAGACACAAGCAGAAAATACAGTAAAACAAGGAACGGATCATGGCCAAAAGCGCAGTCTTTGGCGCAGAGGTCGGATCTTCACCGCAGAGGGTGGCACTGATGCCTTTTCAGGCGCGATCATGACAATATATATCTATTTATTTTACAAAGCATAAAACAACGGACAATGCAGTGTATTTTTTTTTAAACATGTGTTTATTTTTTTCAGTAGACAGCAGGACAAATAGTGTTGCGTCCCCATATTGTTGCCAACAGTAGTAACAATAATAGCCCATTACATTATAGGCATATATAATAATAATCCTATTCCTTAGGAGAATGACACATCTCTAAAACAGCAGATAATCCTATCCACGAATAGTCCCGGGATTGTTGCTGGATGCCTTCGTCTTTGGCCTAAGTGAAAGTCCAATTACATTCATAAAAACACCTGGCGTATGGCGTTGTAGTCATGTAGACATGTAGTCCTACTGGCACATCGGTCTCAGATCATGTTATATAATAATATCACCAACTGCAAATATGTAAAACCAAGAACAAAAACAAAACAAAAATCCCCACTTCCTTTTCCCCAGCAGTCACCCAGCCCTCTCTACCTCTAGCACTCCCAAAGTGCACTTCAGCCCTCCACTTGGGGAAAAATGTCTTTGTCTGTTTTTCTTTATGTCTCAACATCTTAACCTTGCCATTTAACAATATTCTACGTAGAATAATAGATTATTTGTATTAAGGCCCACTACCTTCTACTTACATAAAGGTATATATGGTGATATTATCAATGCTGTATTGGCTTTAAAAGAGAGATGAGCGAATTTACAGTACAGCACTTCATTAGCTCGGCAGTCGGCTTATCAGGGGCTGTCTCTTGAACTCTGTGCTGCTCCTCTACTCCTGTTCTTCCTTAGTTTCTCAGCACTGGATCCAGCTTTTCCAGGCACCCAGAGGAGAGTGACACGGAGTTTAAAGGCAGCTGGCTGATAAGCTGAGCTAATGTAGCACTTCACTTCATTTATACTGTAAATTCGCTCTAATAATAATGTTTTTATTATTTGTATAGCGCACACAGATTCCGCAGCGCTTCACCTATCTGTATGTTTTTGGGTGTGTGAGGAAACACGGAGAGAACATACAAACTCTTTGCAGATGTTGCCCTTGGTGGGATTTGACCCCAGGACTCCAGCACTGCAAGGCTACAGTGCTAACCACTGAGCCACCATGCTGTCATGCTCTCTAACTAAAAGCTTACAAAGAGACCTCAGAGTGTCACACACAACTGTTCAGAGCAATCAGAGCACTTCCAAATGCAGACCAACCTTTCAATTTTATTGAGTGACAGATTTCATCACATCAGAAACAAAATAAATGAAAAAATATGCATTTCCCGGCTTGTTTTATACAATAATATACTGTAGGTCACTTGGAAGTCATAAATAACATGGTAGTCCGAGACCAAAGAATACTGTACGTTTAAGTAAAGTTCAATTCCTTTTTTTTAAAGGTTCAAGCAACAAGGGATTTAGATTTCATTTAAAATTTGACATTGCTGTCATGATTTCTATTATGGCAAAGTTTTCCATCACTGTACTTGTTCTTTTTATATTCAAATAAATGGTATAACTTGTATGAGCTTGTTCCATTGTGGTAATTAACTGTAGGCCAGGCTGCATGTAGCTACATTCAGGTTGCTATTTTCAGTAACTGGAATTATTTGGATTTGTATGTGTGTGAAAAGGGCATATTAATTATATTGTTACCTTCTTAGTTAAAACATAATGTATGTCTCTAACTATGGAGCATTTAGGACCAAAATGTGTTGTTTAATTACATATCACAGAGGGAATTTATTAAAGACTAGCATTTTATATGCCAATCTTAAGACTGAATACATTGCAGTAAGGTGCCTCGATTTTTTTAAGAGAATAGGAAAGAAAAGCCACTCTGCTATCCAATGTCTTTCACTGACATGCAGTGACCCGCAGCATGGGGCTCTGTGGAGAGGTTTTGGGGAAGAAATAGGTGTTCTCCTTTGGAAGTAAGAGGAGAAACTAAGTGGGTAGGAACTATATGGGTGCAAAGAGAAACACAAGGTTTCTCACTCACTCTGTGAGTGAGCAGGAGGGCACAAGGTGACCAGGAGTCTCAAGAGATTATCTGGAGAAACGGATCAAAACACGAGTTCCCTGCAGGTTGTGTATCCTCCTGTCTATACAGAACACAGGCAGGCAGCAGCTTAGGAAGCTTCCTTCTACAGTTCACCAGGTAAGTGAGGGAGACTGGGGACTTACAGTACTGAGTGGTGTCAGTAAACACTTGAGCTCTCTTGCTGTACCTGCTGCCTGGACAGAGATGTTTCACTCTTGCAGGCTGTAGTAGGTCTTTATGTTGTACCCACATGCAAGCCACAGGAGGGGAGAAGTAAGGGCAATCACTTAGTATGTTATAATCTTCTAAGGTGCCAGTTTTAACTATTGATATAAAAAAAGATGGGGAATAGGCCTAAGGAACATGGAAAGGGAGTAAAAGTGGAAACAATCAGGCCCTTCTATTTTAATAAAGCCTAATAACACCTTAATGAAGGTTTCCTTTTATCATTGCTAATCTACGTACACTACTGATGGCCAAAAATAAGCCACAATGTCGTATGTGACAAATTATCTAATATAAGTGTCTACTAATTAGAGATAAGCACATTTTTACAAAAATGTGCAAACTTTGCAAACCAAACCTATACATACCTGTCTGCACTTCCCTGGTGTCCTTTTCTGTGTTTTCAGCTGCCTCCAGCCCACTCAAGCAATCACTGACTGAGAGACAGAACCACGGCCAGTGATTGGCTGAGTGGGCTGTCCCTCTTGAGATACTCGAGTTTCAATAGCTTCCGAGTTACTTATTTTTTTACATTGAGTGGCAGCAATAAGGTATGACATGTCCCTTAAGCTGCCACCAATGGATGTGTGGGGAACTGCAGGGCTGCCCAAAGTGTAACTGTCATTTCAGGGTCATTTTTCTGAAAACATTAAATATCAACAGTACAAGCGATTTTAAGAAACTCTGTAATAGGTTTTATGTACTAAAAGAGTTTCCTTCTGTACTGAAAAAGCAATCTCCCAGCCTCCCCCCTCACTGCAGAAGAAGCAGGATTTCTGTCTCCATTATGTGGCTATGGAAAGGGGAGGGGCTGTTAGGAGTGACTGAGCACGGAACAGTCCCGCAAAGCACAACACCCTGCAATCTTCTCTCAGTAAGTTCATAGATAAGCACTGACCTTTCTGACACCTGAATCCAGCGTCTTAGGTGCCCAGAGAATCTACAAACAGCTGACCTTCATGTTACCTCTTCCTGCTCCCTCATCTCCCTCAGCCCCTCCCCCCTTCATAGGCTTACAATGGAGAGAGCAGAGCCCGTCTTCACTGGCTTCTCTGTAATGAAGACGTGTTTGCCTGATAATGCACAGATAAGAAGTCAGGGGGGGAGGCTGGGGAGATTGCTTCTTGAGTACAGAAGGAGGCTTTTTTGGCTGATGAAACCTATTACAGAGTTTCTTAAAAATCGCTTATACTATTGATTTCTGCAATAAAAAAAAAAATGACAATTACGCTTTAAGTCCTGGTCCTGGAACAGTTACATATCAATGATACCAAGCATTCCCTGATGTCTATTTTAATGTATGGTAGCATTAAAATAGGCAGTCAAGCTACAGTCACAGCACTATATAGTAGAGCAAGTGGTAATTAACTGTAATTACAGGAGCAGTGCTAACAATATGTAACTGTGCAGCCCTGCATTTCCCAACACAACCAGTGACAACAGAGGGCCATGTCTCCTCTTACAGATGCCACTCAATTAAAAATATATATATTACATACATATTTTTAAAAAGTTATATTATAAATTACTTACCTGTATTAACACCTTTATGACCAAAGGTCATTAATGCTTGAATGTCCAGGTCACACTTAAGCCTTCTAAGCGTCATAATTTTTTTCTTTTTTTTCCATCGATGGGGCTTTTTGGGGGTTATTTGTTTTTGTGCCATGATCTATAACTTTTATTGGTTACTATTTTGGTATTTTTAATCTTTTTCTACAAAAAAATAATAATAATAATTCTGAGATCAATATTTTTTTTTAAAGCAACCCAGGTGTGTTTTTCCTCTTTTCATTTACACTGTTCATTGTTCAGGAAAAATATTGTTATGTTTTAATAGATCAGACAATTCCTCATGGTATGATACAAAATATGTTCAGTTTATTTATTTACGTTACATATTTTTATTTGTAAAATGGGAAGCGGTGATTTTAACTTTTATCAGGGGACAACCTTTGTAATATTGTATAAATACATTTTTTTACACCTTTTAAGTCACTTTTATAAGCAAACATAAGATCATACTGGTCAATGCTATTCTGCCTCTGGGAGACTCTAAAGGCAGATTGGTGATCTGACAGCAGTGCCACACACATTAAGGCTATGTTCACACAATGTATATTTCCGTAAAATCACGGCCGTTGTACAACGGCCGTGATTATTACGGGAATATACGTTGCATTGCAGTCTTTGGGTTACCGGCTGCAGCGTATACACATGGTATACGGTCCGGCCGGGATCCCTAGCGGGACATGTCAGTTTTCTGCGGCCGCTACTCAGTGAATAGCAGCCGCAGAAAACCATGTCAGTGCACACTGTGTCGCTCGCTCCATAGTGTGCAGTGGAGTGTTTTGATGCAGGTGCGGACGCGGATGAACTCTGCGGCCCGAAAGATCATCCGGCCGGTACTGATCTTTTTAGAGAACTGCCAGTCTCTTACGCTGTGGGAACATAGACTAAAACCTCATCCACATTAGGATCATGCAGTATATATACATTGAAACTGCATGGGACATTGGCAGTTTGAACATTTAAAAATGTATAGCTGAAGTGAAAAGGGTTGAACAAATGTAAAGAAAAAAAAACATAAAAAAAACTAATAGTGTTTGGATGTTCATTACATTTTCCCTAACAGGTTACAGAAATAAAAAAAAAAAAAAATTAAAAAATATGTCTTTCTATTATTTTCTTATTCTTACTCTAAGTGATACCTACCTATATTTACTGAGAAAATGACCTACATATGTTTTGCTTTCTATCATGGGTATATGTACCATAGATCAGACCGCTGGTGGTGTTGCTCCAGCAGTACAACATTTTTTATAGATAGGAGTGATTAATTCAGGACCTCAACTAGCTGAATTGAAATATCACTATAAAGACCCTCCAGGGCCTGAATCTACATTTTTAATTTCTCTCAAACCTGTGTGAAATGTTTTATAACTGCTTTAATTCATGGATTTGATATTTCTTTGTCTTTACCAAATCATATTTATTGTCTGTATGTTTTATACTCTTTACCACCTGCAGGTTTTACCTTTTGTTTAAATTTGTTTTGCTTTTCATTATTGTTACATAGCTTATGATTTAAACTAAACGTTTAAAAGACAACTGAATGTCTGCTACTTCTATTCAAAGGTGTTACAACAGTGCTCACCATGACAACATTAAGTATAAGTGCTCGGAACTCACTGCCAAAGGTTGCCTATGCCACTGCTATGGACTGGTTTATAGCTGTGTGCTATGCCTTTGTTTTTTCTGCACTTATTGAATTTGCGACTGTCAACTACTTTACCAAAAGAAGCTGGGCCTGGGATGGAAAGAAAGCCCTCGAAGCAGCAAAAATAAAGGTGCTTATTTTACTTTAAAGTTATAAACATGAGTGTGTCCATATCTTTAGCTATAGAAGGATTACTTATGGGAAAACTCATGGATAAATGTGTGATGGTTGCAGATGATTTCTTGAAAGCCCATACTTACACTTTGCCTATGCTTATGCTTAAATTATTCATAATGTTTAGAGACATACTTCATGAAAACTGAACTATTTGGAAAATGTACAATGTTAGCACTGAACAAATTGAAAGGCATATTTATCTGCAGGACTGCAGTAAAGAATAGATTCTAATGATTCTGCTCCAGGTGGAGTCTTCCCTGGTGTTTTACATGCATTAATTTCTGAGTAGTAATGTAAAAGCAAGTGCGCAAAATCTTAAAGGAAAAAATAATATATTTAAAGTGTATTTTTAATATCTTCAATTATGGGCAGACATCATGAATAGAAAATACTAGAAAACAGTAAGGACCATATATAACATTATTCTTTATTGTCTGTACCATTGTCTGCCAAGAGGTTATTACTTCCAAATACTGTACCTAACTACTCAACAAGTATGCCTGCAGTGCATGTATTTAAAACAAACAACAACAAAAAACAGCATATAATTTCAGCTTTGTTTTACATTGGTTATTTATTCATTTATTTACTTATTTATTTTTGACAAAATTATGTTTTCAAATAGGAGTTTCTACCATAAAGGTTTGTTCACACTGAGCAAATGTGGCAGAATTCCGCCTGCCTCGGTGTGACCCTGTTTGTCCATGGGAGTGCTTGCATGCTTCTGCTCTCCGTTGCTTTCCTCCGCTTGAAGAATTGACATTTGCTTAGTGTGAACTTACCCTAAAAGCAATCAGAAGCAAAAATAAAAGCAAAATGTGACAGTAAGGTATAAAATGCATCCGTAATCTATTAATCTACTACATAAAGTTTCCCGAAAAACTGAGCACACAAAATATTTTTCACATTATTAGATTCAAAATCAGCCGTCATCCATGCCTGTTTTACTGGCATACTTTGCTTTTATTTTACTGTGTTAGAACATAGCCTTAAAATTTATTGCGTGAATTACCTTCTTTATAGTGACCTACAGCATAAAAAAATATGTGTCATGTGATGGCTTATAATACTTCCTACCCCCCCATTATGTTTAAGATTCCCTAGACATGTTTATAAAAAGACACATCACTCCCACAAGCTTCTGGTATGTCTAAGACCGAGATTTAACAAAGGCACACTATGTTGTGCTATGTCAACACCTATGTATTTATATTGTAGACCCAGCGATGTTGTCAGTGTCTATGGGACTAGTTAGCAGCACACTTAAAACTTGTGTCCTGCAAACCACAATATATGCAATTAAAGATTGAATAAAAAGTTGTCTTATTCTGCACTTTACATTCTATACATGAGGAGCAGCATGCGAAGAAAAAAATACTCAACATTATAATGGTAATGATGACAATTCCAATCCAGTAAGTGTGCGGTGTACCTGTTGTGTCCAAGAAGATAGTAATGATGGTATTTTTCCCTTATAGCACTCTCAAACGATGAAATGCAAGTAGGTAAGTTGCTTCACTTACCTCTTCTGTAAGTGTTCTGAATGTCGCTGATTTGCAGTTTTGTTGCAGTGTGCCTGGTAGTTCCTTCTTGCGCGTGATCTCCTTGTGTGCTTTCGATAGTTAGTCCATCAGGAATGCCTCGGCTGGTGGCATTTATTTGATTTGCCAAAAAGGAAAGGAAAAGTTCCTTTGCAAAGTGTCAGAATAGTTACAGGTTCCAGAAAGAGGCAACATTTTCTCACCACATATCAGAGACAGTCCTCTTAAGAAACGAGATAGACATCTCCGAAACATGTCAAGTTGAGTACACACCAAAAACCGGGGCATGCCTCCTTGCATTCCTGATGGACTAACTTCAGAGACCAATCATTGGATGGAACGACCAGGCTTACTGCAACAAAACCGTAACTCGTCGACATTCATGGATTTCAGGACACTTACAGCAGAGTAAAACAACTTACCTACTTGCATTTTATAGTTTGAGAGTAATATAAGGGATGGATACCATCATTACTATCTGCTTGGACACAATGGGGGAGATTTATCAAAGGGTGTAAAATTTAGACTGGTGCAAACTACTCACAGCAGCCAATCACAGCTCAGCTTTAGGCAGTGCTGAAAGGAAAGCTGAGCTGTGATTGGTTGCTGTGGGCAGTTTGCACCAGTCTAAATTTTACACCCTTTGATAAATCTCCCCCAATAGGTACACTGAACACTTACCATATTGGAATCATTATTAATATTATTACGGTGGATATAGTAGTCAAGCTAGCACACTTCTTACATCTACCAAGTGATTTCTATTTACATCACATGTTGCCCCTCATGTATAGAGTGTAGTGGAAAAAAGACAACTTTTTATTCTATGCCAATACCTCCTGGTTATTATATGCCTAGCAGCTTATTATATGGCCTAACAGAGTATCCTTCATGTAATGGTATACAGAAAGTACTGTACCTCTTTACCAATAAAATGTTGATACTACAGCAAGGATTAAATAATACAGTGGAAATACATCTTACCTATGCTGTTTAATGTGCATTTTGGTTTAGTATTTTCAATTTTCCTCCAACTTACAGAAAAAAGAGCAAGAATCTCTTGGAAGAAAGCCCATAAATACCTATGGTGGAGGAAGAATTACCTACACACCCAACATTTCCAAAGACCTTACTTCATCTGTGATCGCAAATCCTGCTTCTTTGCATATGAAAGTTGAGGACAAGTGTCCAGAAAACAAAAAAACTTACAACAGTGTCAGCAAAATTGACAAAATGTCTCGAATAGTTTTCCCTGTCATGTTTGGAACGTTCAACTTAGTGTATTGGGCAACTTACTTGAACAGGGAACCTGTCATCAAAGGGGCAGCCTCGTCCAAATCATCTCAAGTATTGCCAATACACATCTGAGCCATATATTTGCACCTGACTATACCAATGAAAGTATTACAGTAGGTCCAGGACATTTTTAAAGGACCTTTTTTTTTTCAATTTGCTTGGCATGAATAGTCAATGTCTCCATCTGATCATATGAATGTCATACCGCATAAAAAAAAAAAAAAAGATTCTGAGGCCAAAAATCTGTACTATTTATGTTGAGACTTGATGAAAATCATGTAACGTATTATCTATATATTGTATCTACTTTTTTCTAGACATGAGACTTTATCACGTATCAGTTATAGGATTAACGTAAACTTATGGAGAAAGTTGTTAGGGAATTTCTGTGAACTTTTAGGTCTTAAGCCATATTTAGTATCCTTAACTAATATTTAAGAACAGTACATAACTAGTTTTATTAGGATAACCATGGGGTATCATGCCACAGTGGATTGAACACTTTTCTTAACAGTTAGTAGTTCCATAAGTTTATAGAGTATATTTTGATCGGTTATACAAGTTTCATTGTAAAATGTCACCTCTTTGTGGCAATGTAATCTGCTGTAATATATTATTTTAAAACAAAGTAGGTAATGTATGTGCCATATTTTTTATTGATACAGTATTTTGGTGATAGGAGAGCGCAACAATAGGTCTTTTGTAACTAGCGCACTGCATGTAAGCAGAATAGCATCAGTGAGTGTATATATATATATATATATATATATATATATATATATACGTATATTTATCACTGTAAAGAGACCATAACCAGTAAATATAATCTTTCTAATCTTTATGCAATGAATGTCTTGGCTTAGATTGAGGACAACCAATGTATATTTCACTTTAGTATTCCAACTGCTGTTTATTATTATGTTAATGTGCAATATATCAATAGTTACTTTGTAGCCAAGAGAACAAAGCTACAGGTATATGCATTAGTTTGCTTCTCTAAAATCAACAGTTTCATCAGTTTGAACATTTTGTACTCAAGCATAGACCATTTGTACTAATTCAGCACTGAACACTATGCTAATCTAAATGCAACAATAACTTGAATGTGTATACCACATACACAGTGTAATCACAATGATTTAGAGCAGTTGTTAAACTAATTTCTACATTCTGACATTCATGCATGATATACTTTTTAAACCAAATCTCACGTTATTCTTAATTTGCTTTATTCGAGTGTATTTTAACTTTCTACAGTGCATATCTAAGTAAAGAGTAATCTTGAAAATACTTATATCTAAGGTTGCTTTCAAACTCTGTTACACACATTCTAGAATTTATGTCACCCAACAGCTTTGTTCTAACTGTATAACTGTCATCTAAGCTCCCACACTGCTTTAAGGTAAAAAGAAACCAGCAAAAGTATGAATGCTGCTGAGAATTTCAATGGCCTTTTATGTGCCTACAATTACAGAATTTGGAGCGTTTTCCTAAAATACTTGCAAAATAGCTCTTTTCCAAATGGAAAAAAACCTGTCTTTAAAGGACCTTGAAACATGACTAAGGAGACAAAAAGACTCCCCACTAGCAGAATCTCTGTATGGAGAATCAGTGTCGTACTTGGGGCTCCATATACTTAGAAAGCTTTTGATGCTACAATGCTTTGTTTCTTTGGTGCAGAGCATTGTTGCCTGTTTCAGCCCACGCATCTTTCCCTACTAGGGGATCTTTCAGAAAATAAATGTATACTGTACCTGCTTGCCTATTAAGCTATATAAAGTTTGGCCCCCCCTTGTAGTGAAAAGACAGCTGTCATTTTACCAACTATACACTGTATGTTGTAGACTAGAGGAATGGTGTGCTGTCCTGAACAAAAAGGATATTACTATACCTTTAAGCAAGTATATTAGGAAAATAGAGGTAAATCTTGTATACATATATATAAGAAAATGTGTTATGATGACATTAACATATTTTGGTTCAATGTTATATAATACTAATTTAATTTAGAGTGGGTCATCCCTCTACATTTAAGTGGTAAGGCTAGGTTCACTCTGCGTTTTCAGCATCCGTTTAACTGATCCGTTTGTTGCAAAAGACGGATTGCAAAAAACGGATGCATTTGTGTGCATCCGTTTTTGATCCATTTTTCCATTGACTTCCATTTTTAAAAAAACGTATTAAAACGGATGCATTTTTTTTTACGCACAATAAAGTACTGTTGACACTACTTTTTTGACCGTTAAAAAACGGATCCGTTAAACGGATTGCAAAAACGCAGTGTGAGACTTGTCAATTACTTTCTGCAGCTGCAGTAAACAACGGCTGAAATCAATGGGATTGTATTAATTTCCTTAACAACAGTTTTTCAAAGAGCGTCCGTTGTTAATGAAATTAATACATTGTGTGAAATGGCTTGTTTCTCGCCTCTATTTTTATACTTTTTAATGTTATCTATAAGGAACTTTTATTATTTTATTGCTTCTAGTGCAGATTATTGACAGACAAGTGATATTTCTTTGCTATGTTTTCAATGTAGTCATAGGGACAGTCATAGGGAGTTTATTGAGTTAACCAATGAATTTGTTAATATGGTAATAGAATTTATTAAGATAACCATACTGCCCCATTAACTGTAACAAAATTGTAGTTTGTTGTTCAGTTGACATGACCCTATTCCCATCACGGTTTAGGTTTTGTTCAAAATATTTGTTGGGATATCAGCAAGAAGGTATTCTGATCTACACTAAACCATAGACATGGCTGACATATCCACTTTAGTAGACTAAACTTAGTATACTAGTGACTACATGGCTGTCTAGTTTAGAATACTCAAAAGTGAACTAAACTAGAGAAAATAAATTAATTAAATAATAGTACGTTTTATAAATATGCCAAATATAATCACTAGTAGACTAAGTCAAGCCTATATTTCGATATATTTAATATATAATCCTGAAAAGTGATGTGCATGGGGCCGGGTAATCTTCAGGCCCATTCTCTCTATTATATATTGTTATTAACAGCAGCAGTGTTAATATGAATCAGTGACTGTAGAGTAGGAAAGTGCTTTCAGTTATCTACTTAGTCCATTCTTCAATACAGTATTGCTTTTCCATATAGATAGTAAAATTAGCATTTTAAGAATACATGATCAACAGTGTTTAACAGGGTCAGCTAAGAACAAAGCTGTACAAAGTAACATCATGGAATTTTTTTGAATAATTTCAAAATTCTGGCAAATATTTAGTGTGGAAGGAATGTCCTTCGCTCCTAATTTCAGTCTATTGTCATGTTATCTTAAATTAGAAGTGCTCATAATAAGAATATGACGACTGCAAAACATTGAAATCCAAAAGTTCAGCTATTGTATATTTCTTGTATCTCAAATAGAATGAATAGTCAAAATCAGTAATTCTTTATATTAAAGAAACAAAGACTTCTCTTTTAACATTGTTTTTAAATATTCATACAGTGTCAAATATATCAAGCTCAATGTATGCTCTGTACACTATAGAAGACTTTATTGCTTCACTAACTTTAATAACTCATATAAAATTAGACTTTATTTATCTTTTCATCAATCTGAACCATGCTGTATAATAAAGACGACTTGTGATTTCATTAATTTTGGTGTTTCATATTTTTTATTGGTGTAATGGTTCACAAAAAAAAAAAAAAATAATAATTAATGCAATGCGAACAGAACCTATGCAGTGGCAGATTTAGGCTACAATTCCACAAAATCTTTTTCTGGCATTCTGAGACCAAATAGCAGCCACTATTTTATAATGATGTTCGTCATTTGTACAATAATGATCGTTATTATGAAATATGCATAAATAGGAGGCAATAAACGAGACAATGAGTGTGTGGGACAGTGCGTAAAACAGTGCCATGGAAGAAGATAAGATAACATCATCGATGGAATCTACATCTCTTCGCCTACAGGTACAGATGTAGCCAGGGTTAACATGATCCTTGGCGCAACAATTGTGTCAGGGAGCTATGTTAAGTCAATTAGAGTGTCGAGTTAAATGCGTCAGTGTATAAGCAAGTTCGCATGTACAAACTTGCTGACCCACATTTTTTTTTCTATTGGCGTTCACTACTTTTAGAAGTGATCAGTTAGGATTTAGCTTTTTTTTACGGTACATGTTTTTTTTGTTTTGTCAGTTTCTAATACATTGCCAGGTAATTTGTATCTTGTCAATAAGCAGTTACAAAACTGAATTATATGGGTCAAGTTTTCTAAAATTAAAAGCTGTATTTTTTTTATGGTGTCCTAGGGTGGGACAGTATAATTACATTAATGCTCATGCTTAAGTTTGTTTTTAAGGAAAAAATAACTGTTGTAATTTGAATCACATTTAATGTCTGACACCAAAAATATAGGCATTTATTTGGCAAATGAGGTTCAATGTGGATAAATGTAAAGTTATGCACCTGGGTACTAATAACACACATGCATCATATGTCCTAGGGGGAGTTACACTGGGAGAGTCACAGGTAGAGAAGGATCTGGGTGTACAACACACAATGTCAATCAGCAGCATATTGTCATGTCTTATGCTGCGTTTACACAGAACGATTATTGTGCGAATTCGCACGATAACGGTCGAATTCGAACAATAATCGTACGTGTAAATGCAGCGAATGATGAAACGACGAATGAGAAATTGTTCATTTTTATCTTTCAACATGTTCTCAAATTGTCGTTGATCGTTCACCAAAAATTCGCCAATCGTTCCGTGTAAACGGTCGTCGCGAAAGTCTGGCTGCACGCAGCCTGGCCCCCGCCCGCAGCCCGGCCCCCTGCTCATCCGCAGCTCGGCCACGCATCCTACAGCCCCCTGCGCCGGCTCAATCGCCACCCCCGCCGGCGATCAGCACCCCCGCCACCCCGATAGCCACCCACGCTGCCCCGATCGCCACCCCTGCCGCTCCAATAGCCCCCACCGCCCCGGCCACGAGCATACCTTACCTGCTCGGCGTAGCGGGTGTTCAAAATTCCCGGCTCCCCTCTTCAGTGCATTGATTGGCTGAAGAGGGGAGCCGGAGATTTCAAACAGCTCCTCTTCAGCCAGTCAGTGCTCCTTCTCAGCACTGATTGGCTGAAGAGGAGCTGTTTGAAATTCCCGGCTCCCCTCTTCAGCCAATCAATGCACGGCAGCACTGATTGGCTGAAGAGGAGCTGTTTGAAATTCCCGGCTCCCCTCTTCAGCCAATCAATGCACAGCAGCACTGATTGGCTGAAGAGGGGCTGTTTGAAATTCCCGGCTCCCCTCTTCAGCCAATCAATGCACGGCAGCACTGATTGGCTGAAGAGGAGCTGTTTGAAATTCCCGGCTCCCCTCTTCAGCCAATCAATGCACAGCAGCACTGATTGGCTGAAGAGGGGCTGTTTGAAATTCCTGGCTCCCCTCTTCAGCCAATCAATGCACTGAAGAGGGGAGCCGGGAATTTCGAACATCCCCTACGCTGAGCTAGTAAGGTATGCTCGTGGCTGGGGCAGCGGGGGATATCAGAGCGGTGGTGGTGGCGATCGGAACAGCGGGGGTGGCGATCGGGGCTGCAGGGTGGCGATTGGGCTGGTGGGGGTGGCGATCGAGCCAGGGGGGGGGCTGTAGGATGCGTGGCCGGGCTGCGGGCGGGCTGGACTGTGGGCGGGCGATCTTAAAACGATCACAAAACGATTTTTAGATATATCGTACCGTCTAAATGCTAATCGTTATGTAGAAAAAAAACTTTACTCCGACGTCGTTAATCATACGATCTGGCGAATTATCGTTTTTTGTAAACATAGCATTACCCACCAATCTGCTGACTAAAGAGGCTGAGGCAGATCAGGTGCAACTTCCCTTCATTGTTTAATAGATACAGCTCTACACATTTGGGACAAAGCTTTTCTCCCAGGTACAGCCACTACAAAATGTACTGTACTGTATACAGCTGTGTCTGGTAAACATTCATTCATTTTGGTCACTTACTGTTGGGTTTGCTGTGAATTGAGCCCGATCACTTCAGAGCAGGGGTCCCAATCAGTTTCCCCGACAGGCAGAGGAGAAATACTTACCTTTATCTTGTTGGATTAGCGATCTTCTCATAAAGTCTGCCCTCAGATAGTACTGATCATTGCTATGCAAAAAAAAAAAAATTATAAAAAGCAATAAAAAATATTCTTTTACACCAATAAAATACCAATGAAAACTATACATCATGACTCAAAAAATATGTTACAACCAGCCCTGTGGGTGGAAAAAGAAAAAACGTTATGACTCTTAGAAGGTGAGGAGGAAAGCGCTGCTTCATTGTGACCTGGACATCCATGCATCAATGACCTTTGGTCAAGAAGGGGTTCAGTCATATTTTCTGATGCAATAATGCACATGTAATCCACTTTGGGGTGGAGGCTGATGAGACCCCTGTGTTGAATGTCCTAGCTTCAGTTCCTCACATAAAAACACTATTGCTATTATAAATAGAGAATAATATTTTAAAGGGGCATCTTCGGCAATGTCAGCTTCTGAAGCAAGATTCTTTATTATGGTGGTCCCAAAATGATAACACATTTCAGGGGTATTCTCCATAATCTTATTTATGAGAAGAGTTTTAGGACATTCATATTGAACTTCTGCATTCACACATACCGTATTGCTGCACATTTAACGCACAAAACTCGCACGAAACTCACATGAAACTCGCACAAAAGTAGCTGCGTTTTTTGTGGTGTTAAAAATCAAAACTTGCATGTAAAAAGCACACCAAAATCGCAGCTAAAAATACGCAGCAATACGGTGAAAGCACCCTTAAAGAGAACCAATCACCTAAATATAACTGTCCCTATTATGAAAGTACATCTCTCCCTAAGTCTATTCATGAAGATACAGACTGCATTTGCAGTCTGTATCTTTATACTTTACCGGATCCTCTGTTCCCTGGCTGTTCCGGTGGGCGCCAACATCTTGATGACGTCACTTGCGTTCCAGCGGTGCGTTCCAGCGTGACATCATCAAGATGGCGGCGCCGCCGGAACAGCCAGGGAACAGAGGATCTGGTAAAGTATAAAGATACAGACTGCCTCTGCAGTCTGTATCTTCATAGATAGACTTCATGAGGATACAGACTGCATTTGCAGTCTGTAGCTTTATACTTTACCTATCCTCTGCTTCAGTGCCGCAAGGCCGGGCGCCGCCATCTTGATTACGGGCCTTGCGTTCCACCGCTGGAACGCAAGTGACGTAATCAAGATGGCAGCGCCGGCCTTGCTGCACCGAAGAAGAGGATTAGGTAAAGTATAAGATACAGACTGCAGAGGCAGTCTGTATCTTCATAAATAGATTAGAGAAGAGGGACTTTAGATAATACACAGCGATCTTGCACTGTATAGCGCGAGATCACTGTGTATTAACAGAGCGGAAGGCAAAGGATCATGGGAACCTTTCCTGCCACTCTGCATGACAGGAGTTTCCTGTCTCACACCGGCTCTTTTGAAAAGAGCCGGCTCGAGACAGGAAAGTAAAAAGGGAATAATTCAAAAACGTGGCAATAAAAATAATTAATTATATTTGCAAATGTCAATAAAATTATGATTTGCATCTAATTAGGGAATATTTTTTTTTTAACTTTCGTCCATGATTGGTTCTCTTTAAAGTTATATTGTCACCCTCCTCCCACACTTATTCTATGTGTCGTTCACCGCACCATCCCCATGCTTAGATGCGGCACATTCGATATATACCTGTATAAAAACTTGTCTGTCTCTTCTCCTATGAAGTCCTGCCAAGGTGGCATTGTCCACTGCACTGAACTGCACATACAGTAAGGGGGGGGGGTGTAACAGTATCACTTAAAGGAGACCTGTCACCCCCCCGTGCCGGGGTGACAGGCTCCCGACCCCCAGCTAGATCCCCTTATACTGACCTCATCTCTCCGAGTCCCACTCCTGGAGCCAGTCCCGGGACGGAGATATCCTGGTCAGAAGCTGTCTCGCGCGCTGTGGAGATAGGTCCGGCGTCCATAGAGAATGGATGGAGCCGTGCGCCCTGCAGAGATGAGTCCGACTCCATTCATTCTCTATGGACGCCGGACCCATCTCCACAGTGCGTGCGCCGGCTTCTGACCAGGATATCTCCGTCCTGGGAACGGCTCCGGGAGTGGGAGTCGGCAAGATGAGGTTATTATAAGGGGATCTAGCTGGGGGTCGGAAGTCTGTCCTCTTTAAGAGCTCAAGGGCCATTATAACTATAAGGCTCCTGCTGATCAAAGGTCTTTGTATACTGCCCTGATGGTACGTATGCCCCTTGGTAATATTATTCAAAAAACTAATAGGTAGGCATGAAACTGCTAGGTTCATCAGAGCCTTTTTTTCTTTGCATCATACATAATAGTAAAATTTCATCCATTTCAATAATTTTGTAGAACAAGTTTAATACAGTTTTTTTTTTAAGGCTTGATACTGGAATTAATGAAAAAGGCGTTTTGAACACTAAAACAGCAATCTCTGCTAACTTAATACAATTTGCAGACCATGACCCTCCTGTAATGTATGTGTCACTAGTAACCTCGTGGGCTTTCAGTACTGCCTATTATGCTTACATTATGTCTATTATGTCTGTTCAAGAATAATCAGCTCATTTGTTCAGTGCACCTGTGTCTGCTATACATGCATTAATAAACTAGAAAAGCAATTCATTCATTTAGGCTTTACAATTTTAGCTTTTTATTAAGCAAAAAAAAAAAAACTGTTAAAATGTTCCTTTGACAGATTTGCTATACAACAATTCTGTCCAAAGTACATTAGCAACACATTATACAATTGTGCTATATTTGGAATGGTAAGGCATGGTTCACACACAGTATTTTTTTAAACTAAACGCAAGATTAGAATGTCACAGAGAAAAAGTATAAGGGAAAGATTTCCACCGTTTCTGTGTTTTGGACCTATGGGGGAATAAATACAAACTGTCTAACAGTAAGACTGTCTGGATTTACCATGGCAAGCATGAACAGCACTCCTGTAATGGCAATGGGCGTAGACTTGGTGTGCTATCGAACCAGTTTTTTTCCCTCTAGGTCGTCACTCTTTATCCCTCTCTAGGATGCAGAAGCTGGACTTCTGCAGCTATAAGACACCAAGTCACTCCACAAGCATAACCTAGCATAGTCAAACATGCACAGGATTAGGGCAGACAGCTTCAGATTCAGTTCAGACAGTTCATGTCAGTAACAAGAGAGGCAAACAGTACAGAAAGGGTCAGGAAGGCAAGCATAATCTGAGAAAAAGACACAGGTCAGGATACATGGGATAGCAAAGGAGGGAACACACCTTCACTCTTGAATACAGGAAAACAATAATGCTCAGGCAAGGAGGAATAGGATAGGAAGAGGAAGAATAATTAGGCACTCACTGGGCCTTTAAATCTAGGAGGGTGAGCAAGCATGCGCTAGAGGCCATAGCAGGATCTGCATTGGTGCCAGAAGCATATATAGAGGATGTCGGCAGACACTAGCTGCCAAGCAATGAGCAGGGAGTGTGGAGGAGAAGTGGGCAGGACCCTGCCTGAAATTATGAAAACGTCACAAATACAACTGGAGTACTGGAATGTAGCCCAATGCAATACAACATGTTAGGATATGAATACTGAGTTCTGATTGATGGTTGATGTGAAAAAAAAAACAGTTTTGCTATATGTTCCCTATATGTTTTGGTAAAAATAATAACCAAATGAGTTCCATATCCTGACCATATACTGACCAAAGTTTTCTGTGTGTGAACCCAACTTAATGTTTGACAGTGTGCCATATGAAGAAAATATCTTCACAAATAATATCCCAGTAAAAAAAAACATAGGTGATTTTACTTTTACATTTAACTCTGAAAAGATGTCAGTAACTTTTTCTGTAAAAATAAGAATAGCCTAGAGGCCAAATGTCCTTGTTTGCCTCTTGTCAGCTGTCCCTTAAATCTATAAAAATCTATCTAAACATATTTAAATCACCGTGTTGAAACTCATTGTGACATGTCTATCATACTTAATTGAGTCTATACATGACTTGTCCTTAGAAATGTAAAATACTAAAAAAGAAGTGACTTATGACATGTGAAGTGTACTTGAGCTGAACTATTTGCAAATTAGCATTATGTTCATTTAATGAGGATGAAATTAAGGAGTGTTATAATTAGTGTGTGCAAATGTTTAATATTACATGGGTGGGTTCATATTGTATTGTGTGTATTATTCTGCAATTCCCCTGGGATTAAGCAGCATGGAAAGTTCCTGCCTTATGTACCATTCTGCGTATAGCAGGTAGCAGAGGTTAGCAGGGGGTGCCACTTACTGTATTTTCCAGCGTATAAGACAACCCCTGACATTTAAGAAGATTTTCAGGAGTTTGTCTTAAAAGCTGGAAAATGATAACCCCTGCCTGACCACAGCAGGGTTTACTAGCTGGAGCCCTGCTGCGGTCAGGCAGGGGTAAACTGAAGTTGGAAAAAAAAACCACAACAATCAACTCACCCGTCACCCGTTCCCAGCAGCCATGCATCTGCTGTCATGTTCCCAGTGCAGGCAGTGTAATGCACACTGCCTGCATTGGAGGTCCCCGAAGCTCTCCTGGCAGTTGAGTGTCTCATCGGAGCTCGGAGATGCTCGGGTGCTGGGAGAGCTTAGGAAGTGACTTCCGGCACCTCTGTCATTCTCTTAAAGCTCTGCCAGCAGCCGAGCGTCTCCGAGCTTCTCTGATGAGACACTCGGCTGCCGGGAGAGCTTCGAGGACCTCCGGCACAGGCAGTGTTTCTGCATCACACTGCCTGCATCGGAAACATGAAGGGAGATGCGCGGCTGCCGGGAACAGGTCATAGGTGAATTGAATTGTCTGTTTTTTTTATAACTCTCACCGAATATGGTGATGATGCGACCGTTTTTGAGCTCCCCCACCATATACGGCGCCCTTACCCGGCATGTAAGATGACCTCCGAGTTCTGCGAAGATTTTTGGGGTTAAAAAGTCATCTTATACACCGAAAAATACGGTAACTAAAAATTAATGAAGCAGGTGAGAGCATGTGACTAGTAAGCACAGTCCCTCTTGCAAGAAAACTGTAGTGACTTCAGCATTCCAGATACTATGACTGGGAAGTTCTTGCTGTGCCATCCTCTCCAATAAAGCAGTTACCACCAGGCCCCTTTCTATTCTTAGGCAAAAAGTACACATCTAAGGTGTAGTTATAAACTTAGCAGGACACAAGAAGTGGTGGGGTGGAAAGAAAGGCTTTAGGGTATATTCACATGAAAGGACTTGCAGCGAGATTCTCGCTGCGAGTCCGGCAGGTCCTGGCAGTTCCCACACACAATATACTCGCTGCGGTCTTAACGACCGCAGCGAGTATGTAATTCTACCGCCCTTAACCCCTTTTGCTCCCACCCAGCTCCCCCGCTGTAAGCATACATTACCTCTCCTCGCTGAACGGGTCCGGCGTCCTGCTCTCCCGTCTGGCCAATCAGTGTGTTGCCCAGCCGCAGCCACTGATTGGCCAGACGGGAGTCCTGGACGCCGGAATCGTGCAGCGAGGACAGGTAATGTATGCTTACAGCGGGGGAGCCGGGCGGGAGCAGAAGGGGTTAAGGGCGGTAGAATTACATACTCGCTGCGGTCGTTCAGACCGCAGCGAGTATATAGTGTGTGGGAACTGCCAGGACCTGCCGGACTCGCAGCGAGAATCTCGCTGCGAGTCCGTTCGTGTGAATATACCCTTAAGATTTTTTTTTTTACTGCCCCTGCCACCATATTATAGGTTATAGATTCTGGAGAATGGCTGTTGATTCATTCTGATGTCTGATTTGGAAAATGAGGGAAACTAGTTACTACCTCAAAGGAATTTTTGCTGTTCTCTGGATCAGGACAGTTGTTCTCTTTCAGTCCGTCCTACAAACTATGTTACTATGACATTACCTTGCTCAAACCCTACCCATCCTATTAATTGCTTCTCCTAGCATGCATTCTGGGTCTTGTCCTGATTGTGGGTGGAATTATAATTCAGTTCCATATACTTCAATAAAACTGAGCTGCAAAACCACATCCGAACGGAGAACAAAAGTGATGCTGATTCTGTAAGAAAGCAACTATGTTTAACTGGATGACTCCTTCTTTCTATTGACATAGCCATATATTGACAGAGCCCTTGTTCTTAGTATGACAAGTTGTACTCTTTTATGGTGACATTTTATAATAATGGTTATATAATTTATTAACTATTTTGTATTAACTCTTATGCGTAGAAAATGGGAAAATTTGATTTTACCTTTTCCTTTTTTGCATTTTAACTTTTCACCATTAGCTGTATGGTAAAAATAACATTATGGCCACAATCACGCAACGTCTTTTTTGTCTATTTGACAGCTGTTTTTTTTGTAGAATAACGGATGTTATTTAGGGTATTACAGGTGATAAAAAGGGGGTCTTGTCCATGTAATTGTTTTTTTGAGGGGGAATTTTTTCATTACACTCTATTTTATTTAAATTTTTCTTTCACATTACCGGTTTACTAAAAAAAAATTGACAAGTGATCTGACCGTGCTGGCAACGTTCTTGGCCATGCCCTCATTAGGTCGTATTGGCCCACAGTGATCATATCGCTGGGAAAATGATGGAATGGTAGAGCCTGACAAACTCCCTAAATGCTTAGGGGTTAAACTACTGACATGGGTAGTCATATTGACTTATTCTAGTCCCTCCATTCAAATGAGACAGGATAGACTAAGGCTTTTTAACAACTGTCATTGGGGGGATAAAATGACACATGAAACTCTGCCACAAAGAATATAACAGGACACCAATTTTAATTCCATTAACTACAATAATCAGTAATAGATACAATGACCAAAAGATAGATAGATAGATAGATAGATAGATAGATAGATAGATAGATAGATAGAGTGTAAGAAGATAGATAGATTGATTATAGGATGACAGACAATATCGACTATATAGAAATCTCACTATGAGGAAGATATATTAAACATGGTGTAAAGTGAAACTGGCTCAGTTGTCCCTAGCAACCAATCAGATTCCACTTTTCATTCCTCACAGACTCTTTGTAAAATGAAAGGTGGAATCTGATTGGTTGCTAGGGGCAACTAAGGCAATTGTATTTACTTCATGTTTGATAAATCTCCCCCTATATGTATTGGGCCATAGGGATGATTTCTAATAATATTAATGGATTTTTAGTCAAGACACTTTTGCAATAAATAAAAGCTGTCAAAACTGTTGAATTTACTTCTGCTTTTTTCTGTGCTTCATAAAAGACAAAACATGCAGAATCCAAAACATGTAGATGAAAACATGGTACATGTGAATATACTCCTAGATACTTTTCATTTATCTCCCCCCCCCCCCCCAATATGTATTGATAATATTAGTAACAGAAGATAGTGGGCTAGATAATCAACACATGTCTAATAGAGAACCAGTTGGAGGTCAGCTTTTCACATCTGTCAGACTGCTCTTGTAAAATGGAAGCTGAGCTCTGATTGCTAGTAATGGCCAACTGAGACAATGTTACTATTATAAAGTTTTTGATAATCTCCCTGATTATGTTGATATTGCTTGCTCGGGGATCGCGTTACATTTATAGATGGAAGACAGATTATGGCAATTAACTTAGATAAAAGTAAACAGTTTTTATGTTTCTGTTTTATTTATTTTGGCACACAGAGTATTGACACTGTAAGTTCATGGGTTACAGTTATCTCAATGAAACACATGTGATTTTAGCTTTGATAGTTAAAAGATTTGGCTTGTTGACAAGTTGAAGATTTCCAGTTTTCTTTGCACTGTTGATTCTTTTCTAGCTAATATATCATTGAATTAATTATAATTTAATATTTATTTGATTTAACTATGATTTAACCTCTTTTATGTGAACATTTGCTTTGGATTTAGCATAAGCACAAACAGATTGCTAATCTGTATTAGTAAGTAGTTAGGCTCACCACATTTGTGGTGATTGTTTGCAATATACGTTATAAAATCTTCCGGCACATACAACAAATGTACTTGTAGACCCAAATCACCCATTGGAGTCTAGGACAGTGTCATATTAGCCTCTGTTTAGGTTCTACCAAGGTTTATGTCTTTCCGCTGGATATAATAGTGTAGACAGGGACAGTGTATTCCTCTACGTCCTGTTATGTGTTTTTGCATACAATAAAGATGAAGCTTTTAAGATGAAGTGCCACAGTATGTAATCTTTTTGTATATAATTATATGGACCTATGTGTTAAGCTGAGCACCACCTACAGCACTGGTGAGATGTGATTGCACGCCTGACTGAGCACAAATGCCTGGAACTAGTAATGCTGGTGAGATAGCTATAAGGGATAGCTATAAGGATATAATAGTGTAGACCTCTGCAGGATCCTGTAGAAACAGTAAATCATGCCATGAACATTTTTAACATGAGTGTCTATGTATAGGATGTGCCACAAAGTGGTATCTGGCATGTGCTATACAGTGGTATATATCAAGGGCTGGCTGGCAAATTTTAGCCTGGGGGGCAAGCACACAGCACTGGCCCATGAGTAGCCACCCAATGGCCCATCCATCCAAAGGACCACTCAGGCGCTTACCTATTATTACGCTCCCCACATCAGTGCAAGGAAGGTATATGGTCCACCACTCCAATGCTTCCTCTAGCGGCACAGTTCTGACAGTTCGGATAACACATTCAGCCCTTCCAGTCATTTGTAAACATGGAACTCCTACTGCTCCCGGTCGAAAGTCACTTTCCTGTATAAGTATATGGGATGGCTCAGGGCTGACTAGGAACCATAGTCCCATAGAACTTCTAAAAAGACAAACAGCCACCGGCACTGCTCTACCTCGGCTCACGATATGAGATCCCATGGGTTAATAGGGATAGGAAGGTGGATCACAGGTTGGTGCTCACTACAAAGTAAGGTATACACCGGACCTGTAGAAGCGCGCATGCGCATGAAACAGCTGTTACCCAATCTGGTGGGTGTCTGGCGTCCACGCTAAGCCCGATGTATCCAATAACTTTTATGCACGTATAAAGATGAAATAAAGAAAGAAGATCATGATATATGGTGAGTGCCCTCATCTTTTTTCTCTCTATGGACATAGTCCTATAGACTTACATTGAGAAAGTGACTTTTGGCCCCTTCACAAAGAGCAGTAGGAATTCCCTGGTCACAAATGACCAGAAGGGCTGGAGACGTTATCCGAACTGTTGGAACAGTGCCTCAGGAAGGGGTACAGGTCCGGGTTGCCATATACCGTCCCTGCATTGATGTGGGGGCAATAATATGTAAGGGCTGGAGTGCACCTTTAAAGGGAACCAATTAGCACAGTTGTGCTGGTATGGTTTTCAGCTACACAGTAAAGATTTACCGCTCAGCTCCCCAAGGCTACCAACCACTGAGTATAAGATGGTGGGAAATCTGGGTGACCACATCATACTGAGTACTAGATGCTGGAAAATCTGCAGGCTAAGGCTATGTTCACACAACATATTTTTTTTTTAATTTATCACAGCCATTGTACTTTTATTGGAAAATGGATGGGATCCTGCCCGGAGTGTATACACATAGGGGGACATTTATTAAATCAGGCGTTTTCTGTGCCGGACCTAAAATGTCCCTGCAGTTCCGACGGTACAGAGGTGGACTGCCTCTACATAAATCCCGTGCCCACCAGTGCATGCAGCAGAAAACCTATGCCAGCTCCTGTTTATTTTTCCGCCAATAAAATGATCAATTAAACGGACCTTTTTTCCGCATCCAATACAACGCCAAAGCACCATGAGGATCAAGTATCCAGAAGTACTTGGTGCTCACACAGCCCACATGCCCAGCCTGCCCCGAGCAGTAGTGGCTGAAAATACAGACTGGCTTACAGCGGAGGAATCCTGTTAAATTGTTGCTCAGTGATCACCACAAGTACAATAACTTTTTTTGTTTACATGACACCTTTATGTTTTCATATTGGAAATTTTATTTTGCTAATAACTTTCTAACAACTCAGAATTTCTAATTATTCTAATTCAGAGGTGTGTGCAGTATAAATGTCTATTTCATGATGCTGCCAAGGCTGTAGGCGAAATAACAGTGCTGTTATACTTACCCAGCCTTCTCCATCCTTCAAATGCCAGTTTCCACTGTTCCTGGCAATACCTGCTGTTCACCTCTGCCTGCCGTTATCCTCTAATACTGAACTTTTGGTGATGAGACAGGTGCTCGGGGAATGACCTATTAGCATAGACAGTATGCTTAGCAGTCGTTGTCATTGAGTACATTCAGCAATTGTATACTCCTATGTACACATTTTTTGTGTGTACTAGTGATGAGTAGTTTGTGAATGATAATCTTCAAAGTGAACTATATGATTTAGTTCACTTTTGTGGGAAAGATTAGTTCAAAATTAACTAAAGCCAGGGGATGACAGAGAGTTCAGCAGAACAGCTTCAGAAAGTAATAAAACACGGCAAATTTTATAAAATACAAATCTAATAAAGAAAATAAAACCTCTAAAACTACACTGCTTAGACACAGCCCATGTATGAGAGTGTCTGTGTGTGCGTGTGAGAGAGAGAGTTTGTGTGTGAGACAGCATGGTCATCACACCTAGTAATAGTCATCATTTTAGCCCAGAGCCCCAGTCTTGTTACCAACACTGGCATTTGTATCCTCACTCTGTGATTAATATGCTTCTAGTTGCTGCTTTACAGCTTCCTCATACATTGACCACCAGTTGGTACCTCTAACCACCACAGGTGTCACTGCTGAGCTCAGATATATGAATATGTATATGTATATATATATATATATATATATATATATATATATATATATATATATATATACATACATTCTTTTCTTTACCTCACCAAGTATCTTGGTCCTGGAAAAAAATTCACATCCAGAGAAAGGTAGGTGTAGGTATGAGGGGTGTAAAAAATGAGTTTAACATCTTATATTACTTTATTGACTCCCAGCTAATGTGTAACCAAAGGGTTTTTGGATAAAAATGCTATGTTTTAAAAGCAGAAAAAACATTGAAGTCCTCATTTATATATTAAATATCATTTCTATTTAAAATAGTACAAAAAAAATAACAATTTTGCAGAGTTCAGTATGACACTATGAGCTTGTTATATACTGTAAGTGATTACATTCACAAAAATAATTACCAATGAAATGTGACCATTTTCCCAGAATAATATCTCAATCCAGAGCCGGAGATATAATTAACTATATGAACTAAATGAGCTGATCTTTTGAACTACTTTTTTTTTTATTTAAATAAACTAGTTTATTGTCGACTAATCCCCCAAACAAACTAGATTTTCCATCACTAGCGTGTAGTTATATTAAAAGAATACTTTAGTTACCTATGCTTTTTAATACAGCTGAAGCACAGAGCACTTAAATGTACAAGCCAAACATATTGTATGACGAAAAGGCACACATGCAATATAAAAAAAAACACTTTCC